>NW_026975036.1:1023303-1763832 GCF_030014295.1 Loxodonta africana
TCAATTGGTCTCAGCCCACCTTCATCAAAGGAGAATGAAGAACACCAAGGACACAAGGTGATTATGAGCCCAAGAGACAGAAAGGGCCACATGAACCAGAGACTACATCAGCCTAAGACCAGAAGAACTAGATGGTGCCCGGTTACAACCAATGACTGCCCTGACAGGGAACACAACAGAGAACCCCTGAGGGAGCAGGAGAGCAGTGGGATGCAGACCCCAAATTCTCATAAGACCAGACTTAATGGTCTGACTGAGACTGGAAGGACCTCAGTGGTCATGATCCCCCATCTGTTGATGGACATCTTGGTCGCTTCCATATTTTTGCTATTTCTGTAGGATATAGTCCAAGGAGTGGGATTGCTGGATGGTATGGTATTTCTATTTCTAGTTTTTTAAATAAGTGCCAAATCGACTTCCAAAGTGGTTGTACCGTTTTACATTCTCACCAGCAGTGTAGAAGTGTTCCAGTCTCTGCACAACCTCTCCAACATTTATTGTTTTGTGTTTTTTGGATTAATGCCAACCTTGTTGGAGTGAAATGGAATCCCAGTGTAGTTTGGATTTGCATTTCTCTAATGGCTAATGATTACGAGCATTTCCTCATGTGTCTGTTAGCTATCTGAATGTCTTCTTTAGTGAAGTACCTGCTGATATCTTTTGTCCATTTTAGTCGGGTTATTTGGCTTTTTGTAGTTGAGTTTTGCAGTACCACGTAGATTTTAGAGATCAGATGCTGATCAGATAGATACGTCATAGCTAAAAACTTTTTCCCAGTCTGTAGGTAATCTTTTTACTCTTTTGGTGAAGTCTTTGGATGAGCATAGGTGTTTGATTTTGGGGAGCTCGCAGTTATCTAGTTTCTCTTCTACATTGTTAGTAATGTTTGGTTTACAGTTTATACCATGCATTAGGGCTCGTTGCATTGTCCCTATTTTTTCTCCCATGGTCTTTATCATTTTTGACTTGATATTTAGGACTTTGAGGCATTTTGAGTTAATTTTTTTTCTCTGTGGATGGTGTGAGATACGGGTCTTCTTTCTTTCTTTTTTGCAGATGGATATCCAGTTATGCCAGCACCATTGGCTAAACGGAGTGTCTTTTCTCCATTTGACTGAGTTTGGGTCTTTGTTAAATATCAGCTGCTCACATGTGGATGTATTTATGTTGGGATTCTCCATTCTGTTCCATTGGTCTATGTATCTGTTTTTGTACAAGTACCAGGCTGTTTTGACTGTCATTAGGTAGAGTGAGGCCTCCCACTTTGTTCTTCTTTTTCAGCAATGCTTTACTTATCCAGGGCCTTCTTCTCTTCCATATGAAGTTTGTGATTTCTTTCTCCATCTTATTAAAAAATGTTGTTGGAATTTGGGTCAGAATTGCATTGTATCTATAGATAGCTTTTGGGAGAACAGACATTTTTACAATGTTAAGTCTTCCTATCCATGAGCAAGGTATGTTTTTCCACTTAAGAAAGTCTTTTTGGGTTTCTTGCAGTAGTGTCTTGTAGTTTTCTTTGTATAGGTCTTTTACGTCTCTGGTTGGATTTATTCCTAGGTATTTTATCTTGTCGGGGGCTACTGTAAATGGTTTTGATTTCGTGATTTCTTCTCTGATGTTCTTTTTGTTGGTGTGTGGTGTGTGTGACGGAATTCAATTGATTTTTGTATGTTTATCTTGTATCCCAATACTCTGCTGAACCCTTCTATCAGTTTCAGTAGTTTTCTTGAGGATTTTTTAGGTTTTTCTGTGTATAAGATCATGTCATCTACAAATAGAGTTACTTTTACTTCTTCCTTTCCAATCTGGATGCCCTTTATTTTCTTTTTGTAGCCTAATTGCTCTGGCTAGGACTTCCAGCTCAATGTTGAATAAGACTGGTGGTAAGTCTCATCCTTGTCTGGTTTCTGTTCTCTAGGGGATTACTCTCAGGCTCACTCCATTTAGGATGATGGTGGCTGTTGGCTTTGTATAAATGCCCTTTATTACGTTGAGGAATTTTCCTTCTATTCCTATTTTGCTGAGAGTTTTTATCCTGAATCGGTGTTGAACTTTGTCAAATGCCTTTTCTGCATCAGTTGATAAAATCATGTGATTCTTGTCTTTTTTTTATTTATGTGGTGGATTACATTAATTGTTTTTCTGATGTTGAACCATCCCTGCATACCTGGTATGAATCCCACTTGGTCATGGTGAATTATTTTTTTGACATGTTGTTGAATTCTCTTGGCTAGACTTTTGTTGAGGATTGTTGCGTATCAGTTCATGAGGGACATAGGTCTGTAATTTTCTTTTTTGTGGTGTCTTCAGCTCATTTTGGTATCAGGGATATGCTGGCTTCATAGAATGAGTTTGGGAGTATTTCTTCCTCTTCTACGGTCTGAAATACTTTAGTAGTAGTGGAGTAACCTCTTCTCTGAAAGTCTGGTAGAACTGTGCAGTGAAGCTGTCAGAGCCAGGACTTTTTTTGTTGGGAGTTTTTTTTATTATCTTTTCAATCTCTTCTTTTGTTATCTGTCCGTTTAGCTATTCTACCTGTGTTTGTGTTAGTTTAGGTAGATAGTGTGTTTCTAGGAGTTCACCCATTTCTTCCAGGTTTTCCAATTTGTTAGAGTACAATTTTTCATAGTAATCTGATACGATTCTTTTAATTTCATCTGGGTCTGTTGTAATATCACCCATCTCATTTCTCATTTAGGTTATTTGTTTCCTGTTTTTCTTTTGTCAGCCTAGCCAATGGTTTACCAACTTTGTTAATTTTTTCAAATAACCAGCTTTTTGTTTGTTAACTCTTTCAATTGTTTTCTGTTCTCTAATTCATTTAATGCTGCACTAATTTTTATTATTTATTTTCTTCTGGTTCCTGAGGGTTTCTTTTTTTACTCTCTTTATTTGTGTCCAAGTTGTAGGGACAGTTCTTTGATTTTGGCCCTTTCTTCTTTTTGTATGTGTTCATTTATTGACATCAATTGACCTCTGAGCACTGCTTTTGCTGTATCCCAAAGGTTCTGATAGGAAGTGTTTTCATTCTCATTGGATTCTATGAGTTTGTTTATTCCCTCCTTAATGTCTTCTATAATCCAGTCTTTTTGGAGCAGGGTATTGTTCCATTTCCAAGTATTTGATTTCTTTTCCCTGCTTTTTCTGTTTTTGTCTTCTACTTTTATGGCCTTATGGTCTGAGAAGATGCTTTGTAATATTTCGATGTTTTGGATTCTGCTAAGGCTTGCTTTATGACCTAGTATGTGGTCTATTCTAGAGAATATTTCATGTGCACTAGAAAAGAAAGTATACTTTGCAGCTGTTGGGTGGAGTTTTCTGTATGTCTATGAGGTCAAGTTCGTTGATTGTGGCATTTAGATCTTCTGTGTCTTTACTGAGCTTCTTACTGGATGTCCTATCCTTCACCAAATGTGGTGTGTTGAAGTCTCCTACTATAATTGCAGAGCTGTCTATCTCACTTTTCAATGCTGTTAGAGTTTGTTTTATGTATCTTGCAGCCCTGTCATTGCGTGCATATGTATTTAATGTGGTTATATCTGCCTAGTAAATTGTCCCTTTAATCATTAGATAGTGTCTTTCCTTATCCTTTGTGGTGGATTTAACTTTAAAGTCTATTTAGTCAGAAATTAATATTGCCACTCCTGCTTGTTTTTGATTGTTGTTTGCTTGATGTATTTTTTCCATCCTTTGAGTTTTAGTTTGTGTCTCTAAGTCTAAGGTGTGTCTCCTGTAGACAGCATATAGCGGAATTATGTTTTTTTATCCAATCTATGACTCTCTGTTTCTTTATTGGTGCATTTAGTCCATTTACATTCAGGGTAATTATAGAGAGGTATGAATTTAGTGCTGTCATTTTGATGCATTTTTCTGTATTGTTGACAGTTTCATTTTCCACTTACTTTTTTGTGCTGAAAACTTTTTCTTTGTAAATTGTGTGTTCTTCTTTTTTGTTGTAGATGAATTTGTTTTTGCTGAGTCTTTATGCTTACCTTGGTTTTTATTTTGAAGTTTGGGACTGTTAGTCTTATTTGTGGTTACCTTAATATCTACCCCTGTTTTTCTAAGTATGAACCTACTTTGTATCTCCCTACATTGCTTTGATTTCCTCTCCATATGGAAGGTTTATGCCTGCTGTATTTCATCCCTCTTTATTGATTATTGTCATCTTTTACATAATGATGTCAGTGATTCCACTTTTTGAGCCTTTTTTAAAATCTTATTTCATTTTTGTGATTTCCCTATCTTAGTTGATATCAGGATGCTCTGTTCTGTGTCCTTGTGTTGTGTTGATATCTGATATTATTGGCTTCCTATCCAGAGAATTCCCTTAAGTATTTCTTGTAGTTTTGGTTTGTTTTTTGCAAATTCTCTAAGCTTGTGTTTATTTCTAAATGACTTAATTTCCCCTTCATATTTGAGAGAGAGGTTTGTTGGATATATGATTCTTGGCTAGCAATTTTTCTCCTTCAGTGCTGTATGTATGTCATCCCATTGCCTTCTTGCCTGCATGTTTTCTGCTGAGTAGTTGGAACTTATTCGTATTCATTCTATTTCGTAGGTAACTTTTCATTTATCCCTGGCTGCTCTTAAAATTTTCTCTTATCTTTGGTTTTGCAGTTTTGATGATAATATGTTTTGGTGATTTTCTTTTGGGATCTGCCTTTTATGTGGTTCAATGAGCATCTTGGATAGATAACCTTTCATTTTCCGCCATGTCAGGGAAGTTTTCTGCCAACAAATCTTCAATAATTCTCTCTGTATTTTCTGTTATCCCTTCCTCTTCTGGAATTCTAATCACACACAAGTTGTTCTTGATAGAGTCCTACTTGATTCTTAGTGTTTCTTCATTTTTCTGAATTCTTTTATCTGATTTTTCTTTAAGTACATTGGTGCCAAGTGCCTTATCCGCCATCTCCACAATTCTGCATTTCAATTCCTCAATTCTGCTTCTCTGACTTCCTATTGATTTGTCTAATTCTGTCATTTTATTGTTAATCTTTTGGGTTTCTGAATGCTGTCTCTCTATGGATTCTTGCGGCCTATTAAATTTTTCATTATGTTCTTGAATAATCTTTTTAATATCTTCAACTGCTTTATCTGTGTGTTCCTTGGCTTTTTTTGTACATTGCCTGATTTCATTCCTGATGTTGTCCCTGAAGTCTTGAAGTGTTCGGTATGCTAATCCTCTGTATTCTACATCTGGCAATTCCAGGATACATCTTCCTCTGGGAGAGACCTTGATTCTCTATTTTGGGAGTTTGTAGAAGCAATCATGGTCTGCTTCTTTATGTGATTTGATATTGACTGCTGTCTCTGAGCCATCTATAAGTTGTTGTAATAATTTATTTTATGTTTGCTCACAGTGTCCTTTTTGTTTTGCTTTGTTTCGATATACTCAGATAGGCTACTAGAGTATGCTAACTTGGTCATTGGAGCCCTTCAAGCACTAATGTCCTGTTACCAGATGGTTAGAACTGTTACCAGGTAAATAAGCCTATGAGTCCATTCACTATTCTTTAATAGAATCAGCTCAGGTGTCCTGACAATCAGCCACCTACTGTGTGGTTTAAGCTCTCACCTGCTATCTTAGAGGAGTAGTGGTGATGGTTGTATACACTGGTTTCTAGTAGCGGCATGGGGTAGCACCCTGAGGAGGGTAGGGTGCTGACAGCTTTCCCCCAACTGTCAGTGAGGATGTAGCATCTCTGTTCTCTAGAGTGCTCTGTTGGGTGGGCTCTGCAGCTGTGCCTTAGGCACCCAATGCTTATATCCGTAAAGACTGGTAGGCACCATCATCCTCAGATCACTTTCGCGTGGTGCTAGGTGGCATGGATTAAGCCTCAGCCCTCCGGTCTGCACTGTGGGTAGGTGAAGGCTCTGTTTAATAAGTAGAGCAGTATCAGACCTCCAAAACCTGCCTCTCCATCACACAGCTGAAACAATTACAGTCAGACTTCTAACAGATTTGCCTTTGCATTATAATAGCCACTGGTAGGGAACATAATTTTGAGGTTAATGAATAGCTTGAACGTGATGAATGCATTCTAACAAATATATCTCATCAATTTAATCTGTATATTGAGGAGTTTATGACATTTTACTTCTTCTGTTGTAGGTTACCCTTGAGTCATCAGATTATTAACCACCTGATAAATCCACTAGAATCCTTCCTACCTACTTAAGGTGGCCTAGTGAATCCAGGGTTTCTGATAAATGCACTCATTTTAATACAATGAGTTCAGTGTAAAATCACGTGTTTCCTTCCCTGACTTTTGTTATGAGAATCCATTTCAAAATAATTTTTCATATTTATGATCAAATTAATGAGCAAAATATTGTAAAACTTTTAATATCTATGCTCTCCTTCTAAGTAAGAATTTTTCATCCCATGGATAATGGCAGGCCTGATACATGTTATACACTAAAAGACAGTCTAGGAGTGGTAAATACACTCATAAGAAGAATTTTAAAGGCAACTACTTCAGGTGAGGTAATCAGTGGGTTCTAAATAATGCATGACCAATCTCATGAGGTAGAGGAAGAGGGATGCTTCTGTTGGCAAAGGAGGTTGGGTGGAACTTTTAGATCCAGGTACGCAGAGTCATTGAAATTCACAGAGACAGTGTCATCTCAATTCAAAATTCTTCCATCTATTTGTTGATTCATTTAACAAACATTTTACTGACTGAGTGATCTACATCAAGCCATTTGGCAGGCAATTCTGAGCAAAATGTTCTCTTTGCTCACAAAATGCTCGTAATTTATCAAGAGAAAAGATGTTTTGGTAAGTTGTAAAAATAGCTATCATATTGATAATCATACCACTAGGCTTGTCGTTCTACTAGGCTTGTGTCATCCTAAATAACTACTTGTGAAATAAAAAATTAGACAGTGAAAAACTTATGAATAGCAGCTGAACATTGTCTCATATAATGCTGGAAGGTTGGAAGGCACTCAGAGCATGACTGGGGAAAAGCTGCCTCCTCAAGGTACACTCGACCTTAATGACGTAGATGGAGTCAAGCTTTTAGGACCTTCATTTGCTGGTATGGCATGACTCAGAATTAGAAGAACCAGCTGCAAGCATCCACTAATAATCAGCATGGAATTTATGAAGTATGAATCTAGGGAAATTGAAAGTCAACAAAAATTATATGAAATGTATAAAGATCAATATCCTAGGCATTAGATAGCTGAAAAAGGACTAGTAGTTGCCGTTTGGGTTAAGGCAATCGTATGGTCTACTATGCTAAGAATGACAAATTGAAGAGGAACAGCATCACATTCATCTTCAAAAAGAACATTTCAAGATCTATCCTGAAGTACAATGCTGTCAGTAATAGAAAAATATCGACGTGCCTACAAGGAAGACCAGCTAATACGACAATTATTCGAATTTAAGAATCAACCACTAAGGCCAAAGAGGAGGAAATTGAAGATTTTTACCAATTTCCAAATCTAAAATTGATCAAACATACTGGTAATTACTGGTGATTGAAATGCGAAAGTTGGAAACAAAGAAGAAGGATTGATCAATAGTTGGAATATGTGGCTTTGGTGATAGAAATGACACCAGAGATCCTGTGATAGAGTTTTGCAAGACCAACAACTTCTTCACAGCAATTATCTTTTTTTCAATAACATAAATTGCAACTATACACATGGATCTCACCAGACAGATTGCACAGGAATCAAATTGACTCCATCTGTAGAAAGAGGTAATGGAAAAGCTCAATATCATCAGTCAGAACAAGGCCAGGGGCCGACTTCAGAACAGATCATCAACTGCTCATATGTAAGTTCAAGTTGAAGCTGAAGAAAATTAGATCAAATCCACAAGAGCCAAAATACCACCTTGAGTACCCACCTGAATTTAGACACCATTCCAAGAATAGATTTGATGCACTGAACACTAATGACTGAAGACCAGACAAGTTGTGGAATGACATTAAGGACATCAGACACGAAGAATGCAAAAGGTCATTATAAAGGAAAGACCAAAATGGATGTCAGAAGAGACTCTGAAACTTGCTCTTGAATTTTGAGTAGCTAAAGCGAATGGAAGGAATGATGAAGTAAAATAGTTGAACAGAAGATTTCAAAGGGTGGCTTGAGAAGACATGGTAAAGTATTATAGGGAAATGTACAAAGACATGGTATTAGAAACCAAATGGAAAGAACACACTCAGCATTTCTCAAGCTGAAAGAACTGCAGAATAAATTCAAGCCTTGAGTTGCAATATTGAAGGATTCTGCTGGGAAAATACTGAACAATGGAGGAAGCATCAAAAGAAGATGGAAGGAATACACAGAGCCACTGTACCAAAAAGAATTGGTCAATGATCAACCATTTTAGAAGGCAGGATATAGCC
Organism: Loxodonta africana; assembly: GCF_030014295.1. NCBI lineage: Eukaryota > Metazoa > Chordata > Mammalia > Proboscidea > Elephantidae > Loxodonta > Loxodonta africana. The sequence goes on from NW_026975036.1 coordinate 1,031,679, forward strand.
AAGAACCAATGGTAGTGAAGGAAGAAGTCCAAGCTGCACTGAAGGCATTAAGAAAAAAAGGGTCCAGGAATTAAGAGCTACCAATTGAGTTGTTTCAACAAATGGATGCAGTACTAGAGGTGTTCACCTGTCTATGCCAAGAAATTTGGAAGACAGCTACCTGGCCAAACAAAAGTGCCCATTCCAACGAACGGTGATCCCACAGAAAGTGGAAATTATCAAACAATATCATTAATATCACACACAAGTAAAATTTTGCTGAAGATCATTCAAAAGCAGTTGCGACAGTACATTATGGGAACTGCCAGAAATTCAAACTGGATTAAGAAGAGGACATAAAAACAAGGGTTATCGTTGCTGTGTAGATCATAACAAATTATGGATAACACTACAAAGAATGGGAATTCCAGAACACTTAATTGTGCTTATAAGGAAACTGTACATGGACCAAGAGGCAGTTGTTCAAACAGAACAAGGGGGTTCAGCAAGGTTTAAAATCAGAAAAGGTGTATATCAGGGTCAATTCTTTCACCATATTTATTGAATCTGTATGCTGAGGAAATAATCCAAGAAGATGGAGTACATTAAGAATAATGTGACATCTGGATTGGAGGAAGAATCATTAACAACCTGTGATATGCAGAGGACATGACCTTACTTGCTGAAAGCCAAGAGGACTTCAAGCAGTTACTGATTAATATCAAAGACTAGAGCCTTCAGTATGGATTACACCTCAAAATAAACAACAACAACAACAAAAAAAACCAAATCCAAAAATCTTCACAAGTGGACCAATTAGCAGTATCATGATAAATGGAGAAAAGATTGAAGTTGTCAAGGATTTCATTTTACTTGGATTCACAATCAACGCCCACAGAAGCAGCAGTCAAGAAATCAAAGGATGCATTGTACTAGGAAAACTGCTGCAAAAGACCTCTTTAAAGTGTTCAAAAGCAAAGATGTTACTTTAAGGACCAAGATGTGTCTGACCCAAGCCATAGTATTTTAAATCACCTCATATGCAGGCGAAAGCGGGATGATAAATAAGATCAAAAAAGAATTGATGACTTTGAATTATGGTGTTGGCAAAGAATACCATGGACTGACAGAAGAATGAACAAATCCTTCTTGGAGGAAGTTCAGCCAGAATGCCCCTTAGAAGCAAGCATGGTGACACATTATCTCACGTGCTTTGGACATGTTATCAGGTGGGACCAGTACCTTGAGAAGGACATCATGCTTGGAAAAGTAGAAGGTCAGAGAAAAAGAAGATTCTCAACTAGATGGACTGACACAGCAGCTGCAAAAATGGGCTCAAACATAGCGGTGATTTTGTGAATGGGGAAAGATAGGCTGTGTTTCTTTCTGTTGTACATGGTGTCGCTATGAGTCACAACCAACTGATGGTAACTAACAACAACACAAATACTTGTTCTCAAGTACTTGGTTGGGCAACAATCTAGCTAACGGAATCTTAATATATTGCATAATGGAGTCCAGAAAATGTTTCCTGTTTGAGATAAAACCTCTGATCAGAAGAATGATTCATAAAGATTCAGGGTAGTGAAGCATCAGAATCTTGTTGACGTGTCATATAGTGTTTAAATCATTCCTAGTTATCTGTTGGAATAATGTCCCCTCAGATTTGTATTTAAAGCAATTTACAATTTTTAGCTTAATTATTATTATATGTAATTGGTAGGTCCTCAACACCAGTCTCCATAAGAGGTTACTTTTTCTTCTTTCCTTTTATTTTAATTAACTCCCTTGAGTCTCTTATGAACAAACTGATAAAACTGTAGCAATTGTGCAATTTTGTGCACAATTGCAAACTTGTCATTCTTTGTTATGAAAAGTGGGTTCCTTTAATCTGAGAGCGTTCCTAAAAATATCCTTCTCTTAGAAAAGCATATTTTCATTTAAGTTTCAATAATTAAGGAAAAAAATCCAGAAAAAATTCTATCTGGCAATTAGAAGGCATATTATAATTGAGTTATCCATAGTATCTTGGTCCCGTGATTTTTGTAGCATATGTGAAATTGGGAAATATTAACAGATGGGTATACTTTCCCAATTGCCCCTCTGATTTAAATCCTTCTCAAGAAAAACATTGAAATTAAAGTTCCTATTCAAATTATTGAATGTTTTCTAATATTACAAAAGCAATAATATTCATCATTTATTGTTTGACTTTTGTTTATCCTCTCTATTTAGAACATTTAAGCAGAATTCAGATTATTTGGAAATGATTAGCCAATATTGAAATCACTTTTCAAGTCCAAAGGAGAAAGAGAAGAAAGAACTTAGTATTGTCATAAGTAAAACTTTAATGTATACGGTACAGTGAATTAGAAGATGTTTAGGCTGATCTGTACTATAATTTTAGGGATCACCTGCCATGTCAAACTGTGGTTTTCATTTCTGGTTATCAAGTTTTTTTCTGATAGTAGCTTTAAAAAAGATCCTGTTATTTCTGCTTTTGTGTTTTTTTTCCCAATGTCGATTTAATAGGATTCATAAGTGAAATGAAGAACCAAAGGACATAGAGTTCATTCTCTTGGGACTGACAGATGACCCAGAGTTGCAAATTGTGATTTTTATATTTCTCCTTCTCAATTACATTTTGAGTGTGATGGGGAACATATCTATCATCCCCCTCACGCTGTTGGATCTTCTCCTCAAGATGCCAATGTATTTTTTTCTCTGAAATTTCTCCCACTTGGAAATCTTATTGACAACAATATCTATTCCTAGATTTCTGACAAGCATTGTGACTAAAAACAAAATCATTTCCTGCAATGGTTGCGCATCTCAATTGTTCTTTTTCCTCTTAATATGTGTTACAGAGTTTCACCTTCTGCCTGTCATGTCTTATGACCCTTATGCAGACATCTGCAAACCGTTGCATTATCCCGTCATTATCAGAAGCCAAGTGTGCTACCAACTGGTACTCAGTGCATGGACAGCTGGCTTTCTGAATACCTTTCCACCGTTGGTCATAGGGCTGAAACTAGAATTCTGTGCTTCCAAAGTAATTGATCATTTCACGTGTGACACTTCTATCTTACAGATGTCTTGCATAGACACTCACTTCCTAGAATTAATTTCATTTGCTTTTATCAGCTATAATACTTGTGGTCACATTGCTCTTAGTGATTTTTTCCTCTACATATATAATCAAGACCATTCTAAAAATCCTTCCTGCTCAGAAAAGAACAAACGCTTTTTCCACTTGTTCTGCCCACATGATTGTAGTTTCCCTTACTTATGGTAGCTGTATCTTCATTTACATGAAGCCATCAGCAAAAGAAAGGGTGACTTTATCCAAAGGTATAGCTGTTATCTATGCTTCATTTGCTCCTTTATTAAATCTCTTCATTTATAGTCTAAGGAACCAGCAAGTGAAACAAGTTTTCAAGGATACATTCAAAAAGATTTTCACTGTTTTCAAAAAAAGGGGAAAAAATTTTAAAATCTTGATGTAAACATTAAATAAAGATTATTGCTCCTATGTTCCTGTTTACTTAAACTGTTCTTTCAATTAATTAACTTTCTTATAGCATTTTAAACAAATTCCGTGTGATTCACTCTTTCCTATTTCTCTTTATGATTAATATTTCCTGAAGTGTTATAGAATTCTCCCTTTTAGATTTCACCACAAATTTATTATTATTTTTTTTTACCTCCTAAGATATGGTACTCTTTCCCTTAAAAAAAAAAACTAAGAAAAAAAATCCAATTATAATTATACATTAATATACCGTGTACAGAAATCCTGGTGGTGTAGTGGTTAAGTGCTATGGCTGCTAACCAAAAGGTTGGCAGTTCAAATCCACCAGGCCCTCTGTGGAAACCCTATGGAGCAATTCTATTCTATCCCACAGGGTCGCTAGGAGTCAGAATCAACTCGCCAGCATCAGGTTTGGTTTCTGGTTTTATACCCTGTACAAAAGGTTGGATGAGTGTAACTGGTTAACATCTATTCCTTATAGGTATGCTTTTTATCCTAGGCTCTACACTAGTCAAAATTTTGGTCCTTATTAGGATGAAACAGCTTAATGTGGAGGAAACAAAGAAACCAACAAATATCATAGATAGTAATTTCTCTTATAATAGAGCAATATACAGAATTATGTGTTCATAGTAATGAATGCTTAATTATTTTAGTGAATCAGGAACGCAGTTCGAAAAGAGGTGATTCTTGTGACAGTTGCAATATACATGAAAGAAAGTGTAAAGGAATGTTATAGACGGGTATAGGAGCATGCACACTATTTGGGGGCACTAGGAAGTAGTTCAAATATTGCTAGCTAGTATCACTATCCTGAAAATGAGTAGCATATTGATTTGTGTCAGCTAGCCAGGTTGTAACTCCAGATTTACATGTCAGCCTGGTTAAGTTTCCCAAACTCTCTATTGATAAGTTTCTCCATTCATGAAATATAAATAACAATTGTTCTTACTTGATAAGGTTATTTTCAGAATGAAATGAAGTATGTATAAAACAATTCACGGTCAGCACGTGGCCTACAATGAGCTGTCAATAAGTGTTAGCTGCCCTTTGGGAGGAAAAATTGTGTCAGTTGGGGTAGATTGTAACAATGCAAGAAAAAGAGGAAGGCTTTAAATCATAAAAATTTTGTTATTTTTGTTGTTAAACAGTGCCGTCAAATCAGTCTGACTCATAGCGACCCCGTGTACAAAAGACAGAAACATTCGTCCTGCGCCATCCTCACAATTGTTGCTATGTTTGAGCCCATTGTGGTAGGCACTGTGTCTATTCATCTTGTTGAGGACCCACCGATTTTTCGCAGATCTTCTGCTTTAGCAAGCATGATATCCCTCTCAAGATACTTGTCTCTTATAATAACATATCTGAAGTACTTGAAGTCTCGCCATCCTCGTTTCTAAGGAGCACTCATTCTGTACTTTTTTGAAGACAGATTTTTTCACCCTCCTGGCAGTCCATGGTATAGTCAATACCCTTTGCCAATGCCATAATTCAAATGCAAAAATTTTTCTTCAGTAATTTTTATTCCTTGTCCTGCTTTTGCATGCATATGTGGCAATGAAAAATATCATGGCTTGTGTGGGGCCCACCTTAGTCCTAAAAGTGAGGTCTTTGTTTTTAACACTTTAAAGAGGTCTTTTGCAACAGATTTGCCCAATGCAATGTGTTGTATGATTTCTTTTTTCATTTGACCTTTTTTTGTATTGTCATTTAGATGAAGGTTTACAGAGCAGATTTGTTTCTCATTAAACAATTAATACACATATTGTTTTGTGACATGGGTTACCAACCCCATAACATATCAACGGTCTCCCTTCTCAACCTTGGGTTCCCTATTACCAGATTTCCTGTCCCCTCCTCCCATCTCATCCTTGCCCCTGGTTTGTGTGACCATTTACTCTCATTTTGTTTTATGAGCCTGTCTGATCTTTGGCTGAAGGGTAAGCCTCAGGAATAACTTCAGTACTGAATTTAAAATGTGTCCAGGGGGCATACTCTGGGTGTTTCTCCAGGCTCTGTCAGACCAGCAAATCTAGTCTTTTTTTTGTGAGTTAGAATTTTGTTGTACATTTTTCTCCAGCTCTGTCCAGGACCCTGTATTGTGATCCCTGTCAGAGCAGTAAATGGTGGTAGCCAGGCAACACGTAGTTGTCCTAGACTTAGTCTGGTGGAGGCTGTGGTAGTTGTGGTCCATTAGTCCTTTGGACTAATCTTTCACTTGTGCCTTTGGTTTTCTTCATTTTCCCTTGCTCCAGATGGGTGGGAGCAGTGGAGTATCTTAGATGGCCACTCACAAGCTTTTAAAATGCCAGAAGCTACTCGCCAAAGTAGGATGTAGAACATTTTCTTTATAAACTATGTTATGTCGATCGAGATAGATGTCCCCTGAGGCTGTGGTCACCAGCCCACAGCCCAGTAATTCAGTCCCTCAGAGAGTTTGGATCTGTCTATGAAGCTTCCATGTCCTTGCCTTGGTCAAGTTGTGCTGAATTCCCCCGAATTGTGTATTGTCTTACTCTTCACCAAATTTACCACTTATCTATTGTCTAGTTGGCATTTTTCCTTCCCCACCCCCCCTTCCTAGGAACTATCAAAGATTGTTTCTTGCTGTGTGTAAGCCTTTTCATGAGTTTTTATAATAGTGGTCTCATACCGTATTTGTCCTTTTGTGATTAATTTATTACACTCAGCGTAATGTCCTCCAGATTCATCCATGTTGTGAGATGTTGCACAGATTCATCACTGTTCTTTGTTGTTGCATAGTATTCCATTGTGTGTATGTACTATAGTGGTTTATCCATTCGACTGTTGATGGCACTTAAGTTTTTTCCATCTTTTTGCTATTGTGAATAATGCTGCAATGAACATAGGTGTGCATATGTCTGTTGGTGGGATGGCTCTTATTTCTCTAGGATATATTCCTAGGAGTAGGATAGCTGTGTCATATGGTATTTCTATTTCTAGCTTTTTAAGGAAGCTGCCGTATCATTTTCCAAAATGGTTGCACCATTTAACTTTCCCACCAGCAGTGCATAAGAGTTCCAGTCTCTCTGTGGCCCCTCCAACATTTGTTATTTTCAATTTCTTGGATTTGTGCCAGTAATGTCACGGTGAGACGGTATCTCATTGTAGTTTTGATTTGCGTTTCTCTAATGGTTAGTCATCTCGAGCATTTCCTCATATGTCTGTTAGCTGTCTGAATGTCTTCTTTAGTGAAGTGTCTAGTCATATCCTTTGCCCATTTTTTTAAATTGGATTATTTGTTTTTTTTGATGTAGAGGTGTTGGGTTTTCCTATAGATTTTAGAGATTAGACCTTTGTCGGATTTGCTATAGACAGTTTTTTTTTTCCCAGTCTGTAGGTTGTCTTTTTACCCTTTTGGTGAAGTCTTTTGATGAGCATAAGTGTTTAATTTTTAGAAGAAAAAAAAAATTTTTTCCCCAATTATCTAGCTTATCTTCTGTTGTTTTTGTATTGTTAGTTATGGTTTGTATGCCATTTATGCCATGTATTTGGGCCTCTAGTGTTGACCCTGGTTTTTCTTCTATGATCTTTATAGTTTTGGGTTTTATATTCAAGTCTTTGATCCATTTGAATTAGTTTTTGTGTATGGTGTGACATATGGGTCTTATTTCATTTTTTTACAGGTGGACATCCAGTTTTGCCAGCACCATTTATTAAAAATACTGTCTTTTCCCCATTTAATGGGCTTTGGACCTTTGTCAAAGATATAGTGACCAGGTGGGTGGACTTCTGTCTGGGCTCTCAGTTCTGTTCCACTGGTCAAAGTGTCTGCTGTTGTACCAGTACCAGTTTTTTTGACTACCATAGCTGTATAGTAGGCTCTAAGGTCAAGTAGCAGGGGTCCTCCTACTTTGTTCTTTTACTTCAATAGTGCTTTACTTACCTGGGGCCTCTTTCCTTTCCACATAAACTTAATGATTACTTTTTCCATCTCTTTGAAAAACGCTGTTGGTATTTGGAACAGGATTGCATTGCATTCTTAGATTGCTTTGGGTAGAATTAACATTTTCACAATGTTGAGTCTACCTATCCATGAACATGGTAGGTTTTCCATTTATGTAGGTCTATTTGGTCTCTTGACATAGTGTTTTGAATCTTTCTTTGTATAGGTCCTTTATGTCCCTGGTTAAATTTATTCCTAAGTATCTTGTTTTGTTTGTTTGTCTTTAGTTACTATGATAAATGGTGTTGCTTTCCTGATTTCCTCTTTATGATGTGTAGGAATCTGACTGATTTTTCTATGTGTATCTTTTATCGACCCGAAGGCAGTGGTTGGTGGGTGGATCTTTTATCCTGCTACTCTGCTGAATCTTTCTGTTAGTTCCAGCAGTTTTCTTGTGTAGGCATTTCGTTTCTTTATGTATAGTAATTTTACTTCTTCCTTACCAATTTGGATGTCCTTTATTTCTTTATCATGCCTTATTGCTCTAGCTAAGACTTCCAGCACAATGTTAAATAAGATTGGTCTTCTTGTTTTCGGGGGGATCTTTTCATCCTCTCTCTGTTAAGAATGATGTTGGCTGTTGGATTCATATGAATGCCCTTTATTACGTCAAGGAATGTCCCTCTATTCCTGTTTTTCCTGGTTGGTTTCTGGCGGAGGCTGTCTTAAGTGCTAGATTCAGGTGGTTGTCCAATGTTGTTTGTTTTCTAACTGAAGGACTCCCTTTAATAATTCTTATAAGTTTGGTTTGGTTTTTCCATATTTCTTTCATTGCTGTTTATCTGGAAATGTCCTAACTTTGCCATCATATTCGAGTGAGAGTTTTGCAGGATATATTATTCTTTGTTGGCAGTTTTTTTTTTTTTTGCATCACTTGATTTCCTGACTGCTGTTTTCATGGGTGTTGGTTGTGAATCCAATTAAAATAAAATCATCGGCAACTTCAACATTTTCGCCTTTCGTCATGATATTGCTTATTTGTCCAGTTTTAGGATTTTTATTTTCTCTATGTTGAGGTTTAATCCACAAAAAAGTTTATATGCACTGAAAATGCACTGGCACTTAGTCTGGTAGGTCTGAACCAAAACCAAACTCACTGCCATCTAATCGATTCCAACTCATAGCGACCCTCTAGGGCAGAGTAGAACTGCCCGATAGAGTTTCCAAGGAGCGCTTGGCAGATTCGAACGGCCGACCTCTTGATTACCAGCCATAGTACTTAACCACAAAAATTTAGTGTGATTAGATTATTGAGGTAAAAATTCTATGTGTGTCATACCTAAAATAACTTTTCAAATCACATCAAATAGTTTAGAAACACGAACTATAGGTGATTCTGCAGCAGATGTTTCATATAGGATTTTCTTTTTTTAATATAAGCATTTATGTGGTCAGATATTTACTTCATAAAGATTTCTCTGCCAAATGTTCTGAGGTTAGATTTTGAGATGTTCGTGTTTAGAAAGACAAGTTGGAGGGCCAATGCTTTAAGCTCAATGAGGTATTCCAAATGTTTAAAACACAATAGTGGCAGTGAATCGAAAGCTCAGGGCGTGAACTCAAGAGATGTTTAGGAGAACAAACTGAGGGAAACTATTGAACATTTGCATATCTGGGATAAGTAAAAGAAAGTTATAAAATGTTTGTTCTTGGGCCTAACCTACTTTCTACTTCTGCACATAAACACTCAAGTATTTAATGCCTTTTAAAAGAGAAAGCTTTATTAATATACTGTCAGATTTTTTTAAAAAATCACCTGCAAAACATATGAGGTTCCAAACAGGGTATAATTTGTCATGACAGACACATGAGTGAAGAATTCACTAGATGGTGTAACTATTATACATATGGGCCTGAATAGATATCATTTAAGTTCAGATTTGTGTTGAAATTTGTTTTACAAACTTTCAAAGGAAGCATTGTGGGTCATCTACTTTTCCTTGGCAGAGAGAAGAGTGTGAGGTTATGTGATTATATTCAAGGCCCTGAGAACCTCCATCCACACTGAGTTTGTTTCCTCAATTAGTTCCTTAAAAAAAAAAAACTAGACCTTTTAACTTCTTGCACAAAAATCTTTCCAATAAGCAGAGAAAAGAAAATCCTTACTTTTAACATATAAAGAAGTAATTTGTGTGACAATATTTTTACAAAGAATAAGTGGGACAGAGATTTATTAAATATTATTGAAAGTAAGATTATTAATTTGAATTTGTTCTAAGATGCTAAGTATAATCTTCACAGATTTGTTAAGAAAATAATATAAAATATATATTGGAAAATATACAACAGGAAATTTTAAAATTACACTAGAAATTATTGATTTAACACAATAAAGGCCTGGAATCAAGAAATATACCAACTAAAAATGACATAAGACATATAGAAAATAAATTGCAAGAAGGAAAACAGAAGTCATCTATTTAAATTAAATTTAAATAGTGAAACAACTCAATTGAAAGGCAGAAGTTGGAAAATGCATGAAAAAGGAAACATGATACAAATAAGCATCAGTCTACAACAGACACACTTAAGATTTGAAGACACAAATCGGGTGAAGATAAAGAACGGTGAAACATAAGCCATCTGTTAAGAATTGAAAGTGTCACTGCAAGTGATGAAGTCTTATCCCTTATGCCTGTCAGTGTAACCTTGTTTGGGGAAATAGGGTTATTCTTTCAAGATAATATCAGAGTGAGGTAGGTTCTGATCCTAATAACTTCTGACGGAAGTGTTATAAAAGGAGAGAACAGACAGGGAAATGTAGAGACTCACATAGGCAACAGAGACACCATGTGAAGATAGAGGCCAATGAACCTACATGTATCCAAGGACTGTCAAAAAAAGCCAGGGGCTACAAGAAGCCAGAAGAGAGAGGAGGATATTCCCCCAGTACCCTAAATTTGGACCTCTAACCTCCAAAATTGTGAGAGAATATATTAATGTGTTATGGAAGCCCTAGGAAACTAAGACACCAAGCAAGCAGTATCAAAAGAAAGCTGAATTAGCTATACTAATATCTGACATATTAGACTTTGAGTAAAAAAAAAAGTTACCAGACAAAAAGAACATTTAAAAATTATAAAAGTATTAATCCATTGGGAAGATCAAGTAATTAGAAAAATATACATAGGTGTGGAAGCCAAGATGGAAGACTAGTCAGATGCACTAAGCCATCCTACTGCAATAAAGACATGAAAAAACAAGTAAAACATATACAGACATCAATCCTGGATCCCTGAACCTTAAATGAAAGGTTAAAGTATTAGATGGAGGTTACTGAGGAGAAGAACAAACTGATATAAAACAGGGCAGAAATAGAGATACAGAGTGGAGATTCCCTTGCCAAACAGCATGACTCAGCGTGGCCATCTTGGAATTAAACCAACAACCCCACATACAGAAAGGCACCCCCACAGGATTCCCAATAAGAGATAGAGGCACAACAGAGGCATAGCCAGGGCTAAGTAAGATCACATTTGCTGCCTGCAACTCAAGGAGGAGACCAAAATCTTTCCAGTGGTAACTACAGGGAAACAATCCTACACCCCCCACCCCTCTGGTGAACAACAGGTATAACTGCCCCATCTTGGCAACCCCAAATGCCAGGAACCACAGTACCAACCTACCCTGTTGCCCTCCTCCATTTAGCATCCTCTGCCCCGCCTTTGCCCCCGCACCTCTTTCTTCCACCTTCTGGACGTGGCCCCGGTGAGACCTTGCCCAGACCACTGGCCCTTTCCTGCAGGCTCCAGATGACTCCTGCCACCCACTGTGGCCCCAAGGGGACTAGACGTGAACCTCAGGCCCTTCCCTGCCAGCTCCAGACATCTACTGCCACCAGCCTCACCCCAAAGGGTACACAAGCAGGATTCCAGACTCTTCCTCGCTGGCTCTGGGCCCCTTGTGTTGTCCACTGTGGCCCCAAGGAGACCCGGTTAGGAGCCCAGGCCCCCCCCTGCCTGCAACAGAAACCCCAACACCACCCATCTGGTGAAAGAGATCAAGGAAAATGCAGACAACACTAACCAATATATAGCCAAAGTCAAAGAAAACACAGACAAATCAATAGGAGAATTCAGAAAAAATAATACAGAATAAAATTTCAAAATTAATAATTAGAAATCTTACAAAAACAGCAATTACAAATCAAAATGATGATCAACAAGATTTCAGAAATGATAGTATCATAAAAGGTTTGAGGAGCAGGTTTGAAACAATGGAAAACAGGATCAGAGAAACTGAAAACAAATCTTTGGATACCAATTTGAGAAAAACTCAGAGAAAAGAATGAAGAAAAATGAAGAAACCATGAGAATGATGTGGGACACAATCAAGAGCAAGATTTTGTGAGTAATTGGAATTCCAGAATAGGGGGAGAAAATGGAAAACACAGAAAAGATCATTCAAGATTTGCTGACTGAAAACTTTCTTAGTATGAAAGATGAAATCTAATTATCTGAGAAGTTAAAAAAAACCCATATAGGATTGTTGTTGTTTGGTGCTGTTGAGGCAGTTCTGACTCATAGTGAGCCTATGTACCACAGAACAAAACACTGCCTAGTCCTGTGCCATCGTTATAATCATTGTTATGCTTGAGGCCCTTGTTACAGCCACTGTGGCAATAGATCTCATTGAGAGTCTTCCTCTTTTCCACTGACCCTGTACTTTACCAAGCATGATGTCCTTCTCCAGGGACTGATCCTTCCTGACAATATGTCCAAAGTATGTAAAACGCAGTCTTGCCATCTTTGCTTCTAAGGAGCATTCTGGTTGTACTTCGTCCAAGACAAATTTGTTCATTGTTTTGACAGTCCATGGTATATTCAATATTCTTTGCCAACACAATTCAAAGGCATCAATTCTGTTTCACTCTTCTAATTCGCTGTCCAGCTTTCAAACACATAAGATGTGGCTGAAAATACCATGGCTTAGGTCAGGTGCACCTTAGTCTTCAAGGTGACATCTTTGCTTTTCAACATTTTAAAGAGGTCATTTGCAGCAGATCTGCCCAATGCAATGCAGCTTTTGATTCTTTGACTACTGTTTCCATGGGTGTTGATTGTGTATCCAAGTAAAATGAAATCCTTGACAACTTCAACCCTTTCTTCATATTTCAGAGTGTGGTTTATTGGTCCAGTTGCAAGGATTTTCTGTCTCCTTTATTTTGAGGTGTAATCCATCTTGAAGGTCTTTGATCTTCATCAGTAAGTTCTTCAGTTCCTCTTTACTTTCAGCAAGCAAGGTGGTGTCATCTGCGTAATGCAGGGTGTTAAGGAGTCATCTTCTAATCGTGATGCCCCGTTCTTCTTCATATAGTCCAGCTTCTCAGCATACAGATTGAAAATGTATGGTGAAAGGATGCAAACCTGACGCACACCTTTCCTGACTTTAAACCACTCAGTATCCCCTTGTTCTGTCCAAACAACTGTCTCTTGGTCTATGTATAGGTTCCTCATGAGCACATTTAAGTGTTCTGGAATTCCTATTCTTCATGATGTTTTCCATAATTTGTTATGATCCACACAGTTGAATGCCTTCGCATAATCAATAAAACACAGGTAAACATCTTTCTGATATTCTTTGCTTTCAGCCAGGATCCGTCTGACATCAGCAATGATATCCCTGGTACCACATCCTCTTCTGAATCTGGCCTGAATTTCTGGCAGTTCTGTGTCAATCTTCAGCCACTTCTGAATGATCTTCAGCAAAATTTTGCTTACATGTGATATTAATGGTATTGTTTGATAATTTCCTCATTAGGTTGGATCCCTTTTCTTGGGAATAGGCATAAATATGGATCTCTTCCAGTCAGTTGGCCAAGAAGCTGTCTTCCAAATTTCTTGGCATAGATGAGTGAGCACTTCCAGCACTGCATCCATTTGTTGAAACATCTCAATTGATAGTCCGTCAATTCCTGAAGCCTTGTTTTTCCTCAGTGACTTCAGTACAGCTTGGATATCTTCCTTCAGTACCATCGGTTCCTGATCATTTCCTACCTCTTGAAATGGTTGACCGCTGACTAATTCTTTTTGGTGTAATGACTCTGTGTATTCCCTCCATCTTCTTTTGATGCTTCCTGCATTGCTTAATATTTTCCCCATAGAATCCTTCACTACTGCAACTCGAAGCTTGACTTTTTTCTTCAGTTCTTTCAGCTGGAGTAATGCTGAGCATGTCCATCCCTTTTAGCTTTCTATCTCCAGCTCTTTCTACAAGCCGCCCTTTGAACTCTTCTATTCAGTTCTTTTACTTTGTCATTTCTTCCTTTTGCTTTAGCTGCTCGATGTTTGAAAGCAAGTTTCAGAATCTCCTCTGACATCCATCTTGGTTTTTTCTTTCCTTCCTGTCTTTTCAATGACCTCTTGCTTTCTTCACATATGATGTCCTTCATGTGATTCCACAACTCATCTGTCCTTCGGTCATTAGTGTTTAACGCATCAAATCTATTCTTCAGGTGGTCTGTAAATTCAGGTGGGATGTACTCAAGGTCATATTTTGGCTCTTGTGGATTTGCTCTGATTTTCTTCAGTTTCAACTTGAACTTGCGTGTGAGTAATTGATGGTCTGTTTCAGACTCAGCCCCTGGCCTTGTTCTGACTGATGATATCAAGCTTTTCCATCATCTTTTTCCACAGATGTAGTCGATTTGATTCCTGTGTATTCCATCTGGTGAAGTTCATGTGTATAGTCACTGTTCATGTTGGTGAAAAAGGTATTTGCAAAGAAGAAGTCGTTGGTCTTGCAAAAACCTACCATTCAGTCTCCAGCATTGTTTCTATCACCAAGGCCATATTTTCCAACTTCCAATCCTTCTTCTTTGTTTCCAACTTTTGCATTCCAATCACCAGTAATTACCCATGCATCCGGATTGCATGTTTGGTCAATTTCAGACTACAGAATTTGGTAAAAATCTTCAACTTCTTCATCTTTGGCCTTAGTGGTTGGTGTATAAATTTGAATAATAGTCATATTAATTGGTCTTCCTTGTAAGCATATGGATATTATCCTATCACTGATAGCATTGTACTTCAGGATAGATCTTAAAATGTTCTTTTCGACGATGAATGCAACACCATGCCTCTTCAAGTTGTCATTCCCGGCATGGTAGACTATATGATTGACCTATTCGATATGGCCAATACCAGTCCATTTCAGCTCACTAACACCTAGAATGTTGATTTTCATTTTTGATGATTTCCAATTTTCCTAGATTCATCCTTCTTACATTCCAGGTTCCCATAATTAATGGATTTTGCAGCTGTGTCTCCTCATTTTGAGTAGTACCATATCAGCAAATGAAGGTCCCGAAAGCTTTACTCCATCCACATCATTAAGGTCGACTCTACTTTGATAAGGAAGCTCTTCCCCAGTCATCTTTTGAGAGCCTTCCATCTTCTGGGGCTCATCTTCTGGCACTATGTCAGACAGTGTTCTGCCACTATTCATAAGGTTCTCACTGGCTAATTCTTTTCAGAAGTAGACCTCCAGGTTCTTCTTCCTAGTCTGGAAGCTCATCTGAAACCTGTCCTCCATGGGTGATCCTGCTGATACCTGAGTACCGGTGGCATAGCTTCCAGCATCACAGCAACATGCAAGCCCCCACAGTATGACAAACTGACAGACACATGGGTGAATGAGATGGATTAGTGGCAGTTATACTGATGAGATCTACAAGATTAGATAGTGTCTTAAGCCAATCTCTTTTGAGATATAAAAGTAATGAGCGAAGAGACATGGGGACCTCATACCACCAAGAAAGCAGCACAAAGATCAGAGCACGTCTTGTGTACCTGAAGTTCTTGTGCTGAGAAACTCCTAGACCAAGGGAAGATTGATGACAAGGGCCTGACAGAAAGAGAAGTCCTTCCACTGGAGCTGAAGCCCTGAATTTTTTCTTCCAGCCTAAAGACTATAAGAGAATAAATTTCTCTTTGTTAAAGTCATCCACTTGTGGTATTTCTGTTATAGCAGCACTAGATGTCTAAGACACTCCCCAAATAGAAGCTCTTAGTATATCTATCTATCTATCTATCTATCATCTATCTATCTGTCACCTATATATCTATATAGATATATAGATAGTTGTAGTTAGGTGCCGTCCAGTCGGTTCTGACTCATAGCGACCCTATACACAACAGAACAAAACACTGCCTGGTCCTGAGCCATCCTTACAATCGTTGTTATGCTTGAGCTCATTGTTGCAGCCACTGTGGCAACCCACCTCATTAAGGGTCTTCCTCTTTTCCACTGACATATATACATATATATTATATATATATATACACACACACACATCTCTCTCTTAATCAATTACAGGTATTTGTCTCTGTAGAAAATCTTTCATATTGTACTCTCACAAATTCGAAATGTTGGTTTTTTTCCAATCATTTTTACACATTTAAACTATAGTTTCTTGATAAAGAATAAATATGAAGTGTTTCGTTTCCCGTATTTTGCATAATAATGTATGCAAGAAGAAATCATTTCCATGGTTTAGAGGACATATGCACAGATTTCTAGATACTTTATTATTTAAAGGTATTTTATTTAATTTCAATTATATAATTAAGTGCTTTCCAAAACATCAGTTATGCCATTTCCCCTGGTTACCATATTAGCATATAATATTTCAATAAAATATTGTTTTTAATTTGAAATTTATTGCTATATAATAAATATTTCATTGTGAGGAGGGTAAAAAATAGTATATCGGGCCTCAGTAACATATATTATGAGCTAAGTGGTGAAGATTCAGAAGACTAAAGATCATAGACTGTGTTGTCATTAGACAGAGGCCAACATCACTATCTTGATTCTCCTTTTCAAATGGAGAATGAGAGAGCTCTAGTTTCTTCTCTTTGGATCAGTCTCAGCTCAGATACACTGAAAAACTTCAAGTTATAATATTGTTTTTTTTAGTTGCTCTCCAGTCGGTTCCAACTCTTGGCAGCCCCATGCGGGCAAAATAGAACTGCTATATAGGGTTTTCAAGGCTATTTTCCGAAGTAAATTACCTGATGTATCTACCGAGGTGCCTCTGGATGGGTTCCAATCACCAACCTGTTGGTTAGTAGTCAAGTGCTTAACAGTTTGCACCACCCAAGGTATCCCTTTTAATTCCCACTGTGGGAATTAGACTCCACTTTAACATTTTTTTTAACATTAATGCTTCAGATTTCCCAAGAGATCCCATAAAGATACTTAATGATGTTATTTATTTATTTATTTTAAGTTGATGATAAGGATGGCCAATTAGCATCTTCTCCACAAGAATCTCCAGGGCCTTATGCCAGAGTAAATATCCTCTTTGTTTACTATCCTTAAATCTACTGTGGAGTATTCAAGAGAGATTCAGAAAATCTATTGAAAAAATACTGTTATTGATTCTGTGTAAATAGCTTAATTACTAGGCTGTTAGGATGAACACATTTGAAGAAACGACAGAAAAATATCTCTGTAAAAGCCCCCCTGTGTGCTGATTAGAAAGAGAAAGAGATCCAACAAGGCTTACATTTGTTATTAAATGTTCCTGGATTTTAATGTGAGCAAGGTCTCCAATGACATTGAGAAAGCAAAGAAAAATTATGGGTGTGGAAGATACAAGTATTTTATTGCAAAATTCATTCCTATTACCTTTTAGGTTAATGATACCGAAGAAACAATTCACAATGTGTCTGTAAACAAAACTCTTGTGGAATTCATAGACAGTAATTATTTTTAGTATTCTCTTGTTTTGTGTACAAAGCAATTACTACAGAATCCATTACATTGTGAGTGCTAGACCATAGTATCAAACCAATTAAATTCAGAATTACAGCAAAAGAAAACGTTTGTGTGAGTCATGATAAAGTTTCAATGAACATATCTGAAAGGGCATTTGCGTTTGTCTAATAGAATAGCTCCGTGAACAAAAATTCACAGTAATTTTCATTAAAAATTCCACTGGCACACATTCATGCATTTAATAAAGGCTTGGGTACATCATTGGTGCTCTGATGGCACAGTGGTTAAGAGCTCAGCTGCTAACCAAAAGGACAGTGGTTCAAATCCACCAACTGCTCCTAGGAAGCCCCATGAGGCAGTTCTACTGACTCGATTCAGCTCGATTTGATTTGATTTGGCTCTATTCGGCTCGATTTCGCCGTATTTGGTCCTATTCGGCACATTCGGCTCTATTCAACACTTTTCTACTCTATTCTTCTCTGTTCGACTCCATTCCACACCATTCTACTCCATTCTACACTATTCTATTCTACAGAACCCTGCCCCACCCTTCCCTATCCTAATCTAGTCTGTTCTTTTCTATTCTGTTGTATTCTATTCTCATTTTCTATTTTCTCTGTTCCATCCTATGCTACTCTACCATACCCTACACTAAACTAACCTGCCTTGACTTATGCTGTACTATTCTATTTTCTTCTCTCTGTTCCACCGTATGCTACCCTACCCTATGCTACCCCACCGTACCGTACCCTACTACTCAATAAGGGTACTAATTAAGGGTACTAGTTCGGGCAAAGGGACTACTTAAGGCAAGGGTACTAGTTCAGGCTACTAGTTAAGGCCAGGGTACTAGTTAAGGGTACTAGTTATGTAAGGGTATTAGTTAAGGGTACTAGTTAAGGCATGGGTACTTGTTGAGGGTACTGGTTAAGGCAAGGGTACTAGTTAACTTTACTAGTTAAGGCAACACTACTAGTTAAGAGTACTAGTTAATGCTAGGGAACTAGTTAAGGCAAGGGCACTAGTTAAGACTACTAGTTAAGGCAAGGGTACTAGTTAAAATTACTGGTTAAAGCAAGGTACCAGTTAAGACTACTATTTAAGGCAAGGGTACTAGTTAAAACTACTAGTTAAGGCAAGGGTACTAATTCATTCTACTAGTTAAGGCAAGGATACTAGTTTGGATTACTGATTTAGGGTACTTGTCAAAGCAATGGTACTATTCAAGGCTAGTTGTCTAGGCTACTGATTTATGCCACTACTCTAGCTGACTGGTCCAGCTTACTAGTCCAGGCTACTACTCTAGCCTTGTGTACTCTACTGTAGTCTACTTTCGCCTACCCTATCATAAATTACCCTACCCTAACCTATTCTATTTGATTCGATTCAAAGCTTTTTGACGTGACTGGACGTGATTATGCTTGAATCGGCTCGATTCGGCAACATCAGCTCGATTCAGTTTGAATTGCTTCTATTCTGCTGATTTCAACTTGATTTGGCTCTGTTCAGCCTTATTCAGCCCTATTTGGCTCGATTCGACTCTTTTCTACTCTATTTGTCTCTTTTTGACTCCATTTGACTCCATTCTACACTATTCTGTTCTACCCTACCCTACTCTAATGTAATCTATGCTAATCGATTCGATTGGACACGATTAGAAGCAATTCGACGCAATTCATCTCGTTTTGTTTCCATTTGGCTCGATTCGGCTACAAGTAGCTCTATTCAGCTATATCCTGCACTATTTGACTCTATTCGTCTCAATTCTACTCTACTCTACTCTTCTCTGCTCTACCCTACTGTACTATATTCTATTCTTTCTATTCTGTACTGTTCTTTTCTATTCTAGTCTACCCTCCCTGCCCCTAGCCTACCCTTCTCTAGTCTATTTGATTAGATTCGATTTGACGCATTTCCACGCAATTCAACGCGATTAGGCTTGAATCAGCTCGATTTGGTTCGAATAGGCTCTATTCGGCTCGATTTGGTTCCATTTCGCTCCATTCGGCTCGATTTGGCTTGAATTGCATCGATTCTACTGGATTCTGCTCGATAAGGCCAAATTTGACACTGTTTGGCCCTATTCTGCTCTATTCAACTCTTTTCTACTCTATTCATCTCCATCCGTCTCTATTGGACTCCATTCAACTCCATTCCACACCATTCTACACTATTCTCTATTCTATTCTACCCTTCCCTACCCTAATCTATTCTAATCCATTCGATTTGATTTGAGCCGATTTGAAGCAATTCGATGCAATTCATCTTCTTTTGTCTCCATTCGGCTCAATTCAGCTATATTCTGCACTATTTGACTTTTTTCTACTCTACTCTATTCTATTCTGTTGTATTCTTCTATTCTGTCTCTCCTATGCTGTTGTACTCTCTTCTATTCTACCCTACCCAAACCTACTGCACCCCACCCAAACCTACCCTGCTTTAATCTATTTGATTCAATTCGATTCAATTCGACACGATTTGACAGGATTCGACTCTATTCGACGAGATCCGAAGGCATTTGAAGGGATTTGAACAGATTTGACGAGATTCCATGCGATTTGACGTGATTCAGTAGGATTCTATGAGATTTGACGCAATTCGAAGTTATTCAACCTGATACAATGGGATTCGACACGATATGAAGCAATTTGACCTTGTTTGATGCAAAACAATGTGACTCGACTCGATTTGACGTGATTCGATGCGATTAGACACTATTCGGCGACAGTCAGTGTGATTCTGCTTGATTCAGCTCAATTAGGTACGATTCAGCACTATATGGCTCTTTTTGGCTGTATTCTGATCCATTCAGCTCTATTCGTCTCTATTCAGCCTATTCGGCTCTATTTGATTCTACTCTTTTCCCCTCTATTCTATTCCTTCTGTTCTAATCTCTTCTATCTTACTCTACTCTGTTCTATTCTACCCTCCCAACCCCTACTCTTCTCTAATCTATACGTTTCAATTGGACTTGACCTATTTAACGCGATTCGACGCGATTAAGCTTGAATCAGCTTGATTCGGATGGATTTGGCTCTATTCGGCTCAGTTAGGATCCATTCACCTCATTTTGGCTTGAATCGCCTTGATTCTGCTTGATTCGGCCTTATTCGGCCCTATTCTGCTCTATTCGACTCTTTTCTACTCTATTCATCTCTATTCGACCCCATTCTATTCCTTTCCACACCATTCTACACTATTCTCCTCTATTCTATTCTACCCATCCCTACCCTAATCTATTCTAACTGATTCGACTTAATTGGAC
The DNA here is from genome assembly GCF_030014295.1 of Loxodonta africana. NCBI lineage: Eukaryota > Metazoa > Chordata > Mammalia > Proboscidea > Elephantidae > Loxodonta > Loxodonta africana. The sequence goes on from NW_026975036.1 coordinate 1,052,145, forward strand.
CCGATTTGAAGCGATTCAACGCGATTTGTCTCGTTTTGTCTCCATTCGGCTCAGTTTGGCTAGTTCTACACTGTTTGACTCTTTTCTACTCTACTCTATTCTATTCTGTTGTATTCTTTCTATTCTGTTCTGTTCTCTCCTATTCTGTTGTACTCTATTCTATTCTACCCTATGCAACCCTACTGCACCCACCCAAACCTACCCTAATTTAATCTATTTGATTCAGTTCAACGCGATTTGACAGGATTCGACGAGGTTCGAAGGGATTCAAAGAGATTTGACAAGATTCCATGTGATTCAACGTGATTCAGCAGAATTCTATGAGATTTGATGTAATTTGAAGTTATTTGACGTGATATGATGTGATTCGCCATGATTCGACGACGTTCAACACATTTTGACGCGATACGAAGCGATTCGACCTGGTTTGATGCAAAACGAGGTGATTCGGTGCAATTCGACATGATTCGACTCTATTTGGGGACGGTCAGTGCGAGTCTCCTTGATTCAGCTTGATTAGGTGCAATTCGGCACTATACGTCTCTTTTCGACTGTATGCAGCTCCATTCAGCTCTATTCGTCTCTATTTTCTCTATTCGGCCTATTCGGCTCTATTCGACTCTATTTGACCCTACTTTTTTCCACTCTATTCTATTCTGTTCTAATATCTTCTATTCTACTCTACTCAATTCTACCCTTCTCTAATCTATACGTTTGGATTGGATTTGATGCATTTAACGCTATTCGACGTGATTAAGCTTGAATTGGCTCGATTCGGATCAATTTGACTCTATTCGGCTCATTTAGGCTCCATTCGGCTCGTTTTGGCTTGAATCACTTCAATTCTACTCGATTCTGCCTTATTCAGCCCTGTTCTGCTCTATTCAACTCTTTTCTACTCTTTTCGTCTCTATTTGACTCCATTCTATTCATTCCACACCATTCTATTCTATTCTACTCTACCCTACCCTACACCACTCTAATTTACTCAAATCGATTGGACGCGATTCCTCTCATTTCGTCTCCATTCGGCTCTATTCAGCTCTATTTGACTCTATTATACTCCAGTCTACTCTGTTGTGCTCTAGTCTACTCTTCTCTATGCTATCGTATTTTTTTCTATTCTGTTCTGTTCTATTCTACTCTATTCTACCCTACCCTATGCTACCCAACTCTAATCAATTCTAATCCATTTGATAGGATTTGATTGAACCCATTTTGACGAGATTTGGCTCGATTTCGCTCTATTTGACTGTTCGAATCTATTCTACTCTATTCCCCTCTTACTCTACTCTAGCCTATGCTTTTCTGTATTCATTCTGTACTGTTCTTTACTATTCTATTCTGTTCTACTCTATTCTACCCTACCCTACCATACCTGAACCTCCCCTACACTAATCTATTCAATTCCATTCAACGAATTTTGATTCAATTCAGGTTGAATTGGTTCGATTTGTGTCCATTCGACTCCATTTGCCTTGAATAGTGTCGATTCGGTTGATTAGGCTCGATTCGGCTCCATTAAGCTCGATTCACTGGATTCAGCTTGATTTGGTTCAATTCGGCTAGATTCGGCTCTCTTCAGGCTTTTTGGCACTATTCGGCTCTATTCGGCTCTTTTCTACTGTATTTGACTCCATTCGATTCCATTGCACACCATTCTACTCAATTCTACACTATTCTACTCTAAATCTAATTTACAGTAATTGATTCAATGGGATTCGAGGCGATTTGTCTCGTTTCGTCTCCATTTGGCTCGATTCAACTCTGTTCTACTCTACTCTACACTATTCTGCTCTGCTCTACCCTTTTCTACTTTCTACCCTTTTCTATTGTATTCTTTCTATTCTCTTCTACTGTGATCAATTCTATTCTACTCTATTCTATCCTATCCTACTCTAATCTATTCTGTTGGATTCCATTCCATGCATTTAGATGCGATTTAGCTCAAATCAGCTCCATTGCACTCCATTCATTCCCCTTTGGCTCAAAAATGTTCGATTCATCTCTAATCTGCTCCATTCGGCTCTAGTCGGTTCTATTCAGCTCTAATAGGCTCTATTCAGCTCTATTCACTTCTATTAGACTCTACTCAACTCTATTATCTCTTTTCGACTCCATTCAACTCCATTCTACACCATTCTACTCCATGTTCCTCTACTGCTCTCTATTGTATTGTATTGTACTCTACCCTATTCTAGTCTATTCTAATCGATTGGATTTGATTTGAGTTGCATCAATGGGATTCAATGCAATTCGACGGGATTCGACACGATACGGCACGATTCCGCAGTACTCGGTGCCATTCGTCTTGATTTCTATCGCTTCAGCTCTTTTTGGCTCTATTTGGCTGTATTTGTCTCTATTCGGCAATATTCGACTCCATTCTACTCTACTCGTCTATACTCGACCCTATTCTATTCTTTCAGTTCTGTTCTATCCTGTTCTGCTCTACTGCATTCTATTCTACCCTACCCTACCCTAACTTACTCTAATCTGTTCGATTCTATTGGACACACTTGAACACGATTCGGCCTGATTCGGGTCATATCGGCTCGATTCAGCTCCTTTCCAATCCATTAGACTCGATTCGCTTCTACTCAGCTCTTTCCCACTCTATTCGGCTCTTTTTGGCAGTATTTGACTCTAGTGTACTCTATTCTTTCTGTTCTGTTCTAGTCTACTCTATTCTATTCTACCCTACCGTACCCTAACCTTACCTGCCCTACACTAATCTATTTGATTTGATTCGACACATTTCCAAGCGATTCGACATGATTCATCTTGATTCACCTCGAATTTGGTCGATTCGGCTATATGCAGCTCTGTTCGGCTCTTTTTGGCTCTATTCAACTCGATTTGACTCTATTCTACTGTACTCGACTCTCCTTAATTCTATTCTTTCTATTGTGTTCTGTTCTGTTCTATTCTAACCTCTCCTACCCTACCCTCCTCTACTCTATTCGATTTGATTCAATGCATTTCGACATGATTCCATGTGATTAGGCTTGAATCGGCTTGATTTAGCTCTATTTGGCTTGAATCAGGTCAATTCGGCTCGATTCTGCTCCATTCAGTATAATTAGGCTCGATCGAACCTTATTTGGCCTTGTTCGGCTCTATTCAACTCTTTTCTACTTTATTCGTTTCTATTAGGATCCATTCGACTCCATTTCACACCATTCTACTCTGTTAGACTCCATTCTACACTATTTTACTCTATTCTATTCTGTTCTACCCTACCCTACTCTAATCTGTTCTAATCGATTCGATTCATTGAGATTTGTCCCGTTTCCTCTCCATTCAACTCAATTCAGCTCGAATTGCATCTATTCATCTATATTCTGCACTACTCGACTCTGTCTATTCTACTGTACTCCATTCTACTCTTGTATTCTCTTCTCTTCTACTCTATGCTACTCTATTCTATTCTTCTGTGCCTTACACTACCGAATCCCAGCCTAACCTACACTATTCTAATTGGTTCAATTTAATTCGATTCCATTCAATTCGACCTGATTTGACACAGTTCGACGGGATTCGGTAAGATTCCACGAGATTCAATGGGTTTTGGTGGGATTTGATGGAATTCAACGAGACTCGATGCAATACGATGCTATTAGGTGCGATTTGGCTCGATTTAGCTCAGCTCATTTTGTTTGTCTCTATTTGGCTCGTTTCAGCTCCATTCAGCTCGAATGTGGTCGAATCGACTCGATTCGGCCCGATTCATCTCTATTCGGCTTGATTCAGCCCTATTTGGCCCTATTCGGCGCTATTCGGCTCTATTCAACTCTTTTCTACTCTATTCATCTCTGTTCGACTCCATTAGACTCCATTCCACACCATTCTACACTATTCTATTCTACAGAACCCTACCCAACCCTACCCTATCATATTGAGTCTGTTCTTTTCTATTCTGTTCTATTCTATTCTCGTTTTCTATTTTCTCTATTCCATCCTACGCTACTCTACCATACCCTACATTAAATTAACCTCCCCTGACCTATGCCATTCTATTCTATTTTATTCTTTTTTGTCTGTTCCACCGTATGCTACCCTACACTATGCTACCTCCATGTATCATACCCTACTATTTAGGGGTACTCAATAAGGGTACTAATTAAGGGTACTAGTCCGGCCAAGGGTACAACTTAAGGCAAAGGTACTAGTTCAGGCTACTAGTTAAGGTCAGGGTACTAGTTAAGGCAAAATTTCTAGTTAAGACTACTAGTTAAAGCAAGGGTACTAGTTAAGACTACTAGTTAAGGCAAGGCTCTTAGTTAAGATTCAGCTTGATTTGGCTCGAATCGCTTCGATTCAGCTCGTTTCGACTCGATTCGGCTTGGTTCAGCCTCATTCAGCCCCATTCGGCTCAATTCGACTCTTTTCTACTCTATATTTCTCTATTTGACTGCATTTGACTCTATTCTACTCCTTTCTACTCTATTCTGTTCTACCCTATCCTACTCTAATCTATGCTAATGGATTCGATTCGATGCGATTCGAAACAATTCGACGCGATTCCTCTCGTTTTGTTTCCATTAGGCTCAATTCGGCTAGAATTGGCTCTATTCAGCTATATCCTGCACTATTTGACTCTATTCGGCTCAATTCTACTCTACTCTTCTCTACTTTTCTCTGCTCTACTCTACTGTACTATATTCTCTTCTTTCTATTCTGTACTGTTCTATTCTATTCTACCCTCCCCCCTCCCCTCCCCTTCTCTAATCTATTTGATTCGATTCGATGCATTTCCACTCGATTCGATGCGATTAGACTTGAGTCAGCTCAATTCGCTTCAAATCGGCTCTATTTGGCTCCATTTCACTCCATTCAGCTATATTTTGCTCGAACTGCATCGATTCTGCTGCATTCTGCTCTATTAGGCCTTATTTGGCCCTATTCTGCCTATTCGACTCTTTCCTACTCTATTCATCTCTATCCGTCTCTATTCGACTCCATTCTATTCCATTCCACACTATTCTACACTATTCTCCTCTATTCTATCCTACCCTTCCCTATCATAATCTATTCTAATTGATTCCATTTGATTTGACCTGATTCGAAGCGATTCAACGCGATTCGTCTCGTTTTGTCTCCATTTGGCTCAATTCGGCTATGTTCTGCACTATTTGACTCTATTCTACTCTACTGTATTCTATTCTGTTGTGTTCTTTCTATTCTGTTCTGTTCTCTCGTATTCTGTTGTACTCTATTCTATTCTACCCTACCCAACCCTACTGCACCTCACCCAAACCTACCCTACTTTAATCTATTTGACTCAATTCAATTCAGTTCGACGTGATTTGACAGAATTCGATGGGATTCCATGAGATCCGAAGGCATTCGACGGGATTCGAAGAGATTTGACCAGATTCTATGCAATTCTACGTGACTCAGCAAAATTCTATGAGATTTGACGCAATTTGAAGTTATTCGACGTGATACGATGCTATTCACCGTGATTCGACAACATTCGACCCAAATTGACGCGATATGAAGCGATTCGACCTGGTTTGACACAAAACGCTGTGATTCGATGTGATTCGATGGTATTCGGTGACAGTCAGTGCGATTCTGCTTGATTCAGCTCGATTAGTTGTGATTCGGCACTATACGGCTCTTTTCAGCTGTATTCAGCTCCATTCAGCTCTATTCGTCTCTATTCGGCCTATTTGGCTCTATTCAACTGTATTCGACCCTACTCTTTTCCACTCTATTCTATTCCTTCTATTCTGTTCTAATCTATTCTATTCTACTCTATTCTACCCTCCCCTCCCCTCCCCTTCTCTAATCTATACGTTTCTATCGGATTTGATGCATTTAACGCGATTTGACGCAATTAAGCTTGAATCGGCTCGATTTGGATCGGTTGGGCTCTATTCACCTCAATTAGGCTCCATTTGGCTCGTTTTGGCTTGAATCGCTTCGATTCTGCTCCATTCGGCCTTATTTGGGCCTATTCTGCTCTATTCGACTCTTTTCTACTCTATTCGTCTCTACTTGACTCCATTCCACTCCATTCTACTCACTCCACACCATTGTATGCTATGCTACTCTATTCTGCTCTATCCTACCTACACCACTCTAATTTAATCGATTCGACGCGATTCCTCTCATTTCGTCTCTATTCGGCTCTATATACTCTAGTCTACTCTGTTGTACTGTAGTCTACTCTTCTGTATTCCATTGCATGGTTTCTATTCTGTTCTATTTCTATTCTGCCTTGCCATGCTGTGCCGTTCCCTGCCATGCTGTGCCCTGCTCTGCCCTGCCTTCCCGTCCCCTCCCCTCCCCTCCCCTGCTCTGCCCTGCCCTGCTCTGATTTTCAGCGCGAATTGGCATGAATCAATGCAATTTTACCCAATTTGACGCCATTTGGTGTGATTCGACTTGGTTTGACTAGATTCTATTCTATTTTTCTGATCTCTCTGTTCCACCCTTTGCTACCCTACCCTACCCTGCCCTAATCTAGTCTGTTCTTTTCTATTCTATTCTCTCTATTCCACCCTATGCTACCCCAGCATATGCTACCCTAGCATGCGCTACAACTACCCTACTCTATCATTACCCTACCATACCCTACCTGACGAGTCAAGTCTACTAGTCAGGGCTAATTTCACTCAGCATAATGCCTTCCAGATTCGTCCATGTTATGAAATGTTTCACAGATTCATCACTGTTCATTATCAATGCATAATCTCCCATTGTGTTACTATGCCATAATTTATTCATCCTTTCATCAGTTGATGGGCACCTTAGTTGCTTCCATCTTTTTGCTATTGTAAACAGAGTTTCAGTGAACATGGGTGTACATATATCTGTTAGTGTAAAGGCTCTTATTTCTCTAGGATATATTCCAAGATGTGGGATTGCTGGATCATACGGTATTTCTATTTCTAGCGTTTTTAAGGAAGCGCGAAATCACTTTCCAAAGTGGTTGTACCATTTTACTTTCCCACCAGAAGTGTATAAGTGTTCCAATATTTCCACAGCCTCCCCAACATTTACTGTTTTGTGTCTTTTGGATTAAACCACCCTTGTTGGAGTGAGGTGAAATCTCATTGTAGTTTTGATTTGCATTTCTCTAGTGACTAATGATCTTGAGCATTTCCTCATGTATCTGTTAGCTACCCTTCTTTAGTGAAGTTTCTGTTCATATCTTTTACCCATTTTTTAAATTGGGTTATTTGTCTTTTTGTAGTTGAGTTTCTGCAGTATCACGTAGATTTTAGAGATCAGGCACTGATCAGAAATTTCATAGCTAAAAACTTTTTCCCAGTCTGTAGGTAATCTTTTTACTCTTTTGATGAGGTCTTTGAACGAGCATAGGTGTTTGATTTTTAGGAGCTCCCAGTTATCTAGTTTTTCATCCGCATTTTTAGTAATGTTTTGTATACTGTTTATGCCATGTATTAGGGGTCTTAACGTTGTCCCTTTTTTTCTTCCAGTGGGATGCAGACCCCAAATTCTCATAAAAAGACCAGACTTAACAGTCTGACTGAGACTAAAAGGACCCCAGTGGTCATGGCCCCCAGACCTTCTGTTGGCCCAGGACAGGAACTATTCCCAAAGCCAACTCTTCAGATAGGGATTGGACTGGACAATGGGTTGGAGAGGGATGCTGGAGAGGAGTGAGCTTCTTGGATCTGGTGGACATCTGAGACTATGCTGGCATCTCCTGCCTGGAGGGGAGATGAGAGGGTAGAGAGGGTTAGAAGCTGGAGAAATGGACACAAAAAGAGAGAGTGGAGGGGGGGAACACGCTGTCTCATTAGGGGGAGACCAATTGACAGTATGTAGCAAGGTGTACATAAGTTTTTGTATGAGAGACTGACTTGATTTGTAAACTTTCACTTAAAGCACAATAAAAATTAAAAAAAAGATTGGAAAAAAATCTGCCAGTCGTCATCTAAGATACTCCATTCGTCTCACCCCTTCAGGAGAAAGGAAGAATGAAGAAAACTAAAAATACAAGGGAAAGATCAGTTCAAAGAACTAATGGACCACATCTACCATGGCCTCCACCAGACTTAGTACAGTAAAACTACTTGGTGCCTGGCTACCACCACCACTGGCTGCTCTGATAGGGATCGCAATAGAGAGTTTTGGACACTCCTGAAGAAAAATGTAGAAAAATATTCTAACTCACAAAAAATACCAGACTTACTGGCCTGACAGATTGCAGAAACCCCGAGTGTATGGCCCCCAGGCATCCATTTAGCTCAGTAAAGAAGTCACTCTTGAGGTTCACCCTTCAGCCAAAGATTAGACAGGCTCACGAAACAAAATGAGACTAAAGGGGCACAACAGCCAATGGGCAAGGACTGGAAGGCAGGAGGCGGCAGGAAAGGCAGTAATAGAGATCCCAAGTTTGAGATGGGACAGTGTTGACATGTTGTGGTGTTGGTAACCAATGTCATAAAACAATATATGTATTAGCTGTTTAATGAGAAGCTAGATTGTTCTGTAAACCTTCATCTAAAGTACAATAAAAAACAAAGGTGGAAACAATCCAAGTGTCTATCAAAAGATATTGAATATGCAATATGTGACATAGAAATATGTGTGATATGTTGCAGCCATAAAGAGCAATGATGTTCTATTATTTGTAATAAATTGATGGACCTTGAATAGACTCTTCTGAGTGAAATAACTGAAATCCCAAGAACAATTACTGCATGATCCCACTTATACGAAAATCTACAGTAAGCAAAATACACTGTAGATTAAAGGCTAGGATGGCTAGAGGCAAAAAAGCATAGGGAGTAATTGTTAAAAACAAAATAACAGCAACAAAATGAATATTCCTAACCAAATGAAAAGGAACCTGTGAAATATTGTATTTAAACTAGGTGATATATTACTATACAAAGGCAGGCCAACCACCATTCTGCCAACAAAAGAGCACATAAAAACTATAAAACGGAGTCATCATGTTGGAAATAACATACACAGCAGGCTGGTTAGGCTACAAGTAATCCATTTGTACTACAGAGAAGCAGTTACTGGATCATTCCAGAAAGAGGTGGCAGTATACTTTTGGGCAGTAGAATCCACTAAAAGGAAGGAGACTCACCATAAGGCACAGCAATCCTTGGGTGGGTACAAGGGAGGTAGGAGGCCTGTGTGGAGTCAACTGGGGTCCATAATGGTCACCTGATACCCTATGGTGTGTCTGTAGCTGCACATTAAAAAAATAATCATGGGGGAAAACAAAGAAGGTCAAGTCACCCTATCAGAAAAACAGAACGATGACATGAGCCTCCCAGTGCCAGCAGCATCCTAATGGCTTCAGAAAAGAAAGGAGTCAGGAAAGTAAGAGTCATTTCTATTCACAGGTGGGCTTCCCCATGCTCTCTAGATCCACCCTCCCCACCCTCTCTCAGGGCCAGTGCTTCCCCATGCCCTCCCTTGTCACTTATCTGACCCTAACCCTTGCCTTGCTTCTTCCACTCCCACTGAACTGGCACCAAGCCTACCAGAGAAAGTGGAGATCAGCACCAAGAGATGAGACACACCACAGAAAGTGAATACATTCTCTCTTTGGGGTACTAAGGCCTCCTGTGACAGAAGAGACAAGGGGTGTGGCTGGGAAGCCCTACTACAAGAGGGATCTGGCATATTCTTCCAGATTGTTCAAGGAACACACACCCAGTTCCTCATCTCCCTTACCTGTCAGATCCCCTGAGCCACCAGAGTGAGGCCCAGCCCCACATACCTGCTCAGGTTTCACTGAGACCTTCACCTGGATCTCAGGTCTCCCAGCACAGGAGCACATCAGAAGGTTCACACTGCCCACAGCCACGGTTGGAGAAATTCTGGCTGTGAAGGTCTGTACCTGGCTGTTTTTCAGCCAACTGAGGTCCCCTCAACTCAGGGTTCTTGGGGCCCTCTCTTCCCAGTCCCAGGAACTAACATTATATTTTCCTACCTCCTGGTTACTGGTGCTCTCTGACTCTAGAAAGGCTCCCCAGCTCTGAGGGGCAGCCTTTTGGTGGGACTTCCAAGCCAGGCTTGCCACAGGTGCACCTTTCTTACCAAAGTGACCTCTTTCATTTTTATAACTTTAAGGGGGTCTTTTGCAGAAGATCTGCCCAATACAACATGTCCTTTGATGTCCTGATTGCTGCTTCCTTGGTTACTGAATGTTGATGAAAGGGTCACGAAATCCTTGACAACTTCAAATATGTCTCTATTTCCTTTGTTAGTCCAACGTGACAATTTTCATTTTCTTTATGTACAGGTGTAATTCACATTGAAGCTGTGATCTTTGAACTTCATCAGGTAGTTCTTAAAGTTTTCTTCATTTTCAGCATGCGAGGTTGTGTCGTCTTCATATCCCAGGTTGTAAATGACACTGCTGCAATCCTGATGTCCATTCTTCTTCATATACTCTGGCTTGTCAGATTATTTGTTAATCATAAAAAAAAAATCATAGAGATAGCACACATATGCTCCATCTACTATCCCAAGTTAACAGGAACTGATTCCAGCATAACTGATCTACTTTCTTATGAGTATATACACACACTCCACCTGCACCACGAGAAGAACCCTTAACTCCCACCCCTAATATGTAAACCAAATATCGGTATATACATCCAGAACACACAACTCACAACTCCTGAACAAACACATACAAATACTAGCCATACCCTGAATATACATACATACCACCTTTTACTGCCTAGAGTTTTACTGAAAATCTATGGTCCGTGAATATTCACAGCCATTCCTACAACTATATATGTGCTCTCCACACTTGCCTGAACAGGCACATGTACAACCAAGAGTACCCATGTATACTCAGTGACCACTGTACACACAATCAAACTATCTATCACCACCAGGGTCAAAATGTCATCTCATAAGCCACCGTAATACAGACGACACAAAATTCCACATCTCTAAAACACATATAATACACAATTCCCAAAAAGCATGCACAATTTATATAAACCCTCTCAGTTTCCAAATATACATACTTAACCTCCTACATCCTCCAGAATAAACACCCTAGAAAACCAATGGAACCAAATACAAACACAGCCACATACAATATATATTATAAATATATATAAATACACCACACAAACACAGAAAATGCAAATACAAGCTATACCACCAAATTCTGCAAGAATTAGGCCAGAATAGGTACAAAGAGGAACTCTGACTGCTTTCATACAGACAAAACCCACATACACTCACCCAAAACTCAACCATGGGTGTACACCCCACACATTCAGAAATGCAGATAAAACTCTAAAACACCGCCAATCCTAGCACTGTAGCTAATATACGCACACAACCTACTCTCCTACATACGCTGGTGTGCACAAATACCAGACGCCACACACATGCACACACGCAGACACAAATATCCCCAATTCCTCAAAATATACATGACCCAAAACACTATAGCACATCTCTAGAACATAGGCTCACTTTCCCAACATATACCCAAACACACATAGACATACCCTAACATTCTCCAAAGAAATACAGGTAGAATACTCCAAGAATAATTCACGCATCCACTCATGACTTACATACACCAGTATATACTCCCCACTCACAATGAAATAGCTCTTACACATCCTATAGAAATACACTGAAACTCCATTCCAGGTCCCATATCCCATGTTTCTCAAAATCTCACACATAACCATATCAACATGCCTCTAAAAAAAATGTGTAAATACAATTCCCCACTCTCTGTGCAAATACAGAACCCCATCTTTTCGTCATATACACCCATCCTCATTTCCCAGAAAATACCATACTCCCTACTGAAAAATATTACACATAACCCTAGAAAATAGTCATCTAAACTGCCATGCCCCTTCATGAAACACACAAACTCATTACATATACAGCTGTCCTCATACCCCAATTATAGCCTAAAGTATCCAGGATACTAAACCTATGCTAAAATATGACCCTGTATCTTCCAGTACTAATGTAACCTCACAATGCCTGCCTATACATAATCCAACAATTCAAAATACTCAAACAGAAATCAATCCCCAATTTTCCAGAATACAGAATCATAGAAACCCCAAAATAAACATGGAAGGATGCATGTGCAACTCCAGAAAAGCACCCAAAGCAACACAACCATACGACATGCCCTGAGTACACACCAGTGACTCTCCCTCATTCCCCAAATATAGAAAAAGAACTGGTCCTACACCCAAACTAATATACACAGGTACACTCCCTCAAATGCCCCAATGGAAAGCAGAGAAACCCATTCCAAACCTGTCATTATGTACACACAAAGACCCAGAATTCATGGCAGAAGAGCCAGACCTAAAGTGTTCCCCTGAGCCACAATTTGTAAACAGCTCACCTCCAAGTCTTTGAGTGCACATGCCTGTATCTCATGTCCTGCACACTCCCACAAAAATACACTCATATTGAACCCCAAATATTCATGTAGACACCACCAATGCACACACTTAATACAAATACAAACTTCCCGAGAACCCATTCAACACATACACAGCCTCCAAACTGTGAATTCACATAAACACATTTCTAACAGAGCCCCTATAGGGGAGTAAAGCATAGTAGCAAAATTACTAAGGATGAGTTTGAGTAGCCTTTACCTTTGTTTGTAAGATAATTGACAGGAGAAAGTGGAAGAGCAGTACACTGTTGTCTGCAGGGTCTGAGGTCTCGCCCTCGACAGCCCAGCCCAGCCATTAGACCTACCCTTTGGGACCCTGCCATTCCCTGCTCATGCCTGCATGTCTCCCTGAAGAGGACCTTCTGCAACTGGTGCCTGAGGCCTTTAGAGTGTAGAAGTTCCAGTCTCAGGAGAGGGTGCGCATGTGTGACCTCCTAAAGCAAGGCGGGAATGGCATCACCTGAGTCCTGCTGGTGCATTAGCTAAGTGCTAGGGCTGCTAACCAAAAGGTCACCAGTTTGATTCCACCAGCCATTACTTGGAAACCCTATGGGGTTGTTCTACCCTGTCCTATAGGGTCGCTATGAATCGCAATCGACTCTAAGGCAATTGGTTTATGGAGAGCAGTGCAGGAGCAGAATACAGAGCATCTGGGGCGCATTCTGAGGCTTCTTGGAAAGTAGACTACACCTCCTCACCTGGAGGCTCCACGTTAGCCCTTCCGCCAAAGGAGCAAGTCTGAAGCCACCACTCATGCTTTGTAAAAATAGTGGTCATTGCTGTTTTGTGCCATGGAGTCGATCCCCCCTCACAGAGACCCTATAGGGCAGAGTAGAACTGCCGATTAGGGTTTCCTAGGCTGTAATCTTTAGGGGAGCAGATTCCCTGCTCTTTCTTCTCTAAAGCCAGAGCCTCAGTTGCTGGTATTTGGTTAGCAGCACAGCGCTTAACCTTGCACCATCAGGGCTCCTTACCTAAAGCATACCCTTTGCCATGGAGTCCATTCCGAGTTACAGCAATCCTATAGGACAGAGTAGAACTGACCCATAGGGTTTCCAAGGAGTGGATAATGGATTTGAACTGCCAAATTTGGGTTAGTAGTCAGGCTCTTAATCACTTGGCACCGCTTAAAATACAGTATCCTCGAATTGGGAATAGTGCTCTTACACATTTAGATACACTTTGGACCACATTCGTTTCTTCTTCTGAATGGACTTTCAAAAAATACTGTTTCTTTTTCCTATTCACTTTGAAAGTTCTTTTACACAACAGCACAGCCAAAGAATTTTAGACCTGGGAAACACTGTAAGATATGCTTTCTTCTGACTCCATTCTTAGGTTTTTCCTACTGTATTTACTGTCACACAGTATTTTTCATGCTGCATTTATTTAATACATAGACATTTCACAATAAATATTGATGTACCAAGGTTTTGTCTGAAATGTACTTGTTACCTTGACTAAGACAGTTGAGAGGCAGGTCCCAGAAAGTAGCCTCTGGCCTCGCCTAGGTCCTTCTCCTCACAAGCTGAATGGCTTAAGATGCATCCTTAGCATATACAAGTCGGATAATAAAATTGATGGAATTTTTATTCCAAAATAAATATTTATGAAGTGAAAACAACTCCATTTACAATAGCATCTAAGAGAATAAAATATATAGGAATAAACGTACCCAGAGATGTAAAAGGCTTCTACAGTGAAATTATAAAATACAGCTGAAAGATACTAAAGAAGACCTAAATAGATGGAAAGACATTCTGTGCTCATGGATTGGAAGACTTAATATAATCAAGATGTCAATACTACACAAAGTGATCTACAGATAGAACAAAACCCTAATCAAAATTCCTACACCATTCTTTACAGAAATGGAAAAAAAATTCCTCATTTTTCTATTGAAAGACAAGAGATCCCAGATGGCGAAAACAATTTTGAAAAAGAATGAAGTAGCAGACCTCACATTTCCTGACTTCCAAACATATTACAAAACTACAGTAAATCAAAGCAGCCTGGTACTGGTTAAATGACAGACACACAGACACAAGGCAACAGAGTTGAAAACCCAGAAATAAATCCAAACCTCTATGGTCTACTGATTTTCAGCAAGTGAGCCAAATCCATTTAAAGGAAAAAGAGTAGTCTCTTCAACAAATGGTGCTGGCTAAACTGGATTTCCCCAAGCAGAAAAATAAAACAAGAACCATACCTCACACCATACACAAAAATTAAATCAATATGGATCAAAGACCTCAATTTAAGCCTAAAACCATACAGTTCTTGGAACAAAATATAGGAGTAAACCTTTTGGACCAAACTGATTTTCAGTGATAGATTATCAAACACAATAATGAATGCACAAGCATCAGAAAATATGTAAGTGGAACCTCACAAAAAGTTAAATACTTATGCTCATCAAAAGACAATAAAAATAGGGAAGAGACAGCCTACAGGCTGGGAAAAATTATTTGGGAAGGATATAAGTGACTGGAGTCTAATATCTAAAATACATAGCAACTTAATAACAAAAAGACAAATAACCATATAAAAACTGGCCAAAGAACATGAAAAGGCATTTCACCAAAGGGAATATTCAAATGGCCAACAGACACATGAGAAGATGCTCAACTTCATTAGCCATCAGGGAAATGCAAATCAAAACCACAATGAGATACCATTTCACTCCCACTAGGATGACTAAGATTAAAAAAAAAAACACTAAAAAATGGAAAATAACAAGTTTTGGAGGTGTCATGGGGAAATCTGAACCCCTCGTCCATTGCTGGTGAAAATATAAAATGATACAGCCATTTTGCAAAACAGCCTACTGGTTCCTTAAAAAACCGGAAGTGGAACTGCTATATGACCCAGCAATTCCACTGCAGATATATGCCCTAGGGATCTGGTAGAAGTGACACAAACAGACAGAACGACACCTTTTTCATCGCAGCACTATTCACAATAGCAAAATGATGGAACAACCCAAGTGATCATCGATCAATTAATGGATAAGTAAACTGTCATACATATGTACAAGGAAATACTACTCAGTAATCCAGGAGTTCCTGAAACACCTTGGAACATGAAGGAACCTGAAGGACATTACCTTGAGTGAAATAAGCCAGGCACAAAAAACAAATATTGTATGTTATTACTTTTTTGAAATATGAACAAATAAAAATATATAGAAAATAATGTTCATTAGTGTTACCAGAGATGGGGTGGGGGGAAAAGAAAATTCACTCACTAGATAGTAAACACTTGTTATTTCTGGTGATGGAAAAGGTAACACCAAATGACAGTGAAATGTATACAGCTTGATGAAGGCAAACCATGTCAGTAAAATGTACATAAGGAAAAACTTGTTGGTGATAGCATGTAATACATAATTTTGAAAGATAAGCAAAAACAACCGAAAAATATATATGCAAGTGTGTGTATATATATATATATATGCACGTAGGCATATATGTGTATAAGTAAGTATATATAAGTATACATAAGTGTGTATATAGGTGTAAACATACATGTATATACATCTATTGGATTCTATGCACACATATTAATATATATAATAAATCTCATAGAGGAAATAGTAATAAATATTTCTTAGTTATAATCGAACACTTCATGGAATTGTTTTTCTGGATTTGAAGTGTTAGGACCAGAGTCTCGCAGAACATCTTGGTCCACTGGCATGACATAGCTCATAAAGTTATATTTTACCTCTTAGTTTGCTGAATAGTGTCTGGGATTTCAAAAGCTTGATAGCGGCATTCTAAGTTACAACTATTGGTCTCTACTACTCCTCTGCAGCAAAACAGAATGTAGGAAGCCAAAGACTCAAAGAAACTTGTCTACAAGACAAATAGTCTACAGAAACCATGGCCTCATCTGCCCTGAGACCAGAAAAACTAGCTAGTGCCCAGCTATCACTACCATTCCTTGTGATTAGGGCCACAATAGATGGATTCTGACAGAATGGGAGAAAAATGTAAAACAAAATCTCAAATTCACTTAAAAAAAGAAGTTTACTGGACTGGTTCAGATTTGAGGGCTCTTCGAAATCATTGCCCTGAAATACTCTTCAAATTTTGAACTGAATCAAACCCCTGAGGTCACCTTGTACCTGAATAACAGACTGGCTCCCAAAATAATGAACATCACCTGTAAACACTGTGCTCCTTAAAAATCACCTATATGGGACCTAACGGTCAACAATTTAAATAAAGATGAGAATGTCAGAGTCCGGGAAACGAGATTATAGGAAACAGAAAAACCAGAACGTAAATAAGGACAATGTTCAAGAATTGCAAAGAATGTAACCAATGTCACCGAAAAAAATTGTGGAGAAATTGTTGAATGGGAATCTAAAACACAGAAAAATATTATTTTTTAAAAAGTAACACACTAAGAAACAGACAGTGGTGGTGCTTGTACAACATGATGAACACAGTGTCACTGAATTGTGCATGTGAAGAAGGTGGGAATCACACGTGTGTTGTTACATATATATTGACCACAATAAAAAGAAAATTTAAAATATTTATGGAATCAAATAAAGCTCCAGGATTCGTTATACTTTCTGATATATAAGACCTAAGCAAATACACTCCCATTTAAGAAATGCACACTTAGTCCAAATCCAAAGATTGTCGCTTAAGAGGCCGTTCCTAAAATGAGATATAAACTCGATTGAAATGTGAACCCTCTCAAGCTTGCTCTTTGTAAAACCCCTGATTCCAGATTTAACCTCCCAGCCTTCCTACCAGACAGGGCAGACAGCTGTGCTGCTTCTAAAAAGGAAGAAATCCGTCACCCAAGGGTCAGTTTCGCATCAGGCAGCCCTGCTGTTCATTCAAACATCCCAGGCTGCCTTGCAATAAGAAATGCTCGATTTTCACATCACCTGCCTTTGGCACTTCCTACTACGTTGTATTAGCATTTTTACATGCACTATTTTTTTTTTATATCATACTCTCAGTGTTCCCTGGCTCTACAAATCTTCTAGGAATGAATGTAAGAGATCTCCTAAGGAAAAGGTCCTCAATATATGTACTTCAGTTTACTTTTTCTTCTGTGTTGTGATTAGGAATACATGACAGCCAGTGTTATTTCCTTAATGCCTACACACTAGGTAATGTGGGAACAACATTTGGTTGCCAAGACAAAGGTGCCGGGAGAGGAGTTGTCACTGAAGAAGCTATCTGGAACTGTCTGACTTTTGACATAATTATGTACAATTATTGAATTACATTCATTGTCAGAAATACAAACTTAAACACAAATGTAAAATGAAATAACCTGAGAAGCAACAGGAATCTACTTTTGGTCATGGAATTAGAGGCTGCTGGCCTTCCTTTGAGGCAGTGGAGCTTATCCAGAAAGAGGATCATGAGTAAGGCTGGTCAGGCTGGAGCTCCCAGAGCTTTCAGTAGTGGACAGGAATTTGGGACACAAGGACTGCTTCCTAAACAATGATGTTTTAGGTGAAAACATCACAAAGTTTAGTAAGAGCAAAAAGAAAGTTTTTTTCGGCATACATTCAAAGAGGCAAAAGTTGAAAAGCAGCCAAGCATGCTGGCAGAGCCATGTCTGCCCAAGTCCGAGGAAATATTCCAGAATAAGCAAGAATGGGAAAATGGACAAGCGTGCTGCCACAGCCATGCCTATCTGAGTCCAAAGAACATTACAAAGTCATCTGTATATATTAACACTACAACGTGGGCAAAACCATTGAAAGCTTCACCTGTTCACAGGTTGGCTAGAAATTGTGATCCTACCTTGTGAACTGTCCCTCTCAACAATCATTGGTACAGGTTTCAGTATTGACAGTTAGGCAGGTCTTCATTGGTCCAACAAATTTCTATTCACTATGTTTTTTTTTTATGTTAATAGAAAAAGATAAGAGTGGAAAGTCTTTTCTGTTTTGGCTTTTCCAAAAGTCTCCCTAAAAGATATTTTCCAAGATTATCTTAGCTATTGTCTTTATGTCTCAGGGCACAGTTGATATGTCCTTGTGAGTCCTTGCAAGCCCTTGTGAGCCCAGCTCCAGCTGGGTCACTTTTTCTGTACTCAAGGAGAGGGAATAATGACTCCAATGTTATTCCTAAATCAATACACACACTGTGTGCATACACACCTGAAACATAATGGAACTTCTGAGACAATCCTAATTTCAAACACTGAGTTTCCTTGTTGCCATGTGGACCCCAGCCTTCATTAGACAACGTTTCCCAAATTTTGTTCATGAAGTATTGGTGCCCTTGTAATAATGCAAGAACCTACCACCTTGAGCTAAGGAGCAGGGTGAGTTTAGGGGCACAAAAGTAGATACGTTGATAAGAAGTATAGAGTAGACTTGTGCTGTGGATAAGAAAAAGAACCCACAAATGGCCCTAAGAGGTTCATACCACTTGTGTTGGCAATGTAATTTAAAGGAAACAGACGGTAGTGGGTTTTTTTGGTAACATTTTGCCTTTCAGGTCCCCTTCAGGAATGTCTCCTCATCCCAACATGCCCTCCGCCCCTCCCCCACTGTAGAATGTCTTGAGTCCTACTTTCTACTCCTGTCTAGATTGAAACTTCTCCCTCCTTTCCTTGGATCTCTGAGCATCTGTTGGAGCCAGATCATGCTGAGTCCAGGACGTGGCGACTTCACATGCTGAAGCTTGCCAGACAGCTGTGGTCGGTGACCAAGCCCGTGGAGATGACTTCAGCAGGAGGTAAGATGGTGGGGAGGGAGTGTGTTATCAGACCCCTGCCACCCCCTCAACCTTTGGAAATTCAAATTTGACACTTCCCTTGGGGACAAGCTCTCTGAGCAGGAGTAAGGAGTAAACCCTTGATACCACCAAGGACATCCCACCAGGGGAGAATGAAGAAGCAGATGGGAAAAATGAAACAGGATGCTGGCAAAAAAGGAAAGGGGTTTTATACCGTGCATCATGAAAAGAAACGCTAGGTAGCAGATGGGGAAACCACTCTTTTGAAGGCTCAGTCCTTCAAGAAAGTCTGGAGGATGTCTTTCACTTTAGAAGGTCCCTTTCCTGCTATTGAGCTTGCTGGGGGCATTTCAGACAGAGTGGTTGTCAACCCTGTTCCATGTGTTGGAAAGAGCATATGAGGATGGCAGGGTGTCTGTCAGGGATTCGTGAGACAGGCTCTGAGAGTCAGTGACACCTTGGGTCTCTTACTTCTGGGTACTCAGAGGCCTGGGGGTCTGGCTGAACTGCTCACAAGTTCTCTACTGGGAAACTTCTCAACTGGAGGGAAGGAACATAAAATTCACTGCAGGGACTTTTCCAATATTTACCATTTCCTCCTTCCATACTGCCACTCATCACTTGAGATTCATTGCGCTGATTCCCAGTGACCAGGCAGGGAATTCGGATGACCTAACACCTGGTTGCCTTTCCTCCACCTCCATTTGCACTTTTCCTTTGTCACAACAGCAACTCCAGTGCTGGGACCGAATATGACCATGAATCCTGGTGCCTCCACATCTCCTTTCACTGCACTGCCCTTTCCCCAGCCCACTCTCGCACCCCCACGCCAAACACCCTGGGAGCAGGACCCACTAACCGTTATGACTTTATCATACCCTCACCCTGCACTGCATGTCACTGTTCCAGTGTTCCTATTCCCTGTTGACTGTGCTTTTCTAAAGGCAGAAAGAGTGTCCTTGTCTTCACTTGGACTAGGACATTTACACAAAACAACAATAATATTTCTATCGGCTATCATTTGCTGAATATTTCACGCAAGATTTTTCTCAGTGATTGTTAAAGATATAGTTAAATGTCAAAATTATCTAATGATTTAGAGACCATTCCCATTGTACATATGGGGAACAATTCATCCAAGGTCACGAGTCAGTAAGAGGAAGCCAGGTTGGTTCCAAAAGAAAAAAAAAAGCCAGTGTTGTTGGGTTAATTCTGACTCATGGCGATCCCATGTATTTCACAACAGTGTTCCATGGGGTATTTAGTGGTTGAGTTTCTTAAGGAGATCACTGGACATTTGTTTCAGGAAGCCTCTGTGTAGGCTCAAACTACCAACCTTTCGATCGCTAGCCAGCTCCTTATTCCTTTGTGCTGGGGACTCTCCATGTTTTCAAATTGTATAGTCTTTTACTGTTACAAATCAGGCATTGACACAGTTAAAAAAAAAAGAATTCTTTCCGTTACAATTCATTTCCTCTGAAGTGTAATTTGCATGCAATGGAACTTGCCCATTTCAATTTATAATTTAGTGAACTTCAGGAATTTTAAATATCATTGTGTAACCATCTTCTCAACTAACATTTAGAGCATGGATTCAGATTCTGCTTCAACTCCCTGTTGTCTTTCAGGTACTTAGTGAGGAACAGCTTCAGAGTCTGCTGATTTTGGCAGTCACCATTCGGAGGCCACAGGGTAAAGCTGGTGAGAAGCCCCTGAGGACTTCTTATATTTTTGAACAGGAAGGGGATTGACATCTGTCTCTGTGATGAGACCTCTTTACCCATGGTCTCATTAAATGGCTGTGTGGGGAGTTCTTATTATAAAAAGGCACCTCCACACTATAGATGAGCACTGTGATGTTGGGAAAGTAGCTTCATTCAGAGAACATGCCGGCCCTGCCCATCTCCCAAAACTGTGATGCTATGGACTCTGCTACCTTGACCCTCCTTGTGCCCTTGTTGGCAGCCAGTGCACAGCCAAGCATGTTTCACTTTTCTCCATCGTAGGAGGACTTGGTTCTTCAGGGTACATTCTCTCTCCAACCCATGACATAGACCTCACAAAAATGAGCCCCAGATCTCCCAGCTCTGTTCATCACCAGCCCTTCCGGCAATCTCCTTCATGCCATCTTAATGTGGAATTTTCAGTCCTGGGTCGAGATGCTGAGAATCTCCTATTCCTCTCTCCTAAATCCCAGAATTCATGTCTTACCACTTACAAATTCAGTAAAACAGAGAAAAAGAAACACGCAAGAACTCAAAAACATCTACCAAGTCTGTATAACAGAAATATTGCAAACACACAGGGCTCTGAATATACAAAACAATTTTAGAAAAGAAGAAGAAAGTATGGGGCTCACACTTCAAGATTTAAAGTATCACTACAAACACACAGTAAACAAAACAGTTTTGTACTGGCATTAGGATAGACATAGAGACTAAAGGAATAGGGTGCCCAGAAATGAATTCATACATCTTTGCCCAATTTGTTTCAACAATGATGCAAGCCCATTCCATGGGAAAAGAATAGTCCCTTCAACAAATGATGCTGGAACAACTGGATCTCCACATTTAAAAGTATGAAGTTGGACACATACTCTACATCAAATACAAAAATTAACTCTAAAAGGATCGATGACCTGAATATGAGAGCTAAAACCATAAAACCCTTAGAAATATAACCCAGGGTTATATTTTAGGGTTTTTGTCCCACACCTTCGTAGATGTGACACAGGAAACAATAGATAAATTTCTCTTGGTGAAAATTTAAATCTTTTGTGCAACAATAAGCATTATCAAGAAAGTGAAGACAACTACTGATTGTGAGAACGTACTCGGAATCTCTACTCTGTTTAAAGGTTTCATATCCAGATACATAGACTGCCTAGAGCTAAATACAAAAACACCAACAATCTATCTTAAAAATGGACAAAAGGCATTATTCCAAAGAAAATATACAAATGGCCAGTAAGCACATGAAAAGATGTTCAACATTATTAGTCAGAGAGGTATCATTCCTTACCACATCGATGGATGTTGCCAGAATAAAAACGAACAAACAAGGAAAAAAAAAAGATTTGGTGAGGACGTGAACAAACTGGGAGTGCATTGCTACTGGGGATATGACGTGCTGCAGCCACTGTAAAATACAGTTTGGTGGATCCTCAAATAATTTAACACAGAATTATCATATGACCTTGTTATTCCACTCCCAGGCATGTACACAAATGAACTGAAAGTAAGGAAACAGGTACTTGGACACTCATGTTCATTGTAGCATTATTCACTGAATGAAAAAGGTGGAAACAACCCAAGTGTCCATCAAAAGATGATTGGATAAGCAAAACATGACAAATAGATATATGCAATATTATGCAGTGACAAGAGCAGTGTAGTTCTGTTACTTGCAATAAATGGATGAACCTTGAAAACACTGTTCTGTGTGAAATAACTGAAATCCCAAGAACAAATATTGCTTGATCCCGCTTACAGGAAAATCTACAACACACAAAGATATAGAGCAGATTAATGGCTAGGAGAACTGAAGGCACAAAGCATAGGGAGTCACTGCTAAAAACAAAGCAACAAGAAAAAGAATATTCAAAACCAAAGGAAAAGAAACCTATGAAACCTAGCATGAATTATTAAATATCGTATTTAAAATACGTGGTATTTTACAATATAAAAGGAGGCCAACCACCATTCCACCAAAAAAAGAGTACATAATTACTACAAAGTACAGTTGTCATGTTGGGAATAATGCTACACTGAACATATAAAGCAGACTGGCCAGGCTACAAGGGATCCATTTGTAGTACAGAGAAGTTACTTGATTATTCCAAGAAAGAGGTGTCAGTACACTTTTAAGCAGTAGAATCCACCAAAAGAAAAGAGAGTCGCCATAAGGTGCAGAAGTCCTTGAGTGGGTACAAGTGAGGTAGGAGGCCTATGTGGAGTCAACTGGGGTCCATCATGGTCACATGACACCCTCTGGTGTGTTTGATGTTGCACACGACATGGGGGAAAATAAAGAAGGTCAGATCTCCCTATCAGAAAAAGAGGACACTGAGATGAAACCCACAGGGTTGGCTTTCTGGATTTGAAGTTATTAGGACCAGAGTCTCATAGAACATCTTGGCATGATATGGTTCATAAAGTTATGTTTTATATCCTCATTTGCTGAGTAGTGTTTGTGGTTTTAAAAGCTTGTGAGTGGCCTTCTATGATACAACTATTGTTCTCTACTCATCTGCAGCAAAAGACAATGTAGAAAACCGAAGACTCAAAGGAGAAACTTGCCTACAAGACAAACAAAGTCTACGCAAACCTCGAGCTAATCTATTCTGAGGCCAGAAGAACTAGATGGTGCCCAGATACCACTACCATCCCTTTTGATCAGGGCCACAATAGATGGATTCTGATAGCATGGGAGATAAATGTGGCACAGAATTTCAACTCATTTAAAAAAAATTGGGGGGGACCAAGATGGCTGACTAGGTGGAAGCTCCAGCTGATCCCTCTTGCAAAAGATTCAGAAAAACAAGTGAAGCAATTACGTACATGGCAATCTAGGAACGCTGACCATCAAACTGAGAACTAGGGAATTGACCTGAGTGACAGGGAAGTGAGAATCCACGCGCTGAAGGAAGGAGCAGTCCCGGAGTCAGGCTAGCTCCTCCCCAGCCCTGAGCCCTCAGGGGAATGAGAAACCGCTCGCTGAAGAAGCGACCAGTTCCAGGGCCGGGCAAGTCACGTCCCAGACCTGAACCCTTGCGGAGTCTTGGAAGCAGAGCTATGGAGATGATCGTGGCTTCCTGAGACAAGGCAAGCAAGGTTGCAGTGCTAACCCCCTGGGCTATCTCCGCAGGGACCTGGCCAGCACACACAGGCTACACACTCCTCCGGAATCTCAGATAAAACAGTCCTCATGAAACAAGAGAAGTAAGTTTATCTAATTTTTTTAATCTATCTGATCCCTCCCCTCCCTGCCCCAGGCAGCTTCATTAACATTGGAATTCCCTGGGCCAGAGATTGAAGTGCTTTGCAGGTTTTTTTTTTCTTTTCTAACCCATCCTGGCCTGGAAAAGCAGCAACTAACAATCAGGTGAAAAATCCTTTCCTGATTTCTCTAAACTGGAATAGCATTACAGAACAAGCACCATCCAGGTATAAGAGATCCACAGTCTTTGGCTTTCATCCCTACCTGGAACCAGGTGGCTATTTTAATGCAAAGGCAATTCTTTTAGAGATCAGCTGTAATTGTTGTAGCTGACCACTGGGAAGGCAAGTTTTGGACCACTCTACCTATTAAACAGAGACCTCACTGATCTGTAGCATGGAACTGAGGGCTGAGGCTCCATCCACACCACCTAACCAGCTGCTAAAGGGGTCAGAGGATAGCAATGCCTACCAATTTTTAGAGGTACAAGCATTGGGTGCCTAAGGTACAGCTGCAGAGCCCACCTACCAAAGTGCTTTAGGAATAGAGACACACCTACCTCACTGGCACTTGGGGGAAGGCTGTCAGCACCCTGCCCTCCTCAGAGTGTGAACCCCTGCTGTTACAAGAAACCGGTACATACAACCATCACCACTACTCCTCTAAGTCAGTAGCAGAGAGCCTACACCACACACTAGCTGACCCACTATCAGAACACCTGAGCTGATTCGATTCAAGAATAGTGAATGGATACATACGCTCATATACTGGGTAACAGCTCAAACCAGCTGGTAACAGGAATAAGCAATTCAAAGGCTCCCATAATTAAGTTAGCTCACTCTAGTAGCCCATCTGTGTGTATTGAAACAAAACAAAACAAGAAGATAAAACATAGTAAGCAAATATAAAATAAATCATTACAGTAACTTATAGATGGCTCGGAGACAGCAGTCAATATCCAATCACATAAAGAAGCAGACCATGATTGCTTCTACAAACCCCCAAATCAAAGAATCAAAATCTTTCCCAGATGAAGATACATTCCTGGAGTTGCCAGATATAAAAATAAAACACGAATATACAGAATGCTTCAAGACATCAGGGATGACCTCAGAAATGAAATAAGGCAATCTACAGAAAAAGTCAAGGAACACACAGATAAAGCAGTTGAAGAAATCAAAAAGATTATTCAAGAACATAGTGAAAAATTAATAAGCTGCAAGAATCCATAGAGAGACAGCATTCAGAAATCCAAAAGATTACCAATAAAATTACATAATTGGACAACTCAGTAGGAAGTCAGAGGAGCGGAATCGAGGAATTAGATTGCAGAGTGGGGGAGTTGGAGGATAAGTCAATTGATACCAATATAATTGAAGAAAAATCAGATAAAAGAATTAAAAAAAAATGAAGAACCCCTAAGAATCATGTGGGACTCTATCAAAAAGAATAACTTGTATGTGACTGGAGTTCCAGAAAAGGGAGGGATAACAGAAAATGCAGAGAGAATAGTTGAAGATCTGTTGGCAGAAAACTGCCCTGGCATTGCGAAAGATGAAAAGATATATATCCAAAAGTTCATCGAACCCCATACAAGACAGATCCCAAAAGAAAATCACCAAGATATATTGTCACCAAATGTGCCAAAACCAAAGATAAACAGAAAATTTTAAAAGCAGCCAGGGATAAACGAAAAGTAACCTACAAAGGGCAATCAATAAGAATAAGTTCAGACTACTCAACAGAAACCACGCAGGCAAGAAGGCGATGGGATGACATATATAGAGCTCTGAAGGAGAAAAACTGCCAGCCAAGAATCATATATCCAGCAAAACTCTCTCTGAAATAAAAAGGTGAAATTAAGACATTTACAGATAAACACAAGCTTAGAGAAGTTGCAAAAACCAAACCAAAGCTATAAGAATTTCTAAAGAAAATTATTTGGTCAGAAAATCAATGATATCAGATACCAACACAACACAAGGTCACAAAACAGAACATCCTGATATCAACTCAGATAGGTATATCACAAACACAAAATAAAATTAATTATAAAAAAAGATCAAAACAGGGAACCATTGATGTCATTACGTAAAAGATTACAATAATCAAAAAAGAGGAACTGAATACAGGAGGCATAGATCTTCCATATGGAGAGGAAACCAAGGCGATATAGGATGATTCAAGTTAGGTTTTTACTTACAGACATAGGGGTAAATATTAAGGTAACCACAAAGAGGTCTAACAATTCCATACTTCAAAATAAAAACCAAGATAACCATAAAATCTCAGCAAAAATAAATTCAACTACTATGAAAATGAGGAACACACAATTTACAAAGAAAAACTTCTCAGCACAAAAAAAGGAAGTGGAAAAATGAAATAGTCAACAACATACAGAAAAAAGCATCAAAATGACAGCACTAAACTCACACTTATCTATAATTATGCTGAATGTAAATGGCTTAAGTGCACCAATAAAGAGACAGAGAGCCACAGACTGGATTAAAAAAACATGATGCATCTATATGCTGCCTACAAGAGACATGCCTTAGACTTAGAGACACAAATAAACTAAAACTCAAAGGATGGAAAAAATATGTCAAGCAAACAACAATCAAAAAAGAGCAGGAGTGGCAATATCAATTCCTGACCAATTAGACTTTAAAGTTAAATCCACCACAAACTATAAAAAAGGACACTACATAATGATTAAAGGGACAATTTACCAGGGAGATATAACCATATTAAATATTTATGCACCCAATGACAAGGCTGCAAGATACATAAAACAAACTCTAACAGAATTGACAAGTGAGATTAGACACCTCCACAATTATAGTAGGAGACTTCAAAACACCACTTTCAATGAAGGACAGGACATCGAGTAAGAAGCTGAACAAAAACACGGAAGATCTAATTGCCACAATCAACTAACTGGATCTCATAGACTTATACAGAACACTCCACCCAACAGCTGCAAAGTATACTTTCTTTTCTAGTGCACGTGCAACATTCTCTAGAATAGACCACATATTAGGTCATAAAGCAAACCTGTACAGAATCCAGAACATTGAAATATTACAAAGCATCTTCTCAGAGCATAAGGCCATAAAAGTAGAAATCAATAACAGAAAAACCAGGGAAAAGAAATCAAATATTGGAAACTGAACAATACCCTGCTCAAAAACGGCTGGGTTATACAATACATTAAGGAGGGACTAAAGAAATTCATAGGATACAACGCAACTTAAAACACTTCCTATCAAAACCTTTGGGACACAGCTAAAGCAGTGCTCAGAGGTCAATTTATATCAATTAATGCACACATATAAAGAGAAGAAAGAGCCAAAATCAAAGAACTGTCCCTACAACTTGAATAAATAGAGAGGAACAAAAGAAACCTTCAGGGACCAGGAGAAAAAAATAATAAAAATTATGGCATAATTGAATGAATTAGAGAACAGAAAAACAATTGAAAGAGTTAACAAGCCCAAAAGCTGGTTCTTTGAAAAAATCAACAAAATTGAAAACCATTGGCCAGGCTGACTAAAGAAATACAGGAAAGGAAATAAATAACCCAAAAAAGAAATGAGATGGGCCATATCACAACAGACACAACTGAAATTAAAAGAATCCTATCAGATTACTATGAAAAATTGTACTCTAACAAATTTGAAAACCCAGAAGAAATAGATGAATTCCTAGAAACACACTAACTACCTAAGCTAACACAAACAGAAGTAGAACAACTGAATAGATCCATAACAAAAAAGAGATTGAAAATCAAAAAACTCCCCCCCCCAAAAAAAAAAACCCTGGTCCTGACGGCTTCACTGCAGAGTTCTACCAAACTTTCAGAGAAGACTTAACACCACTACTACTAAAGGTATTTCAAAGCATAGAAAAGGATGGAATACTCCCTAACTTATTCTATGAAGCTAGCATATCCCTGATACCAAAACCAGCTAAAGACAACACACACAAAAAAAGAAAATTACAGACCTATATCCTTCATGAACATAGATGCAAAATCCTCAACAAAATTCTAGCCAATAGAATTCAACAACATATCTAAAAAATAATCGACCTCAGCCAACTGGGGTTTATACCAGTTATGCAAGGATGGATCAATATTAGAAAAACAATTAGAGTAATCCACCATATAAATAAAACAAAATACAAGAACCACTTGATTTTATGAATTGATGCAGAAAAGGCATTTGACAAAGTCCAGCACCCATTCATGATACAAACTTTCAACAAAATAGGAGTAGAAGAAAAACTCCTCAGCATAATAAAGGGCATTTATGCAAAACCAACAGCCAACATCATCCTTAATGGAGACATTCTAAAAACATCCCCCTTAAGAATGGGAACCAGACAAGGGTGCCCCTTATCACCACTCTTATTCAACATTGTGCTGGAGGTCCTAGCCAGAGCAATTAGGCTGGATAAAGAAATGAAGGGCACCCAGATTAGTAAGGAAGAAGTAAAAATATGTCTGTTTGCAGATGACATGATCTTATACACAGAAAACCCTAAAGAATCCTCAAGAAAACTACTGAAACTAATAGTTCAGCAGAGTCTCAGATTATAAGATAAACATACAAAAATCACTTGGATTCCTCTACATCAACGAAAAGAAGATAAAGGGGAAATCATCAAATCAATACCATTCACAGTAGCCCCAAAGAAGATAAAATACTTAGGAATAAATCTAACCAGAAAAGTAAAAGGCCTATACAAAGAAAACTACAAGGTACTACTACAAGAAACCAAAAGGGACATAAGTGGAAAAACATACCTTGCTCATGGATAGGAAGACTTAACATTGTAAAAATGTCTATTCTACCAAAAGCCATCTATATATACAATGCAATTCTGATCCAAATTCCAGCGGCATTTTTTAATGAGATGGAGAAACAAATCACCAACTTCATATGGAAGGGAAAGAAGCCCTGGATAAGTAAAGCATTGCTGGAAAAGAAGAAGAAAGTGGGAGGCCTCACTCTTCCTGATTTTAGAACCTATTATACAGCCACAGTAGTTAAAAGAGCCTGGTACAACAACAGACACATAGACCAATGGAACAGAATTGAGAACCCAGATATAAATCCATCCACATACGAGCAGTTGATATTTGACAAAGGCCCAGTGTCAGTTAATTGGGGAAAAGACAGTCTTTTTAACAAATGATGCTGGAATGATTCTGGCATAACTGGATATCCACGTGCAAAAAAAGGAAACCAGACACATACCTCACACCATGCACAAAAACTAACTCCAAATGGATCAAAGACCTAAACATAAAGTCTAAAACGATAAAGATCATGGAAGAAAAAATAGAGACAACGTTAGGAGCCCTAATACATGGCATAAACTGAATACAAAACATTACTAAAAAAAACTGAAGAGAAACCAGATAACTGGGAACTAATAATAATCAAACACCTATGCTCATCTAATGACTTCACCAAAAG
Organism: Loxodonta africana; assembly: GCF_030014295.1. Classification (NCBI taxonomy): domain Eukaryota; kingdom Metazoa; phylum Chordata; class Mammalia; order Proboscidea; family Elephantidae; genus Loxodonta; species Loxodonta africana. Next base: position 1,081,709 of record NW_026975036.1, read on the forward strand.
AGTGAAAAGACCACCTAGAGATTGGGAAAAAATTTTCAGCTATGACATCTCCGACCAGAACCTGATCTCTAAAGTCTACATGATTCTGCTAAGACTCAACCACAAAAAGGCAAACAACCCAATTAAAAATGGGAAAACGATATGAAGAGACACTTCACTAAAGACGACATTCAGGCAGCTAACAGATACATGAGGAAGTGCTCTCGATCATTAGCCATTAGAGAAATGCAAATCAAAACTACAATGAGATTCCATCTCATTCCAACAAGGCTGGCATTAATCCAAAAACACAAAATAATAAATGTTGGAGAGGCTACGGAGAGATTGCAACACTTATACACTGCTGGTGGGAATGTGAAATTGTACAACCACTTTGGAAATCTATTCGGCGCTTCCTTAAAAAGCTAGAAATAGAACCATCATAGGACGCAGCAATCCCACTCCTCGGAATATATCCTAGAGAAATAAGAGCCTTTACACTAACAGGTTTATGCACACCCATGTTTATTGCAGCACTATTTACAATAGCAAAAAGATGGAAGCAACCAAGGTACCCATCAAAGGATGAATGGATAAATAAATTATGGTATATTCACACAATGGAATACTACGCATCAATAGAGAACCCTGAGGAATCTGTGAAACATTTCATAACATGGAGGAACCTGGAAGGCATTATGCTGAGTGAAATTAGTCAGTTGCAAAAGGACAAATATTGTATAAGACCATTATTATAAGATCTTGAGAAATAGTTTAAACTGAGAAAATGCATTGTTTAGTGGTTATGAGAGGAGGGAGGGAGGGAGGGTGGGAGAGGGATATTTACTACTTAGATAGTAGATAAGAACTACTTTAGGTGAAGGGAAGGACAACAGTCAATACAGTGGACGTCAGCACAACTGGACTAAACCAAAAGCAAAGAAGTTTCCTGAATAAACTGAATGCTTCAAAGGTTAGTGAAGCAGGGGCAGGGGTTTGGGGACCATGGTTTCAGGGGACATCTAAGTCCCTGGGCATAATAAAATCCATTAAGAAAACATTCTGCATCCCACTTTGAAGAGTGGCTTCTGGGATCTTAAATGCTAGCAAGCAGCCATCTAAGATGCATCAATGAGTCTCAACCCACCTGTATCAAAGGATAATGAAGAACACCAAGGACAAAAGGTAATTACAAGCCCAAGAGACAGAAAGGGATACATGAACCAGAGACTACATTATCCTGAGACCAGAAGATCTAGATGGTGCCCGGCCACAACCAATGACTGCCCTGACAGTGAATACAGTGGAGGACCCCTGAGGGCACAGGGGAACAGTGGCATGCAGACCCCAAATTCTCATAAGGGCCCCGGTGATCATGGTCCCCAGAACTTCTGTTGGCCCAGGACAGGAACCATTCCAGAAGCCAGCTCGTCGGACATGGATTGGACTGGACAATGGGTAGTAGAGGGATGTTGGTGAGGAGCGAGCTACTTGGATCAGGTGGACACTTGAGACTATGTTGGCACCTCCTGACTGGTGGGGAGATGGGAGGGTAGAGGGGCTTAGAAGCTTGTGAAATGAACACGGAAAAAGAGAGTGGAAGGAGGGAGCAGGCTGTCTCATTAGGGGGGAGAGTAATTGGGGGTATGTAGCAAGGTGTATAGGAAACACTGGTGGAGTAGTGGTTAAGTGCTACAGCTGCTAACCAAAAGGTCAGTGGGTATTATAAGATCTTGAGAAATAGTATAAACTGAGAAGAACACATACTTTTGTGGTTACGAGGGGGGGGAGGGAGGGGGGAGGGAGAGAGGGAGGGAGGGAGAGGTTTTTTTACTGATTAATTAGCAGATAAGAACTGCTTTAGGTGAAGGGAAGGAGAATACTCAATACATGGAAGGTCAGCTCAATTGGACTGGACCAAAAGCAAAGAAGTTTCTGGGATAAAATGAAGGCTTCAAAGGTCAGCGGAGCAAGGACGGGGGTTTGGGGACCATGGTTTAAGGGGACTTCTAAGTCAATTGGCAAAATAATTCTATTATGAAAACATTCTGCATCCCAGTTTGAAATGTGGCATCTGGGGTCTTAAATGCTCACAAGCGGCCATCTAAGATGCATCAATTGGTCTCGACCCACCTGGATCAAAGGAAAATGAAGAACACCAAGGTCACACGACAACTAAGAGCCCAAGAGACAGAAAGGGCCACATGAACCAGAGACCGACATCATCCTGAGACCAGAAGAACTAGTTAGTGCCCGGCCACAATCGATGACTGCCTTGACAGGGAGCACAACAGAGAACCCCTGAGGGAGCAGGAGATCAGTGGGATGCAGACCCCAAATTCTCATAAAAAGACCATACTTAATGGTCCTACTGAGACTAGAGGAATCCCGGCGGTCACGGTCCCCAAACCTTCTTTTGGCACAGGACAGGAACCATTCCCGAAGGCAACTCATCAGACATGAAAGGGACTGGTTAGCGGGTGGGAGAGAGACACTGATGAAGAGTGAGCTAATTATATCAGGTGGACACTTGAGATTGTGTTGGCATCTCCTGTCTGGAGGGGGGATGGGAGGATAGAGAGAGTGAGAAGCTGGCAATATTGTCACAAAAGGAGGGACTGGAAAGGCTGACTCATTAGGGGGAGAGCAAGTGGGAGTGTGGAGTAAGATGTATGTAAACATACATGTGACAGTCTGACTTGATTTGTAAACGTTCACTTGAAGCTCAATAAAAGTTAATAAAAAAAAAAAAAAGGTCAGTGGGTCGAATCCACCTAGGTGCTCCCTGGGAACTCTATGGGGCAGTTCTTCTTTGCCCTATAGGGTCCCTATGAGTCGGAATCGACTCAATGGCAGTGGGTTTGGTTTTGGTAGCAAGGTGTATATAAGTTTTTATGAGAGAGACTGACTTGATTTGTAAACTTTCTCTCAAAGCAAAATAAAAATTAAATAAAATATATATATTTATCATCAAATACAGAAAAAGAGGGGGGCTTACTGGACTGGTTCACACTTGAGGACTCCCTGAAATCACTGCTTTGAGATACTCTTCAAACTTTGAACTGAAACTAATGCCAGTAGCTAAATAACAGATTGCCTCACAAAATAATGAATACCTCTCATAAGTAATGTGCCGCTTTAAAAAAATCATCTATATGAGAGCAAATGGTAAACAATTACTTTAAAACAAAGATGAGAATGTAAGAGTCAGGGAAATTAGATTATTGGAAGCTTGCAATTGCCTATCTAGGATACAACTGTTGGTCTCTACTCATCCAGAACAAAAGAAAGAAAGAAACCAAAGGCTCAAAGAAGAAACTAGTCTACAAGACAAATAGTCTACACGAGCCATGACCTCATCTACCTTGAAACCAAAAAAAACTAGATGGTGCCCGGCTACCACCTCCGACCATTCTGATCAGGGCCACAGTAGATGGACCCTGATAGTATGGGACAAAAATGTGGAATAGAACCTCAAATCCTTAAAAAACTAAGCAAAAACCAGACTTACTCGACTGGATGAGACTGGAGGACTACTGTCCTGAGATACTCTTTAAACCTTGAACTGAAACTAGACTCTGAGGTTATCTTTTAGCTGAATAATAGATAAGCTCCTAAAATAAAGAATACCACCCATGACTACTGTGATCCTATAAAAAATCGTCTTTATGAGACCAAATAGTCAACAATTACTTTAAAACCAAGGTAAGAATGCAAGGAGGCAAGGCAACTAGATTAATGAAAGTGGAACAACCATAACAGAAATATTGAGAAAGTTCATGAATCATGAAGAATGTACCCAAAGTCACTGAACAATCTGTGCAGAAATTGTTGAATGAGAACCTAAACTGCTATGTAAGCCTTCACTAGAAACATATTATTATACTAAAAAGAGTATTTTCTAATTTCCTTTGTGATTTCTTCCTTGAACCAAGAATTATTTAGAAGTACACTGCTTAATTTTCTACTATTTGGAAAATTTATAGATATTTTATTGTTATTGGTTTCTAATTTCATAGCATTGTGGTCAGATAACATACTCTACGATGCCGATCCTCCTAAATGTATTGAAAGCTGTTTTAGGGCAGTGGCATAGTGGTTAAGGGATGTGGCTGCTAACCAAAAGGTCAGCAGTTTGAATTCACCAGTGGCTCCATGGAAATTCATGGGGCACTTCTACTCTGTGCGATGGAGTCACTATGAATCAGAATCGACTCAACAGTATAAGGTACTTAAGGTCCCCTGGTGGTACAATGGTTAAGCACTCGGCCGCTAACTGAAGGCTTAGAGGTTCGAATGCACCAGCCACTTTGTAGGAGAAAGATGTGGCAGTATTCTTCCATAAGACTACAGCCTTGGAAACCCTATGAGGCACTTATACCCAGTACTAGGGTTGCTATGAGTCAAAACTGACTCAATAGCAATGGGTATCTAAAGTCCTTAGGTGGCACAAGAGGTTTGCTTTTGTCTACTAACCTAAAGGTTGGTGGTTCAAATCTACCCAGTGGCACCACAGAAGAAAGGCCTGGCAATCTGCTTCCATAAAGATTAGAGCCAAGAAAACCCTATGAAACAGTTCTACTGTAACACATGGGGTCACTGAGTTAGAATTTGGGTTATACGGTCTAGTTTGATGAATGTTGCATGTATACTTGCAAAGAATTAGACTCTGCAATGGTTAACCTAACCTGCAATTAACCTAATTTCCACTCCATAAATGGCAATTAGGTTAATTTGGTTGATAATGCTATTCAAATCTTTTATATCCTTACTGATTCATCTATGTGTTCTAACAATTAATAAGGAAGAGGTGTTACTATCTCTTTTTGTTTGACTTTCTGTAATTTGAATATGATATGCCTGGGTGCAGATTTTTTCCTATGTATCTTGCTTTGTCGCTATGAGTCGGAATCGGCCCGACAGCAACGGGTTTTGGTTTTGAATTTATCTTGCTTAGTGTTTTCTGGGCCTACTGGATTTGTAGTTTGGTGTCTGTCAACAATTTTGGAAAATTCTCAGTCCTTACTGCTTCAAGTCTTTCTTCTGTTCCTTTCTCTCTTCTCCTCTTAGTATTCCCATTATGCATATGTTACATGTTTTGTGATTGCCCCACAGTTCCTGGATAGTCCTTTTTTTTCCTCCAATCTTTTTTTCTCTTTGACTTCCAGTTTGAGAATTTGATACTGAAATATCTTCAAGCTCACTGATTCTTCCCTCAGCTATTTCCAGTCTACTAGTAGGTGCATCAAATGCCTTATTCATTTCTGTTGCAAATTTTGATTTCTCACATTTCCTTATTGTTCACAATTTTTTTGGTTAGACTACTCATCTATTCTTGCATGTTGTCCACTTTTTCCATGAGAGCCCTTAACATATTAATCATAGTTATTTGAAATCCCCAGTCTGATAATTCTAACACCTCTGGCATTGTCTGAGTCTGCTTGTGATACCTGCCCTTTCTCTTCAGATTGTTTTTTGCTTTATAGTATGCCTTGTAATTTTCTGTTGAAAGCCAGCATGATGTATAGGTAAAAGGAACTGTATTCTTTTGGATGTAAAGTTTTGTTAATGTTCATGCAGAGGCAAAGTGTGGCGGAAGGGAATGCTTGTATGGAACATAAGTCATATTATGTCACTCTTCTACTTAAACGTTGCCTTTTCTCTCAAAGGAAAAGTCAAAGTCCTTTAAGTGGCTGACAATTCCTACATGATCTGGCTTCCATTACTACTTTGGTATCACCTCCTATTGCATTCTCCCCTTGCTCCATTACAGCCTCACTGATTTCCTTACTGTTTCTCAAACACATCAGGCATGCTCTTGCCTCAAGACCTTTGTACTTGTGCCCTCTCCTGAAATGGTCTTCCTTCAGCCATTCCCATGGCTTGTGCTCAACTCATATGTCACCTTATCATAGACACCTTCCCTTCCACCCTACATTAAAAGCAATCCTCCTTCCCCCATCTACCTTCTCACACTCTCCTAGAATTCCCTTTCCTCTTATGCAGCTTCATGTTTTTCTCCAAAGCACATTTCACCATCTTATTTGTCTGTTTATTTATTATCTGTTTTCCTGTCAATAGAATGTATGTTCCATGAGGGCAGAGTCTTGCCATTTTTCATTCACTGCTGGATACCCACTGCCTAGAACAGTGCCTGGTACATAGCAGCACTCAATAAACATTTGTTGAATAGAATACTAAAGAACAGACTAATCAATAGAAAGACGTAATTATTGGGCAGCACTGAGAACTGGAAAACCTGCTTTAGAGCCTTGATTCTGACTCCAGAAAAACTTTCCCAATGACTTCCCCTTTCTGCTTCCCTAGACCTCCTTGCTACAGCCCCATCTGTTTCATAGCCTTTCCAGCTTTCAACCCAATGCTGGAAGTGGCAGTGCCTGAAGCAGATGGTCCACCGCGCACAGGTAGGACACAAAGTGATGGTGCAAGGGCAGGGAAGGCAGCTGCGATAGCTTATCCATATCCATACCTTAGCTTTGGTTGACTGCACTGAAAAAGAGCCACGTAAATACTGTAGGATGCCACTAGACAACATAATAGAGAATTTGCCATAAATAAGGAAGAGTTCACTGACTCAGCTGATAAGACATTGAGACTCTTCATCTTGGAGTTGTCCACTCATCCAGGCACTGGGCACAATCTTTAGTTCAGAAAGAAGCCATGGTATAAAAGATCTATCTTTGAAAACAGATTGTTTGGGCTCAGATCCTGACTCTGTCACTTACCAACTATGGTATCTTGGAAAATTTGTATCATCAAACTGGGTCAGTTAACGGATATAATAATATCAATCACATACAGATTTTGGAAGGATTAAATAAATGTGAAGTGGTAAGTACAGAAACAGACACAGAGGGAGGGCCCTATGAAAGAGAGCTATTGTTACAATTATTAAATATTACCACCACCACCCCAGTACATACAAACTGAACTTCAGTATTTTCAAGAGTGGGAAAAATGAATATACAGAAAAAAAAATATTTTTAATGCTCTTTTAACACAGATATCATCTAAGTCTTCGTAATTTCACCATGTGATGCAAAAAGACCAAAACTGTCTAAAAACCTTTGATGAAGAAAATCCTCTTAATTTCAGAAAGAATGAAATATCTTTATAGTTTTCTTTGTATAAGTCTTTTATATCCCTGGTTAGATTTATTCTTAAGTATTTTATTTTTTTAGGGAATATTATAAATGGTATTGTTTTCCTGATTTCCTTTTCATCATTCTCTTTATTGGTGTATAGGAATCCAACTGATTTTTGTATGTTTATCTTGTATCCTGTGCCTATACTGTATCTTTGTATTAGTTCCAGTAGTTTTCTCATGGAGGCTTTTGTGGTTTCTATGTATAGTATTATATCATCTGCAAAGAGGGAGCATTTCACTTCTTCATTACCAATTTGGATGTCCTTTATTTCTTTTTCTTGCCTTATTGCTCTAGCTACAAGTTCCAGCAAAAAGTTAAATATGAGTGGTGATAAAGGGCATCCTTGTCTTGTTCTTTTTCTCAAGGGAAATGTTCTCAGCCTCCCTTCAAGACAACAGGAAGGAAATGAGGCAATATGCAGAACAAGCCAAGGAACACACAGATAAAGTAATTGAGGAAATTAGAAAGATTATTCATGAACATAATGAAAAGTTTAATAAGGTGGAAAAATCCATAGAGAGACAGCAATCAGAAATTCAGAAGATTAACAATAAAATTACAGAATTGGATAACTCAATAGAAAGTCAGAGGAGCAGAATTGAGCAAGTAGAAGCTAGAATTTCTGAACTCAAAGATAAATCACTTGGTACTAATATATTTGAAGAAAATCAGATAAAAGAATTTAAAAAAATGAAGAAACCTTAAGACTCATGTGGGACTCTATCAAGAGAAATAACCTACGAGTGATTGGAGTACCAGAACAGGGAGGATAACAGAAAATACAGAGAAAATTGTTGAGGATTTGTTGGCAGAAAACTTCCCTGATATTGTGAAAGATGAGAAGTTATCTATCCAAGATGCTCATCGGACTCCACATAAGGTAGATCTTAAAAGGAAGTCACCAAGACATATTATAATCAAGCTTGCCAAAACCAAAGATAGAAACAATTATAAGAGCAGCAAGGGATAAAAGAAAAGTCACCTACAAAGGAGAGCCAATAAGAATAAGCTCGGACTACTCAGCAGAAACCATGCAGGCAAGAAGGTAACGGGATGACATATTTAAAAAATTGAAGGAAAAAATTGCCTGCCAAGAATCATATATACATCAAAACTGTCTCTTAAATATGAAGGTGAAATTCAGACATTTCCAGATAAACAGAAGTTTAGGAAATTCGTAAAAACCAAACCAAAACTACAAGAAATACTAGAGGGAGTTCTTTGGTTAGAAAATCAATAATATCAGGTATCAACCCAAGACTAGAACACTGGGCAAATCAACCAGAAGTCAACCCAGACAGAGAAATCCAAAAAAAATAAAGCAAGATAAAAAAAAAAAAAAAAAAAAAAAACAAAGCCCAACACAGGGTAACAGCAATGTCTCATTGAATCAGTTCTGACTCATAGCAACACTATGCACTACAGAATGAAACACTGCCCGGGCCTGAGCCATCCTTAACAGTCGTTGTTATGCTTGAGCTCATTGTTGCAGCCACTGTGTCAGTCTACCTCATTGAGGGTCTTTCTCTTTTCTGCTGACTCCGTGCTTTGCCAAGCATGATGTCCTTCTTCAGGGACTGATCCCTCCTGATAACATGTCCAAAGTACGTAAGACACAGTCTCGCCATCCTTGCTTCTAAGGAGCATTCCGGTTGTACTTCTTCTAAGACAGATTTGTTTGTTCTTTTGGCATTCCATGGTATTTTCAATATTCTTCACCAACACCACAATTCAAAGGCATCAATTCTTCTTCGGCCTTCCTTATTCATCATCCAGCTTTCGTGTGCATACGATGTGATTGAAAATACCATGGCTTGCGTCAGGTGCACCTTAGTCTTCAAAGTGACATCTTTGTTTTCAACACTTAAAGAGGTCTTTGCAGCAGATTTGCCCAGTGTCTTTTGATTTCCTGACTGCTGCTTCCATGGCCGTTGATTGCGGATCCAAGTAAAATGAAATCCTTGACAACTTCAATCTGCTTGCTGCCAACCCCTTTGTTACCAGTTTCAGGCACCTGTTCAACCCTGTGAAGCCTGCACGTGGTGGCCAGGAGCCAGACTGACCACGACTCTCAGGATTTTTACCTCCTATAACTCCAACAGAACAGTTTTTTCTTTCCCAGCTAATGCTGGAACCATCAAGGGAACTCTTCTAAAAGCACCTCGCCAGATTGCTTTCATGGGTGTTGGAAACAGGGGTCAGTGTGTGGACTTAAGTGGGCTTCAAGTAGCCTTAGCTGAGTGCCAGTCAGAATTGCCAACGCAGAGTAAAGCTAGCTTCCCTAGCATTCTCAGTGACCCAGACCTCAATTCTTCCATTTTTGGATTTGACAGTTTGGTTGCCTCTCAAAACACAGAAGCTTTAGTCAGTGGACCAAAATCACCTATTGAAAGCCATTTTCGGCTAGCGTTTTTCTAACACCTCCACTCCATGTTTGTGAGGATGAGTTGGCATGGCTAAATCCAACGGAGACTGACCATGCAATTCAGTGGGATAAGTCAATGTCTGTTAAGAATAGCACTGGTATAGAGATGAAGCAGATAATGGCCAAAGCCTTCAAATACCCCTTATCTTCTCCTCAACAAACACATTCCTTGGTGAGTTGAAAAAAAATGCAAAACTTGTTTATCATATTGGCCTGACTCCAGCCAATCCTCCTGATCTCCTGGAAAACAAGTCTCTAGTTGCTATAGAAATGTTGCTGAAATTAATGCAGTTGAACCAGATAAACGAGTATTTTTAAGTGCTGGTCAATATCGACATGTCCTTACATTCAATGGAAGTTGTAAATCAGTTAACTACAGCTGTTGATCTACCTCTTGAATTTATCCACCTTTATATATCCAATTGCATCTCTACTTGTGAACAATTTAAGGGTCATTTGGTGCACCTTGTCTGTGTCTTCCTCCAATCCTTGATCTGTAACGAAATTATTAATGTGCAGGACTTGTTTATAGAAGTTCAGGCATTCTGTATTGAACCCCTTAGGATATGAGAAGCTGCTGATCTTTTCTGGTTGTTGAAGACGTTGGATACTGGGGAAACCCCTTCTGAGACTAAAATGTCAAAGTAATACCTCATTGAAACTACACCAGTCATTGTTCACCCATACCGTGGTTTAATTTTTTAAACTGTTAAAACCCTGAGTGGATTGCGTGGTGTAGTGCATATAAACAATACGTTATCTACTTAAAGTTTTACTTTCCTGGATGACTTTTTACCTTTAGATGAACTTTTGGTAAGAAATTGAAAAAAATGCGTCTTTTAGGTGTCTTGTTATCCATGGGATGATCGGTTATCCCAGAAAACTATTATTGCAAAAGAGCAGATAAGCACTAAAGAGCAAAGTGCCTGTTTTTGTTTAAAAGCCACGTTGCAGACTTCTGATAATTCATGAATCCAGTTTTCCTGAGGTTTCAGTGCTAATGTATTTCATGATAGTAAATTAAGATAGTCTTAAAAATTTGTGATCCTGTCCTTGATGTGACGTTAGGCGAGTATTTTGAATCCTCAGAGGACCAAGAGAAATCTGGTTCTTGAGCCCAGTTGCACAGGTAGCTCTTAACTTCTCATTAAACACCATCTGAACCAAGGGCACACTTCTAAATTTATCCCTTCTTATCGTGGGGATTACTAGACAACAGAGGAAATGTATTCCTTGGGACTCTTACAAAAACTTGGGAACTATTAGAAAGCTTTTTCTAGGCTGGAATAGCTGGTACAGTTTTCTGTTTGTTTTTTCTCCCCCTCTCTCAAGACTAGTTCTTCTGTAATTATAGTTAGTATAACATAATCTTTTTTTAAGTTTTATTTTTTTATTTGTTTTTTTTAAGGAAAAACACCAGTTAGTGCTTTGAGAGGAATACCATTTCAAATAGCTTCCTGAGTGGGTGCTATTATTACCCTCATGTCTGTGGTAGGTTAAATGATGTGTTTGAGAAACATTATAGTGAGGTGGTATCGTGTGGACTTTTACTCTTCATTTAACTCTTGGACAACAGTGCCTTACACTGAAGTTCTTTTTTTAATGAAAAAATATGTGTATATATATATATATATATATAACTTCATATATATATATGGAGCACTTGTGGTACAGTGGTTAAAGCGCTTGGTTGGTAACCAAAGGGTCAGCAGTTGGAACTCACCAGCTGAACCCACCAGCCTCTCCACAAGAGAAAGATGTGGCAGTCTGCTTCTGTAAATATTTGCAGCCTTGGAAACCCTATGGGGCAGTTCTACTCTGTCCTATAGGGTAGCTATGAGTCGCAATTTACTCAACAGCAATGAGTATGAGTAATGTAGTCAATCATCTGAACATATATAAAACTATATGTCAGGAACAGGTCTCTGGATAGTGCAAAAGGTTGAGTGCTAGACTACTACCCGAAAGATTAGGGGTTTGAAGGTATTCAGAAAGCTTTGGCCTGGAAATCTGTTTTGAAAAGACCACAGCCTTGAAAACCTCTGCTCTGCACACAGAAGGTAGACATGAGTCAGAATCAACTCAATGGCAACAAACAATACCATGTCATGATTTTTTTTTTACTTAGTGTAAAGATCTCAGAAGTTGTAAAGAATGTGTTTTAATGCTTTACTATTGCTATATTATTAAAATAGATTATGCATATTTAAACTTCTTAAATTTAATTCTTTTACATTAATTCCATTAAACTAGACCCTTTCAATCAGAAGTATACTTTCCAGAGTTTGTATTCAAAAGTAAATTAATTCAGAAAGGAAAAGAATAAATATAAAGAAAATAGAACAATTATAGGTAGATTTCCTTGGAAAACTTTTATTATGTAATTCATACTGAGGTTTACAAAATGTGTCACCTACAGTTGAATAAATATTGACTCTAGTTCTAGTAGGATGAATTATTCTTTGGGGACCAAAGAGCATGTAGGAGCTGCTGTTCTTCTCTTGACTGTTTGCTTGGTTGTCTTGGGCATTGAACATGTCATGGATTATAAATAATAGGATTCAGAGTCTGGCGAATGAGTTGTCCCTGACAGATACCTTCCCTGCTAACTGCAGTAACTATGATGGTCAAGGTCGTGTATCAACTTGGCTGGGCCATGATTCTCAGTGGTTTGGCAGTTGTGATGTAGTTTGGCAGTCGTATTATGACGTGATCACTTCCACGATGAGATTTGACATAATGTGAACACCTCCATAATAGGATCTGCTGTGAGTAAAAGGTTGGTCAGGTGGACTGCATTGAATAGAACTGGACATTCTGGCAAGATTCCTGGTCTTCTGCTGGCTTTATATCCTGCAGCTGGCTCCTGTTCGTCTGACTTCCAGTTCTTCGTGCTCAAGCTAGCAGCTTACCTTTGGTCCTCCCTGCTGATCTTGGAGTCCATCAATCTGTACAGCCTGTGAATAAGAGCTCTGCTCTCTGTCCTGCCAAACTTGGGTTCTCCAGCCCCTGCAGCTCCCTGAATCAGGAGAAGCAAGCCTCTATCCTGACCCATGGACTTGGAATGTTCCAGCTTCTATAAATGTGTGAGCCATTTCCTTGATGTAAATTTTCCTCTCTATATATATTTGTAAGCTTTACTGGTTTTGATTCTCTAGACAACCCAGCCTAAGACAGTAATTAAAACATCAACTGCAACCATAGGTACAACCTGGGAAGGCACCAATTGCAGTATGCTTACCTGGACCTAGGTGATGGGCTGACTGTTTTTATGTATTATCTCACTTAATTATTACTCCAGCCTTTAGAGTTAGGGTTTACTAAACCAGATTTGTAGATGAACAACCTGCAGCTTACAGCAGAGTGTAACAGCTAAGACCACATGCTGGGAAGTGGTAGAGCTGGGATTTGGCTTCTTTACCCAGGTCAGCCTCAATGTCCAGCTTAAGGGTTGTGGACAGACATTCTGAATTTCTCTTTTGAAGCATGCAGGGGAGGTAAATGTTTCACCTGCAATTGGCATAGCAATTGTTAGCATTTGCAAAATGGCACTGATGCAGGTAAAGATTACATTGTAGCTGAAAAAGACTGAAAAGATTAAATGATTCAGAGCTGGCATTTCATTTGCTAGCAAGAGAGGAAATGTTACCAAATCTGAGAAATACAGTGGCATTATAATTGACTGAACTCACCAAGGTATTTGAGTTTTCTATAGTATTTTCATTTGTGAAAATAAACAAAGGCCACTCAAGTGAGAACAAGCAAAAGCACTTTATTCGAAGCTGGCTATGACAAAGGAGTCAGCCACCATCACGTGTATTTTACAGAGACTTAAAGGCAGGCAGTGGAGAGGGAAAGTTTAATAGTGGAAAAAAAAGGCTGCATAGGGTGTGCTCTTATTGGACATTGTTGGCATGGGAAATTGGAGGAAGACTAAAGAGAAGCGGGGCAACCTACATAATTGGTCAGGGGAGTATGTTTCTCTGATCCCAAGTTGGGAGTGAAGGCAAAAAATTAAGGAAGCTGGCAGTTATTGACCAAGTCCTAACCATTTGAGGGCTGATTACTGCAGAAACTGTGGTTTGTAGAACTACCTCATAGGGTTTCCAAGGAGCAGCTGGTAGATTCGAACTGCTGACCTTTTGGTTAGCAACCAAGCTCTTAACCAGTCTACCACCAGTTCCAAACTGACTTGACAGCAACTGGTACCTACCTTAAACTTCCATGCAGAGAGGGGTGCTATCTTTCTGTTATTTACATTTCAAAGAGATGGATCCTAGGTTCTTGAGAAAACCTTCCTGGGTTGTAAAACTGGCAAGTTTATTTAGTCCTTTAAAAGAATATATATGCATTTCAAAGGAGCCCTGGTGGTGAAGTGGTTAAGAGCTTGGCAGAGAACCAAAATGTCCTTGGCAGTTCAAAGCCACAAGCCACTCCTTGAAAACCCTTTGGGGCAGTTCTACTCTGTCCTTATAGGGTCGCTAAGAATTTCAACTTGCAAGCACTCTAAAGAAATGCTGTTAGAAAAAAAAGAAAAGAAAAAAGAGAGACTGGTACTCTTTTTCTTTTTGCACAAGGGTGGGCAGAAATATATGTGTCTGTTTTTTGTTTTTTTCCTTGTTTTTGGTTTGTATTCACCCCTACAGTTATTAAGCATGATGCAATGTTTAAAAAGCAAAATAAAAATAACTAGGCAAATGTCATTCTTGACTGAATTAATTACTCACGTCTTTCTTATATCTGGTCTATTCCATGTATTTGTACCTTTTGCAGGCCCCAGGCATCGAGGAGAGTCAGTCATTCCACTGAAAGAGGATCTTAGAAGGCAGCAACTCTCTATGCTCCCTAATTTAATTACTGTTAAATAATGGAGGCTCTGTATTCCACTTTCTGGGTCATGTAGCTTAATTTGCGAGCTTAAGATGCACAGAATTTGGTAAATCACCCCCAAAACACTGCATTATATTTTTGCATAGAATTAAGATAATTTTAACTCTTTTCAGTAGATTTCAAAAAGAACTTAGAGCCCTTAGGTCTTGTTTTCAGAACATAAACTGATAGGTCCCTTGGATGGGACTGGATTTGTCTCTTAAAAAGCAACATTACAGTTAGTGGTGTTATAACTTTTCTGCAGCATCTGGTGAAAACAGGATGATAAATCAGATTAAGACTATGTTGCAGTGATTCAAAAAAAGGGAAATGTAAAGCTTCAAGGGCAGAAACTTGGGCCTTTGAATCTGAAATCATAAGGAACAATTGCAGTTTTCAAACATTTGACCTATTAGGAAACTGTTGTTCCATGAAATCTACTGTCAAAGAGAGAAACTGAGAGTAGATATATTGATTTTAGGATTTTCTTATGCACAAAACTAAATACTCACTATAAGAAAGTTCCTGACCAGGATTGATCCTGCCAGCTACTCTTCTTTAACCCAAAGTTGCTAGTCTTTTCTTTCCTGTTCAAAGCCTGGCTTGCTGAATGTGACTTTCAAAAGATATGGTTGGGTGGAGGGCCAGAGACAGCCTTTTTACCTGATGTCAGTTGATCTCAATAAAAGAGGGAGGGAAGGGTTCAGTCACTCATATTAAGATTAGCCAATGGTTGATCTTCTAAATTTCCT
Source organism: Loxodonta africana (assembly GCF_030014295.1). NCBI lineage: Eukaryota > Metazoa > Chordata > Mammalia > Proboscidea > Elephantidae > Loxodonta > Loxodonta africana. The sequence goes on from NW_026975036.1 coordinate 1,096,903, forward strand.
CCTCCTCTTTTCTTTTTTAGCCTCATTGTATCTAGCTTCTTTGTACCACTGTTTTTTCTGGAATCAAAATGATATCCCTATACCAGAACAATTAGGCTAGATAAAGAAATAAAGGGCATCCAGATTGGTAGGGAAGTAGTGAAAGTATCTCTATTTGCAGATGACATGATCTTATATACAGAAAACCCTAAAGAATTCTCAAGAAAACTACTGAAACTAATAGAAGAGCTTAGCAGGGTATGAGGGTAGAAGATAAACATACAAAAATCAGTTAGATTGCTCTATACCAACACAAAAAGAACACTGAAGAGGAAATCACCAAATCAATACCATTTACAGTAGTCCCCAAGAAGACAAAAGACTTAGGAATAACTCTTACCAGAGATGTAAAAGACCTACACAAAGATAACTACAAGACACTACTGTAAGAAACCAAGAGACCTACATAAGTAGAAAAACATACCTTGCTCATGGATAGGAAGACTCAACATTGTAGAAATGTCTGTTCTGCCAAAAGCAATCTATAGATACAACGCAATTCTGATCCAAATTCCAATGACATTTTTTAATGAGATGGAGAACAAATCACCAACTTCATATGGAAGGGAGAGAGGCCCCAGATAAGTACAGCATTACTGAAAAAGAAGAATAAAGTGGGAGGCCTTGTACTACCTGATTTTAGAACCTATTATACCGCCACAGTAGTCAGAACAGCCTATTACTGGTACAACAACAGATACATAGACCAATGGAACAGAATGGAGAAACCAGACATAAATGCATCCATATATGAGCAGCTGATATTTGACAAAGGCCCAAAGTCAGTTAAATGGGGGAAAGACAGTCTGTTTAACAAATGGTGCTGGCATAACTGGATATCCATCAGCAAAAAAAGACACATAACACATACCTCACACCGTACACAAAAACTAATTCAAAATGGATCAAAGATGTAAATATAAAATCTAAAATGATAAAAACCATGGAAGAAAAAATAGGGACAACATTAGGAGCCTTAATACATAGCATAAACAGCATACGAAATACGACTAACAATGCACAAACACCAGAAGAGAAACTAGATAACTGGGAGCTCCTAAAAATCAAACACCTAGTCTCATCCAAAGACTTCACCAAAAGAGCAAGGAGATTATCTAGAGACTGGGAAAAAGTTTTTCGCTATGACATTTCTGATCAGCATCTGATCTGTAAATTCTACATGATACTACAAAATCTCAAAAACAAAAAGACAATTAACCCAATTAAAACATGGGCAAAGGATATGAGCAGGAGCTTCACTAAAGAAGACACTAGGGTAGCTAATGCGTACATGGGGAGATGCTCACAATCATTAGCCATTAGAGAAATGCAAATCAAAAGTACAATGAGATTCCATCTCACTCCAACAAGGACAACATTAATCCAAAAACACAAAATAATAAATGTTGGAGAGGTTATGGAGAGACTGGAACACTTATACACTGCTGGTAGGAATGTAAAATAGTAGAACCATTTTGGAAACCGATTTGGCGGTTCCTTAAAAAGCTAGAAATAGAACTGCCATACAATCCAGCAATCCCACTCCTTGGAATATATCCTAGAGAAATAAGAGCCTTTACAAAAACAGATATATGCACACCCAAGTTCATTGAAGCCCTGTTTACAATAGCAAAAGACAGAAGCAACCAACGTGCCTATCAACAGATAATGGACAAATCAATTATGGTATATTCACACAATGGAATACAACACATTGATAAAGAACAATGATGAATCTGTGAAACGTTTCATAACATGGAAGAACCTGGAAGGCATTAAGCTGAGTGAAATTAGTCAGTTGCAAAAGAACAAATAGTGTATGAGACCACTATTGTAAGAACTCAAGAAATCATTTAAACAGAGAAGAAAATATTTTTTGATGGTTATGAGAGTGTAGAGGGAGGGAAGGAAAGAGGTATTCACTAAGTAGATAGTACACAAGAACTATTTTGGGTGAAGGGAAAGACAACACACAATACAGGAGAGGCCAGCACAACTGGGCTAAACCAAAAACAAGGAAGTTTTCTGAAGAAACCGAAGGCTTTGAACGCCACGGTAGCAGGGGCAGGAGTTTGGGGACCATGGTTTCAGAGGACATCTAGGTCAATTGGCATAATAAAATCTGTTAAGAAAACATTCTGCACCCCACTTTGGAGAGCAGCGTCTGGGGTCTTAAATGCTAGCAAGTGGCCATCTAAGATGCATCAGTTTGTCTCAACCCACCTGGAGCAAAGGACAATGAAGAATGCCAAGGACACCAGGTAATTATGAGCTCAAGAGACAGAAAGGGCCATATAAATCAGAGACTACCTCAGCCTGAGACCAGAAGAACTAGATGGTGCTTGGCCACAACCGATGACTGCCCTGGCAGGGAGCTCAACAGAGAGCCCTTGAAGGAGCAGGAGAGCAGTGGGATGCAGACCTTAAATTCTCATATAAAGACCAGACTTAATAATCTGACTGAGACTAGAAGGACCCCGGAGTTCATGATCCCCAGACCTTCTGTTAGCCCAAGGCTGGAACCATTCCCAAAGCCAACTCTTCAGACAGGGATTGGACTGGAGTATATAAGATAGAAAATCGTACTGGTGAGGAGTGGGCTTCTTGGATCAGGTAGACACATGAGATATGTCGGCAGCTCCCGTCTGGAGGGGAGATGAGAAAGCACAGGGGGACAGAAGCTGGCTGAATATACATGGACATACAATAAGGTGTATATAAATTTGTATATGAGAGACTGTCTTCATCTGTAAAATTTCGCTTAAAGCACAATAAAAATTTAAAAAAAGAAACTAAAGCAAAAAATGGTCTCCCTGTGTGCATATACAATAACTGCTCACAATAAACCTTATATTCACATTTTGTTGAATTTTTGTTATTTTTAATACTTACTCACCTTTTTATGTAAAATGCGCAGAATATCTTCAGAATCACTAGTACAGAGAGATTTGCCAAGTTCGCAGAAAAGGCTTGTTAGGAATAGACCCTGTGTGTTAATGTTGATGCTGTATTTTCTAAGTTTTCCCTTCCCTCTGTCAAATAAAAAAGAAATCCTGACATAGTAAGGAGAGGCTTTATTCAAAAGTATAACTTCAAAGCAGAAATAAGTACTATTGCAATAGGGGAAGTGGGTCTATTGCAACAAGGAAAAGAAAACACTCTGAGAATTACTTCAGGAAGCTTCTCAAGAGTTAAGCAAAAACCAAATCAGTTGCCCACGAGTCAATTCCAACCCACGGTGATCCCATGTTTGTCAGAGTAGAACTATGCTCCACAGAGTTTTCAATGGCTGATTTTTCAGAAGTCAATCATTTGGCCTTTCTTCTGAGGTGCTTCTGGGTGGGCTCAAACCTGCAACCTTTTGGTTAGCAGCCAAGCTATCCATTTGCACCACCCAGGGACTCCAGTTAGCAAAAGGGGTTTTTCTTTTATACATAGAGAGAAGTAGAAAAGTCTAGAAAAAATCAGGTGTGTGAAAGTGGGATGAGGAGGGTGCTGTCATCAGGTAATGTGTTACCTTGAGGCCAGCCTGGTGTCAGGAGGGGCTGTATGCTGGCTCAGGCTGAGGTGGCCCAAACTTCAGGGATCTGGGGGAAGGAGAGAGGCGTAGCTAAAGTTTGGTTAGCAAACATTTTATTGTAATTGATCAGTGGGGGTAGGCAGTTCAGCCAATCAATTATGAGCCTACGAGTGGGACTTTGAAGGTCTGTACCTGGCCTTGTCATAGATAAACATGGGGGCCATCTGTGAGTGTCATTTAAGTCAAATGGTGGGTCTTTGTAGGAAGCCATATCCAGGAACACCAAAGGTGGAGGGATTTTCTGGGATCACAGGCTCAGGTGAAGTTCAACATTGTCACTTCTGAAGGAGCATATAGTTTTATCTTATTTACTAATCAAGTCATCAGTGAGAGATCTATGTGAACCTGTGCATACGGTAATTTCTACCCTTTCTTGGCATACATGCTAATTGTTCTTTAAAAAATATCCTAGAGTAACTATTCATCTCTGATTAATGTAAAATTGAGAGATTTACTGAAAGAAAAGAGACAGCTCTAGCTGGGAATAGACTGAACTCCGTGATGTGGAATTCAATAATCCAATATGGTGACTAAACAGTAACATTTTATAAGTGGGGAAAAAAAGGTCCTGAGTACAGTACTTGATTGTTATTCACAAACTTAAATCATTGAAAGGCATCACTTGATTGGTAATTACAGGCTTATATCATCCCAAGGTGTTACTTGATTGGTAGAAGATTATTTTAAGGTGGGACTTCCTGTGTCAGGAACTGTTAAGACAGGACTTCTGGTGGCAGGAACTCCTAAGGCAAGACTTCCTGTAGTACAAGCTCATAAGGCGATTGCCTTGAAAGGATATAAGCCTCTTTCTTTGATTAGTTATAGTGTGTTGATTATAAGGGCCTGTGATGGGGGCGGGGAGGTCACAGTGTAGTTACCTCATCATTACCGGATATTCCTCTCTTAGAAACCATAGGGAAAATGGCTGTTCCTAGGGTGGACGTGGTACTAGCCACAGAGGAGGAGCGCCCAAACCTCAAATCAGACACTTCAGATCTTCTCAGGTATCTTGTTTTAAAATTCCCTTACGCAAAAATATCAACAGAAAATGGATGCAAAAATCATGTAAAAAACTTCCTTTGCTCTCATTATGCCCTTGTGTAGTTAGAGCCCAGAGACTGCTGGGAAACGCATTCCTCCCTCTGAGGCAGGTAATGTGGTCGTGTTATCCTTGATTTCTCCAGAAGCTACCTGCAGGTACCTTTAGTTCTTAGGTGCTGCATGAGACGGGCCTTGCTGGGAGCAGCCTTGTTTGTGGGGACTGACTGATTCAAAAACACTGAGATTGAAATCTAGTCCTGGCTGTGCTAAGTGCTGCCTTACCTACCTCTTCAGAGAATCTTTTACCTGCCTAGATTTTGGTTTTGCGTTTATAAGTTGTTTTGAACTACATCACTTTTCATGTCCCTCTAGCTCTCAAATTCTAGGGTCTAGGGTTCTTACTGTAACCTGATGGGAATGGGTCCTGCGTGGTGTGACCCCTCGAGTCAATTGACAGAAACCAGGCCTTTGCGAAAGAGAAAGGGGACTTTATTACAAGCAAGTCAAGCAAGCAGCTTAGAGTCTAAGCCTCAAATCAAGCTCCCTGTTGTTGGGGATTTAAGGGCAGTTATAGGATTCAAGATAGGGAACTCTTATGCATAATTCATGAAGTTTTTGGAAATAGCGGGCAATTTCCAGAACTAATTAACAAGTATGGGGGTGCAGTGGGGGTGCAATATGACATGTTGAGGTTATGACACATGAAGTTTATCTAAGGACAGCTTTCTGGCATATCGCTCATGTGTGAATGGGGGGAGCTGCTGGTGAGTGAGTAGTGAAGCTGATGTTGAGCAGAGAAGCAGTCAGATGACCTTGTGTTGTTACACAGAATGTCTTACCAGGAACTCGCAGGTCTGGGAGAGGGGGTCGTGGGAGGAGTGGGAACGGTTTAACCCTGTCTGTTACATTACTGCATGTTTTTTGCAAGTTACTATTCTGATTAATTATACTTAATGGTGTGATTACATGGGAGTATCCTGATTAATCTGAGATTAGGAAAAAATAATTTAGTTTTTGTTTGCTTTCTAAAAGCAAGCCTTTTGAGGGTACCATGTATATAGCTAATGGCAAAATAATTTTGATTTTCCTGGAATCCAGGTTTTTGTGTTCATGGAATTGGAGTGACCCACACAGGCCATCCAACCTTAGGCGTCCTTTTGAACCCTGACGGAGTTGGTTCCCTGGAGTCACCTTCAGGTCAAATAATAGCTTAGTAGGAACAGTTTAGCCGAGAAGTTTGGCCTTGGGCATTGGATTCCTTTGGAAAATTACCTACGTGCAGCCAACTTCAGAAGCAGAAACTCCAACATCTGACTAAAGACTGTTTTAGGATGTATAGCATGTCTTGGTGACTGTTTCTGTAATCTACGCTGTGCTTTGATCTTATCTTCTGAGAAATTAACCTAATGATGACCTATATAATCTGTTTTCACTGTCCCCTCTTTGGAATGCCTTCCCAACATGTTCAGGTGGCACTACCTGAATCAAATCTTAGGTACTCACAATAAATATATTCCATTATACTAATTTTTGGTGTTCCACTAAACAAGAAGGTCGGCAGTTCAAATCGACTGGCTGATCCTTGGAAACCCTATTGGGCAGTTAGTTCTACTCTGTTCTATAGGGTACCTATGATTTGTTTTTGTTTTCGGTTCTAAGCAATTTAGGTTTTTGATGCTGGTTTAATGGTACCAATGAAATTTAACCAGTTACTCCAGTTGACTCCACCTGATGGCAACCCCAGTGTCCAAGCAAAACTGTGCTCCATAGAGTTTTCATTAGCTGATGTTTTGGAAGTAGATCTCCAGGCCTTTCTTCCCAGGTGCCTCTGGTGGACTCCAATTTCTGATTTTTCAGTTAGTAGCTGATCATGTGGACCTGTTAATTGTTTGCACGACCCAGGGGCTCCATGAAATTTAAACTACCTTGGAAATAAGGAAGCTTAGACAATGGTAGCTAATCCCTGAATTAAGGGTAACTTGTCACATCTCTGTTAAACACCAGCAGTTTTGTTAAAGAAGGCAGCACTTTGCATGTTAACAAAATGAACCACGCATTGCTCAGTGTCGTGAGAGGTGACAGTGTGAAGAGGATATTCTGCAAATACAGTGATCTCTTTTGTCTATTTTCTCCCAGCCTTTTCTAGGGAACGCCAGAGCAGACAGTGTGGTGCTCTACAGACTCCAGCCTCCCATGGAAGCCAGATTCCTGCACTTGTTCCTTGTAGCCTGGAACACTAAGCTCTGGATCGAGATGCTGATCGAAGTGTAGGGTTGTGCATATCATAAGTGCTGTTTCTTCCTCTGGAAGCTCTGTTTGGGTAGTGGTTAGGAGCTTCGGCTGCTAACCAAAAGGTTGGCTGTTTGAATCCACCAGGTGCTCCTGGAAAACCCTATGGGGGAGTTCTATTCTGTTTTATAGGGTCACTGTGTGTCAGAATCGACTTGGCGGCAATGGGTTTCCTCCTCTAGTGATATCATTGTCGGCATGAGATGTTGTAAAAGTTGCATTGCCAGCTTAGTTTGATATTCTTCAGCCTTTTAAATTGCTGTGCAAGTAGAACTGGTTTTTATGGAAAGCCTTTCATGTCCACCTATGGCTACACTGTGTTTGGAGGAGACTTGAACTGAGTCTCATTTACCTTTAGATTCCCAGAGTTGAGCAGAGTACCTACTCTATAATAGGCATTTAGTATAACTAGTGAAATTTAAATGAACACTCATGACTGATGGTGCTGTTTTCTGACACGAAGATGATGGTGCGGGGACACAGGAGTGCCTGCTAGCTGTAGATGTCTCCAGTGTCCCCTGATTCAGTTTCCCCTCTACCTGCCTTTATGTGCATCTCTCTGCAATTTTCATTTGCAAAAAATAAAATCTTCATTTGCTCTGTAAGTTCATCTCACTTTCACTTGGTAAGAACATCACTCATAGTATTGCATTGACCTCTTTTCTATTTTGTTTTCTCAAGTAAAAGTAATGAAATTTCAAGTAAACATGATTATAAGCACAGACATAAATGTAGGCAGTGAAATGAAATGGCAGGACTGAATTCCGTAGTTCCCATTGGGATGATCCAGAGTATATGAGATTCAAGTTAGTATCTAAATGAAAAAGCTAAATATTCCTTTAAAGAACTGGAGAATAACCCCAAAATAGGCTGGGGGTGTGTTCTGAGGTTTGATTTTTGGTGATGTGGGCCTCATCACTTGTCACCATGATCATGCCTCACTCACTCCCTCGTTAGATTATTAACCTTCCAGAGTATTAATTTTCTAAGACAGAATAATAACATCAAACCTTTAATGTCTCAGATTCTGTTCTTTACAGACATCTTAATATTTAACCATCCAATATCACAATTAATTCAGTTTATTAGATTTCCCATTCTTCAGAAAATCATAAAGCCTGTTGCCATCGAGTTGATGCCGACTCACGGTGACCCCACGTATGACAGAGTATTCTGCTCCATATGGTTTTTGTTGCTGTAATGTTAACGGAAGCAGATCACCAGACCTTTCTTTCACGGTACCCCTGGGTGAGTTTCTACTTCCTACCTTTAGGTTAGGAGTCAAGCACAAACCATTTGATCCACACAGGGACGTTTCTTTTTCGGAAAAGCAAACTAAACCTTAGAGAAGTTAAGAAATTTGCTCGACTTTGCACAGCAAAAAAGAATTGAATATAAGATTTTAAAACAGATCTGTAATTTCCCAGATGCCCTTAACTCTGAACTCTTCATTCATATACTTATTCATTCATTCAGTTATCAATCATGTGAGAATTTATTGGACACTTGTTATTTGCAAGACATTGTGTTGGGTGTTGGATATGGGGGAAAATGAAAACATAACTTTTCTGTATTTTCTTTATCAAGATGAGCACGGAAAATATAAATGTGTACAAAGCAAGTGCAAAAGATTGCAGCAGGAGCCTAGGGCCTAGAGGATAAAGCAGTAACGCAGCTGTGGTGATGTAAGTGCAGTTGTACCCGTAGGTGTTGGGTGTCAGGTGCTGATTGTCGGGGAGGGAGTTCAATGGGGAAGTGGTGCACAAGGTACAGAACCAGGGACCTAGGGGATTCTGCTGGTGCAGGGATGGAGCAGTAGGTGCTATGGCTTACAGTGAGTAGTTGAAAAATCCAGTAGGCCCAGAAATTATGGGAGTTTTCTAAAAAATGAGGCTGAAATAGGAAATTCCAGGCTGAATTAAGGGATAGTATTTCCCTGTGACTTCATTCCCCCTTCCTAATGACATCTCAGACATGTTCACATTTTCACCCAGTTTCCTAAAACTACCTTTTATGTCTAATGTTTATATTTCCGTGGAATATTAAACATAGAAAGTATTGCTTTATTTTCAACCATCATTTTTTCCTTCCCCTGGTCATTTCTTTCCACTTCTGTGTCTCTTGGACCAGCAAATATGCTCACTGCTGCAATGGCTAAGATGCTGATGTTTAGAGTTTCTCTTTGATTCCATGAAATCAGCGTTTTCTCCCTTTACTGTGGAAACAACTTCACTTTTACTGACTTCAAAGCAGAACTTGCCCTGTGATGGAGATTTGCCATTAGCTTGATGGTCCCACATGGGGAGATACTACTCCAGCTCCCTGGGTTAGGGGTTGGGACCGGGAGGGTTAAAGTTGTTGCCTGATCCATGGAAGAACTAGTTGGCCCTGCAGCTGTCATGAGACCTGCTCCCATCATAAGAGCAGCAAACACAAGCTGCCAGGCACAAAAGGGCCCTGGCATAAATATTCAGACACTACTTGAAAACTAACTGAAAGTAGCGTCTCTGTATTATCTTTATTTTTGTTATTAAGTGTTCATGCATAGCACTTTGCATTTTTATTGTTGACAGTAGTATAATACTATATGGTTTATTACTAAAAATAATTATTATTCTTCATGTACACTACACTACCTTTTTTATTTTGCATGCTCATTTTTTCTTTTGTTTTTTGTTGTATTTTAGATGAAGATTTACAGAACAAACTAGCTTCTCATTAAACAGTATAGATTTTTATGACATTGGTTAACAACCCCACGACATGGTAAGACTCTCCCTTCTAAACCTTGGGTTCCCTACTACCAGCTTTCCTGTCCCCTCCTGCCTTCTGATCCTTGCTTCTGGGCTGGAGTGCCTCTTAAGTCTCGTTTTTAAAAAATTTTTTATTGTTCTTTAACTGAAAGATTAGAAATCAAGGCAGTCTCTCCTAGGAAAATTTATACACACCTTGCTATGTACTTCTAGTTGCTCTCCCCCTAATGAGACAGCACACTCCTTCCCTCCATTCTATTTTCGTGTCCACTCAGCCAGCTTCTGACCCCCTCTGCCCTCTGATCTCCTGTCGCCTAGACAGGAGCTGCCTAAATAGTCTCATGTGTCTACTTGATCCAAGAAGCTCACTCCTCACCAGTATCATTTCCTATCCCATAGCCCAGTCCAATCCCTGTCTGAAGAGTTGGCTTTGGGAATGGTTCCTCTTTGGGCAAACAAAAGGTCTGGGGACCATGACCTCTGGGTTCCTTCTAGTCTCAGTCAGACCATTAAATCTGGTCTTTTTACAAGAATTTAAGGTGTGCATCCCACTGTTCTCCTGCTCCCTCAGGGGTTCTCTGTTGTGTACCGTCAGGGCAGTCATCGATTGTAGCTGGGCGCCATCTAGTTATTCTGGTCTCAGGCTGATGTAGTCTCTGGTTTATGTGGCCCTTTCTGTCTCTAGGTCTCATAATTATTTTGTGTCATTCGTGTTCTTCATTCTCCTTTGCTCCAGGTGGGTTGAGATCAGTTGATTTGTCTTAGATGGCTGCCTGCTAGCACTTAAGTATCTAGATGCATTCTCCAAAGTGGGATGCAGAATGTTTTCTTAATAGATTTTATTATGCCAATTGACCTAGGTGTCCCCTGAAACCATGGTCCCCAAACCCCTGCCCCTGCTATGCTGGCCTTTGAAGCATTTAGTTTATTCAGGAAACTTCTTTGCTTTTGTTTTTTTTCCAGTTATGCTGACCTCTCCTGTATTGTGTGTTGTCTTTTTCTTCACCTCAAATAGTTCTTGTCTACTATCTAATTAGTGAATACTCCTCTCTCTCCCTCCCTCCCACTCTTGTAACCATCAAAGAATATTTTCTTCTATATTTAAACTGTTTCTTAAGTTCTTACAATAGTGGTCTCATATGATATTTGTCCTTTTGCAGCTGAATGATATCACTCAGCATAATGCCTTCCAGATTCCTCCATGTTATGAAACGTTTCACGGATTCATCATTGTTCTTTATCGATGTGTTGTATTCCATTGCGTGAATATACCATATTTTTTTAATCCATTCATCCATTGATGGGCACGTTGGTTGCTTCCATCTTTTTGCTATTGTAAACAGGGCTGCAATGAACATGGGTGTATATACATCTGTTCGTGTAAAGGCTCTTATTTCTCTAAGGTATATTCCAAGAAGTGGGATTGCTAAATCGTATGGTAGTTCTATTTCTAGCCTTTTAAGGAAATGCCAAATCGATTTCCAAAGTGCTTGTACCATTTGACATTCCCACCAGCAGTGTATGAGTGTTCCAGTCTCTCCACAACCTGTCCAACATTTATTATTTTGTGTTTTTTGGATTCATGCCAGCCTTGTTGGAGTGAGATGGATCCATTGTAGTTTTGATTTTCATTTCTGTAATGGCTGATGATCGTGAGCATTTACTCATGTATCTGTTAGTTAACTCTATGTCCTCTTTAGTGAAGTGCCTCTTCATAACCTTTGCCCATTTTTAATTGGATTATTTGTCTTTTTGTAGCTGAGTTTTTGTAGTATCGTGTAGATTTTAGAGATCAGACGCTGATCGGAAATGTCATAGCTAAAAGCTTTTTCCCAGTCTGTAGGTAATCCTTTTACTCTTTTGGTGAAGTATTTGGATGAGCATAGGTGTTTGGTTTTTAGAAGTTCCCAGTTATCTAGTTTCTCTTCTGGTATTTGTGCACTGTTAGTCATGTTTTGTATACTGTTTATGCCATGTATTAGGGCTGCTAGTGTTTTCTGTATTTTTTCTTCCATGATCTTTATTGTTTTAGATTTTATATTTAGGTCTTTGATCCATTTTGAGTTTCTCATTATGCATGGTATGAGGTATGGGTCTTCTTTCATTTTTTTGCAGATAGATATCCAGTTTTGTCAGCAGCTTTTGTTAAAGAGACTGTCTTTTTCCCCATGTAATTGACTTTGGGCCTTTGTCAAATATCAGCTGCTCATATGTGGATGGACTTATGTCTGGATTCTCAATTCTGTTCCATTTGTCTATGCGTCTGTTGTTCCAGTACCAGGTTTTTTGACTACTGTGGCATCATAATAGGTTCTAATATCAGGTAGTGTAAGGCCTCCCACTTTGTTCTTCTTTTCAGTAATGCTTTACTTATCTGGGGCCACTTTCCCTTCCATATGAAGTTGGTGATTTGTTTCTCCATCTCATTAAAAATGTCATTGGAAATTGGATTGGAATTGTATCTATAAATCGCTTTGAGTAGAATAGATATTTTTACAATGTTAAGTCTTCCTATCCATGAACAAGTTATGTTTTTCCACTTAGGTAGGTCTCTTGCAGTAGTTTCTTATAGTTTTCTTTGAGTAGGTCTTTTATGTCTCTGGTTAGATTTATTCCTAAGTATTTTATCTTCTTAGGGGCTATTGTAAATGGCATTGATTTGGTGATTTCCTCTTTGACGTTCTCTCTGTTTATGTAGAGGAATCCAACCGATTTATGTATGTTTGTTTTGTATCCTGATACTCTGCTAAACTCTTCTATTAGTTTCAGTAGTTTTCTTGAGGATTCTTTAGGGTTTTCTGTGTATAAGATCATGTCATCTGCGAACAGAGATACCTTCTTCTTTACTAATTTGGACGCCCTTTATTTCTTTATCTAACCTAATTGCTCTGGCTAGGTCCTCCAGCACAATGTTGAATAAGAGTGTTGATAAAGGGAATCCTTGTCTGGTTCCCATTCTCAAGGGGAATGCTTTCAGTCTCTCTCCATTTAGGATGGTATTGGATGTTGGCTTTGCATAAATGCCCTTTATTATGTTGAGGAATTTTCCTTCTGTTTCTATTTTGCTTAGAATTTTTATTAGGAATGGGTGTTGGACTTTGTCAAATGCCTTTTCTGGATCAATTATAAGATCACGTGGTTCTTGTCTTTTGTTTTATTTATATGATGGATTACATTAATTGTTTTTCTAATGTTGAACCATCCCTGCATACCTGGTATGAATCCCACTTGGTCATGACGAATTATTTTTTGATATGTTGTTGAATTCTGTTGGCTAGAATTTTGTTGAGGATTTTTCTGTCCAAGTTCATGAGGGATATAGGCTTGTAATTTTCTTTCTTTCTTTTTTTTTTTTTTTGTGGTGTCTTTACCTGGTTTTGGTATTAGGGTTATGCTGGCTTCATAGAATGAGTTTGGGAGTATTCCATCCTTTTCTGTGCTCTGAAATATCTTTAGTAGTAGTGGTGTTAACTCTTCTATAAAAGTTTGGTAGACTTCTTCAGTGAAGCTGTCAGGGCCAGGGCTTTCCTTTGTTGGGAGATTTTTAAATTACTTTTTCAATCTCTTCTTTTGCTATGGGTTTATTTCAGTGTCCTGTATCTGTTTGTTTGTGTTTGTTTAGGTAAGTAATATGTTTCTACAAATTTGTCCATTTCCTCTAGGTTTTCAAATTTATTTGAGTACAGTTTTTCATAGTATTCTGTTATGATTCTTTTAATTTCTGTTGGGTCTGTTGTGACATTGCCCATCTGATTTCTTGCTCAGGTTTTTTCCTTCTTCTCTTGTTTCTCTTTTGTCAGTCTGGCCAGTGGTTTATTGATTTTGTTAATCTTTTCAATAACCAGCTTTTGGTATTGTTAACTCTTTCAGTTGTTTTTCTGTTCTCCATTTCATTTAATTCTGCTCTAACTTTTACTATTTGCTTTCTTCTGGTGCCTGAGGCTTTCTTTTGTTGCCCTCTTTCTATTTTGTTCAAGTTGTAGTGATAATTCTTGGATTTGGCCCTTTCTTATTTTTGTATGTGTGCATTTATTTATACATAAATCAACCTCTGAGCACTGCTTTAGCTGTATCCCAAAGTTTCTGATAGGAAGTGTTTTCATTCTCATTGGATTCTTTATTCCATCCTTAATTTTGTTCTATAATCCATTTGTTTTTGAGCAAAGTGTTATTCAGTTTCCATGTGTTTGATTTCTTTTCCCTGATTTTTCTGCTATTGACATCTAGTTTTATGACTTTATGGCCACAGAAGATGCTTTGTAATACTTTGTTGTTTTGGAATCTGCTATGTCTTGCTTTATGGCCTAATATGTGGTCTATTCTAGAGAATGTTCCATGTGTGTTGGAAAAGAAAGTATACTTGGATGCTGTTGGGTGGAGTGTTCTGTATATGTCTATGAGGTCGAGTTGGTTGATTGTGGCATTTAGATCTTCCATGTCTTTATTGAGCTTATTTCTGGTTATTCTGTCCTTCACTGAAAGTCGTGTGTTGGAGTCTCCTACTATTATTGTGGAGTTGTCTATCTTGCTTTTAAATGCTATTAAAGTTTGTTTTATGTATATTGAAGCCCTGTCACTGGGTGCATAAATATTTAATATGGTAATATCCTCCTGGTATACTGTCCCTTTAATCATTATATAGTGACCTTCCTTATCCTTTGTGGTAGATTTAAGTTTGAAGTCTGTTTTGTCAGAAATTAGTATAGCCACTCCTGCTCTTTTTTGTTTATTGTTTGCTTGATATGTTTTTTTTCCATCGTTTGAGCTTTAGTTTGTTTGTGCCTTTAAGTCTAAGGTGTGTCTCTTGTAGGCAACATATAGACGGATCATTTTTTTAAATCCATTCTGCAACTGTCTATTGGTGCATTTAGTCCATTTACATTCAGCGTGATTATAGATAGGCATGAGTTCAGTGCTGTCATTTTGATGTCTTTTTTTGTGTGTTGTTGACAGTTTCATTTTTTCACTTAGTTTTGTGTCCTGAGTAGTTTTTCTTTGTAAATTGGGTGTTGCTTTTTTTCATTGTTGTTGATTTTGTTTTTGCTGAGTCTTTATGTTTTTCTTGTATTTTATTTTGATGTGTAGGACTGTTAGTCTCCTTTGTGGTTACATTAATATTTACCCCTATATTTGTAAATTTAAACCTTACTTGTATCTCCCTGTATCTCCTTGAGTTCCTCTACATATGGAAGATCTGTAACTACTAGTTCATGTAGTCCCTCTTGATTGATTTAATGTTGTCATATTTTACATAATGACATCACTGATTCTCTGAGCGTTTTTCTATCTTGTTTCATTTTCGTGACTTCCCTATCTAGGTTGATACCTGGTTGCTCTATCCTGTGTTCCAGTGTTAGGTTGATATCTGATATTATTGATTTTCTTACCAGAGAGTTCCCTTTAGTATTTCTTGTAGTTTTGATCTGGTATTTTGTAAATTAACTAACTTTCTGTTTATCTGGAAATGTCTTAATTTCACTTTCATATTTGAGAGACAGTTTTGCTGGATATATGACTGTTGGCTGGCAGTTTGTCTCCTTCAGTGCTTTATATATGTCATCCCATTGCCTTCTTGCCTGTAGTTTTTCTGCTGCGTAGTCTGAGCTTATCCTTATTGATTCGCCTTTGTAGGTAACTTTTCGTGTATCCCTGGCCTCTCTTAAAATTTTCTCTTTATCTTTGGTTTTGGCAAGTTTGATTATAATATGTCTTGGTGCTTTTCTTTTGGGGTCTACTGTGTATGGGGTTCGATGAGGATCTTGGATAGATATCCTTTCACTTTTTATGATGTCAGGAAAATTTTTTGCCAACAAATATTCAAGAATTCTCTCTGTATTTTCTGTTATCCCTCCCTGTTCTGGTACTCCAATCACTCATAGGTTATTCTTCTTGATAGAGTACCACATGATTCCTGGGTTTCTTCATTTTTTTTAATTCTTTTATCTGATTTTTCTTTGAGTGTATTGTTGCCACAAGTTTCATGTTTAATCTTGCTAATTCTGACTTCCATCTCCTCTCTTCTGTTCTGCTGACTTCCTACTGAGTTGTCTAATTCTGAAATTTTATTGTTAATCTTTTGAATTTCTGATTGCTGTCTCTGTATGGATCCTTGCAGCCTATTAAATTTTTCATTCTGTTCTTGTATAATCTTAACTTCCTCAACTGCTTTATCTTTGTGCTCCTTGGCTTGTTCTGCATTTTGCCTGATCTCCTTCCTGAGGTCTTGAAGAGTTCTGTATATTAATCTTTTGTATTCTACATCTGGTAATTCCAGGAATACGTCTTCATCCAGAAGAGTCCTTGATTCTTTGTTTTGGGAGTTTGTTGCAACAATCATGGTCTCCTTCTTTATGTGATTTGATATTGACAGGTGTCTCCGAGCCATCTATAATTTATTGCATTAATCAGTTTTATGTTTGCTCACTGTGTCCTAGCTTCTTGCTTTGTTCTGCTTTGATAGACCCAAATAGGCTGCTAGAGTGAGCTCACTTGATTATTGGAGTCTTTGAAGAACTAACGTCCTGTTACCCAATGACTAGAGCTGTTACCAGGTATATGAGTCTAGGAATCCATTCACTATTCTTGTATAGATTCAGCTCAGGTGTCCCAGTAGTCGCTCACCAAGTGTGTGGTACAGGCTTTCATCTACGATCCTAGAGGAGCAGTGGTGATTGGTGTATGCACAGGTTTCTGGTAGCTGTAGGGGGTCACACTCTGAGGAAGGTAGGGGGCTGACAATCTTCCCCCGAACGTCTGTGAGGAAGGCACATTCCTGTTCTCTAGAGAGCTCTGGTGGGTGGACTCTGCAGCCGTACTCTAGGCATCCAGTGCTTCTAACTGTAACGTCTGGTAGGCACCACTTATCCTTGGAGCCCCGTCACAGGTGGCTAGGTGGCATCCAGTCCTCAGACCCCTGCTGTGGGTAGGTGAGGGCCCTGTTTAATAGGCAGAGCGGTATCAAACGTCAAAAACTCTGCCATTCCACCGCACAGCTGAAACAGTTACAGCCAGTCCTCAAACAGATTCACCCTTGCAATATAACTGCTAGATCCTATCTGCTATAATGGGACCACATGGATCTATGCTGGGGTGAAGACAAAATCTATGGACCACCTGTGCCTGGACTGGGGCCACTTCTGCTCTGAGTTTCCAGATTAGGGGAGTCGGCAGAGTATTTTTCCTGCTTTGGTTAATTTGTTCCTTCTCCAAGGCCAGGGGAATGGCTCAGGGAGAGCAGCAGGACCTATCTCAGGCCCAGGGAAATCAAGTGTTAATGAAGCTGGCTGGGGCAGAGGGAGGAGGGATCAGATAGATAGAAGAGAGTTCTGTCAAAAGGAGGAGCTATTAGATCCACGTGGTAAATTAGAGAAAATCACTTATTATGTGCTGGGACCGCTGATTTATCTCAGATTCCAGAGGCATGTGCAGATGGTGTGCACTGGCTCCGCAGTCGCACCAGGGGGTGGGGCTGTGGCACCTCGCTTGCCTTCTTTCACTGAAGCAGCTGTGTCCTAAATGCCACCGCCAGCCCTGTGGCAGTCATGTGAGTGGGTCGGGGTGCCCCACTTCGCGTGCTTTCTGTTGCTGAAGCAGCGGTGTCCTGGAATACTACCACTAGCCTCGCCTCACTGCTTCTGCACTGTCTCTTCCTCCCCAGTCACTCAGTCCGATTTCTTAACTTTGCCTTTGACACTTAGGGTTTGTAGCTTGTCATATATATAACCGATTCACTTGTTTTTTTTGGGTCTTTGTTGTAAGAGGGACCACTGGAAGTGTCTGACTACTCTGCCATCTTGGCCCTGCCTCCCACATCTTTTGATTTCTTGACTACTGCTTCCCTGGGTGTTGATTGTGGATCCAGGTAAAATGAGATCCTTGACAACTTCAGTCTTTCCTCTGTTTATCTGATGTTGCTTATTGGTCTAGTTGTAAGGATTTTTGTTTTCTTTATGTTGAGGTGTAATCCATACTGAAGGTTGTGGTCTTTGATCCTCATCAGTAGGTGCTTCAAATCCTCTTCATATTCACCAAGAAAGGTTGTGTCATCTCCATAACGAAGGTTGTTAACCAGGCTTCCTCCAATCCTCATGGTCCGTTTTCTTCATGTAGTCCAGCTTCTCAGATTATTTGCTCAGCATGTAGATTGAATAGGTATGGTGAAAGGATACAATCCTGACGAACACCTTTCCTGACTTCAAACCATGCAGTATCCCCTTGTTCTATTCCAATGACTGCCTCTTGATCCATGTACACATTCCTCATGAGCACAATTGAGTGTGCCTGAATTTCTATTTTCTGCACTGTTATATATTATTTGTTATGATCCACACAGTTGAACACCTTTGCATAGTCAATAAAACACAGGTAAACATTTTTCTGATTCTGCTTTTCTTCTGTGAGCTTTCATTTTTGGTCTCTACTTAGCTGTTTCATTTCACCTGGATATACAATTGTCATTTTTTTAATTTGTTTCTACCATAAAAGTAGATTTGAATGAGTGAAAATAAATTTATAAAATGAGTACAGTTTATAAAATAAAATTTACATTAGAATTTGGACATTAACACAAAAATTTACATCCATAATAAAATAAAATAATTTTAAATTTATCACAAGCAACTCTAAGAGTGTTTTCAGCACAGAAATTCTTTCTTTTCCCTACCAGACTTTGAAACCACTCCCTGACTTGATAAGCATATCTGTCAGTCAGTCAATCTGTCTCTTTATTTTTCTCTATATATCTAGCTGTCTATCGTTTTTCTGTCTATATCTGGTTCCTTCCTAAGAAATTCTGATTCCTTGTGTATAGCTTGTGATATGTTTTAATATCAGTAGGGTCACTATGAGTCAGAATCAACTCGACAGCAAGGAGTATAGGGCATTAGGTATAATTACTTTATTTCTCAAGGAAAAAAAAGGTACTGGGAAATGGGAATCTAGATCTGAGTTTTCAAAGTAGGGGTGCAGTTTAGTGAACTCTTTGATTTGAAAAATCATGCCTATGAACCCTGTTCTCTGCTGCAGCTCCTTCCTGAAAACGGGATATGTTATAAATTCTTGCTCAGAAGAAAACATAGAAAAATGAAATTAGGCTCGAAAGAGTTGAAACAAACAAGCGAAAAAAAAGTGTTGAAACAATTCCCTCATCCCTCAATTTCTTATTAAGCCTCCTGTCTCTCAAGTACCCTTTCTCTTTCACATTCTTCTTCACTTGTCTGCAGGCATGGGCTTTTTGAGCCTTCCTGTGGTAGGATATGCACAATGTGTCTGGGATCCTATTAGCTCCTGGCAGGGACAGGGAACAGCAGGTCCACATCCTATGTTTGTGATGAAACAAACAAGCACACCATGGCTGCCTCAATGGTCAGTTGTGTGTTTCACACTGACTCCTGGACATTATCACTGGGTCTTTTGAAATTATTCCAAATCAGTTGTGTTAGGGGAGGAAGCACTGGCCCTGTGTGATTTTGGAAAAATTATTCTCCTCCAAGGAAGTCAGATTCCAAACTTTAAAATTTGATGTGGTTTTCTAAATGTCCTCTTTTAACCTACAGTGCTTTATTCAAATGAATAAACATATGGTTGTGTTTTGAGTGGGGTGAGGTCATAGAGGGGGCAAAAAGAAGACCCCAGGCATTTTAGCCTTTCCCTGGTAGCCATGTACCACAGCTCCAGGCTGGTCCTCACTAGAAGACCGTGGGGATCTTTTCACCAGCTACTAACCCAGATGAATCCCAACATCCTTCACAATTTTTGCACTCATTGGGTCTATGGGTCTATCTCCAAAATCTAATCCATCAACCTTAACCTCAGGTCAGTTGCTTCCTTGAACTTCCCTGTGTTCATTTGTAGTGCCACCCTTCACCCATGTGCCACTCTTATAGGAGGGCCAGACTCCTATAATTCTCCAGTGGTGCCCAATGGGAAGGGCATGCTGTCTACTCTTCAGCAAAATCTGGACATTTCTCCATCCACAGTCCCATACTGCCTCCCATCTTTCTCATCCCATTGTCCCCTTCTCAGCTCAGGCCCTCGTGGCCACAAGTCTGGACAGTCTTAATATCCTTCTTAGCCATCTGTCTTTCTTCTCCTGAGCCCCACACAAGGCTCCCAGATTAAGGCTTTTAGAACAGAATTTTCTGTATGCCACTTTGCTCCTCACAACATTTCAACAGCCCCCAGCGCATGTGAAATGAAATTCTAACGTCTTGGTCCAGCATTTCAGGCTCAGTATCCTCTAGTTAGACCTACCTTATAGCTGTGTCCACTGTGGCTCTGACCATCATACTTCCCCTGCAGCCAGGATGTTATATGAATGCCTGCAAACAATTAGGAAGGGAATAATAAGTAGGGGGGAAGGGGAAAGCAGATGTGACCACACAAGGCTTAGGCCACTATTTTCTCATCATGTATAAGAAACCATCACCCATATTCAAAAGAAATTATGACATTTATTAATTTAAATGCTGAAATCTGGAATGTACAAATTAGAAAATTTTTCTTCAACTTGATACAAGTTGTGGTGTCAACTCAGACAACCTATTCAAACTTGAATTCATATTGAGAAGCTGCTGTAATAAAATGAAGACTCAGAAAGACCACCAAGTCCATTCTTCCCAGCTCAGGGAGAATGAGAGGATTAAATGAGCAATGCAGATGCTATTGTCTTATGTGAAGGAAAAACTCAATTTCTAAACCAAGCGTGTGCTGTATGATTGCATTTTATGAAAAAATAAAAAGATGCTGGGCCAAGACGGTGGGGTAGTAGATGCTTCTGGTGGGCCCTCTTACAACAACTACCACAGAAAAACAAGTGAATTGGTTATATATGACAATCTAGGAGCCCTGAACATCAAAGGCAAAATTGAGGAATCAGACTGAGTGGCAAGGGGAGGGAGAGACGGTTCAGAAGCAGAGAGGAGTGGCCAGACCTGACCCTGCAGGAACTGGCACCCTGCAGGCTGGATCTGCTGGCGTCATCACAGTAACACAAGTGTGACATTCAGGATGCATTTTCCACGTTGGGAGAGACTGAGCGGTGGAGAGTTCAGTCACGCCTCCAGAATCAGCAAAAAGTGACGCTTTCAGTAAAAGATAAGTACTTCCATCTAATCCAACACACAGACCAAAAAACACCCCTTTGGAATAAATTCTCTCCCATTTAACTGACCATTCCTTGCTTTGCACCAAGTCCCAAGCCAGCATCAGTGATAGAAGCTTTCCCTGGACTGCAAATAGGAACTGCTTCATGTCCTGAGCCATTTCCTGCCCTTGGAGAAGAAACAAATTAACAAATGGGAAAAAAAATCTGCAGGCTCCCTTAAGCTGGGAACTCAGGGCATAAACAGCTCCTTTGCCTAGGCACAGGCATAAGCAGCCCACAGACTTTGAATGCCTTCACCCCTGCATAGACTTGGGTGAGCCCATTTCAACAGCATAGGCCCTCATTAGCATGGTACAACAGGGTATATACCTGAAGTCTAACTTCAACTGTTTCAGTTATATGGTGTAGAGGCAGGTTTGTGACATTTCAGACTGCTCTGTCTGTTAAGCAGGGTCTTCATCTACCCACATCAGGGGCTTGAGGACTGGTGGTTTCCCCATGCCACCTAGCCATCTGCAACAGGGGTCCAAGGATAAGTGCTGCCTCCCAGTCCTTAAAAACAACAGCACTGGGTGCCCATAATCTGGTGGCAAAACACGCCAACCTAGGTGCTCTAGGGAACAGGGACACGCTTTCCTCACACACAGGGACAGTTCTTACCCCTGTCTTGTTTAGTATGTGACTACCTACTGCAGCCAGATACCTGTGCCTACAGCAATCACCCCTGCTTGTCTAAGACTGTAGGTGAGAGCCAGCATCACACACTTGGTGACCAACTACCTGGACACCTGAGCTGAACCCATACAAGAAAAGTAAACAGACTCCTGAGCTCCTAAACCTAGTAACAGCTCTAATCATCTGGGGACAAGATGTTAGAGCTTCAAGGGCACTAGTAATCAAACTAGCTCACTTGAGCAGCCTATCAGGGCATAGCAAAACAAAACAAGAAGCTAGAACACAGTAAGCAAACTAAATAAATAAATAAATACAACTTATTGATGGTTTGGAGACAACAGTCAATATAGGATCACATAAAGAGGCAGACCATGATTGTTTCAGCAAGCTCCCAAGCAAAGAATCAAGAGATCTCCCAGATGAAGACAATTTCCTGGAATTACCAGAGGTAAAATACAAGAGATTAATATACAGAGCTCTTCAAACTATCAGGAAGATGATCAGGCAAAACGCAGGATAAGCCAAGGACCACACAGACATAACATTAGAGGAATGTAAGAAGATGAGAGAAGAGCAAAATGACAAATTTAATAGGCTGCATGAACCCATAGAGAGACAGCAACCAGAAATCCAGAAGATTAACAATAAAATTTCAGAATTAGACTACTCAATAGAAAGTCATAGAAGCAGAACTGAGGAAATAGAAGTCAGCATTTAGTGAGGCTGAAGATAAAGCACTTGAAACCAACGTATCTGAGGAAAAATCAGATAAAAGAATTTTAAAAAAACTCTAAAAATTAACTGGGACTCTATGAAAAGAAATAACCTACGAGTGATTGGAGTACAAGAAGCGGGGGTGATTACAGAAAATACAAAGAGAATTGTTGAAGATTTGTTGGCAGAAAACTTGAGATGAGAAGATAGCTATCCATGACGCTCATTGAACCCCACACAAGGTAAATCCCAAAAGAAAGTCACCAAGACATATTATAACCAAACTTGCCAAAACCAAAGATAAAGAGAGAATTTTAAGAGCAGCTAGGGATAAATGAAAAGTCACCTACAAAGGAGAGGTAATAACACTAAGCCTGGACTACTCAGCAGAACCCATGTAGGCAAGAAGACAATGTGATGCCATATATATAAAGACTTGAAGGAAAAAAAAAAATTGCCAGCCAAAAATTGTATGTCCAGCAAAACTGTCTCAAATATGAAGACAAAATTAGGCCATTTCCAGATAAACAGAAGTTTAGAGAATTTGCAAAAACAAAACCAAAATTACAATAAATAATAGAGTCCTCTGGTTAGGAAATCAATATCAGATAACAAACCAAAATTAGAACACAGGACAGAGCAACCAGATACCAATGCAGTTAGGGAAATCACAAAAATAAAGCTAAAACCCTCAAAGCAGGGAAAGAGAGATGACATTATGTAAAAGATGACAACATTAAATCAAAAAAAGAGGGGCTAAAAAACGTAGTCATAGATCTTTCATATGGAGAGGAAGTCAAGGTGATATAAAGAAAACTTAGAACTTAAACTTAGAAAAATAGGGGTAAATATTAAGGCAACCTCAAGGAAAACTAACAATCCTACACATCAAAATAAAAATTAAAAAAAAAAAACAAGAGAAACATAAAGACTCAGCAAATACAAAAGCAAGAACACTGAAAAAGAGCAAAAAACAATACATAAAGAAAAACAACTCAGCACAGAAAATTAAGTGGAAAAAGTCAACAACAGACACAAAAAACCACATCAATATGACAGAGCTAAACTCATTTTTTTTAAACTCATACCTATCAATAATTATCTTGAATGTAAATGGACTAAATGCACCAATCAAGAGACAAAGAGTGACAGAATGGATTAAAAAAAATCTGTCTATATGCAGCCTACAAGAGACACACCTAATATTTAAAGAAACAAACAAACTGAAACTCAAAGGATGGAAAAATATATATCAAGCAAACATCAATCAAAAAGAGCAATAGTGGCAATATTTATTTCAGACAAAATAAACTTTAAAGTAAAATCCACCACACTATGTAACGATTAAAGGGCCAATATACCAGGAGGATATAACCATAATAAATATTTACACACCCAACAACAGGGTTCCAAAATACATAAAACCTACTCTAACAGCATTGAAAAGAGAAATAGACAGCACCACATTAATAGCAGGAGACCAACACACCACTTTTGGGGAAGGATGGAACATCCAGAAAGTAGCTTAGTACAGACATGGAAGATCTAAATGCCACAATCAACCAACTTGACCTCATAGACACATACAGAACACTCTACCCAACTGCAGCCAGGTATACTCTCTTTTCCAGCACACATGGAACATTCTCCAGAATAGACCACATATTAGGTCATAAAACAAGCCTTAACAGAATCCAAAACATCGAAATATTGCAAGACACATTTTCTGACTGCAAAGCTACAGAAGTAGAAATCAATAACAGAAAAAGTAAGGGAACAAAATCAAACACATGAAACTCAACAACACCTTGGTCAGAAACTACTGGATTATAGAAGAAGTTAAGGATGGAATAAAGAAATTCATAGAACAAATAAGAATGAAAACACTTTCTACAAGAACCTTTGGTACACAGAAAAAGCAATGCTCAGAGGTCAATTTATAGCAATAGAAATACACATCCAAAAAGAAGAAAAGGGCCAAAATCAAAGAATTATCTCTACAAGTTGAACAAATAAAAAGAGAACAAGAAAAGAAGACCTCGGGTACCAGAAGAAAGCAAGTAATAAAAACTGGAGAGTTAGTAGATGAAATATAGAACAGAAAAACAATTGAAAGAGTTAAGAGACCAACAACTGGTTCTTTGAAAATACCATCATAATCGATAAACCACTGGCCAAGCTGACTAAAGAAAAACAGGAGAGGAAATAAATAACCCAAATAAGAAACGAGATGGGCAATATACAACAGACCCAAATGAAATTAAAAGAGTCGTAACAGAATACTATGAAAAATTATACTCTTAACAAATTTGAAAACCTAGAGGAAGAGGACAGATTTCTAGAAACACACCACCTACACAAATTAACACAAACAGAGATAGAACAACTAAATAAACCTATAACAAAAGAAAAGATTGAAAAGGTAACTAAAAACCTCCCAACAACAACGAAAAAGCCCTGGCCCCAACGGCTTCACTGGAGAATTCTACCAAACTTTCAGAGAAGAGTTAATACCACTACTACTAAAGGTATTTCAGAGCAAAGGAAACCATGTAATACTCCCGAATTCATTCTATGAAGGCAGCATAACCTGATACCAAAACCAAGCGCAGACACTGCACAAAAAAAGAAAATTATGGACAAATAATTCCTCATGAACTGAGACAGAAAAATTCTCAACAAAATTCTAGCCAATAGAATTCAACAATATATCAAAAAAAAAATTCGCCATGACCAAGTGGGACTTATACCAGGTATGCAGGGATGGTTCAACATTAGAAAAACAATCAATGTAATACATCACATAAATAAAACAAAAGAAAAAACCATATAATTTTATCAATTGATGCAGAAAAGGCATTTGACAAAGTCCAACAACATTCGTGATAAAAACTCTCAGCAAAATAGGAATAGAAGGGAAAATCCTCAACATAATAAAGGTCATTTATACAAAGCCAACAGCCAGCATCATCCTAAATGGAGAGTCTGAAAGCATTCCCCTTGAGAACAGGAACCAGACAGGGATGCCCTTTGTCACTCTTCTTATTCCACATCGTGCTGGAGGTCTAACCAGAGCAAATGGGCTAGAAAAAGAAAGAAAGGGACCCAAATTGGTAAGGAAGAAGTAAAAGTATCTCTATTTGCAAATCATATGATCAGAAAACCTTAAAGAATCCACAAGAAAACTACTGGAACTAATAGAAGAGCTGAGCCTGAGTATCAGGATACAAATAAACATACAAAAATCAGTTGGATTCCTCTACACCAACAAAGAAAACGTCAAAGAGGAAATCACCAAATCAATACCATTTACAATAGCCCCCAAGAAGACAAAATACTTAAGAATAAATCTATCGAGAGATGTAAAAGACCTATACAAAGAGAAGTACAAGACACTACCACAAGAAAACAAAAGAAACCTACATAATTGGAAAAGCATACATCTCGTTCATGGATAGGGAGACTCAACAGTGTGAAAATGTGTATTCTACCCAAAGCAATCTATGGATACAATGTAATCCTGATCCAAATTCCAATGGCATTTTTTAATGAGATGGAGAAACAAATCACCAACTTCATATGGAAAGGGAAGGGTCCCCGGATAAGTAAAGCATTACTGAAAGTGAACAAAGTGGGAGGCCTCACACTAACTGATTTTAGAAATTATTATTCCACTATAGTCAAAACAGCCAGTACTGGTACAACAACAGATATATAGACCAGTGGAACAGAATTGAGAATCCAGACATAAAATCGTCCACCTATGAGCAGCTGATATTTGACAAAGGCCCAAAGTCCATTAAACGGGGAAAAGATAGTCTCTTTAACAAGTGGTGCTGGCATAACTAGATATCCATCTGCAAAAAAATGAAACAAGACCCATACCTCACATCATACACAAAAACTAACTCGAAATGCATCAAAGGCCTACATATAAAATCTAAAACGACACATATAATGGAAGAAAAAATAGGGACAATGCTAGGAACCCTAATACTTAGAATAAAGAGTATATGAAACATTTCTAACAATACTCCAACTCCAGAAGGGAATCTAGATAACTGGGAGCTCCTAAAAATGAAACACTTATGCTCAGCCAAAGACTTTACCAAAAGAGTTAAAAAAACCAACAGACTGGAAGAAAATTTTTGGCTAGGACAAAGCTGATCAGAGTCTAATCTCTAAAATCTACAAGATACTGCAAAACCTCAACAACAAAAAGACAACCCAATTTTAAAAATGGGCAAATGATATGAACAGTCACTATCACCAAAGAAGATATTTGGGTGGCTAACGCATAACCCAACCCAGTACCCAGTGCCGTCAAGTCGATTCCGACCCATAGCGACCCTATAGGACAGAGTAGAAGATACATGAGGAAATTCTTATAATCACTAGCCATTAGAGAAATGCAAATTAAAACTAGAATGAGACACCATCTCACCCTAACAAGGCTGGCATTAATCCAAAGAACACAAAATAATAAATGTTCGAGAGGTTGTGGAGAGACTGGAACACTTATACACTGCTGGTATGAATGTAAAATGGTACAAGCACTTTGAAAATAGATTTGACACTTCCTTTAGAGGCTAGATACAGAAGAACCATACAATCCAGCAATCCCACTCCTTGAAATATATTCCAGAGAAATAAGAGCCCTCACACAAATAGATAGATGCACACCCATGTTCATTGCAGCACTGTACACAATAGCAGAAAGATGGAAACAACCAAGGTGTCCTTGAACGGATGGATGGATAAAGAAATTATGGTATATTCACACAATGGAATACTACAAAAAGATAAAGAACAATGATAAATTGTGAAATATCTCAACATGGATGAACCTAGAAGGCATTATGCTGAGTGAAATTACTCAGTCACAAAAGGACGAATATTGTGTGAGACTACTGTTATAAGGACTCAAGAAAAAGCTTAAACACAGAATAAAATATTCTTTGATGGTTACCAGGATGGGGAGGGAGGGAAAAGGGTATTAGTAGGCAATAATCACTTTAGGTGGATGGAAGTACAACAAACAATACAAGGGAAGTCAGCACAACTGGACTAAACCAAAAGCTAAGAAGTTTCCTGAATAAAACCAAACACTTTGACAGAGTTGCATGGTTGGGGGTGTGGGGACCATGGTTTCAGGGGACATCTAGGTCAACAGGCATAACAAAGCGTATTAAGAAAACGTTCTGCATTCCATTTTGGTGAGTGGCGTCTGGGGTCTTAAAAGCTAGCAAGTGGCCATATAAGATGCATCAATTGCTCTCAACCCACGTGCAGCAGAAGAGAATGAAGAACACCAAAGACACAAGAAAAATATGAGCCCAAGAGACAGAAAGGGCCACATAAACCAGAGACTCCATCAACCTGAAACTGGAAGAAGTAGATGGTGCCCAGCTACCACCAATGCTGCCCTGACAGGGAACACAATAGAGAATCCCTGATGGAGCAGGAGAAAAGTGGGATGCAGAACTCAAGTTCTGGAAAAAGACCAGACTTAATGGTCTTCCTGCGACTGCAGGGACCCCAGAGGTCATTGCCCCCAGAGTCTCTGTTAGCCCAAAACTAAAACCATTCCTGAAACCAACTCTTCAGAAAAAGATTAGACATGACTATAAGACGTAAAATAATGCTGGTGAGGAGTGCGGTTCTTAGCTCAAGTAGACACATGAGACTATGTGGGCAGCTCCTGTCTGACGGCAAGACAAGAAGGCAAAGAGGGATGGGAACTGGTTGTATGGACAAGGGAAATACAGGTTGAAGAGGAGGAGTGTGTTGTCACATTGTAGGGAGAGCAACTAGGGTAACATAACAGTGTGTGTATACTTTTTTGAATGAGAAACTGACTTGAATTGTAAGTTGTAAATTCATTTAAACCACAAAAAAAAACAAGAACAACATTGATAGTATAAAATATATACAAGAATATGTCCTATTACACTTTTTTTTTATTCTTCTGAATGGACTGTAGTGTTACACTGAATAATTCCTCTGGTAACAAGAAAAAAGCAAATGAACAAGTCCTACTTTTAAGTACCACTCATAGGAAATACAGAGAAGAGAGAAGGGTGTGAAAAACCCTCACAGGGACACAGCAAAATCTAAAATGTGACTAACTACACAGGACAAATAAACCTGCTCCTTAAATAGAAAATAAACTGGAGAGAGGAGAGGGAGGAAGAGATTTAAACAGAGAGAGATTTCAGAAACATATCAGCCACTTACACTGTGTGAAACTTGTTTGCATCCTGCTACTCACTGGAAAATTGTAAAGTTGTTCTTTGACTGGCGATCTAATGATATTAAGGAATTACTGTTCATGTTTTAGGTATGATAATGATGTTCTATGCATTAAGAGGCTTACTTTTCAGATATAGCCAGAGTATTTACAGTTCCAATAGCAAGGCGTCCAGGATGTGCTCCACAGTAACGTAGGAAGGAGGGAAGTGGGTGGGCTGTAGTCTAAGGAAACAGGGTCAGCCATGCCTTGCCGAATGCTGAATACACGGTAAATTTCTCAAAAGCATCATACAGAAATGACAACTCGTCTTTGATTTCAGCTAGTCCCTGGAAATCTCAGGGAGTCTACACTGGGGACAAGAGATTACAGATGAACAGCTACAACAGTAACCTATACCTCGGGGATTTCAGTGATTCCAAAAAAAAAAAAAAAAAACCCTCCAATTTTACCCAAACTCCTAAATATGGTGTTAGAAAAATAACATGTAAAGGAAACTGACTACTTACCATCTTCACAAAGATTACCAAAGGAGTTTTCTTGACTGATGTCTTCTTGTCCATCCCAAAGATACCAGAAGATGTCTAGAAAATTCTGATCATAAGCAAAGGAATTTTCAAAACCCAACATGAAGTACAACCTAATCATATGTAAATTCAAGGGGGAATTCATTTCAAAACTTTACACTAATTTATTTTCTAAGTAATCTAAGATATTCAAGGTAATGCCTTGACAGTATGTTCCTACAAAGAAATGAAAATAAAAAATCTCTACTGATAAACCAGAAATAAGGAATTTCAGATAAATTTCAATCACCAAGCTTGAAAGTGATCTAAGTCAAATCTAATTACAACAATTTCCACTGTAGTAAAATGCCATATTAAATGGACAATACATGAACTCCTAATTGTTTAGAAATCATTTATAAAAAAAAAATTTCTAAATCTAAATAGGAAAAACCTGATTTCTGGAATTTAGTCAGACTTCTCATAATGGAGAAATCTCTATAACAATCCTGATAGTTATGTACTTCTCAAGGATACCCACCCTTTATTTATATTGCTCTAATTTTTAAAATTCCTGGGATTTGTTATACTATTTCTCTGCAGTGGTCCTGGTAGCAGTGACTGGAAATACACAGAACTGATCTGCCCGCCCTTTTTCTGAGCCCTTTTTCACACATTTGAAGATAAATACCATTCCTTCCCTTCCTTAGATATTCTTAAAATGTGAAAAATAATGTTAGCTAGGTTTTTTTTTTTTTTTCAAATTACTATAGTCTCTCTAAAAATCACATTTTTTTTTTTTCCTTTACTATCACATAGAATTAGTTTGGATTCAAATTCCTTTGAAAAGGAGTATCCAATTATTATAAATTATATTCTTCCAAATTAATATACAGAAGTTGAGAATATACAGTCAAGATGACATTTTATGATAATGTAATTAATGCTCTTACCTTATTTTTAGTTGGTGAATCAACCTTTCTTTACACTTGGTAGAGTCACCTTCCATTGGCTTTTGCATCCTCAAGGTTCATCTGCAATTCTTTTACGACAGGTCTTTTAGGAAACTGCCTTTCTTGTAATGTGTCTGCATCGATGGGAATGCCTGGGTCAACTTCTGTCACAGCATGGTAATATCTGTGTATCTCTGGGTGTACCCAAGGAGTCTTCACAAGGCTCTTCTAACCTGCCAGATTTCCATCCACCTGGCCACTCTGGCACTCTCATGGGGATCTTCTGTTGGGGCTATTTTTAGTAGAATTCCTTAGATGTTTATTGATGCTTCTCAGAGGCTCTGGCTTCTCTCTGGTAGCACTACCAAATTTCTTGTTGACTGCTGGTGATCTGATTGCACGATTTGTTGTGTAGTTTTTAAAAGGTTTAATATCACTGTTGTCATTGGGGATGTTTTGACTTCAATGATGATTTCATCAGTTTCTTGCCTTTTGGGCTTACTAAGGAATCGGTTTTCTGCTTCACCTGGTTCACCTGGTTATTGTAGTGGGTTCATACCATCTTTTATGCCAGCCAGGTCTGTCATGAGTTACAGGCTTATACTAGTGTTCCTCAGAGTCTTGGAAATATTGATGTTTTTCTTAACTGAAGTGTTTTTTTTCTCTTTTTTTGTACTTTTCTGATTCTTTAGGTGATCTGGAGTCTCTGGGAATACTTTATTATGTCTCCATAGT
Organism: Loxodonta africana; assembly: GCF_030014295.1. Lineage (NCBI taxonomy): Eukaryota > Metazoa > Chordata > Mammalia > Proboscidea > Elephantidae > Loxodonta > Loxodonta africana. The sequence continues at coordinate 1,127,542 of NW_026975036.1, forward strand.
CTTGGGAATATTCTTTTCTTCTGACTCACACGTGTTTTTCTCAGTTCTCGTACTTTTTCTGAGATCTTGGAGCTCTAGGCTTACTATATGTGGTTTCAACCATCTCTTCACAGCTGCTAGGGTAGTATTAGATGGAATATGCTCAAATTTGTTTACTGATGAGGCATGCTATCAAAAATTCTGTTTCTAGATTTTTTAGTTTCTTTAAAGATTAATTAATCCAAATGTGATTCTGATAGAAGCCAAACTGGCATAGGGCATACTGAACAGTAAAACAACTCTTCCAACTTAAAATCTGCCAGGAAAAAAAAAATTAAAGATTCTCCGCACTGATTTAAATCTCAATTTCCTTCAAACATTTTCACAGTGGAAGCCACAGGTAAAATAACGTAACATGAAAACTAAAGTCTGTGTACTTGCCATGGTACTAGTATGATACAACCTCCCATTGTATAGTCATATCGCAATGTCACGGATTGAAGTATGTCCTCTGAAAAATGTGTGTATTAACTTGCTTAAGCCATGATTCCTAGTATTCTGTTTGTCCTCCATTTTGTGATTGTAATTTTATGTTAAGTAGGAGTAGGGTGGCATTGTAACAGCCTTACCAGGTCATATCCCTGATCCAATATAAAGGGAGTTACCCCGTGGTGTGGCCTGCACTACCTTTTACCTCTCAAGAAATAAAAGGAAAGGGAAGTAAGCAGAAATTTGGGGACCTTATACCACCAAGAAAGCAATCTTGGAAGCAGATCGCATCCTTTGAACCCGAGGTTCCAGTGTTGAGATGCTCCCAGTCCGAGGAAAGGCTGATGCATCCATCAGAAGGACCTTCCCCCAGAGCTGACAGAGAACGCCTTCCCCTGGAGCTGGCACCCTGAATTAAGACTTCTAGCCTACTGGACTGTGAGAGAATAAACTTCTCTTTGTTAAACCGTCCACTTGTGGTATTTCTGTTGCAGCAGCACTAGATGACTAAGACACATATTTAAATGAAAGTGGAATACCAGTGCCAACTATTGTTAATTAATTGATTCAACTATTAATGTTTTAAGGAAACCTTTTCACAAGACTTTGTTTCAAGAAACAGTTAAGCAGGGGTCTGAGCAAGATGCAGTATAAGCAGCCCATGCCTCAAATTCCCTACAACTGTAATAAAACAAGAACATATTGGAATGTTAAATACCCTCAGAATTCCAGACAACTGATGAAGGACTAGAGGACCAAAGGGAAGTCTGAATCAAGTAAAAGGTAACACACTAACTGCCAGAGAGCAGGGTTCACAGAATATCTTCACCCCATGCTCCTCCCAGGTACAGCACGGCCAGCTTGGGAGGGCGGAAGCCAGTACAGAGCACAGTGAGGCTTGGAATTTTCAAACATTCAAACACCAGTTGGGGCACCATAGGCAGGCAAGCATAGGAAAGTGGTCCTAGGAAAGGGCACCTTGGCACACTGATATCTCGGTGCCCTGGATTTCCTGGAAGGGAACATCATGCAGCACAGAGTGAGGCCAGGGCTCTATAGACAGCCAGCCACCTGAGAGGGCACCAACAACAGTGAAGCTAGTGCACTCAGACCTAAGAAGGGACATGTCAAATCTGGGGCCATGTGGTTCCTGGGAAGGAACAGAGTGTGATACACAGTGAGACCTGGACTCTGTAGCCAGCCAGACAGCCATATGTACAGGTACCGGAGGCAGAGAAGACTGCACATAAACCTAAAACTGGGTGTCTAAGGAAACTCTGTATCTCATTAGAGGGTTCCCTCCTATCCTGCTAGCATACAAGATGGAAAAAGCAAGGACAGTCCATGAAATACAAGCAAAAAAAAAAAAAAAAAAAACTACCTGGTTCCCTCCCATTGAAGAGGGGAGGGAGCACAAGTCCCCAGAACTGTTGAGTCAGTGCTGGAAAACTTGATAGTAAGAGTGAGTTTGAGCGGATATTTGGAGATGAGCAAGGAAATAAGGAGAAAGGGGGGAAATTGTATGACTTAGAAAAAGAGAAGATTGAGTCTTGGAATTAATTCAATAATATACTCAAATGCCTCAAGTACAACAAAACACACAAAAAAAGACATCCATGAACATGACAGAAAATGTCTGAATTAAAAGAAAACCATAAAAAAGCAAAAATCAGTTTTATGTAGGCCAGGTTAGTGTGAAAAATAGAGGACCTTCAAACAACAATGTTAAATATCCTCACAGAAAGTAAAGAACACACAGGAAACAAACTAATGAAAATCAGGAAAAAACAAACAAACAAGAAACTCAAAAGAAGAATACAGAAATCATTTAAAAAAAACACTGGAATTGAAATAAATACTTGAAATGGAAAACACAAAGGAAAGATTCAAATTATATTCAAGCAGACAGAAGACAGAATAAGTGGACTAGAAGACAGGGTAACTAAACATATCAAGCCTCAAGAGAAAGAAGAGAAAAAAAGCAACAAAAAGTGAACAAAGCCAAATGAATTGTAGGACTCAATTAAGGAAGCCAACATTAGGATTTTTGGATTTCCAGAACGATAGAAAGAGCTATAAAAAATTTTCCAAGATATAATGGCAGAATATTTCCCAGACCTGAATGAGGAGTCAAGCCTGAAAATACACAAAGCCAGGTGAACTCCAAAAAGAAGGAATACAAAGAGGTCTACACAAAGATACATTTTTAACAAAATTTTTGAAAACCAAGGACAAGGAGAGAGTCCTGAAAGCAGCATGAGAAAAGCGCAATATAACATATAATGGTCCTTGATAAGAATTAGTGTGGATTTCTCCTCAGAATCCCTGGAGCCCAGGAGGAAACTGACACCAAACTCGTTGCTATCTAGTCGATTCTGACTCACAGGAATCCTATAGGATACAGTAGAACAGCCCCATAGGATTTCCAAGGAGTGGATGGTGGATTTGAACTGCTGACCTCTTCATTAGCAGCCGGTCTCTTAAGCACTGCACCATCAGGGCTCCAGGAGCAATGGAATGACATATATAAAGTATTGAAGGAAAAGACTTATCAACCAAGAATTCTTTACTCAGCAAAGCTATCATTCAAAATTAGAATGAAATCAAGACATTCCCGAATAAACAAAGTTGTGGGAATTCATAACCACCATACCTTCTCTGAAAAAAAAAAAAAATTAAGGGAGTTTTGAAGACGGAAAAAGAAGACTACACAGTTACTTCTCTGCATGTGGGAAAGTAGAAAAAAAAAGAAAAAGAGATCGCCAATAAAGGTGATAAAACCAAAAAAAAAAAAAAAAAAAAAAAAACCAAACTCAGTGCCATCAAGTTGATTCCGACTCAGCGACTCTACAGTATAGGCAAATATAAGGACCAGTTGTGTGTATTCTTATGGGGTAAACTTAATAGGGTCTCTATGAATCAAAATCGACTTGACAGCACACAACAAACTTAGCAGTTAAGTTCCACAAGCAATGCAACAACAAATGCATAAGTACTAAGTACGGGCTTATACTAACATAGTATAATGATGTAGCCTGAATCGACTCGATGGCTCTGCGTTTTTTTTTGGGGGGGGGGTGTCATAACAGCAGAAATGGGGAGGGAAGACTTCGTTACCTGAAAAATCTTCAGGAACTTTTAGATTTTCCACAGAAGCTGTCCCTGCTGTTGTCGTACAGGGCGTGTTTCCATAGCCTGTACTGAACACATTTGGAACCTGGTCCATTGGCAGCTGTAGATAAATAATAAATAAATAACAAAATTAACAAAACTCAGAACATAAAAGCACACATAATATTACGTTAAATAATAATATCATTCACGTGTAAAAGCCACTCGTATTGTAACCTCATATCTGTGGAGTATGATTTCTTCTTTGTTTTTTCCTTATATTCTTATGTGTCTTTGAAAGTCCTGTTTTTGAACTTTAATGTGTGGTTTGCTAGTGCCTAGTTAACTAAGAATTTCAGTTTTTTAAATCTTAAAGCAACACATGTTTTAGCCATGCTTCGTTGTATGTGAAGACCAAGGTAGAGATGGTTGTCATTCCCACTCATTAGCGGAAAAAGAAAGAAAAGAATAGCAGCAAGCAGGTTCTAATAGAGGAATTTCAGGGAGGAAGATGGAAGGAGCCTCCTGATGAGAGAGGAGCAACATGCTCTGGTCCCGATCAGAAGAAATATCTCCCGTGGCTATTTGATCCCCTTTGGTCTATATGGAAGGTGGGCTGCTCACTTCTAAGTCCCCCCAAAATGGGAGGAAACCACCCATCTCTCACCGCTCCTTTTGATTCAAAAAGAAAGCAGAGACTTCATAGGCCCTAGACGAAGGTGAGCTACAGAGCCAGACCTTTATACACATCTAAAAACAAGAGAGGGCAACATAACCTAGGTATAGGTGATAAAAGGTTCTAAATAGCTGATGACATACAGTAGACGTGTTCAGTCATACAAGGTTTCTTTTCTTCACCCAACGATTAAAGACTTTAAAATAGTCTCAAAATTCTAAAACAAAATGATACAAAAGTCCATATGGTTATGTTTTGGAGCCCTGGTGGCACAGTGAATAAGAGCTTAGCTGTTAACCAAAAGGTCAGCAGTTCAAATCCACCTTGGAAACCCTATGGGGCAGTTCTGCTCTGCCCTATAAGGTCGCTATGAGTCAGCATCGACTCGATGGCAATGGGTTTTATGGTTTTCTTTCAAGATACACCCAAATTATCTTCAGTGGTAAATTTTTACTATAATTGCAAGGCCATTTATGTGTCCCTATTTTTTTTTTATATGAGTGGCTGTCAGGGGACCTAACAACGCTTTTGTTATTCAATGGAAAGGCTCCATGGCCTATCTGTGCCTGGGCTGTATTACAACCATAGTTAACAACATAGATTTTTATCGTCCGACATCCAAATAGATGAGCTTTCCTTTAGACTTTTTTGTAATTTATTTATTTTGTCAAAAAATGACTTAATTGAAACCCTCCCTGTGTCAGGAGTTTGGAAAGACCCTGTACCAAGTATGTACACATGAAACATGAGTGAAAATACAGGAAAATTTACCTTAATGGTCTTCTTTAGAAGAGACGGAGGCTGGGTCCCAAGAAATTTGTGTTTCTTAGGTGTTTCTCCTCTTCTCAGAGGCATGTTTGATGGCATTGCTTATCAAATACTTCCGGTCTAAGGGTGCCACCAAAGGAGACCCTCTTTCTTTGTAAAGATATTTGGTCTTTATTCTTTTCTTCTTAAATAATAAAAGAAAAAAAAAGCATGGAAAATGCAATGAAAAAAGAAATCCATACTTGTTGGTAGATGATGTCCAGTCGATTTTGACTCACAGTGACACCATGTGAGAGAGTATAACTGCTCCATAGGGTTTTCTTGGCTGTAATCTTTATTTACAGAAGCAGGTTGCCAGGTCTTTGTCCACAGAGCCAAGGTTGAATCGCCAACCTTTTGGTTAGCAGACAAGTGCTTAACCATTAGCACCACCAGGGCGCCTTTAATTTATAATTATAATTACAATTATAAACTTATAATTTATACCAAATTCCTATTAATTATTGGTAGCACAATATGGTAGATGTCATTAATGTCACTGAATTGTACTTAGAAATGGTTAAAATGATGAGCTTTTTGTTACATGTTTACACAATAAAAATTTTAAAATAAGTACCAAAACAATTTTTATCATGATTACTTACCAAAAAAATCGTGTATATAGTGCTATTTAAAGCATTACAAAAATTATAAAATACTATTTATAACTATTCTATTTAAAATTTATTAAAACCTAAAATCAACAGTACAGCTTCACTCTAGTAATGCTGATGAAGGTAAAACTGCTTCAAGAGTTCACGAGGGATCTGAGGACAAACTACTAAGAGTTCGATCCCAACCGGACAGGACAATGATTTTGTGCAGAATACCAAAACACCCTAGCTAGGCATAGCTTAATAAATTGATTAATCCAAAGCAGTGGGTTTCACCTTGGAGGAAGGGGGAGGATGAAGATGCCTGCTTTAGCAGTGACCTCAGAGAGATTTTGAAAAAGACATGTATTTGGGCCTCACCCCAATCCTCTCTAACCAAACCCAAAAAACCAAACCCTTTGCCATTGAGTCGATCGATTCTAACTCGTAGCAATCCTATCTATAGGAGAGAGTAGAAAATGCCCCATATTGTTTCAAAGGCAGAAATCTTTATGTAAAGAAAGACTCCCATATCTTTTTCCTGAGGAGCAGCTGATGGGTTCATATGACTGATATTTTGATGAGTAGCCAACTCCTTTAACCACGGGGCAACCAGGGCTCCTTCGGGCCTGAGAATTTGTGACCCGTGAAAAGTCCCCCAGATGAATCGACAGGCACCTCCCACAACTTCAGCCCCACCACATGATCCGTGTGAAGGACTGGTCAGCATAAATCCCTTGTCTAAGTGATGCTTCCCCTTTGTAGACTACTAGGAAAACTTTGACTGACATGTACTTGTCTATCTGATAGACAAACACATGTCTCCCATATACTAGCCCTCAGGGGAGCCAGAGGACTTAAACTGGGATTATTGCCCCAGGATCACTGGAGATCTTTCCTTTCTAAAAGCTGTTGTTGTTGCTAGGTGCCAGTCTAGAAAGTTTCGACTCATAGCAACCTTGTGTATTACAGTAGGAAACACTGTCGGGTACTGCTTCAAACTCACATCCGTTGTTTATGCTTGAGCCCATTGTTACTATCCCTGATAAATACAGCAGATGTCAAGGAGCTACCAAGCCTACTGTCAAAGCCATATCACTACCACTTATTATGTGACCTTGTCAGTGTCCCCATTTGTAACATGGAGATAAATGCATTACCTACCACATGATAATTCCTATTGCACTAAGGATCAAAAAGTTTCAAGCTGTAAAGCATGTGGAAGAGTGCCTAGCACACAGTTACCACTGTGTAAGTCTTATGTCCCATTTTAATTGAAAGTATCCGTGGTATACCATACTAATTCACTGTTTTATAAGAAACTGTTTGTAGGGTGGCCTGAGAATACAATGCAAAAAATATGAGAGCCACACATAAATTCAAAGATTCCCAATGGATTTCTTTTGACTTGATCCCTAGGGTTAAACTCCCATGATAAGGTTGCTTCATAGTTCAGATCCCCTTTGAAAAGCAATTACCATATTTTTAAGAAAATAACACCCAAGGTCTGTATTTGTCTGCCAAGCTCTCCCTACCCTGCAGTGTTTTTTCATAAGCAGATTATGCTAATTTTTTTTACAGCAACATGTGGAAAAAATGGCATATCAGGGCTTCTGAAAATACCTCCCAAGGGGAGGGAGCCTTTGGCAAAGAAATATAGAGGGCATTTGTTATTTGTGTAAAATATTGCATGCTTATTCTCCTTTCTGCATTGCTGTAGATGAAAGAGATCCCTGGTAGCCTAGTGGCTAAGAGCTCGGCTGCTAACCAAAAACGTTTGAAGTTCGAATAGACAAGCAGCTCCTTGGAGACCCTATAGAACAGTTCTACACTGTCTTATAGGGTCTGTATGAGTCAAAATCGAATCGATGGCAAAGGGTCATGGGAGATGGAAACGTGGCACAGTGGTTAAGTGCTCGGCTGCTAACTGAATGGTCAGTGGTTCAAACACCCCATCAGCTCTGTGAGAGAAGATGTGGGAGTCTGCTTCTGTAAAAACTGTACAGCCTTGGAAACCCTATGGAGCAGTTCTGCTCTTTCCTATAGGGTAACTATGAGTCAGAATCAATACAAGAGCAATGGTTGTTTTTTATTTTTATTTTTTTCATCTCCCTGGATATTCATTCCCTCCTATTTACTTCCCTAACTACCTGCACTTCCCCTGTGACACCTGGTTATAATTATCTAGGTCTTCACTAATAATCTATCACTGTAGACAAGAATCATGTATGCTTGATGCCTAATAGAGTGTCCACCACACAGCAAATCAGTACTGAATGAATTAAGGTATTTTATTAATTCACATCTATATATAAGGTAGATGGGTAAAGTTTTGGGAAAAATACATTTAAGGTGAAGTAAACTTACCTGATGAAGAATCATAAGAGCTGCTAACATCAGCTACAATGATAATAGGAGATCCCAAGCACATTGCAGACTTCTGCAGAGAAGCACTGTTAACTTTTTGATCAATATTTATTAGTAATTTCCTTATGAAATCTTGGTGCAGTGGAACTTGTGTATCAGTCGGACTGCTCTCTTCAGACAGTTCTTCTGGAGAGTTTGCAGGCACAAGTAAACTCTGTGGCTCCTGAGAATTGGCAAAATAAGAACAGCGATATAAATTTCTTCCAAATACAGAAAGTTATAATAATGAAAATGTTCTTGCTTTTGATTATATTCTTTACCAAACTGCTCCTATTGACTTTTAGAAACTTCACTTGAGAAATAATACAAGCATTTATTAGCTGACTTTAAATATTCAATGGTGTAATGTAAAACAAACTTGAGGATTAAAATTATTGAAATAAAACCTCAGAGAGTTTCATAACTTCCTTAAATATGTCTTCCAATATATGAAAGAAGCAAAGCTAAAATTAATCATCACCAACAGTAATTATCTGTCAACCTAGCATAGGCACAGAATTAGAACTTAATAATCAGTGTTATCAGTAACTGTCTATAGGACCCATAAGTTTAGGTCCATTTAGTATGTGTATATATGGAAGTACAGAAATGAAACAAACAAACAAAAAATCTCTCCCATCAATTCCGACTCATAGCAGCAACCCTGTAGCTTACTGCAGGTCGTAATCTCTATGTAAGCAAACTGCTGCACCTTTCTCCCACAGAGCCTCTGGTGGTTTTGAACCACCAGCCTTTTGTTTAGCAGTCGAACGCCTTAACCACTGTGCCACCAGGGCTTCTTCCCAGAAGTGAATGCAAGAGTGAAAACTGTGTATCCCCAGGCACTGCAATCGTGGAACATATGAGTCAGATTCAGGAACATTACCTGGCACACCCCATAAATCGTACCTTCACATTTTTGCATATGTAAATTTTGAGGGGGGTTGGAGGGAGCAAGTAAAGGATATCATAAAAAACATATTAAAATCTAATGAGGTTTCAAAGGAAGAAAATTATATCATCTGAATTATTACAGAGGGTAATTCAAAAATCTACCAAAGCAAATAATTTAATGTATTTCTTTATCCAATTTCAAATTTTTTGGCTTTTCAAACTATCAATGTGAGTGAGCAGTATTTTATTTCCAATATGAAGAGAACTAATAATTTTACAATAAATACATATAAATTGCCAAAAATTTAAAAGGAGGCAATAGAAGCCCATTTTTATTATTATACTCAATTGCCAAAAAATTACTCTGTCAATTTACTATAATACTGTCTCAGTACTCACTTGTAATACTTATTTTATAACACACCAGTAACAAAGAGTTCATCCACACCAGCTGGTGGCACTTCTACCCACAATTCAGCTAAATTTTGGGTTGGTTTCTGTTCTTGATTATCTAGCACTGCTATAACAGAAATACGAAAAGTGGATGGCTTTAACAAACAGAAATTTTTTCTCTCACAGTCTAGGAGGCTAGAAGTCCACATTCAGGGTGCCAGCTCCAGGGGAAGGCTTTATCTCCGTTTGCTCTTGGACAAGGACCTTGTCATCAATCTTCCCAGGTCAAGGAGCTGTGACCCTGGGTCCAAAGGATGCACTACTCTCCTGGCTTTTGTTGCTTGGTGGTATGAGGACCTCCTGTCTCTCTGCTTGCTTCTCTCTTTTATATCTCAAAAGAGATTGACTTAAGACACAACTTATCTTGTGGATTTTGTCCTGTTTCAACTGTTGATAATCCAAGCTCGGTAATATAACAAAAACCCATTGCCATCGAGTTGATTCTGACTCATAGTGACCTTGTAGGACAGAGTAGGGTTTCCAAGGAGTACCTGGTGAACTCGAACTGCTGACATTTTGCTAAACAGCCCAACTTTTAAACACTATGCCACCAGGGTTTCCAGTAACATCATAGGGGTAGGATTTACAACATATAGGAAAATCATATCAGATGTCAAAATGGTGAACAATCATATAATACTGGGAATCATGGCCTTGCCAAGCTGACACACATTTTTAAAAATAATTTTTACTGAGCTTTAAGTGAACATTTACAAATCAAGTCAGTCTGTCACATATAAGCTTATATACACCTTACTCCATACTCCCACTTACTCTCCCCCTAATGAGTCATCCCGCTCTCTCCTTCCAGTCTCTCCTTTCGTGACAATTTTGCCAGTTTCTGACCCTCTCTACCCTCCTATCTCCTCTCCAGACAGGAGAAGCCAACACAGTCTCAGTTGGCCACCTGATACAAGTAGCTCACTCATCATCAGCATCTCTCTCCTACCCATTGTCCAGTCCCTTCCATGTCTGATGAGTTGTCTTCGGGAATGGTTCCTGTCCTGGGCCAACAGAAGGTTTGGGGACCATGACCGCTGGGATTCCTCTAGTCTCAGTCAGACTGTTAAGTCTGGTCGTTTTATGAGAATTTGGGGTCTGCATCCCACTGATCTCCTGCTCCCTCAGGGGTTCTCTGTTGTGTTCCCTGTCAGGGCAGTCATCGGTTGTGGCCGGGCACCATCTAGTTCTTCTGGTCTCAGGATGGTGTAAGTCTCTGATTCATGTGGCCCTTTCTGTCTCTTGGGCTCATAGTATCGTGTGACCTTGGCGTTCTTCATTCTCCTTTGATCGAGGTGGGTTGAAACCAATTGATGCCTCTTAGATGGCCGCTTGTAAGCATTTAAGACCCCAGACACCACATTTCAAAGTGGGATGCAGAATGTTTTCATAATAGAATTATTTTGCCAATTGACTTAGAAGTCCCCTTAAGCTGTAGTCCCCATACCCCCTCCCTTGCTCCGCTGACCTTTGAAGCATTCAGTTTATCCCAGAAACTGCTTTTGATCCAGTCCAGTTGAGCTGACCTTCCGTGTATTGAGTATTGTACTTCCCTTCACCTAAAGTAGTTCTTATCTACTAACTAATCACTAAATAACCATCTCTTACCCTCCCTCCCTCCCCCCATCGTAACCACAAAAGTATGTGTTCTTCTCAGTTTATACTATTTCTCAAGATCTTATAATGGTGGTCTTATACAACATTTGTCCTTTTGTCTCTGACTGATTTCACTCAGCATAATGCCTTCCAGGTTCCTCCATGTTATGAAATGTTTCACAGATTTGTCACTGTTCTTTATGGATGCGTAGTATTCCATTGTGTGAATATACCACTATTTATTTAACCATTCATCCGTTGGTGGACACCTTGGTTGCTTCCAGCTTTTTGCTATTGTAAACAGAGCAGCAATAAACATGGATGTGCATATATCTGTTCGTGTGAAGGCTCTTATTTCTCTAGGGTATATTCCGAGGAGTGGGATCTCTGGGTTGCATGGTAGTTCTAGTTCTAACTTTTTAAGAAAACCCCAGACAGATTTCCAAAGTGGTTGTACCATTTTACATTCCCACCAGCAGTGTATAGGAGTTCCAATCTCTCAGCCTCTCCAACATTTATTCTTTTGTGTTTTTTGGATTAATGCCAGCCTTGTTGGAGGGAGATGGAATCTCATCATAGTTTTAATTTGCATTTCTCTAATGGCTAATGATCTAGAGCATTTTCTCATGTGTCTGTTAGCTGCCTGAATATCTTCTTTAGTGAAGTGTGTGTTCATATCCTTTGCCCACTTCTTGATTGGGTTGTTTGTCTTTTTGTGGTTGAGTTTTAACAGAATCATATAGATTTTAGAGATCAGGCACTGGTTGGAGATGTCAGAGCTGAAAATTCTTTCCCAGTCTTAGGTGGTCTTTTTACTCTTTTGGTGAAATCTTTAGATGAACATAGGTGTTTGATTTTTAGGAGCTCCCAGTTATCTGGTTTCTCTTCGTCATTTTTTATAATGTTTTGTATTCTGTTTATGCCTTGTATTAGGGCTCCGAGAGTTGTCCCTATTTTTTCTTCCATGATCTTTATCGTTTTAGTCTTTATGTTTAGGTCTTTGATCTACTTGGAGTTAGTTTTTGTGCATGGTGTGAGGTATGGGTCCTGTTTCATTTTTTTGCAAATGGATATCCAGTTATGCCAGCACCGTTTGTTAAAAAGACTATCTTTTCCCCAATTAACTGACACTGGGCCTTTGTCAAATATCAGCTGTTCATATGTGGATGGATTTATATCTGGGTTCTCAATTCTGTTCCTGGTCTATGTGCCTGTTGTTGTACCAGTACCAGACTGTTTTGACTACTGTGGCTGTATAATAGGTTCTAAAATCAGGTAGAGTGAGGCCTCCCACTTTCTTCTTCTTTTTCAGTATTGCTTTACTTATCCGAGGCTTCTTTCACTTCCATATGAAGTTGGTGATTTCTTTCTCCATCCCATTAGAAAATGTCATTGGAATTTGGATCTGAACTGGCTTTTGGTAGAATAGACATTTTTACTATGTTAAGTCTTCGTATCCACAAGCAAGGTATGTTTTTCCACTTGAGTAGGTCCTTTTTAGTTTCTTGCAGTAGTACTTTGTAGTTTTCTTTGTATAGGTCTTTTACATCTTTGGTAAGATTTATTCCTAAGTATTTTATCTTCTTGGGGGCTACTGTGAATGGTATTGATTTGGTGATTTTCTCTTCGATGTTCTTTTAGTTGATGTAGAGGATTCCAAGTGATTTTTGTATGTTTATCTTATAACCTGAGACTCTGCCAAACTCTTCTATTACTTCCAGTAGTTTTCTGGAGGATTCCTTAGGGTTTTCTGTGTATAAGATAATGTCATCTGCAAATAGAGATAATTTTACTTCTTCCTTGACAGTCCGGATGCCCTTTATTTCTTTGTCTAGCCTAATTGCTCTGGCTAGGACCTCTAGCACAATGTTGAATAAGAGCAGTGATAAAGGGCACCCTTGTCTGGTTCCCGTCCTCAAGGGAAATGCTTTCAGGTTCTCTCCATTTAGAGTAATGGTGGCTGTTTACTTTGTGCAAATGCCCTTTATTATGTTGAGGAATTTTCTGTCAATTCCTATTTTGCTGAGAGTTTTTATCATGCATGTGTGTTGGATTTTGTGAAATGTCTTTTCTGCATCAATTGATAAGATCATGTGGTTTTTGTCTTTTGTTTTATTTATATGGTGGATTACATGAATGGTTTTTCTAATATTAAACCAGCCTTGCATACCTGGTATAAATCCCACTTGGTCGTGGTGGGTTATGTTTTTGATATGTTGTTGAATTCTATTGGCTAGAATTTTGTTGAGGATTTTTGCATCTATGTTCATGAGGGATATAGGTCTGTAATTTTCTTTTTTTGTGCTGTCTTTACCTGGTTTTGGTATCAGGGAGATGGTGGCTTCATATATGAGTTAGGTAGTATTCCGTCATTTTCTATCCTTTGAAATCTCTTTAGTAGTAGTGGTGTTAACTCTTCTCTGAAAGTTTGGCAGAACTCTGCAGTGAAGCCGTCCGGGCCAGGGCTTTTTTTTTTGTTGTTGTTGTTGGGAGTTTTTTGATTAGTGTTTCAATCTCTTTTTTTGTTATGGGTCTATTTAGTTGTTCTACATCTGATTGTGTTAGTTTAGGTAGGTAGTGTTTTTCTAGGAGCTCATCCATTTCTTCAAGGTTTGCAAATTTGTTAGAGTACAATTTTTCATAATAATCTGATATGATTCTTTTAATTTCAGTTGGGTCTGTTGTGATGTGGCCCTTCTCGTTTCTTATTCGGGTTATTTGTTTCCTTTCCTGTATTTCTTTAGTCAGTCTAGCCAATGGTTTTTCAATTTTGTTAATTTTTTCAAAGAACCAGCTTTTGGCTTTGTTAATTCTTTCAATTGTTTTTCTGTTCTCTAATTCATTTAGTTCAGCTCTAATTTTTATTATTTGTTTTCTTCTGGTGCCTGATGGATTCTTTTGTTGCTCACTTTCTATTTGTTCAAGTTGTAGGGACAATTCTCTGATTTTGGCTCTTTCTTCTTTTTGTATGTGTGCATTTATCGATATAAATTGACCTCTGAGCACTGCTTTTGCTGTGTCCCAGAGGTTTTGATAGGAAGTGTTCTCATTCTCGTTGCATTCTATGAATTTCTTTATTCCCTCCTCAATGTCTTCTATAACCCAGTCTTTTTTCAGGAGGGTATTGTTCAGTTTCCAAATATTTGATTTCTTTTCCCTAATTCTGTTAATGATTTCCACTTTTATGGCCTTATGGTCTGAGAAGATGCTTTGTAATATTTTGATGTTTTGGATTCTGCAAAGGTTTGTTTTATGACCTAATATGTGGTCAATTCTAGAGAATGTTCCATGTGTGCTAGAAAAAATGGTATACCTTGCAGCTGTTGAGTGGAGTGTTCTGTATAAGTCAATGAGGTCAAGTTGATTGATTTTAGCAATTAGGTCTTCCGTGTCTCTATTGAGCTTTTTACTGGATGTCCTATGCTTCTCTGAAAGTGGTGTGTTGAAGTCTCCTACTATAATTGTGGAGATGTCTATCTCACTTTTCAGTTCTGTTAAAGTTTGTTTTATGTATGTTGCAGCCCTGTCATTGGGTGCATAAATATTTAATATGGTTATATCTTCTTGATCTATTGTCCCTTTAATCATTATGTAGTGTCCTTCTTTATCCTTTGTGGTGGATTTAAATTTAATGTCTATTTTGTCAGAAATTAATATTGCTACTCCTCTTCTTTTTTGCTTATTGTTTGCTTGATATATTTTTTTTCCATCCTTTGAGTTTTAGTTTGTTTGTGTCTCTAAGTCTAAGGTGTGTCTCTTGTAGGCAGCATATAGACCAATCGTGTTTCTTTATCCATTCTGAGACTGTCTCTCTCTTTACTGGTGCATTTAGTCCATTTACATTCAGCATAATTATGGATAAGTATTTGTTTAGTGCTGTCATTTTGATGCCTTTTATGTGTGTTGTTGACAATTTCATTTTTCTACTTACTTTTTTGTGCTGAGACATTTTTCTTTGTAAATTGTGTGTTCTTCGTTTTCATAGTATTTGACTTTATGTTGCTGAGTCATTATGTTTTTCTTGGTTTTTATTTTGAGTTATGGAGTTGTTATACCTCTTTGTAGTTACCTTAATATTTACCCCTATTTTCTAAGAACCTAACTTGTATCGTCCTATATCGCCTTGTATCACTCTCCATATGGCAATTCTATGCCACCTGTATTTAGTCCCTCTTTTTGATTATTGTGATCTTTTACATATTCAATGATTCCCTGTCTTGAGCATTTTTTTTCTTTTTAAAATTAGTCTTAATTTGTTTTTGTGATTTCCCTATTTGAGTTGATATCAGGATGTTCTGTTCAGTGACCTTGTGTTGTGCTCATATCTGATCTATTGGTTTTCTGACCAAACAATTTTCTTTAGCATTTCTTGGAGATTTGGTTTGGTTTTTGCAGATTCTCTAAGCTTGTGTTTATCTGTAAAAGTTTTAATTTCGCCTTCATATTTCAGAGAGAGTTTTGCTGGATATATGATCCTTGGCTGGCAGTTTTTCTCCTTCGGTGCTCTATATATGTCATCCCATTGCCTTCTTGACTGCATGGTTTCTGCTGAGTAGTCTGAACTTATTCTTATTGAATCTCCTTTGTAGGAAACCTTACTTTTATCCCTGGCTGCTTTTAAAATTTTCTCTTTATCTTTGGTTTTGACAAGTTTGATGATATTATGCCTTAGTGATTTTCTTTTTGGATCAATCTTAAATGGGGTTCGATGAGCATCTTGGATAGATACCCTTTCGTCTTTTATGATGTCAGGGAAGTTTTCTGCCAACAGATCTTCAACTATTCTCACTGGATTTTCTGTCCTCCCTCCCTGTTCTGGGACTCCAATCACATGCAAGTTATTCTTCTTGATAGAGTCCCACATGATTCTTAGGGTTTCTTCATTTTTTTAAATTCTTTTATCTGATTTTTTTTTAGCTATATTCGTGTCAATTCCGTGGCTGTCCAGATACACCACCCTGCATTCCAATTGCTCGAGTCTTCTACTCTGACTTCCTTTTGCGTTGTCTAATTCTGTAATTTTATTGTTAATCTTTTGGGTTTTTGAATGCTGTCTCTCTATGGATTCTTGCAGCCTATTAATTTTTCCACTATGTTCTTGAATAATCTTTTTGATTTCTTCGACTGCTTTATCAGTGTGTTTCTTGACGTTTTCTGTAGATTGCCTTATTTCATTTCTGAGGTCATCCCTGATGTCTTGAAGCATTGTGTAAATTAGGTTTTATATTCTGCATCTGGCAATTCCAGGATTGTATCTTCATTTGGGAAAGATTTTGGTTCTTTAATTTGGGGAGTTGTAGAAGCAATCATGGTCTGCTTCTTCATGTGGTTTGATATCAACTGCTGTCTCCAAGCCATCTCTAAGATATTGTAGTGATTTAGTCTATGTTTGCTCACTGAGTCTTATCTTGTTTTTTTTTCTTTCAATATATGTAGATGGGCTACTAGATTGTGCTGTCTTGATTTTTGTAGCCCTTGAATCACTTATGTCCTATTACCAGCTGTTTTGGGCTGTTACCAGATATATAAGCCTAAGAGTCCATTCACTATTCTTGAGTAGAATCTGATTTTGGGTCATCAAGTGTGTGGTGCAGACTGTCACCTATCCACCTAGAGAAGTAGTGGTGATAGTTGTGTGCACCAGATTCTAGTAGCAGAAGGGTTTCACATTCCAGTGGGGGCAGGATGCTGACAGGCTTCCCCCAAGTGCCAGTAAGGTAGGTGTGTCTCTATTCCTAAAGCACTTTGGTGGGCGGGCTCTGCAGCTGTACCTTAGGCCCCCAATGCAAGTACCTCTACAGATTGGTAGATGTCACCCTCCTTAGACCTCTAAGGCCAGAGACTAGGTGGTCTGCGGGGAGCTTCAGCCCTTAGTTCCCTGTTGTGGGTCAGTGAAGACTGTGTTGAATATGCAGAGATATCAGACCTGGGAAACTTGTCTTTCTAGAAATCTGCTAAAACAATTACAGTCAGATCTCTACCAGAAACGCCTTTGCATTATAATAGCCACCTTGTTCTCTGTAGGGATCAAAGCCCAAGACTGTGGATCACATATGTTTGGCTGGAGCTGGTTCTGTGTTTTTAGTCCAATTAGGGAAGGATTTTTGGTCCCTGGGTTTTTTGTAGCTGCTTCTCTGAGGCCAGGAGAATGGGTTAGGAAAAGATCCAAAAAAAAAAAAAAAAAAAAAAAAACAGGAAAGAAAAACCTCCGGGCACTTCCCTCTCTGGTTCAGGAAATTCCAATGTTAATGAAGCCACCTGGGAAGGGCAGGGGAGGGTTCAGATAAATAGGAGAGAGTAGCAGCCCAGAATATAGACAAATTTACTTATCTTGCTTGGGATGACTGTTTTATCTGAGATTCCCAAGGGGCGCGACAACTGTGGTCGCTGGCTGTGTAGAGATTGCCCCGAGGGTCAGGCCCGCATCCCGTACTTGCGCTGTCTCAGAAGCTGTGGCCAGTTCCTCTGCTCCCAGTCCAAAGCCCAGTGCCAAGTTTCCCCTGCTGGGATGCTGCACTCCATGCCCCAAAACCAGTCTCTGCCTCCCGGCGACTTCTCCTCCTGTCAGCCGCGTTGCTGCACTGCCTGCTTGCACTGGCTGGGCTTCCCCCGAGGTCACTTCTGGGGGCTAGGGCTGTGTCCTGTGTTTGCTCCGTTTCAGGATGCCGTGCTGAGCTCCCCTGCGCCCAGTCCAAAGCACAGCGCCAAGGTTTCCTGACTGGGACTCTGGCTCCAGGCTCCGAAAACAGTTGCTGCTTCCCCGTGGTTGTTGGTTCTCAGTCTCTGTCACTCAGGTCAAGTCTTGAGATCTGTGTTTGATGGTCAGGGTTCGTAGATTGTCATGTATGTGATTGATTTACTTGTTTTTCTGAGTCTTTGTTGCAAGAGGTATCGAGGTAGCTTCTACCTAGTCAGCCATCTTTGCCCCTCCTGTCTTATCTTTTTATATAAATAAAATAATACAATATTTGTCACTTTGGCTTGATTTATTTCACTCAGCATAACGTCCTCAAGCTCCATCCATGTTGTAGCATGTTCCTGGACTTCTTTTCTCTTTCTGAATGAGTAGTATTTCAGTATATGTTCATACCAGATTTTATTTATCCATTTGTCCAGTGATGGGCATTTATGTTCTTTCCAAATTTTGACTTTTGTGAATAATGCTGTAATGAACATTGGTGGACATACGTCAGTTCATGTCCCTGCTTTCAAGTCTCAGGTCTATTACTAGTAGTGGGGTTGCTGGATCATATGGTCATATGGTAGTTCTATTGTTAGTTTTGGGAGGACCTGACACACTGTTTTCCAGAATGGCTGTACCATATTGCATTTCCACCAGCAATGGATAAAGATTCCAATTTCCCTGCATCCTCAGAAACATTTATTTTCCATTTAAATTATTTTAGCCGTTCTAATTGAGGTGCCCTGGTGGCGCAGTGGTTAAATGCGTGGCTGCTAACAAAATGTTGATCGTTCAAACCTGCCAGTTGCTCC
The DNA here is from genome assembly GCF_030014295.1 of Loxodonta africana. NCBI lineage: Eukaryota > Metazoa > Chordata > Mammalia > Proboscidea > Elephantidae > Loxodonta > Loxodonta africana. The sequence goes on from NW_026975036.1 coordinate 1,146,040, forward strand.
ATGGCAGAAAGATGTGTCAGTCAGCTTCCATAAAAATTTACAGCCTTGGAAACCTTATGCGGCAGTTTTACCCTGTCCTGTAGAGTTGCTATGAGTCAGAATTGACTTGATGGCAATGGGTTTGATTTTGGATTTATCATAATTAAAGTCGAATGGTCTCTCATGGTTTTGAATTGCATCTCTCTGATGGCTAAATATGCTGAGTATCTATTCATGAGTTTTTTGTCCATTTGAATATCTTCGTTGGTGAAATGTCTATTCAAGTCCTTTGTTTTTGTTGTTAGGTGCCTTCGAGTCGGTTCTGACTCCTAGCCACCCTTTGTACAACAGAATGCAACACTGCCAGTTCTTGCACCATCCTCACACTCATTCCTGTGTTTGAGCCCATTGTTGCCAGCCACTGTGTTAATCCATCTTGTCGAGGGTCTTCCTCTTTTTGCTGACGCTCTACTTTACCACACATGATGTCCTTAGAAAGGGACTGGTTCCTGTTGATAACATGCCCAAAGTATGTGAGAGAGTCTTGACATTCTTGTTACTGAAGAACATTCTGGCTGTATTTCTGCCAGCACAGATTGGTTTGTTCTTCTGGCAGTCCATGGTATGTTCAATGTTCTTTTTCAATCCTATAATTCAAATGCATCAATTCAATGTCACAATTGAAAATACCATGACTTGGGTTAGGTGCACCTTAGTCATCAAAGTGACATCTTTGCTTTACAACACTTTAAAGAGGTCTTTTGCAGCAGGTTTGCCCAATCCAATACACTATTTGACTTCTTGAATGCTGCTTCCATGGGTGTAGATCCAAGTAAAATGAAATTCTCGACAACTTCAATATTTTCTTCTTTAATCATAATGTTGCTTATTGATCCAGTTGTGAGGATTTTTGTTTTCTTTATGTTGAGGCGTAATCCAACTGAAGGCTGTAGTCTTTGATCTTCATCAGTAAGTGTTTCAAGTCCTCTTAGATTTCAGCAAGCAAAGTTATGTCATCCCGTATATCACAGGTTGTTAATGAGTCTTCCTTCAATCCTGATGTTGAGCTCTTCTTCATATTTTCCAACTCCTCAGATTATTTTCTCAGCATACAGATCGAGGGAGCGTGGTGAAAGGATGCAACCCTTACACAGACTTTTTCTTATTTTAAACCATGCAGTATCCCCCTGTTCTGTTCAAGTGACTGACTCTTGGTCTGTATACAGCTCTACATTAATGCAATTAAGTGTTCTGGAATTCTCGTTCTTTTCAACGTTATCCATAATTTATTATGATCCAAATAGTCAAAGGCCTTTGTGTAGTTAATAAAGCACAGGTAACCATCTTTCACCCTGGTGGCGTAGTGGTTAAGTGCTATGGCTGCTAACCAAAAGGTCGGCAGTTCAAATCCGCCAGGTGCTCTTTGGAAACTCTATGGGGCAGTTCTACTCTGTCCTATAGTTTGGTATTCTCGTTCAGCCAAGATACATCTGACATCAGCAATGATATCTTTCATTTCTGATCCTCTTCTGAATCTGGTTTGAGTTTCTGGAAGTTCTACTGTAACCATTTTTTAATTATCTCAGCATAATTTTACTTGTGTGTGGTATAAATGATATCGTTCAGTAATTCCCGCATTCTGTTGGACCACCTGTCTTTGGAATGGGCACACATATGGAGCTCTTCCATCTGGTTGCCCAGGTAGCTGTCTTCCAAATTTCTTGGCTTAGACAAGTGAGCATTTCCACCATTGCATCTGTTAGTTTAAACATCTCAATTGTTATTCCCTCTATTTCTGGATCCTTATTTTTCACCAATGCCTTCGGTTAATCTTGGACTTCTTTCAACACCATGGGTTCTTGATCATATGCTAGCTCCTGAAATGGTTGAATATCTTCTTTTTGGTACAGTGACTGTGTGTTTCTTCCATCTTCTTTTCATGCTTTCTGTGTCATTTAATGTTTTGCTCATAGAACCCTTCAATGTTTCAACTTGAGGCTTGAATTTTTTCTTCAGCTTTCACATTGAGAAATGCCGAGATTGTTCTTCTCTTTTGGTTTTATAACTCCAGGTCTTTTCACATTTCATTAGAATACTTTTCTTTTGGAGCTGTCCTTTGATATCTTCTATTCAGTTCTTTTATGTGATCATTTCTTCAATTTGCCTTAGCTACTCTACTTTTTTTTTTTTACTCTACTTTTTAGAGCAAGTTTCTGAGTCTCTTTGGACATTCATTATGATCTTTTCTTTCTTTTCTGTCTTTTTAACGTTTGCTTTCTTCATGTATGAGTCGACGCCTTGATGTTACTAGTCTATTCTGTCCTGTATGGTCGCTATGGGTCGGAATTGACTCTACAGCAATGGCCTTTTTTTTTCTTCCCTTTTTTTCTCTGTTGTTTTTGAAGAACTTAAACAGAATTGTTGTCAAATTCTCTAAATGTTTGGTCGAATTCCCCAGGGAATCTATCTGGCCCAGGACCTTTTTTTTTCCCTTGTAGGAACAGTTTTGATTACTGATTCAATCTCTTCACTTATAATGGATCTGTTGAAATTTTCTATGTAGTCATGAATCAGTTTAGGTAGTTTTTATGTTTCTAGTAATTTGTCACTTTCCTCTACATTACCTAATTTTTTGGCATACAGGTTCAAAGTATTTCATCATAATTCTTTTTATTTCTATTAGATCAGTTCTAATGTCTCCCTTTTCTTATTTTGGTTTTTTGCATCATTTTTTTTTTCTTTGCCAATATAGATAAAAGTTTGTCAATTTTATTGATCATTTCAGAGAACCAGCTTCTGGTTAGATTGAATCTATTGTTTTTGATTACATTTATTTTTGCTCTGATCTTTTCTAATTCCTTTCTTTTAGTAGTTTTAGGTTTAACTTGCTCTTCTTTCTCTAGTTCATCCAGCTGTAAAGTTAGATTATTTCAGGTCTTTCCTCTTTATTAATGTAAGCATTTATTGCTATTAATTTCTCTCTGAGGACTGCTTTCATTGCATCCCATAAGTTTTGGGTTGTTGTGCTTTCATTTCACTTAACTCCAGGTATTTTATTATTATTATTATTTATCTCTCGATTTCTTCCCTGATCCAATTGTTGTTTAGTACAGCATTGTTTAATTTCCATGAATTTGTGTGTTTCATAGTTTTCCTTCTGTTATTAATTTATAATAGTATTCTTTAGTGCACAGAGAAGATACATTTTATAATTTCAATTTTTTAAAAGCTTGTTGAGGTTTATTTTGTGGCCTACCATATGATTAATTTCAAAGAATCACCCATGTGCTCAGAAGAAAAATGTGTTTTGTTCTGCTGTTGGGTGTAGAGTTGTATATATGTCCGTTAGGTCTAATTGGTTTATGGTATTGTTGAAATTTTCTATGTCCTTACTAAATTCTTTTTAAATATATTGAAAGAGGTATGTTGAAGTCTCCAACTATTATGGTGGAGTCATCTATTGTTCCTCTCAGATCTTTCAGTACTAGTTCCATATATTTTATAGCTCTGATGTTGGAAACAAATATTTATAATTATTATGTCTTAATAATTTATTCTCTTATTATTAGGAAATGTCTTTCCTCATCTCTTAGAACAGATATTGATATAAAATCTATTTTGCCTGATATCAGTATGGCCATCCCTACTTTCTTATGGTTATTAGTTATATGGCATATTCTTTTCCATTCTTTCACTTTCAACCTGTTTGTGTCTTTGGGTCTAAGATGTGTCTCTTGTAGACAGCATAAGGATGGATCGTGTTTCTTATCCATTCTACCACTCTCTGCTTTTTGAAGGATTTAAACCACTTACATTTAAGCTAAATACTGAAATTAAAGGACCTACTTCATTCCTTTTGCTAATCGTTTTGCGTGCCTTGTATCTTCTTTGTCCCTCAATTCCCATACTTCTGTTTTTTTTTCTTTAGACTCCTTTTTGTGTTGTCTTTTTAATTTCTTCCTTCTTCCCTCTGTGTACGTTTTGTAAATATTTTCTTCGTGATTACCACAAATATTACGTTTAACAACTTATAATTGCACCAGCTTATTTTAACTTGATGCCTGTATTTGACATAGGAAGTATGAGTAAGTTTTAATGTTAGTATACTAAAACTCTATGCTATTTTGCTCCTCCTACCCCCCTTTCTGTTGTTGTAACACCAATTACATCATTATACATTCTGAGTTCCTTAGCTTGAGTTTGTACTTATTTAATGTTGTATTGCTTGTGGGACTTAAGTAATACTAAGTTTACTCCCTGGAAATACCAGACAACTCTTCCTTATATTTTCTCATGTCATTACCTTCATTGGAGATTTCTCTCTTTCTCTTTTCTTTCCCACGGACTGATTCAATTATCTGTCCAGTGTCCCTTCTTTTTCATCTGAAATAACTCCCTTAAGTAATTCTTGCAGACCAATTCTGGTGGTTATAAATTCCTACAACTTTTGTTTATTTGGGATCCTTGATTTCGCCCTTATTTTTGAATGACAACATTACTGGGTGAAGAGTTCTCATTTGAAAATTATTTTTCTTCAATACTTTATACAAGATCTAAGCCCTGCTTCCCTAATTTTTGTTACCATCCATTCCTTCAAAGACAACACCAGCTTCATTCACACTGAATTACTTTCAGTCTTTGCAATCTGGTATTATGCATTTGGCTTCTCTGGTTATCACATGGTATTTCCCTCCTATAAGGCAGCAAAAATCATCCCACATGACTCTTTTTTACCCTCCAAATGTTAAATAAGAGTCTTCCATCTACCAGAAAAACCTCTTTGGTTGCCATTTTTCTCTATATTTGTTGCATCCTCCACATATAACTATCATGAAGCATTTCTCACCTAAGTCCTTGATATTTTTTTCTCTTCACCTGATCATATCCTAGAACTTAATATAGTTTGTCAAAATCTTTATACGTTACAAATTTCTTCTTCCTAAATTAATTTTTTTGGTTTTGCTCTTCTTAAAAAAAAAACAAAACTCTTCTTAGTCTGCACAAAAATGTAATTAATTTAGCCACCTGTTACTTAAAGTGTGTGGTTTTTTTTCCTTGCAAGTAAGCAGATATAAGTTGCAGTGCCATTACCCATATTGATAAAGATACATTCCAGCTGATAGTGTGTTTGGCAAGACATCCGTTGCCCAGTGACCCCCTAGCAATATACTCAACTAATCCCTGATATCATAATATTGCTCCTACAATTCTTAGACTGAAAAGAGGGTTGATAAAATCAGTTATTATATTTGGAATTGGAAATCATATTTTTACATTGAGAGTGTTGGAGTCAATAAATTAATTTACCAAAAAAAAAAGTTTATACATACAATTATGTGAGCACTTTATTAATGCAAATAACATATACCTGGGGGTAGTAAGTGTGAGTGTTATTCTGGAAGTTTCCATATTCAAAGAATATGTTAGTACACTGATTTATTTAAATAAAAAAATCTGATTGTGAATAACACATCAAAGTTAATGTATAGTAGGAAATCCATTTGCCATCAATATTTAGCTTGCCCATTTTACCCTAGTATTTAACCCAACCTGAGTACCACTAAAATATTTGTTGTTTCAGAGCAGTTTTTCCTAATTATATTTTCCATAACTTGTAGTTTCCTAATTATGGTAGGCTTTTCTAAGGCTAAGGATCCCTGGTGGTGCAGTAGTTAAATGTTTGGCTGCTAACTGAAAGGTCAGTGGTTTGAACCCACAAGCTGCTTGGGGGGAGAAACATGTGGTAGTATGCTTCCAAAAAGATTTACAGCCTTGGGAACCCTATTGTCCTATAGGGTTGCTACTAGTCGATATCGACTTGATTTGGCAACAGGTTTGTTTTGATTTTAGGTTTTGAAAACTCTGTGGGGCAGTTCTACTCTGTCCTATAGGGGCGCTATGAGTCGGAATTGACTTGACGGCACTGGGTTTTTGGGTAAAGCTAAGAGTAGCTCTTCATTCACACATAGGAGAAAACACCCTCCTCTCCTCTTTCAAGTTTGTCCCTAAGAGGTAGGATTTAATGCCTTTCGCAATACTGTAGGCTCTCTCTTCCTTTGATTAAAATATTGATCTATGTATTAGAAACAGAAGCTTGCACATATTATATGAATACACCTGGGTGTATTTTTATAAACTGCCTATATCCATGTTACCAGCACCCAGATCAAGAAGAAGGATAATGCAGCACCCCAGAATCCCCTTCTATGCTACTTTTTAGTTACAAGCCCCGTGGTGACTCCTATCCCATACTTCAGGCAGCATAGTGTCTGTTTTTATCTTTATATAAAATAAATGGCATTCTACAAATTATAGTCTTCTGTGTCCAGTTTATTTTTCTCAGTTTTATATTTGTGAGACTTTTCCACTTTTTTGCATAGATGTAGATATTTCACTTCCATTGCTGAATAGTACTGACTGTTTTGAAGATGCCAAAATTTATCCATTTTGAGAGTAATGAGCATTTTGAGAGTTTCAGTAATAACATAGCAATATTTCTCTCTTCTTCTCTGATTTCTCTGGAATGCACAGCAGCTCAACTCAATTGTGATATGTTAATAATGAAACACTGAATTTTGAGCAGTGTATTAGTTTTCTATTGCTGCAGTAACAAAGTACCAGGGATTTAGTGGTTTTATATAACAAATTTATGCTCCTACAGTTCTGTAAATCAGAAATTTGACTTGAGGCTCACTAGGTTAAAATCAAGGTATCGATGGGCTGCATCCATTTCTGAAAAAATTCCGTACATGAATTTTCCAGATTCAAGAGGCCGTATGTATTTCTTGAATCATGGCTACCTTCTGCAATCTTCAAAGGCAGTAACGGCTGGTCACATCCCTCTCACTCTGCTATCTAGCTGGTTTTCCAACTTCTGTTGCAAAAGTTCCTCTGCCGTAAAGGGTTTATGTGATTAGATTGGTCCCATCTGGATAATCCAGGATAATTTTCCATGTCAAGGCCCTTAGCCTTAATAACATCAGCAAAGCCCTTTTGTCCTGGTAAGATAACATGTTCACCGGTTCTGCAAATTAAGACATGCACATCTTTGGTATCATTCTGCTTAACATACGCAAGATTGCAGACGTTCACGTTTCTAGCAAAAGTACTCTGCCAATGCAAATCTCTAACAATTTCAACAGATATGTAATTAAATTTTTTTTTGTTTTGGGTGAAAGAAACACTCAAGTCTAAACTTAGAAAAGTCTAACATAGGGGATTATAAGTAGAATAAATGGATCTTCTTGCAGCAGATGGAGTCAGTTCATTTGCTACACAACATGCACGTATATGATACATTCCAACTGCCTGAACATGTGAAAGCTGGACAATGAGTAAGGAAGAGTGAAGAGTTGACACCTTTGAATTGTGGTGTTGGCGAAGAATATTGAATATGCCATGGACTGCCAAAAGAACGAACAAATGTGTCTTGGAGGAAGTACAATCAGAACGCTCCTTAGAGGCAAAGATGGCGAGACTGCGTCTTACATACTTTGGAAATGTCAGGAAGGAACAGTCCCGGAGAAGGACATCATGCTTGGCAAAGTACAGGGTCAGGAAAAAGAGGAAGACCCTCAACGAGGTGGATTGACACAGTGGGTGCAGCAGTGAGCTCAAGCATAACAATGGTTGTAAGAATGGCTCAGGACCAGGCTGTGTTTCGTTCTGTTGTGCATAGGGTTGCTATGAGTCGGAACCGACTCGACGGCACCTAAAAACAACAACTGCCTGAACATGAGGCAGTATATTTTACAATCATGTGAATATTTTTTCCACAAAATGCATACATATCCATTCAATCACACAAATGCTTTTTCTCTCTAAATTGAACAAACCCACTAGTTCTTTGTCTGTATGGAAAATATAGTTTCTGATCATGTAAACTATATATTTGCATAAGCCCATAACTACTGCAAAAGAATGATTATAATCCATTGCCTTTGGAATAAATAAGAAGTTAATCCCCTACAAATATAGAGATCATACACTAGACTAAGCTCAGATTAATAAAAAAAATAACAAAAATTCCTGGGACCAGAAAACAATGTGGGTATTGTCCATTAATCCATATGATAAATAAATACCCACTTATTTCTACTCTAGGCCACACACTAAGCTAGGCATAGGAAATACAGCACCTGTCCACAAAGATCCCATGGTGTAATGAAGTAAAACATAACAAGTACTTACAAAAATAAATCTTAAATTACAACTAAGATAAATGCTATGATGGAGAGGTAAAGGGTATGAAGAAAACATCTAAGTGGACCAACTAGACTAGTCTGGAGAAACCTAGGTAAAGGTAATCTCATGGACCAGTGTACTGGAGCAGCAAATACAACACTAGATTAAGAATGGAGAGATAATCGTATGACTATAAGTGAGTTGTATATCCAAAAGTCACGAAGTATTTGTCACATACAAAAGCGTCCCTATAAGGAATCCCTAGGTAGAACAGATGATTAAGTACTCGACTACTAAATGAAAGACTGATGATTTAAACCTACTATGAGGCCTCTGAAGAAAGACCAGAGATCTGCTTCCGAAAGGCCACAGCCTTGAAGACCCTATGCACAGTTCTACTCTGCATACACGTGGTTGCCACAAGTTGGAATTAACTGGAAAACAACTGCTGTTTTCTATGTTTGTTTTACAATTAAGATGATAAATATAAGGTCAGCATGTGTCTGCCCAATTACAAATGGAACTACTGGTTTTTCCACTCACTTGATCTAGTGATAGTGCCTGTTAGTAGCAATTCAATGAGTACGACCAGAGTTTTCACAGAAATTCTTACTTTAAATATCCAATATTATATTCAGACTAGGCAACCAGATTGTTCAGACAATTCTGTCAGTGATTGAAAGATCATGATATATGTGGCATTAACTCTCCTAATTTGAAGGGCAATGCCCACTCTTTAAGTTTCTTTAATGCTATCTTCATATCCTTATTTCTCAGACTGTAGATGACGGGATTCATGATGGGTGGCACCATAGTATAGAATACTGACACCAGCAAATCCAAGCGTGATGGAGATTTGGGTAAAGGTCGTAAATAGGCAAAAAAAAACAGAAAAGAGAAAGAGAGTCACAACAGTGAGGTGAGGCAAGCACGTGGAGAAAGCTCTAGACCTGCCTTCTCTGGATGGGATTCTCAGAACAGTGGAGAAGATGTGAATGTAAGAGATATCAATAAACACAAAACAGCCAAAACCTAACACCAGGCTGAGCCCAATGACTACTAATTCCACAGTATTATAAGAACAGGTGAGGGAGAGCAGTTGTGGAACATCACAGAAGAACTGATGAACTTCAGGAGACCCACACACAGGTATGGAGAAGGTAGAAGCTGTGTGCAGAATTGCATTGAGAACTCCACTGACCCATGAGGAAGCTGCCATCTGCACACAGGCTCCATGGCTCATGATGACTTCATACCTCAGTGGGTGGCAGATGGCAACGTAGCGGTCATAAGACATCACTGTGAGTAGAGATACTTCTGTAGTGGCTGAGAGGAAGAAGAAAAATACCTGTGAAACACAGCCGAGAAATGAGATGGTGGTGTGATTAGCCAGAGAGTTTGCGATGGATTTGGGAACAGTGATGGAAATGAGGCAGAGATCCAGAAAGGACAAGTTCTGCAGGAAGAAATACATAGGGGTGTGGAGCCGATGATCCTTGCTTGTGAGAGTGATGACGAGAAAGTTCCCCAGTACAGCTGCCAGGTATAGCAGCAAAAACAACACAGCATGTGAGATCTGGATCTCCCGAACATCAGAAAACCCCATTAGGAAGAACATGGTCACAGAGGTGAAGTTGTTCATTTCTCTGGGTGTTTAATCAATGACTCTAAAAAAATAAAATGAACAACTTGTGATTTAGTCAAGGGAGTTTACTCTTCTACTTTCTCAGGTTCACTTTCTCTGAAACATGTGCAGGTATTCCATGCCATACAAGAGTAACACCACCAAGTCTTCAGGAGGTAATTTAACACAAATAATCCCATTAACTGAATGACTGAAAATGGTTATCAGTCAAGTCCAAATCATCCACCTTGTCATTCTATGTTGATTAAGGCCCATATTCCACATCTAATTCAAATAGAATTTCATATACCTTGTATTGAAATATGTAGTGAGAAAGTGCACAAATTTGGGACCAGTCAGTCCTGAGTATAAATTTTAGATCAGCTGTTTACAAGCTTTGTGATCTCATATACATTTTTTGAGTATCCTTATTCAACCTACTGTGTAAGCGTTATCATTGGATCATTCTTTTGATTCAATTAAATAATTCATACACAACTTATGCATAATTACTGGATAAGAAAACACTTAACCAATATCATTTCCTCTACTCATTGCATCTTTCTTCATTATGCCAGTGTCAGGAAAAATTGTGAAAATCTTTGAAACAGGAAAAAAAGCTGAGTCTTCTCTTTAGTGGACTGGGTTATGTTTGTTATTTATTGTCTTTAAGCTATCTTGCAATTGTAGAAGTTGTATAAAACTGTTAATAATAAAAATTATTGCCTATACAAATACAAATTAATTTTGTTTTAGCCGAATGCAATTGGTATTTTCTCTGTAGATAGATCCATTTTGCATCTATTTGTATTTCTTTTCAGCCATGCTTATCTGTTCTTTTAAGTGTGAAATTTGATTTTGATGTTGAAACAGTTGAATATCTTACTAGCTCTCTCAATCACTAATTAATTACTTAAAATATTTGGCGTGTGTTTGTTTTATATATTTTATGTTCTTTAAAAAAGCTATCTTCATCTTCTGACATAGATAGCAACCACTGACACTTAGAGTCAAACCTTATGAAAGGATTTGAGATATCTTAGATGGAAACATTTGGGCAACTTATTAGGGACATGGACAACAGAAAATTATCCTCTATTCTCTACCATTTTATGTTATATTTTGTTTTACCAAAACCTGTTCCTAAATTTAGTAATCACTTCAAAGTAGAACTGAAGAATTTGAATTGTGCAGAAAAAGTATTCACATTCATTTCACCTGTCCTAAAAGTGTTCCTCTCCCAGGCAGGTTCCACAGCTTTGCTGCTGCTGGCTTCGAGGAGCTGGTCCAGTGAATCAGAGGTTTTCAGGTAAATAAAGTGTCTTTGTCTTTTCCACCACGAAAATTTTCATATATTTTTTTCTTTTAAAAGTAGGTGCCCCCTCCAAAAAAAAAGTCTTCTGCTTTTCTTTGGTTCTATCCCTGAAGCCTCCTTTGGTGATATCCTCAGCCGAAATAAGTTCTCAGCAACAATGTCAGTTTGTCTTTGATGTTCAAGTTCTTTATCTCAAAATTAAAATTGTCATAGAGAGAAATTAAAAACAGACATCTTCCTTTGATTTTATGATTTTTCTTACCCACAAAACCAAGTACTAACCATAAAAATTCCTGACCCAAAATTAATCAAGCCAGGGGTTTTTGTCACCCAAAATTGTTCACCTTTTCCTTCCTGTTTGGAGCCAGACTTATTTAATTTAAATTTCAAAAAGTGTCATGGCTGCTGGTGGGTGGAGGGGCAGAGGCCACTTTGCGACCTGACTAATATCAGTAACCAGTAGATCTCAGTAAAAGGAAGAGAGCAAGTTACGATCTATCCTGTTAAGATAAGAAAATGATTCATCTTCTATTCTTCTCTGTCCTCTTCTAGTTGTAAGCCTTACTGTAACTAGCCTATGTCTAAACATTTGCTTTTTTTTCTTTTAAATCGGAATGGTCTCCCTATATCCATATAGAATAACTACTCGGAAAAAAAATTCAAGTTTCAATTTTGTTGAGTTTTGATTATTTTTAACAATACTCTGAATTTACATTTTAATTGTTAAAAAAAAAACATATGTTTTCCTAACCAAAATTAAAATAAACATGTAAGATGCTCTCTATCGGGACAAGTGAGAATATACAGTATGTGCTTCCAGAGAGATGCAGGAATTAAGATATATTTCATGTAAAAAATGTGGGGCATAAAATAGTTAACCTTTGACAAATGGGAAATATTTAGGAAGGAAAAAGAAAAGAGAATATCTTTTAATCCAGGCAACGTGGCTCACACCATGCCAAGCAGAACCTTGGCAGCCTGAAGGGTATGTAGGTAGAACACTCTTTAGCAAGGGTCACTAAATTGGTCTGGGGTAATGGGGAGAGGACAGTTGACAGCATGGGTGATAGGTATTTATCTAAAAAGAGAATAATTAAGGTGAAATTTTCTAGAAAGTTACTGCTCTTCATATTTAGTAACCTTTGAAAGGAAGATATTTTTAAGGTAGTGAGACAAGTCAGGATAGTATTCTGATAGTATTAAAAAAACAAACAAACTCAGTGCCATTGAGTCGATTCCGACTCATAGCGACCCTATAGTCTGATAGTATAGCTATGAGTTATTAAAAAATGGCCTGGAGTAAGAGTTCAGAATAAGAATTAAAGCAAAAGAAAAGACAGAACATCATCTAAACAAGATAAAACTGATGAATGAAATATTATTTATTGAACATAATTGAAATGAAGGTAAAAATAAAATTCTAGACACAGCGATGTGTCTATAAATTTTTCCACTTTGGCTACACAATTGAGAGGGAGGTAAAATATGCTCTCTGTGCTGGTTTCCTGTCCCTGCCCCTTTCCCATAGTGGCCTATTTTGTCCCAGCCTACCTGTGCCCTGTGCCCCAGCCTTAAAGCAAACTCTTCTGCTTATTAGAGCACAAGATGCTACAGCAAGACAGCACTGAGCAACAATCTATGTATTGGTGTCACCATCCTTCTCGAATTGGCAGCCATATGCAGGAGATGGTCTTGCTAAATGAGACAGTTCTAACCTGAGGGAAGATGGACAACACGTTTTATTTCTCCTTTATTTTTAATTATGAAGTTAAAAAAAATTATCACTGATTTGAAGAAAGTTATTTCATCACTCGTTGGCTGTCAGCTCCCTGTACCCCACTTGCCTCTGTAAGACCTCCTGCTGTGAGGGGACCACCCCTTACATTTGGTTGCCAATATAAATTACTTGGGTGACACCAATATACAGCTTGAGCTTCTCTCTTTTTTTTCTGATTATGAATTCCCTGGAACTCACTGCAGGCTCCAAGCTGTATGATTTGAAATAGTGGTCAAACACTTAACTGCCTTTGACCAATTCAAGGAAAAGTTTATTAATATATGGATTCAGATAAACCAGTTAGAACAAGTCATAATCAGAATAAAATTAAAGATTCTTAGAATTTCTCTATGTCCAGAAACAATTTTGCATTACTTTTTAAATAACCCGGAGTCTAGGTCCCTGGGTCGCAGTGAGGACATGCCTTATAGTTAACCAGGGTCCTACTTCCCCACTCTAATTCTTCCTAGTTTAGCAGCCTATTGTTTTATTTTCTTCAGAATAAGAGGACCTGAGAAAAAAACCTTATTTTTATTTTGGAATGCTGGTAGAAGTCAGGGATGATTCACAGTTTGAGAAACGCACTATTGGGAAAGTGAGATCCTGACCACTCACCCTGCAATGGCCACATTCTAAGATCTGTCCATGCAGTATTTAATATAACTTACATCTGTGCTCAAAGCAACCCATTATGTGCCCATTACATTGAAGGCTTGGACCTATAGAGAGTTTAAGGGATTAGCCCCACTTCACACAATGGTGGAGCTGGAATTTGAACACAGGTGACCTCACTCCAAATGCCTGGGTTCTAGTTGCTGTGCTTGAATGTTTGACACGACATTGTGGACTCAGACACGCTCAGCTGTATCTCAGCTTGTCATCGTAAAACAGCTAGTGCAAAAATGACTCCTCAACCCTCCTCAGCACGGTGCTTCTCTTTATTTAAAACAAATCTCACATCTTAATTCTTCGTATTACTGAAAAGTGGCTTTGAGTTTGTTTTAATTCATAGCAAAGCCATGTGACAGAGTAGAACTGTCCCCTAGGATTTTTTGGGCTATAATTTTTATAGGAACATATCGCTGCCAGGTCTTTCTCCCACGGAGGGTCTAGGTGGGTTGAAACCACCAACCTTTTCATTAGCAGTCAAGCACTTAACCATTGGGCACAGGATACACAGAAGCCCAACAGCTAGTAAGGAGCTGGTTTGGTGGGGTCCCATCCTATCTCTTCTTGTGAACTTCTAGGGGATGACACTAACAGCTGATATTCATCACATTTGTACTTTGCCCACCTACTCATATCACTTCGGAACCTCACAGCAGACCTATTATCCACACCTTAAAGATGAGAAATTGAATACTTACAAAAGTGAAGACATCTGATTAAAGTTGAAAAGGGATGTAAGGTAAAAACAAATTCAGTGCGAGGACTATCCAACCTTACCCAGGTTCTTCCATCCACATCACATGCATAGTCTTGTACCAGACAGAGTAGACTAAACTATGAACTTCTGGCCTATGTCTTCTCCCTATTTTAACGACTTCTCTTTGAGTTAAATAAGATCATACCCTGGGAATAGAACCAAATTAACCACTACATTTTCCTCAGAAGGAAAGGGACATTACAGGAATTACCTCATTTATCTCCAGAGCTCCAAGGAAATCACAAAAGATTGTTACCTGGGACCAGCATTCCTTAATATTATGATAATAAAAAATATAATTTTTCATTCTTTTGGTGAGAGTACATTTAACTCTCAGTAAACCTAATCAAGCTTTAATAATGCACAAGTCATTTATCTGAGTCCTCATTTCGTAAAATTTCCCTATTTTTATTGATATCATTGCTTACTTTAAACTTCCTGTGTTAGTAAATTTAACATCTATTGGTACCATATTTCTTGAGTATGAAAAAGTTATGTTTTTCATTTTAATTGTGGTAATGTTTTCCCCACAGGTTTTATTTAATCTAGCCAAATATACTGCTCCTTTTATTTAACGCTCTGGCTTTGGAGGGTTGCTTGAAAAAGTTTTTCTCTCCCTTGTATGGTTTGGGTTGTACTATCAAAAAAAAAAAAAAGATATAATTTTCTATTTTTTTAAACTCCCACTTTTTTTTTAAACATATCACTCAAGGGTATTTTAATTTATTTTTCATACCAGCATTATACAATCTTAGTTTCTTCTACAGGTGATTTAAATAATATTTATTCACCATGTATGAATTTGTTTTTCTATTATATTTCACAGACATTAACTCTCTCTATATAAAAGACAATCATTGATTTATGATTTCTAACAGCCACTTACAGAATTATCTTATTACATGAACATGCTATTTTTGGTTTTCCAGATATACAATCATAATGATCTAAGAATAAAGATAATTTTGCCCTTTTAATTTTCAAGCCCATTTCAAATTTTCAAAGCTAAAGCAGTGATCAGAGGTCAATTTATAGCAAGAAATGCACACATACAAAAAAGAACAAGGGGCCAAAATCAAATAATTATCCCTATAACTTGAACAAATAGAAAGAGAGCAACAAAAGAAACCCTCAGGCACCAGAAGAAAACAAATAAAAATTAAAGCAGGGTTAAATGAAATAGAGAACAGAAAAACAATTAAAAGAATTAACAAGACCAAAAGCTGGTTCTTTGAAAAAATTAACAAAATTGATAAACCATTGGCCAATCTGAAAAAGAAAAACAGGAGAGGAAGCAAATAACCTGAATAAGAACTGAGATACGTGATATTACAACAGACCTAACTGAAATTAAAAGAATCATATTGGATTACCACAAGAAACTGTACTCTAAAAAATTTGAAAACTTAGAAGAAAGGGATGAATTTCTAGAAACACGCTACCTACCTAAACTAACACAAATAGGGTAGAACAACTAAATAAACCCATAACAAAAGAAGAGATTGAAAAGGTAATCAAAAAATTCCCAACCTAAAAAAGCTCTGGCCTGGGTGGCTTCACTGCAGTATTCTGCGAAACTTTCAAAGAAGAGTTAACACCACAACTTCTAGAGGTATTTCAGAGCATAGAAAATGGTGGAATACTCCCAAACTCATTCTATGAAGCCAGCATATCCCCGACACCAAAACCAAGTAAAGACATTACAAAAAAAGAAAATTACAGACCTATATCCCTCATGAACATAGATGCAAAAATTCTCAACAAAATCCTAGCCAATAGAATTCAACAACATATCAAAAAAATAATTCACTATGACCAAGTTGGACTCATACCAGGTATACAGGGATGGTTCAACATTAGAAAAACAATTAACGTAATCCATCATATAAATAAAACGAGAGACAAGAACTACATGATCTTATCAACTGATGCAGAAAAGGCATTTAACAAACTTCAAAACCCAATTCATGATTAAAAAAACAGCAAAATAGGAATAGAAGGAAAATTCTCAACATAATAAAGGGCATTTATACAAAGCCAACAGCCAACATCATCCTAAATGGAGAGAGCCTGAAAACATTCTCCTTGAGATTGGGAACCAGACAAGGATGCCCCTTATCACCACTCTTATTCAACATTATACTGGAGTTCCTAGCCAGAGCAATTAGGCTGGATAAAGAAATAAAGGGCATCCGATTGGCAAGGAAGAAGTAAAATTATCTCTATTTGCAAATGACATGATCTTATACACAGAAAACCTAAGAAACCTCAACAAAACTACTGAAACTAAAAGAAAAGCTCTGCAAAGTGTCAGGACACAAGATACACATACAAAAATCAGTTGGATTTCCATACACCAACAAAAAGAACATCGAAGAGGAAATCACCAAATCAATACCATTTACACAGGTCCCCAATAAGATACAATACTTAGGAATAAATCTTACTAGAGATGTAAAAGACTCATACAAAGAAAACTGCAATACACTTCTGCAAGAAACCAAAAGAGACCTATATAAGTGAGAAACATACCTTGCTCATGGATTGGAAGACTTAACATTATAAAAATGTCTATTCTACCAAAAGCGACCTATACATTTAATGCAACTTCGATCCAAATTCCAATGGCATTTTTTAATGAGATAGAGAAACAAATCACCAACTTCATAGGGAAGGGAAAGAGGCCCCAGATAATTAAAACATTACTGAAAAAGAGGAACAAAGGCTTTACCCTACCTGATTTTAGAATCTATTTTACCACCACAGTAGTCAAAACAGCCTAGTACTGGTACAACAACAGAGACATAGACCAATGGAACAGATTTGAGAATCCAGACACAAATCCATCCACATATGAGCAGTGGATATTTGACGAAGGTCCCCAAACAGTTAAATGGGGAAAGGATAGTCTTTTTTTTTAATTAACTTTTATTGAGCTACAAGTGAAAGTTTACAAATCAAGTCAGTCTGTCACATATAAGTTTATAGACATCTTACTCCGTACTCCCACTTGCTCTCCCCCTAATGAGTCAGCCCTTCCAGTCTCTCGTTTCGTGACAATTTTGCCAGCTTCCAACTCTCTCTATCCTCCCATCCCCTCTCCAGACAGGAGATGCCAACACAGTCTCAAGTGTCCACCTGATATAATTAGCTCACTCTTCATCAGCATCTCTCTCCCACCCACTGTCCAGTCCCTTTCATGTCTGATGAGTTGTCTTCGGGGATGGTTCCTGTCCTGTGCCAACAGAAGGTTGGGGGACCATGGCCGCTGGGATTCCTCTAGTCTCAGTCAGACCATTAAGTATGGTCTTTTTATGAGAATTTGGGGTCTGCATCCCACTGATCTCCTGCTCCCTCAGGGGTTCTCTGTTGTGCTCCCTGTCAGGGCAGTCATCGGTTGTGGCCGGGCACCAACTAGTTCTTCTGGTCTCAGGATGATGTCGGTCTCTGGTTCATGTGGCCCTTTCTGTCTCTTGGGCTCTTAGTTGTCGTGTGACCTTGGTGTTCTTCATTCTCCTTTGCTCCAGGTGGGTTGAGACCAATTGATGCATCTTAGATGGCCGCTTGTGAGCATTTAAGACCCCAGACACCACATTTCAAAGTGGGATGCAGAATGTTTTCATAATAGAATTATTTTGCCAATTGACTTAGAAGTCCCCTTAAACCATGGTCCCCAAACCCCCGCCCTTGCTCCGCTGACCTTTGAAGCATTCAGTTTATCCCGGAAACTTCTTTGCTTTTGGTCCAGTCCAACTGAGCTGACCTTCCATGTATTGAGTGTTGTCTTTCCCTTCACCTAAAGCAGTTCTTATCTGCTAATTAATCAGTAATAAACCCTCTCCCTCCCTCCCTCCCTCCCTGCCTCGTAACCACAAAAGTATGTGTTCTTCTCAGTTTATACTATGTCTCAAGATCTTGTAATAGTGGTCTTATACAATATTTGTCCTTTTGCCTCTGACTGATTTAATACTATCTCTCTATGTCCAGGTTCCTCCATGTTACGAAATGTTTCACAGATTTGTCACTGTTCTTTATCGATGCGTAGTATTCCATTGTGTGAATATACCACAGTTTATTTACCCATTCATCCGTTGATGGACACCTTGGTTGCTTCCAGCTTTTTGCTATTGTAAACAGAGCTGCAATAAACATGGGTGTGCATAGATCTGTTTGTGTGAAGGCTCTTGTTTCTCTAGGGTATATTTCGAGGAGTGGGATTTCTGGGTTGTATGGTAGTTCTATTTCTAACTGTTTAAGATAACGCCAGATGGATTTCCAAAGTGGTTGTACCATTTTACATTCCCACCAGCAGTATATAAGAGTTCCAATCTCTCCGCAGCCTCTCCAACGTTTATTATTTTGGATTAATGCCAGCCTTGTTGGAGGGAGATGGAATCTCATCGTAGTTTTAATTTGCATTTCTCTAATGGCTAATGATCGAGAGCATTTTCTCATGTATCTGTTGGCTGCCTGAATATCTTCTTTAGTGAAGTGTGTGGTCATATCCTTTGCCCACTTCTTGATTGGGTTGTTTGTCTTTTTGTGGTTGAGTTTTGACAGAATCATATAGATTTTAGAGATCAGGTGCTGGTCGGAGATGTCATAGCTGAAAATTCTTTCCCAGTCTGTAGGTGGTCTATTTACTCTTTTGGTGAAGTCCTTAGATAGGTGTTTGATTTTTAGGAGGTCCCAGTTATCTGGTTTCTCCTTGTCATTTTTGGTAATGTTTTGTCTTCTGTTTATGCCTTGTATTAGGGCTCCTAAGGTTGGCCCTATTTTTTTCTTCCATGATCTTTATCGTTTTAGTCTTTATGTTTAGGTCTTTGATCCACTTGGAGTTAGTTTTTGTGCTTGGTGTGAGGTATGGGTCCTATTTCATTTTTTTGCAAATGGATATCCAGTTATGGCAGCACCATTTGTTAAAAATGCCATCTTTTCCCCAATTAACTGACACTAGGCCTTTGTCAAATATCAGCTGCTCGTATGTGGATGGATTTATATCTGGGTTCTCAATTCTGTTCCACTGGTCTATGTGCCTGTTGTTGTACCAATACTAGGCTGTTTTAACTACTGTGGCTGTATAATAGGTTCTGAAATCAGGTAGCGTGAGGCCTCCCACTTTCTTCTTCTTTTTCAGTAATGCTTTGCTTCTCCGAGGCTTCTTTCACTTCCATATGAAGTTGGTGATTTGTTTATCACCTTAAAAAATGACATTGGAATTTGGATCGAAAGTGCATTGTATGTATAGATGGCTTTTGGTAGAATAGACATTTTTACTATGTTAAGTCTTCCTATCCATGAGCAAGGTATGTTTTTCCACTTAAGTATGTCCTTTTGAATTTCTTGTAGTAGAGCTTTGTAGTTTTCTTTGTATAGGTCTTTTACATCCTTGGTAAGATTTATTCCTAAGTATTTTCTCTTCTTGGGGGCTACTGTGAATGGTATTGATTTGGTGATTTCCTCTTCGGTGTTCTTTTTGCTGATGTAGAGGAATCCGAGTGATTTTTGTATGTTTATCTTATAACCTGAGACTCTGCCAAACTCTTCTATTACTTCCAGTAGTTTTCTGGAGGATTCCTTAGGGTTTTCTGTGTATAAGATCATCTCATCTGCAAATAGAGATAATTTTACTTCCTCCTTGCCAGTCTGGATACCCTTTATTTCTTTGTCTAGCCTAATTGCCCTGGCTAGGACTTCTAGCACAATGTTGAATAAGAGCGGTGATAAAGGGCATCCTTGTCTGGTTCCCGTTCTCAAGGGAAATGCTTTCAGGTTCTCTCCATTTAGAGTGATGTTGGCTGTTGGCTTTGCATAGATGCCCTTTATTATGTTGAGGAATTTTCCTTCAATTCCTATTTTGGTGAGAGTTTATCATAAATGGGTGTTGGACTTTGTCGAATGCCTTTTCTGCATCAATTGATAAGATCATGTGGTTTTTGTCTTTTGTTTTATTTATGTGATGGATTACATGAATGGTTTTTCTGATATTAAACCAGCCTTGCATACCTGGTATAAATCCCACTTGGTCGTGGTGAATTATTTTTTTGATATGTTGTTGAATTCTATTGGCTAGAATTTTGTTGAGGATTTTTCATCTGTGTTCATGAGGGATATAGGTCTGTAATTTTCTTTTTTTGTAATGTCTTTACCTGGTTTTGGTATCAGGGAGATGGTGGCTTCATAGAATAAGCTGGATAGTATTCCGTCATTTTCTATGCTTTGAAATACCTTTAGTAGTAGTGGTGTTAACTCTTCTCTGAAAATTTGGTAGAACTCTGCAGTGAAGCCGTCCGGCCCAGGGCTTTATTTATTGGGAGTTTTTTGGTTAGTGTTTCAATCTCTTTTTTTGTTATGGGTCTATTTAGTTGTTCCACTTCTGAATGTGTTAGTTTAGGTAGGTAGTGTTTTTCCAGGAAGTCATCCATTTCTTCTAGGTTTGCAAATTTGTTAGAGTACAATTTTTCATAATAATCTGATATGATTCTTTTAATTTCAATTGGGTCTGTTGTGATGTGGCCCTTCTCGTTTCTTATTCGGGTTATTTGTTTCCTTTTCTATATTTCTTTAGTCAGTCTAGCCAATGGTTTATCAATGTTGTTAATTTTTTCAAAGAACCAGCTTTTGGCTTTGTTAATTCTTTCAGTTGTTTTTTCTGTTCTCTAATTCATTTAGTTCAGCTCTAATTTTTATTATTTGTTTTCTTCTGGTGCCTGATGGATTCTTTTGTTGCTCACTTTCTATTTGTTCAAGTTGTAGGGACAGTTCTCTGATTTTGGCTCTTTCTTCTTTTTGTATGTGTGCATTTATCGATATAAATTGGTCTCTTAGCACTGCTTTTGCTGTGTCCCAGAGGTTTTGATAGGAAGTATTTTCATTCTCGTTGCATTCTATGAATTCCCTTTTTCCCTCCTTGATGTCTTCTATAACCCAGTCTTTTTTCAGGGGGGTATTGTTCAGTTTCCAAGTATTTGATTTCTTTTCCCTAGTTTTTCTGTTATTGATTTCTAGTTTTATTGCCTTGTGGTCTGAGAAGATGCTTTGTAATATTTTGATGTTTTGGATTCTGCAAAGGTTTGTTTTATGACCTATTATGTGGTCTATTCTAGAGAATGTTCCATGTGCACTAGGAAAAAAAGTATACTTTGCAGCAGTTGAGTGGAGAGTTCTGTAGAAGTCAATGAGGTCAAGTTGGTTGATTGTTGTAACTATGTCTTCCGTTTCTCTATTGAGCTTCTTACTGGATGTCCTGTCCTTCTCCGAAAGTGGTGTGTTGAAATCTCCTACTATAATTGTGGCGGTGTCTATCTCACTTTTCAGTTCTGTTAAAATTTGATTTATGTATGTTGCAGCCCTGTCATTGGGTGCATAAATGTTTAATATGGTTATGTCTTCCTGATCAATTGTCCCTTTTATCATTATGCAGTGTCCTTCTTTATCCTTTGTGGTGGATTTAAGTCTAAAGTCTATTTTGTCAGAAATTAATATTGCTACTCCTCTTCTTTTTTGTTTATTGTTTGCTTGATATATTTTTTTCCATCCTTTGAGTTTTAGTTTGTTTGTGTCTCTAAGTCTAAGGTGTGTCTCTTGTAGGCAACATACAGACGGATCGTGTTTCTTTATCCAGTCCGAGACTCTCTGTCTGTTTATTGGTGCATTTAGTCCATTTACATTCAGCGTAATTATAGATAAATAAGTGTTTAATGTTGTCATTTTGATGCCTTTTTATGTGTGTTGTTGACAATTTCATTTTTCCACATACTTTTTTGTGCTGAGACGTTTTTCTTAGTCAATTGTGAGATCCTCATTTTAGTAGTGTTTGACTTTATGTTTGTTGAGTCGTTATGCTTTTCTTGGCTTTTATCTTGAGTTATGGAGTTGTTATACCTCTTTGTGGTTACCTTAATATTTACCCCTATTTTTCTAAGTAAAAACCTAACTTGTATTGTTCTATATCGCCTTGTATCACTGTCCATATGGCAGTTCTATGCCACCTGTATTTAGTCCCTCTTTTTGATTATTGTGATCTTTTACATATTGACTTCAATGATTCCCTGTTATGAGCATTTTTTTAATTAATCTTAATTTGTTTTTGTGATTTCCCTATTTGAGTTGATATCAGGATGTTTTCTTTTGTGACCTTGTGTTGTTCTGGTATCTGATATTATTGGTTTTCTGACCAAACAATATCCTTTAGCATTTCTTGTAGTTTTGGTTTGGTTTTTGCAAATTCTCTAAACTTGTGTTTATCTGTAAATATCTTAATATCGCCTTCATATTTGAGAGAGAGTTTTGCTGGATATATTATCCTTGGCTGGCAGTTTTTCTCCTTCAATGCTCTGTATATGCCATCCCATTCCCTTCTTGCCTGCATGGTTTCTTCTGAGTAGTCTGAACTTATTCTTATTGATTCTCCCTTGAAGGAGACCTTTCTTTTCTCCCTGGCTGCTTTTAAAATTTTCTCTTTATCTTTGGTTTTGGCCAGTTTGATGATAATATGTCTTGGTGATTTTCTTTTTGGATCAGTCTTAAATGGGGTTCGATGAGCATCTTGGATAGATATCCTTTCATCTTTCATGATGTCTGGGAAGTTCTCTGTCAGCAGATCTTCAACTATTTTCTCTGTGTTTTCTGTCCTCCCTCCCTGTTCTGGGACTCCAATCACACGCAACTTATCCTTCTTGATAGAGTCCCACATGATTCTTAGGGTTTCTTCATTTTTTTTATTCTTTTATCTGATTTTTTTCAGCTATGTTGGTGTTAATTCCCTGGTCCTCCAGATTTCCCAGTCTCCATTCTAATTGCTCGAGTCTGCTCCTCTGACTTCCTATTGCGTTGTCTAATTCTGTAATTTTATTGTTAATCTTTTGGATTTCTACATGCTGTCTCTCTATGGATTCTTGCAACTTATTAATTTTTCCACTCTGTTCTTGAATAATCTTTTTGAGTTCTTCAACTGTTTTATCGGTGTGTTCCTTGGCTTTTTCTGCAGCTTGCCTTATATCATTTCTGATGTCTTGAAGCATTCTGTAAATTAGTTTTTTATATCCTGTATCTGATAATTCCAGGATTGTATCTTCATTTGGGAAAGATTTTGATTCTTTTGTTTGTAGAAGCTGTCATGGTCTGCTTCTTTATGTGGTTTGATATGGACTGCTGTCTCCGAGCCATAACTGGAAAACTTGTTTTTCCAAAAAATCCACTAAAAAAAAATGCAGTCAGATCCCTATCAGAACTGCCTTTGGATTATAACCGCCACCTTGTTCCCTGTAAGGATGAAAGTCTGAGATTTGGATCATATATGCTTGGCTGTAGCTGGTTCTGTGTTTTTAGTTCAATTAGGGATGGCTTTTTGGTCTCTGGGGTTTTTTGTGGTTCCTTCTCTCAGGCCGGAAGAACGGGTTAGGAAAAGACCAAAAAAAAAAGGGGGGGGAAGCAAAGCTGCCGCGGAGCCGGAGCCATTCTCCCTCTGGCTCAGGAAATTCCAATGTTAATGAAGCCGCCTGGGAAGGGTGGGGGAGAGTTCAGAGAGATAGGAGAATAGCACCTCGGAATATAGCCGAAGTTGCTTGTCTTGCTTGGAATGACTATTTTGTTGGAGATTCCCGAGGGGTGTGTCGCCTATGTGTGCTGGCTGTGTGGAGATTGCCCCCGGGGGTCTGGCCCACTGAAGCCACAGTCAGATCCTCCGCTGCCAGTCCAAAGCCCAGCATCAAGGTTCCCCTGCTGGGATGCCGCAATCCCGGCTCCAAAATCAGTCGCTGCCTCCTGGGGACTTCTCGGCCCGCCAGCCGCGTCGCCGCGCCGCCTCTGCGGACGGGATGGGCCCCCTCCCGAGGTTAGTTCAGGGGAGTAGGGTTGCGCCCCATGCTTGCACCTTGACAGCGCCCAGTCAAATTCCCGGCGCCAAGGTTCCCCGGCTGGGATGCTGCACTCCCGGCTCCAAAACCAGTCACTGCCTCCCGGAGACTTCTCCCACCAGCTGCGTCGCCACACCGCCCACTTGGACCGGCTGAGCCCCCTCCCGGTTTCAGTTCAGGGGGGTAGGGCTGTGCCCCTTGTTTGCGCTGTCTCAACATTTTTGAGTTCAGCTCCCCTGGGCCCAGAAGCCCGGCGCCAAGCTTACCTGACTGGGACGCTGGCTCCAGGCTCTGAAAACATTCACTGCTTCCCTGTATTTTTTCGTTTTCCATCTCTAAATCTGTGTTTGTTGTTCAGGGTTCATAGATTGTTATGTATGTGATCTATTCACTTGTTTTTCTGAGTCTTTGTTGCAAGAGGGATCCGAGGTAGCGTCTACCTAGTCCGCCATCTTGGCCCCCGCCTCCAAGATAGTCTTTTTAACAAATGGTGCTGGCATTACTGGATATCCATCTGCAAAAAAATGAAACAAGACCCGTACCTCACTCCCTGCACAAAAACGAGATCAAAATGGATCAAAGACCTAAATATAAAATCTAAAATGATAAAGATCATGGAAGAAAAAATAGGGACAACAAAAAAAAAATATATGGCATAAGCAGTATAAAAACACTGCTAACAATGCAGAAAAGAAACTAGATAACTGTGAGCTCATAAAAATCAAACACCTATGCTCACCCAAAGACTTCACCAAAAGAGTGAAAAGACTACCTACCGACTGGGAAAAAGTTTTAGCTATGACATTTCCGATCAGCACCTGATCTCTAAATTCTACATGATACTGCAAAAACTCAACTACAAAAAGACAAATAACCCAATTAAAAAATGAGCAAAAGATATGAACAGACACTTCACTAAAGAAGACATTCAGGTAGCTAACAGATAGTTGAGGAAAAGTTCATGATCATTAGCCATTAGAGAAATGCAAATCAAAACTACAATGAGATTTCATCTCACTCCAACAAGGCTGGCGTTAATCCAGAAAACATAAAATAATAAATATTGGAGAGGTTGTGTAGAGACTGGAACACTAACGCAGTGCTGGTGGGGATGTAAAATGGCACTTCCTTAAAAAAACTAGAAATAGAACTCATAAACCCACTGCCTTTGAGTCGATTCTGACTCATAGCGACCCTATAGGACAGAGTAGAACTGCCTCCATGAGTTTCCAAGGAGTGCCTGGCGGATTTGAACTGCCAACCTCTTGGTTAGCAGCCGTAGCACTTAACCACTACGCCACCTGGGTTTCCAAACAATCCAGCTATCCCACTCCTTGGAATGTATCCTAGAGAAATAAGGGCCTTTACATGAACAGATATATGCACACCCATGTTCACTGCAGCACTGTTTACAATAACAAAAAGATGGAAGCAACCAAGGAGCCTATCAACAGATGAATGGATAAATAAATTATGGTATAGTCACACAATGGAATACTACACATCAATAAAGAACAGTGATGAATCTGTGAAACATTTCATAACATGGAGGATCTGGAAGGCATCGTGCTGAGTGAAATTAGTCAGTTGCAAAAGGGCAAACAGTGTGTAAGACCACTGTTACAAGAACTTGAGAAATAGTTTAAACAGAGAAGAAAATATTCTTTGATTGTTAGGGCCGTGGGGAGGGAGGGAGGGTGGGAAAGAGGCATTCACTAATTAGATAGTAGATAAGAACTACTTTAGGTAACAAGAAAGACAACACACAATAAAAGCAAAGTCAGCACAACTGAATTAAACTGAAAGCAAGGAAGTTTCCTGAATAAAATGAATACTTCAAAGGCCAGCATAGCAGGGGCGGGGGTTTGGGGACCACAGTTTCAGGGGATATTTAAGTCAATTGGCATTAAAAAATCTATTAAGAAAATATTCTGCATCCCTTCTTGGAGAGAGGTGTCTGGGGTCTTAAACGACAGCAAGGGGCCATCTAAGATGCTTCAATTGGTCTCAACCCACCTGGATCAAAGAAGAATGAACACCAAGGACACAAGGTAATTACGGGCCCAAGAGACAGAAAGGGCCACACGAGCCAGAGACTACTTCAGCCTGAGACCAGAAGAGCTAGATGGTGCCCAGCTACAACTGATGACTACCCTGACAGGGAACAGAACAGAGAACCCTTGAGGAAGCTGGAAAGCAGTGGGATGCAGACCCCAAATTCTCATAAAAAGACCAGACTTAATGGTCTGACTGAGACTAGAAGGACCCCAGTGGTCATGGCCCCCGGACCTTCTGTTGGCCCAGAGCAGAAAACGTTCCCAAAGCCAATTCTTCAGACAGGGATTGGACTGGACAATGGGTTGGAGAGGGATGCTGGTGAGGAGCGAGTTTCTTGGATCAGGTGGACACTTGAGGCTATGTTGGTATCTCCTCCCCGTAGGGGAGATGAGAGGGTAGAGGGGGTTAGAAGTTGGCGAAATGGACATGAAAAGAGAGAGTACAGGGAGGGAGCGGGCTGTCTCATTAGGGTGATAGCAATCTAGAGTATGTAGCAAGGCAAGGCATATATATATAAGTTTTTGTGTCAGACTGACTTGATTTGTAAACTTTCACTTAAATCACACCAAAAATTTTAAAAAAGGTAAAATAAAGACATTTACATATGAATAGAAGTTATGGGGATTTGTTATCACTCGACCTGCCTTGCAAGAATTTCTAAAGGGGGGTCCTTCAGTAGGAAAGGCAACAACACTGGATAGCTACCTGAAGCTGCACATAGGAAAAATAAATAAATAAAATATAAAAGATGTATCTCTAGTAAAGGCAATGGCATGGGAAAACAAAAGGGTAGTTTTATGGTATTTTCAGTCAATAAATTTAGTTGCCATGTGCTGTAAGTTTTATAACAGCAAATGCATAAGAAATAAGTATAAATTTATTCTAACATGTAGAATATGTATAATGACACAAAAGGTGATAACAATAGCAGAGACAGGTGAGAGAAGAACAAACTAGGAATAGTTTTATATGTTAATACTCTATGTTATTGTTGGTATCACATTAAACTGGGTGTTCAAAATGTAAAGAATTAACTATAATTTTTATGATAATCCCTAAAACAATATGTAAAAAAAATGCAGATGTGAAGAAGAAATACAACTTTGCATGGAAATTTTATCAGCTAAATATCCAAGTTTATCCTGTATGAGTTTTGCTTTCTGCATAATCACAGAACAAAATTTCATTATGTTTTCTGTAATTACATATCAAGGATCTCTTTACATTCAGTTTTCAATGACTTGTTCCCCACTTCTAACCCCATACTGACAGCATTCTTAAAGTTCAGACTCATAGTTTCAGTCTGTTCGTAGTGATAAAGGCAATTTAGGACTTTTCCATGAGACTCCTCACTTCCTTCTGATGCTCACCAGCAACATCTTTAATATGTATATTTCAACCAACAGTCTGTTCAAAGAAATACAGTCCTTTTTTTTATCATGTTACTCAAATTTCTCCCAGCATCTGCCCACTCTACAAACTTGTGTTGTTGTTGGGCAAAATAGTCAATATCATCAGTTTTATGTGGTCTAACCTAATATAACCTGTGTATGTAGCACTGATCGCACAAACAGTTAAGTGTTCGACTGATAACCAAAAGGTTACCATTTCTAACCCACCCAGCAGCTCCACAGAAAAAAAGACCTGGCAATCTGCTTCTGTAAAGATTAGAGTCAAGAAAACCCTAAGAGGTAGTTCTACTCTGTCACATGGGATCACTATGAGTTGGAATCAACTCGACAGCATCCGACAACATCAACAACCTAATATATATGTCAGATTTACATCCATACAGTCATTGTGTCCTACAGATCCCTTGAATACACTAGACATTGCTTTATTTACACTGGCTGTAAGCACATTAGTTAGAAGTAGAAGAAGCTCTCCAACATGCAGGAAATATACTGTTGATCTTTTTATTTGTAATTCAAGCTGTTTTACTTTGTTCACTATAAGAAACAATTCCAAATGGTTGCCAGTACCCTCTTCTGGAAGAAGCTAGCTACATCAGTAGTCTTTTTTTTTTTTTTTTTTAACTTTTTAAATGTTTATTTGATGTGATTTTTTTTCTTTATTATAAGGTCACTGACACTTGAAGAAACTCTGATGAATAGGCAATGGCCCTGGCCAAATTAGATCCTTCTCTGCCCTTTGTCTTCCTTGAAACTGGTTGATATTTTGCTGCATTTATTTGTTTGTTTTGTCCACTTCTAATGAGTTATAGTAGCATATATCAACAGATAATATATTCCTAAAAGGTCCAAAATTTGTCCCTTTCTTAGCGGAAATTGGCACATGGCTCTAAACCTTGAACAAATCCCTTGACCTTGTTCACCAAAAATCTCACTGATGTTGCAGGCCCATTGTAGGATGGATTTTTCTTTCTGTGGTATATATAAGCCTTATAATCTTGTGAGAACTGGTGACAATCTTGTATATGTTCTTATTTTTATAGTCATGTGGCTGGTATAAGAATTTTTTTTTTCAACATAAGGTGGGAAGGGAA
Source organism: Loxodonta africana (assembly GCF_030014295.1). Lineage (NCBI taxonomy): Eukaryota > Metazoa > Chordata > Mammalia > Proboscidea > Elephantidae > Loxodonta > Loxodonta africana. Next base: position 1,174,766 of record NW_026975036.1, read on the forward strand.
AGTACCTGGGGTTTATCTTATTCTTTGCAGTCAGAATTTTGGAATTAGAGCTTATTATTTTCACCCTAAATCTAATTTTCACCCCAAACTAACCTATATGGTAACCAACAGTCACATGTAGTGTCAAATCAATACACAAAAACGTAAACAGCAACAACAACAAAAAAACCCACACAAGTTAGAACTTTGATACTGAGAAGTATTGCAAGGGGGGGAGTGAGGTGGGAAAGAGATGATTACAATAGGGGAAGGATCTGTTGTAACAGAGATAACACTCTGACCATAAGGCCAGCAAGCCTCTGAAGAGTTAGGCGAAGAGGACTTTTCTGTCATAGAGACAAGAGTAAACAAAGTTAGAAAAAATGGTTTAGAGAAATGAGATGAGAGGTGATGTGATCAAATTGTAAATCAGAGAAAGTTTACACCGAGGCCAGCCTATTTTCTGGGAGAGGCCCTTAAAGAGGGGTAGTATTGGTAACTAACAAACTGTTAACACATTTGGCTGCTGAACAAAAAGTTTAGAGGTTTATTCCATCTAGAGGTGCCTCAGAGGAAAGGCCTGACAGTCAACTTATGAAAAATCAGTTATTGAAAATCTTATGGAGCCCAGTTTTACTCTGACACACATGAGGCCACCATGAGTCATAAGTGACTCTGACTGTAACTGATTACTAGTTATTATATTGGCTCAGGCTGAGAGTAGGCCAAAGTTGAAGCACTTGGAGGAAGGAAAGAAGTTTAGCCAAAGTTTGCTGAACAAGCATTGTGTTTCTGGTTGATCGATAGGCATAAACAGTTCAGCTAACCATTTATGAGGCATATAATGTGATTTGGAAGGTCTGTGTATGGCCTTGTCATAGGTAAACAAGGGGGTATATGTGTGTTTTATCTAATGCATATGGGGAAGTGTTGTTATATGTAAACACATGATGGGAGCATCAGTGAATCCTATCTAAATTATATGGGGAAGAGTGGTTATTTGCAGTAAGCTGTTTTTCAAAACACAAGAGTGGGAGCATTTATTTTTAAAATGCTGCTTTCCAGTATCACAGGGCTCAGGTAAAATTCAGCATTCATTGTCTATATAAATTTAAATCAATTAAAATTAAAATAAATTAATATTTCCTCCTTCACATTAGACACATTTCCATCATTGAAAGATCTATCAGGCAGTGCTGGTCTATAGCAAACAGTGCCATCAAGAAGATCTACCCAATCTTTGGAGACCAAAACAAACAAATAAACAAACAAACAAACAAATCCATTGCTGTCAAGTTGATTCCAACTCATAGAGACCTTTTAAACTTTTTACTACTTATCAGTTTACCAGGCCCTCTGAGCAATTCCTTCAGTGAACACACAGTGATGGATGTCCGCCTGAGATCACTTATGGGGTGGTTTCACCAGTGTCTTTTCTGAGAACATCACCTGGAGTTTTGTTGCTTTCCACATCTTCCTTGCCAGATAGCCAATTAAATATCCATCCATGAAGTATGTTGTTTAACATCAACCCACTCCTTTTTTCCAAGATGGATATCACTTAAATGACTGGCTATCATAAGGAGAAAGGGAACTTATTGATGTAAGGTTGATCACAAAATCAAAATTGAAACACCAGAATCAGAAAGTACAGAAACCAGCAGACTTCCAGAGAATTTGATTGTTGCAGAATGATGTCTTCAACACATTATCACTGAGAAAAATTAGCCCCTAGTATCACAAGAACTTCTGCCATTCTATTAAAAATTCTCTCTCTAGGGAAAATACCTAATTTGAACAAGATATTTTGAATAGAGAGAGTTAAAAACAAATTGATTGGCAGTCCCAAAAATGAAATCCAAAGTAAAATGGAGATGCTGAGACCAGAAGGCAAAATTTTAGCAACGTATACATTCTATAGTCAACCACACCACTGCCAACTCTATGGAGACCCTGGTGGTGTAGTGGTTAAGAGCTATGGCTGCTAACCAAACAACCGGCAGTTCAAATCCATCAGGTGCTCCCTGGAAACTATACGGCACTTCCACAATGTCTTATAGGGCCGCTATGGGTTGGAATCAACTCGACGGCAGTGGGTTTGGTCTTTTTGGGTTTAGCCAACCACAGGTACTCTTGACCCAATTGAATTAATCTAAACAATGTACCATCTCAATTTTAAATACTTAGAGTATCTGTAGTCAATATTGCTATGATATAAATCAGATAAAAAAATTAAAATAGGATATTTTGCCAAAATTTACGTTTCTTAGAGCATTTTTGATGCTTTTATTTCTCAAGCTGTAGATCATGCAATTCAGAGTTGGAGGCACAACCATATACAAGACAGATAATAAAAGATTCAGAATAGATGGGCTATGTGACTTAGGCATCAAATAGGATGTAGTGCCAGTTGAGAAAAACAAGGTCTTGACAAGTAGTTGGAGTAGATGGGTTGAAAAGGCTTTTGATCTTCCCTGAGCTGATGGGATTCTAGCAAAGCAAGAAATATATAAATATATTTAGGACTTTATCATGGAAATAAAGCATCCCATGCCCAAGAAAAAAAGGATAACAGTCGTGATAGTTTTAGCAATATTTCTGCCAATGCATGAGATCTTCATTAAGGAAGGCACATCACAGAAAAATTGTTGTATGAAGAAGCTACAGAAGGCTAATGAGAAGATGATGGGAGTGTACATGGCTGCACTAAGCAAAGAAGTTACCACCAAGTACATACAGATGTTCCTGTTCATAGGGATGACAAATGGCTCAATAATGGTCATAGACCAACACTGTGAGTAAGACTAACTCTGAAAAGGCCAGGTAAAGGACTAAGAACAATTGTGGGGTACAAGCCAGGAAAGAAATGGACCTGGTATGTGTCAATAAATTATTGACAGATTTGGGTACAGTGACTGAGATGAAACAGAAGTCTTAAATGAGAGAGTTGCTTCAGGAACAAGTACATAGGAGTAGAAAGACACTGATCAAGAGAGGTAAAAGTGATGATCAAGGTATTTCCCATCAGAGCTGTCACGTAGATCAACAGAAATAGTATAGCATGTGTCATGGATTGAGTTGTGTCCCCCCAAAATATGTGTCAAATTACCTAGGTCATGATTTCCAGTGTTGTGTGATTTTCCACCGTTTTGTCATCTGATGTTCCTTTGTGTTGTAAATCCTACCATATGATGTTAGTGAAGCAGGATTAGAGGCAGTTATGTTAATGGACAGAACTCAATCTACAAAATCAGGTTGTGTTTTAAGGCAATCTCTTTTGCGGTATGAAAAAGAAGTGAGCAGAGAGACAGGGAGACCTCATACCACCAAGAAAGCAACACCAGGAACAGAGTGTGTCCTTTGGACTCGAGGTTCCTGTGCTGAGAAGCTCCTAGACCGGGGGAAGATTGATGATAAGAACCTTCCCCCAGAACCGACAAAGAGAGAAAGCCCTCCCCTAGAGCTGGCACCCTGAATATGGACTTCTGGCCTCCTAAACTGTGAGAGACTAAATTAAAAAAAAGCCATTCACTTATGGTATTTCTGTTTTAGCAGCATTAGATAACTAAGACAGCATATAAGATTTGAAGTTCATCATGTCAGAGAATCCCATCGGGTTAAAGTCTGTTACCATAGTGAGGTTGGCCATTTTCCAAACATAGATTCCTTCCTCTGAAGAAGAGAAAAATGATGGATATTAGGAAAGAAAAATATGATCATATCAAGATTAGCCAACATCTCAGTTTTGTTCACTGTGTAGGTGGAAATTTTGTAATCCATTACTCTCCCTTTTCCTCGACAAACGTACAAAATTGTTTTACCAATTATAAATATCAAATTCATTCTCGTGCACCTTTTTCATTTCAGAAAAGCATACTTTCAGCTTTTATTGTGAAAATTAAGGCAACCTCATACGAATCTAAGACTTGTTTTTCATTACCCCTTTGGAACAATTTCACTTCCGTAAACACATAAAGACACACAGAAAGCCCATGGCAGGAACTTGTTTTATTTTCCAGTTCATGTAAATAGCTTGTGTATGATATGGAATTCTCTTCATATTCTCATTTGTATGCTTTAACCCTCCTACCATTCTGTTCTTGAGACAATAAATCTGCACAGATCATCTTCGTATGTACGAAAAAAGCCAGCTCAGACATCTTTCCATAATCAAGATGGAAGTTATATTTTCACATCCCCTTTTGTTGCACTGGTTTTCTATGTCGGAATTTCTTTGAATTCCGATGAATGAAGATGACAGTGGGGCCAGATATAAATACAACTACAACCTGGTTAGTACATGGAACTCAGTTTTTCAGCCACTGTGAGGGCTTAGATATGAAAATTTCATAAGAAAGGGGCAATAATTCACATTTGCACTAGAATATGTAAAACTGCAAAGAGTGGTACAAAGAAAGTATTATTTAACTCTAATAAAATATGGTTATTTTTGAGATCAGAGACTCCCTCTCCCCCAAAGCGGAGGTCTTTGAATTGGAATTTTATCATGGAATTAATTTTATTCAGACATTCAGGCCTAATGTGAATGATAATGCATTTCAGACTAGGAAAAATTTCCTGTTTGCCTGGTATATTGTTCACTTCATTGTCTTTGTTATTAGTTGCCATCAAGTTGATTTTTACTCATGGTGGCCCCGTGTGTGCAAAATAGAACTACTTCATAGGGTTTTCAAGGCTGTGACCTTTCAGAAGCAGATCACTAGACCTGTTTTCCAAGGTGCCTCTGGGTGGGTTTTAACTGCCAACATCCTAAATAATAGTCAAGCACTTAACCATTTGTTCCACCCAGGGACTCCTTTTTATTCATCTACAGACTTACAAATCAGTTTTGAGATTTATCTAGAATTTGTCTTTCTGCCTCACCTATTCAATGATACCCTGTGAAGATTTATTTAGGTATATGTATGAAGGTAAAGAGACTGTTTGATTTCAATGTTAGAGGATATGATATATGCATTGAAAATGATTAAAATTATGTCACAAAAAATGAATCATTATATGTTAAGTAATGTGCCAAATTAGAAAAAAGAATACATATCACGTAAAGGAAATAATCCTGAGACATCTGTCAGAACCCTAGTTCTAGTTTAAGTTTTCATATCATGAATACGAGCAAAGGAGAGCAACAGAATAATGCAGAAATAAAAAACACTATCCTAACAGCCCAAAATAATTGAATAATAACAATGATGAATAAAAATAAAAGAGTGAGGACTTTATATGGCTAAATCATTCAAATTCTCTTAAAAGAATTACTATTTGAGATATATGTGCTTCTTTAGATTATCTGATCAATTGGATGAACATTAAAATTCAAACTCAGTGAAAAAAACAGTAACTTATATTTTATGATCAAAAAACATGAGAAACATCACACCCTAAGACAGTATTATGAAATTTACATTCTCCATTTAACTTTTTAGTATTACGTAGTCTTCACCTTACCCATTGTATACAATTCTCAGTAGTTCCTATATGAAAACTTTCCTGAGACCAGGCACATTTCAAATTCCATACAATATCTTGTTCTCGATCTCCCCCGTTGATACATTCTCCCCTTTCTTATCCATGCAGACGTACACGGGGAGTTCTAATGTCAATTCTCATTTTACAAAACTATATAATCTCACACATTTTTCGTTGACTAGCATATAACGTACTTTCATTATTAGTACATTAAAATAATCATTTATTATAAAATATATCATTTACTATGTTTCCCTAAGAAGTATAGTTTTCTGTTTTTCTGTAACTAAGTTTGTGGATGAATCCAGCCCTCCCCCCCAAAGGAGACATGTACAGGTGCCAAGTTGACAAGGGGTTGACAAAAATGAGTAGGATTGTGTGTCAATTTGGCTGGGCCATGATTCTCAGTGGTTTGGCAGTCATGTAATGATGTAGTTATACTCCATTTTATGACATAATGTAATCACTTTCATGATGTGATCTGATGTAATCAGCCAATCAGTTGTAAGGGGAATTTCCCTGGGGGTGTGGCCTGTGTCCAATGTATATGAACTCTCTGACAAAGTTCATTGGCTTTTTCTTGCTCTGAATCCTGCATCTGGCTCATCATCATCTGATCTCCAGTTCCTTAAACTTGTGCCAATGTCCTGCCATACTGCCTGATAATCTTGGGATTCATGGGTCTCCACAGTCTATAAGCCAGAAGCGTGCATCTTACCTGCCAATCTTGGATTCCTCAGCCCTCGCAGCTACATGTGTAAAGAGAAGCCTCCATCCTGATTCCTAATCCACAAACTTGGAACTTGCCAGCCTCTACAACAGCATGAGCCATTTCTTTGAGATAAATCAATCTCTCTCTCTCTCTCTCTGTATAGATATATCTATGTGGATGAGGCTTTTTTTCAAGACAGGGAGAACATACAATTTCTCAGAAATATTCTGATATACTTCAAGAGTATCTTACAATTTATTATTTATATGAGTTTTACATATTTTTTCTTGTTTGTTCCTTAGTTCTCCATGTTTCTTATAGTTTTATATATGAATCTTTTGTATTATATTTTCTAAATGGGTACTCCTCCTAAGTATATTATTGATGTCTTCATATTAATGTCTAACACAAAGCCTAATTCACCTTCATATTGTCTTGAGTAATGTTCATCTGATTCAACTGGATTCCAGGTATGTCATCATAATATCTGCATCAGCTCCACTTCTGCCTGGTAGAAGAAACGGTTTCAACGTAAACTTTAACTGAGGTATTCTATTGTACCTTGCATTGGAAGACTCAACATAGTAAATGTCAAATTTTCTCAAATTAATATATTGATTTAACAAGACTCATATCAATAACCCCACAAGATTTTTTGTTTGTATAAACAATATTATGAAAAAAGTTATATGGAAAAACAAAGAAAAAGCTAAAACAATTTTGAAAAAGAAGAATAAAGTGCAGGAATCAGTCTACACAAATTCAAGACTGTGTGTTATTGATGGATATGTAAACATATAAATTAATGGAACAGAATACAAAGACATTGACCCACACAAATATGCCCAAATGAGTTTGGACAAAGGTGCAAAAGCAATTCAGTACAGGAAAGATCATCTTTTCAACAAATGGTGCTGGAGAAATTGAGTATTCATATTCATAAACAAACCAACAAATAAATAAATATTGATCTCTATCTCACACCTAATACAAAAATTGGCTAAAACATATTCTGGACTTAAGTATAAAATTAAAACTGTACATATGTTTTAGAATGTAGGAAAAATATTCAAAATCAAGGCCTAGAGAAAGGATCTTAGACTGCACACCGAAACCATTATGCATAAAAGGAAAAGTTGACAAACTGCCTCTTCAAAGTAGAGTCAACCTTAATGATGTGGGTGGGGTCAAGATTTTGGGACCTTCATTTGCTGATGTGGCACTACTCAAAATGAGGAGAAACAGCTACAAACATCCATTAATAATCAGAATGTGGAATGTACTCAGTATGAATCTAGGAATATTGGAAATCGTCAAAAATGAAATGGAACACATGAACATTGATATCCTAAGCATTAGTGAGCTGAAATGGATGGCATTGGGCATTTCAGATCAGACAATCATATATTCTACTATGCCAAGAATGACAAACTGAAGAAGAATGGCATTGCATTCACCAGTAAAAAGAACATTTCAAGTTCTATCCTGAAGTACAGTGCTGTCAGTGATAGGGTAATATCCATATGTCTACAAGGAAGACCCATTAACATGACTATTATTCAAATTTATGCACCAACCACTAAGGCCAAAGATGAAGAAATTGGAGATTTTCACCAACTTTTGCAGTCTGAAATTGATAGAACATACAATCAGGCTGCATTGATAATTACCGGTGATTGGAACGAGAAACTTGGAGACAAAGAAAAAGGATTGGTAGCTGGAAAATATGGCCTTGGTGATAGAAATGATGCTGAATATCACATGATAGAATTTTGCAAGACCAATGACTTGTACATTGCAAATACCTTTTCTCAACCACATAAATGGAGTCTATACACATAGACATCACCAGATGGAACACGCAGAAATCAAACCGACTATGACTGTGGAAAGATATGATGGAAAAACTCAATATCATCAGTCAGAACAAGGCCAGGTGTCAACTGTGGAACAGACCATCAATTGCTCACATATAAGTTTAAGTTGAAAGTGAAGAAAATTAAAATAAGTCCAGAAAAAACAAAGCACGACCTTGAGTATATCCCACCTGAATTTAGAAATCATCTCAAGAAAAGATTTTACACATTGAACACTAAGGACCAAAGACCAGACAAGTTGTGGAATGACATCAAGGACATAATACATGAAGAAAGCAAGAGGTCATTAAAAAGAGAGGAAAGAAAGAAAAGACCAAAACTGATATCAGAAGACTCTGAAACTTGTTCTTGAACATAGAGTAGTAAAGTGAAAGGGAGAAATGATGAAGTAAAAGAACTGAATAGAAGATTTCAAAGGGCAGCTTGAGAGGACAAAATGAAATATTATAATGACATGTGCAAAGACCTAGAGTTAGAAAACCAAAAGGGAAGAGCACATTCAGCGTTTCTCAAGCCGACAGAACTGAAGAAAAAATTCAAGTCTCGAGTTGCAATATTGAAGGGTTCTACAGAAAAATATTAAACAACTCAGGAAGATGGAAGGAACAGAGTTACCATGCCAAAAAGAACTGTTCAATGTTCAACCACTTCAGAAGGTAGACTATGATCAGGAATCGATGGCACTGAAGGAAGACATTCAAGCTGCACTGAAGGCACTGGCAAAAAACAAAGCTGCAGGAATTGATGGAATACCAATCAAGATGTTTCCACAAAGGAACGAAGCACTGGAAGTGCTCACTCATCTATGCCAAGAAATTTGGAAGAGAGCTACCTGGTCATCCTACAGGAAGCAACCCATATTTACACCTATTCCCAAGAAAGGTGATCCAACTGAATGCAGAAATTATCAAACAACATCATTAATATCACATGCAAGTAAAATTTTGCTGAAGATCATTCAAAAGTGGCTGCACCAGTATATCCACAGGAAACTGCCAGAAATTCAGGCCAGATTCAGGAGAGGACATGGAACCAGGGATATCATCACTGATGTCAGGTGGATCCTGGCTGAAAGCAGAGTACCAGAAAGATGTTTACCTGCAAAGGCATTCGACTGTACAGATCATAATAAATTATGAATAACATTGAGAAGAATGGGAATTCCAGAACAATTCATTGTGATCGTGAGGAACCTGAACGTAGACCAAAAGGCAGTCGTTCAAACAGAACAAGAAGATCTTGTGTGGTTTAAAATCAGGAAAGGTGTGCATCAGTGTCGTATCCTTTCACCACTCACTTACTCGAACTGTATGCTGAGCAAATAATCTGAGAAGCTGGACTATATGAAGAAGAATGAGTCATCAGGATTGTAGGAAGACTCACTAATAACCGCTGATATGCAGATGGCACAAGCTTCCTTGCTGACAGTGAAGAGGACTTGAAGCACTTACTGATGAAGATCAAAGACCACTGCCTTCAGTATGCATTACACCTCAACATAAAGAAAACAAAAATTCTTACAACTGGACCAATAAGCAACATCATGAAAAATGGAGAAAAGATTGAAGTTGTCAAGGATTTCATTTTACTTGGATCCACAATTAACACCCATGGAAGCAGCAGTCAAGAAATCAAAAGATGCATTGCATTGGGTAAATCTGCTGCAAAGGACCTCTTTAAAGTGTAGAGAGGCAAAGATGTCCCCTTGAAGACTAAGGTGCGCCTGACCCAAGCCATGGTATTTTCAATCACATCATATGCATGTGAAAGCTGGACAATGAATAAGGAAGACCAAAGAAGAATTGACACCTTTGAATTGTGGTTTTGGCTAGGAATATTGAATATACCATGGACTGCTAAAAGAATGAACGAATCTGTCTTGGAAGAAGTACAACCAGAACGCTCCTAGGAAGCAAGAATGGCGAGACTGCATCTTACATACTTTGGACATGTTATCAGGAGGGATCAGTCCCTGAAGAAGGAAATCATGCTTATTAAAGTATGGTTTCAGTGGAAAAGAGGAAGACCCTTGATGAGATTGATTGACACAGTGGCTGCAGCAGTGGGCTGAAGCATAATAATGATTGTCAGATGGCACAGGACCGGGCAGTGTTTCCTTCTGTGTTACATAGGGTCGCTATGAGTCAGTACCGACTCGATGGCACCTAACAACAATAATAAAAATAAGAATACATCCATCTGGCTTTCTTTATTTGATTATGTTTCAATTGATTTTTCTTAATTAATATTTACACATTTTTTGAAAACCCATTGCCATTAAGTCGATTCGAACACATAGTGACCCTATAGGACAGAGTAGAAGTGCCTCACAGAGTTTCCAAGGAGCGCCTGGAGGATTCAAACCGCCGACCTTTTGGTTCCCAACAGTAGCTCTTAACCACTACACCACCGGGGTTTCCCCATTTTTTGAAAAGCCTGTCTTTATCACTCATTTACTTTATTCTTAATGAGAACAAAGTTACATGCAACTGACTCTTTTACCATATCTTTTTGGGGTTTATATCCATACGGTCATTGTGTCCTACAGAGTAAGTGAGTGCCCTAGAAAAATGAGGCATGACTTTATTTACTCTGGCTAAAAGCATATCATTGAGACATAGACAATTTTTATCATTAAAAAAAAATTCCAGTATGCAGGAGGTATACTCGCCATCATTGTTATGCAATACAAGCTCATTCACTTTTTCCGTCACAAGAAACAATTCCAGTGTGTTGCCAGAACTCTATTTTTGGAAAAAGCTAACTACAACAGGATTTTTTTTTTTTTACAATTATAATTCATTTGATGTGACTTTGTTTTTTTTTTTTTTACTATAAGGTCATTGGCAACTGAAGATGCTCTGATGAATATGCAGTGATTCTGAGGAGAGTGTACCCTTCTCTGCTTTGAGTCTTCCTTGAAACTGGTCAATGCTTTACTTCAATTGTTAGTTTAGTTGTTTGTTTTGTCAACTGCCAATGGTTGAGAGTAACATATATCAGAAGACAGCACTCCTTTAAGATTCAGTGATCCCTTTGCCCCATTCTTAGTAGAAACTGGCACATGTTCAAACCTTGGAGAAGAGCCTTGATTTCTGGTCTCCAGAAGTCTCACTGGTGTGGTAGGTCCATAGTAAGAAGAATTTTCTCTCTGAGGCATATATGAATTTAACCATCTTGTATACTTCCTGTTTTCTACAGTCCTGTGGCTACAATAATAACATTTTCCTCCGCATGTGGAAAAAAAAAAGCATGAGGGATTATTTTATACTTTGTAACCAGAATTTTGCAATTTGAGTTTATCATTTTCACTCCAAATCTGTGAAGATCAAGAATGGTAAACACAATCCACATGTGGCTAATTAAACTTAACTTTTAATTAATTAAAATTAATATTTTATTCCCTCCGCCACACTAGACACATTTCTGTACTTGAAAAAGTCCATTGGACAGTGCTGCTGTTCAGCATCCAGTGCCATTAGGAAGGATCTGCCACATCCTTGGGGTAACTCACAACTTTTACTGTTGTATTAGTTTATCAGACCTTCCGAACAGTTCCTTCAGTAAGCACATAGTGGCAGGTGACCCCTGAAATCATTTTAGTGATGCTTTTGCCTATGTCTCTTCTGAGACCATCACCTGGAATTTTGTTATTTTCAACCTCTTCTTTGCCAAATAGCCAATTAAAAAAAAAAAAACCTTAATAGTTCCATTAAAGTATGTTGTCTAACACCAGTGTACTTTCTTCCAAGTTCTGAATTGGTTAAATGGTTATCCTAAAGGGAACATCAATTTATTTATACAAAGTACCTCATAGGATCAAAACTAAAACATAAGATTCAAAAATGATTGAATCAAGCAGAGCTCAGAGAGTCCAGTTGTGAGAGAGTGATGCTCTCAGATGATATCACTGAGATAAATTAACTGTTAGTATTATCAGCTCTTCTGCCATTCGGTTCAAAATTCTCTCTTCACAGAGAATAAATACTTGAAATTCATGGCTTAAGTACAGAAATTAAAAACAACAAGAACAAAAACTGTTTGGTAGTCCCAAAATGAAATCCAAAGTACAATGGAGATGCTTGCTTCATGATCAGTGACTGAAGCCACAGATGCATTCTACTGAGTCATTCACAGGCACACCATTCCCACTTGTAACCCAACTGAATAAATCTACATGATGTATCATCTCAATTTGAAATGCTTCAGAGAAGATGTAGTATATCTTGTATATGACAGAAATTACATAAAATAATTAAAATGTAAGTGGATTTTGCCAAAAGTATCTTTCTTAGAGCATCTTTGATATCTTTATTCCTCAAGCTGTACATCATGGGATTCAGAGTTGGAGGCACCACTGTGTAGAAGACAGATAATATAAGATCCTGAATAGATGGGTTATCTGATTTGGGAATCAAATAAGGTGTGGTACCAGTTGAGAAAAATAAGGTCATGACAAAAAGATGAGGCAGGCAGGTTAAGAAGACTTTAGATCTTCCCTGTGCTGATGGGATTCTCAGCACAGCAAGAAGTATGTAAGTGTATGACACTATGATAGAAATAAAGCACCCCAAGGTCAGAAAAAAAATTATAGCAGTTATGACAGTTTTAGCAAGATGTGTGCTGACACATGAGATCTTCATTAAGGAAGGGACATCACAGAAAAATTGTTGTATGAGGAAGTCACGGAAAGTTAATGAAAAGGTGGTGGAAGTGTACATGCCCCCACTTATTCCCCCACTAAGCCAAGAAACTGCTGCCAGGTGCCCACAGAACTTCCTGTTCATGATGACCTCATAGTGTAAGGGATGACAAATGGACAAGTAATGGTCATAGGCCATCATTGTAAGACTAACTCTGAAAAGGCCAGGTAAAGGACTAAGAACAATTGTGTGGCATATCCCAGGAAAGAAACTGACCCGGTGTGTGCTAAATAATTAATGATAGATCTGGGCACAGTGACTAAGATAAAACAGGAATCTAGAAAAGAGAGGTGCTTCAGGAAGAAATACATAGGAGTAGAAAGGCATTGGTCAAGAGAGGTGAGAGTGATGACAAGGATATTCTCCATCAGAGCTGTCATGTAGATCAATAAGAATAATATAGTATGTAAGATTTGAAGTTCCTCAATGTCAAAGAACCCCATGAGAATAAAGTTTGTCACTGTAGTGAGGTTGGCCTTCTTCCAAATGTGGATTCCTTCAGCTGAGGAAGAGAAAAAAAATGTATATTAGGAAAGAAAAACATAATCCTATCAAGATCAGCCAGCATCTCAATTTTGTTCTCAGTGTAGATGAAAATTTTGTAACCTGTTACTATCCTATTCCCTTAACAAATATATAGGATTGTTTTTACCAATTACAAACATCAAATTAATTCTCAGACCCCTTTCTCTTCCCAGAGAAGCATAGTTCCCATTTTTAATGAGAACGTATAATGAGAAAGCTAAAGCCACCCTACATGAATCTAAAGAAGCCCTCGTGGCACAATCGTTAAGCACTCAGCTGCTAATACAAAGGTTGGTGGTTTGAACCCACCACCAGCTCTGGAGAAAAAAGATCTGGTGATCTGTACCCCAAATCATTATAGCCTAGGAAACCCTATGGGGAAGTTCATCTCTGGCATACAGGGTCTTTACAAGTTGGGCCAACTTAATAGCACATGACAACAACATATGAATCTAAGACTTCCCTTATCACCCCCACCTTTGAACAGTTTCAGTCCAAGAAACACATAAAGATGCACTGACATCAAACTAAAAATGCTATTTAATCTTCCAGTTAATCTAAAACAGTTTATGTATGATATGGAATTTTCTTCACACTCATTTGTATGTCTTAAGATGTATATTAGGAAAGAAAACAAGATTGAGAACAATATATTTACATAGACAACCTTCTTCTAGTATGAAATGGACCAGCTCAGTAACCTGCATGTAATCAAGGCTAAATTTATGTTTTCACAGTCCTTTTTGTGTGGTTTTCTAGGCTAGCATTTCTTTGTATTGCATTTGTATATACGGGAATGACAGGGAGGTTAGATATAAACATCATCAAACACAGCCTGATTGGCACCTGGGGCTCAGGAGCTCAGCTCCTGCTTTGGCTCTGCTCTTTCAATTATTTAAGATGAGGAGAATGGTTTGCATTTGTTCTGGAATCCATAAAATCCCAAAGAATAATACAACGTAACTGTTTGAGATAACGTTTGAGATCAGAGATTTCTCCCCAAGATGTTCACACACTTGAATTGCGTACAGACAAACAAATCAGTTTTGAGACTTATCTAGAATTCTCCTTCCAGGCTTACCTGTTCAAAAATACCCAGTGTAAATGTATAGAGGTAAAGAGGTTGTGGATAGTTGTTTAGAGGTCTATTTATGTTAGACTGTATGACATATGCATTGAAAATAATTAAAAACCTTTTAAGACAAATAGTCAATGGACCAAGTTAGAATACCAATCTTGTTTTACATTAAGATAGTAATCCTGAGGTGTCAGTCGGAGCCCTGCTTCTAGTTCAGATTTCCATATGTGAATATATGGAAGAGAGAGCGGCAGGATAATGTAGAAATAAAAACCACCATCCTAAAAGCAGTCCAAAATAATAGAGCAGTAACAATGATGAATAAAGAGGGTGAGGCTTTTCTATAACAAAAGTAATTCTCATAAAATAATTTAAAGTCATTTGGGATATGTCTATTTTTTCTAGAATATCTGATCAATTTTGTGAACATCCAAATCAATATTCATTGGGAAAAAAAGTGATTTATCTTTTAAGATCAGAAAAAAGGAGAATACAACCACTTTGAGAGCATATAAAATTTCCTTTTTTATCTTTTTTTTATCTATAATAAACCATGCTTGGAGTTATTAATTAATATTTTTTATAATCTTAAGGCATTTACCCTTTTCATCACTTGCTCAATATACATAATAATAATGCCTACCATACCAAAATATGAGATTGCTGAAAGCCTAACCTATTATCATTTGTCTATGCCAGTCAGTAATTCTCTTCATTATTTATCGTATTAAGTATTCATTATTCATTTCACTGTTTAGTATTGAGTAGTTTTCACCTTACCTATCCATATTCATTTCTCAGCAGTTCTCTACATAAAAAAATGTCTGATGTCAGGTATATTTAAAAGTCTGTAGAGTATCTTATGCTGCATCATGCCCCATAATATAATTTCCCCATTTCATACACATCCAGACAAACATCATGTCTAATGTCAATTTTCCTTTCCCAAATCTATATAATGTTATACATTTTTCATTATCTGTCATATAATGTACATTGATTATTAGTACATTAAGATAATTATTATAAAATATATCACCATTGATTACGATTACTTTAGATAGTTTTGCATCTTTTTGAAATTAAGTTTGTGGTTGAGTCTGAAAATTGTTTTAAGTTTGTCAGTCTAGGAATATGACGTAGAAAACTTTTACATCATAGACACTTCTACATGGACAAAATGGAAATAAAATAATTTTAATAAGCAAATATTATTATTATTATTATTAAGGATAAAAGTAATACCCATAAAAGTAATAAAAAAAACGCAAAAAAAATAGAGCAAATAAAATTACAACCTGGCAGGCCCACGTTTTTGGACTTAGACATTATTTATTTTTCTGCAAGTCTGTATTTCTTCCTGAGAAATGGACAAACACATTGAAGATTATCTACTAATTTTTGAAAGCTTGCCCCCTAATGAATGATGAAATCTGATGCACACTGGACGATATTTAATCTTTCTGTGAAATTCAAAGCCATGTGTTTTCCTCTTTTCTTCTGATTAATAGATAAGACAACAGCTAGTTCGTTAGATCACACCTTTGTGTTCATCCAGCATTTTTTTTTAAAGGTTAATAAAAGTAAAGATATAATTTTGTGCCCATCCATGTTTATAGACCTCCGAATTCTATCCATGGACCCTTTTATTTTAGTACCCCCACAACTGAAACCTGACTCTTAGGATGTTGCTTTCCCTGGAACATCTTCATGTGGCAACTGTTCTCTCTTTCAGACCCCTTATTCCACTTGTCCTAGAGCTGGGATAGGTGTTTTTCTTACTCATTGTAACATTTGGATCATTCTTCCAACATCCTACATTACATTTCTCATGCAGGGCTCATGGGTACAGAATTTCCTGAGTTCATGCATGCCAAAACTCTTCCCTCTTAGTAGTCTTTGTATTAAAAAGAGTATGCAGGATTAAAAAGAAAAAGTAGTGGCTCACACTTTTTCTTCCTTGAGTATATTGTTGATTTTGATTTTGCTCTGTTTTTCTTGTTGTTGATGAATTCTCTTTTCAAGAAGCCTAATATCAACCTTGTTTTCTTTCCTTTGTGAGTGACTTAGCTATTTTTGTCTGGTGGCTCAGAAGCATTTTTCTTTATATTTAAAGTCTAAAGTTATTACCGACTTCCCTCCTGTGTGTCATTCTTTGGTGGCTTGCATGTTGCTGTGATGCTGGAAGCTATGCTACAGATATTTCAAATACCAGCAGGGTCAGACACGGCGGACAGGTTTCAGCGGATTTTCCAGACTAAGACAGACTAGAAAGAAAGGCTTGGTGATCTATTTCCAAAATTAGCCAATGAAAATTTTATGTATCACAACAGAACACTGTGTGACTTGCTTGATTTGAACATGTCTTCAGAAGGGATCAGTTGCTGGAAAAGGACATTAAGTTTGGTGAAATGTGGAGGACCAAGTTGGTGTGGGAGATCCTCCGTGAGATGTCATCCAGCATTTTTAAAGCTTCACCAGCTCCTTCTCTTAGTAGAGTAAACGCGAACCTCATCTTGAAAATAAGACTATCTCACATGAAGGCATGTTCTCAAGAGATATACTCCCACAGAAATTTAACAGTTCAACAATTATAGTTAATTGTCTGGCATGCACAATTTAAGATTAGTAATCCCAAAGGACTGGTCACATCAAAACATCAGCATTTCTTGTGGATAGGTTTATTGCTGTTTTTCAGAATTATAAAAATAATACAGAAACTTAAATTTCAAACAATTACTAGGAAGTCAAACATGGATGGTTATATAATATTAGCATTTAGATAAACATACTCTCCTCTTCCCTTCCTCCTTTTCTTTCACAGTTGTTTATTAAATCCTTGCTTGGTTGTAGGTGGAGTCCTTGATTGTGCAAACAGTTAATGCATTCAGCTGCTAACCAAATGTTTGAAAGTTTGATTCCACCCAGAAAAACCTCAGATAAAAAGTATGGTGATCTACTTATGAAAAATCAGCCTCTGAAAACTCTATGGGAAATAGTCCTACTACTCTACTTTGACACACAGCATTTCCATTAATCTCAGTCTACTTGATAGTAACTGGTTTTGGAGTCCCTGGGTGGTGCAAATAGTTAACATGATTGGCTGCTAACTAAAAAGTTGGAAGTTTGAGTCCGCCCAGAGGTGCTTCAAAGAAAGACCTGGTGGTATACTTCCCAAAAAGCAGCCTTTGAAAGCCCTATGAAGTGCGGTTCTGCTCTGACACAAATGGGGTCTCCATAAGTCAGAATACACTCTATGGTAAATGGTTTTGGTAAGTTGCAGGCAATTGTCTGATGAGGAATAGTATACTGAGGCAGAGAAAAAAGGAAGTTCAAAATCACCAATGTGTCATGATTTCCTAAAATTAGGATTCTGTGGGTGAAGCCACATGTGCGGTGGAGCATAGGAAAAACAAAAGGAAATGAAGTCAGAGGTAGCTAATGGCTAAATATGTACTTTATCATTACTAAATAAATTGAGAACTATTTTGAAAGATTTTGAGGAGCAAAGAGTACACAGACATTTAATAAAAACATGAGCATATGAGGAGAGAAAAAGAAAAAAATCAAAGAATTAAACAGAATTTTTAGAGATATAGTGACAGAAAAGAAAGAAAAAATAAACTGGGTGTGAATAATAACAGATTGTACACTTCAGAAGAAAATCAATAAGCTTGAACATATGGAAAGAAAAAGCACAGAGTGAAAAGAACTAGAAAAATTAGAGAAAACTAAACCTAAAAAAAAAAAAGTAAATAACAAAAGTCAGAACAGAAATAAATGAAATATAAAACAGAAAAAGAATATAGAAACACAGCAAAACCAGAAGTTGGTTCATAGAAAAGATCAATAAAATTTACAAACATTTAGCTAGACTCACAAAGAAAATGGTGAATGCAAATAACCAAAATAAGAAATAAAAATGGTGACACTACAACTGATTCAACAGAAATAAAAAGAATAAAAGAAGGTGTTACGAACAACTGCACACCAAAAAACTTGACAATTTAGATAAAATGGACAAACACTTAATCACATAGAACCTATCTTAACTGACTGAAGAGGGAACAGAAAACCTTAACAGACCCATTTTGATAATTAAGGCTGTGTGTCAACTTGGCTGGGCCATGATTCATAGCAGCACTAGATAACTAAGACACTAATCACAAGTAAAGAGATTACATCAGTAATTAAAAAACTCTCAGTAAAGGAGAGTACTTCCCCAGTTACAGGGAAGTCAGCACAACTGGCCTAAACCAAAAGCTAAGAAATTTCCTGAATACATCCAAACACTTAGAGTGACAGAGTAGCAGGGACAAGAGTCTGGGGAACGTGGTTTCAGGAGACATCTAGGTCAACTGGCATAACAAATTTTATTAAGAAAATGTTCTGCATTACACTTTGGTGAGTGGCGTCTGGGGTCTTAAGCTAGCAAGTAATAATCTAAGATCCACCAGTTGGTCCCAACCCACCTGGAGCAAGGGAGAATGAAGAACACCAAACACACAGGAAAATATGAGCCCAAGAGACAGAAAGGGCCATATATACCAGAGACTCCATCAGCCTGAGACTAGAAGAACTGGATGGTGCCTGACTAACACCTATGAGTGCCCTGACAGGGAGCACAACAGACAGTGCCCAATGGAGCAGGAGAAAAGCAGATGCAGAACTCAAATTCTTGTAAAAAGACCAGACTTAATGGCCTAACAGCCTGGAGGGACCCCAGAGGGCATGGCCCCTGAACTGTTAGCCCAAAACTAAAACCACTCCCAAATCCAACACTTCAGACGAAGATTAGTCTGGACTATAAGACATAAAATGATACTGGTGAGGAGTGTGCTTCTTAGCTCAAGTAGACACATGAGACTAAGTGGGTAGCTCCTGTCCTGAGGCGAGATGAGAAGAGAGATGGGGCATGAGAGCTGGTTAAATGGACAAGGGAAATGCAGGGCTGAGAGGAGGAGTGTGCTGTCACATTATAGGGAGGGCAACTAGGATGACATAACAATGCGTGTATGGGTTTTTGTATGAGAAACTGACTTGAATTGTAAACTTTCACTTAAAGCACAATAAAAAATAATAATTAAAAAAAAGAAAAAATAACTACCAACAAAAGAAAAAACCTGGACCAGTTGGCCTACTGGAGAATTCTACCAAACATTTAGAGGAGAACTTTGCATCAACCAACTTCACACTCTTCCAAAGTGTAGAGGAGGAAGGGATACTCCTTAACCCTTTTTATCAAGCCAGCATTACTCTGAGAACAAAGCCTGACCAAAATACCACAAGGAAAAAAACAATCATACAAACAAAAAAATCTACAAATCAATATCCTTTACTAATATTAGTAATTAGTAATTTTATTACTAATATAGATACAAAAATTCTCAACAAAATATTAGTGAACAGAATCTATCAGCATATTAAAAGAATTGTACACCAAGTTCAAGTAAGATTTATTCCAAGAATGCAAGCATGGTTCAACATTGCCAAACCAATCAACGTAATACACCACATTAATAGAAAAAACAAAGGGGAAAAAACAAAACAATACATGATCATCTCAATTAATATAGAAAAAACATTTGATAAACTCTAATACACATTCTTGATAAAAACTCTGAAAAAGATAGGGAAGTTTCTCAATGTTATTAAGGAAATTTATGAAAAACCAATAGCAGGCATTATACTCAACAGAGAAAGACTGACAATTTTCCCCTTGAAATCAGGAACAAGACAAGGATGTCTGCTCACATCAATCTTATTCAATATTGTATTGGGAGTCTTATCTAGAACAGTAAGGCAAGACAAAGAAATAAAAGGTATCCAAATCAGAACAGAAGAAGTAAAACTATCTATTTGCACATAAGATGATCCTGTATATAGAAAATCCCAAAGAATCCACAAGAAAGCTTCTAGAGTTAATAGAAGAATTTTGCAAATTTGCAAAGTACAAAGTTAACACACAAAAATCAGTTTGGTTTCTATACAAAAGTAATGAGAAATCTAAAAAGGAAATTAAGAAAACAATTCCATTTACGACAGCACCTAAAATAATAAAATACCTAGGAATAAAATTAACTGGGGATGTGAAAGGCTTATACAATGAAAATTATAAAATACTGCTGAAAGAGATTAAAGAATACCTAAATAAATGTAAAGGCATTCTGTGTTCATGGATTAGAAGACTGAATATCTTTACTATGTCAATATGACTCAATGCAGTTTATAGATTCAATGCAATCACAATCAGAATTTCAATACACTTCTTTGCAGAATGGAAATATCAACCCTCAGTTTTACATAGAAAAGCAGAGGCTCTTGAAAGCTAATGTAATTCTGAAGATGAACCAAGCAGGAGGACTTATGCTTTTTTATTTCAAAACAGACTTACAGCTACTTACTATATATACAGCCTGGTATTGGTATGGAAACCCTGGTGACGTAGTGGTTAAGAGCTACGGCTGCTAACCAAAAGGTTGGCAGTTTGAATTCACCAGGCACTCCTTGGAAACCCTATGGGGCAGTTCTATTCTGTCCTATAGTGTTGCTATGGGTCAGAACTGACTCGATGGTAATGGGTTTGGTTGGGTTTTTTTCTTTTTTTGGTATTGGTATAATAATATAAACACAGACCAATGGAATAGAATTGAGAGTCCAGAAATAAACCCATACATATGAGGTCAACAGATTTTTGACATAGGTGCTAAGACCATTCCAGGGGGAAAGAAAGACCCTCTTCTATAAATGGTATTGGGAAACTTGGATTTACACGTGCAGAAGAATAAATCAGGATCCATGCCTCACACCACATATAAAAAAAGAAAAAATCCAAAATGTACCGAGGACCTAAGTGTGAAAACTAAAACCATAAAATTCTTAAAAGAAAATATAGAAGCCTGAATGTCAGGCCTAGCTTTTAATGATGGATTATCTGAGATAACAAAAAAAGCATGAACCAGCAAAAGACTCAGTAGATACAGGGTGCCTTATACGAATGAAATAATTTTGTTGATTAAAGGGTTTTACGAATAACTGGAAAGACAACCTGCAATTTCGGAGAAAATTTTTGGGAATCATACATCCAATAAGGGTCTATATCCAAAATTTATACACAACTTAACAACACAAAGACAAATAACCCAATCAAAAAATGAGCAAAAGATCAACAATCCCCCAAAGAGGACATTCAATTGGCCAAAAAACACATGAAATCATGCTCAACTTCTTTAGTCATCAGAAGGAATCAAATCAAAACCACAATAAGATACCACCTTGCTCTCACTAGTATGGCAAAAACAAAAAATAAAAATGGAAAATAAGAAACGTTGTGAGGATGAGGGAAAATTTCAACCCTCATCCATTGCTGGTAGGAATGCAAAGTAGCACCCCCATTGTGGAAACAATGTGGTGGTTCTTCAAAAAATGAAAAATAGAACTACCATATATCCCAGAAATTCCACTCCTAGATGTATACTCAAGGGGCTTAAAAACAGCAACACAAACAGACATATGTATGCCAAAGTTCCTTGCAGCACTATTCAAAATATCCTAGTGATGGAAACAACCTAAACGACCTTCAACAGACGAATGGATAAGCAAAATGTGCACATACATATAATGGAAGACTACTCAGCCATAAGGAAAAATGAAGTCCTGATATATGCTGCAACATGGATGAACCTTGAAGACATTATGCTGAGTAAAATAAGTCAATCACAAAAGGACAATTATTGCATGACCTTACTTAAATGAAATTACAAGAAGCTAGCATAACCCTGATACTTAAACAAGATAAAGATATCACAAAAAAAGAAAATTACACACACTAATACCTCTTAGGAACATAGACACAAAAATTTTCAACAAAACTGTAGTCAACAGTAAAATATCAAAAAAAAATCATACACCATGATCAAGTGGGATTCATACCAGGATTAAAAGTGTGGTTCAACCACGGCTTTGAACCAGTTCGAAATAGTTAGTCATGACCAATGGAAATAAGGTCTGAATAGCTGGTGCCTAGCAACCAAGTCTCTTGTGCATCAGATTTTGACCTGAGTAGGAAACAGGCAGCAGTGCCCCACTCAAAGATGATGGCTGACCACATTGCAACACACATTCAAAGTGGTGCAATCTCCCACCATCTTCGAGTGGCGGGACTGCTGCCTGTTTCCCACTTGGGTCAAAATCTGATGCTCAACAGATTTGTTTGCTGTTCAGTGTGTATGCTGCCCTTGTTTCCATCAGCCATGACTGAACCATTTTGAACTGGCTCGAAGCCCTGGGTTCAACACTAGAAAACCAATCAATGTAAGCCATCACAAAATAAAACAAATGAAAAGAACCATATAATTATATCAAATGATGGAAAAATGGGTTTCGATAAAATTCAGCACCTTTCCTGATAAAAATGCTCTGTAAATAGAGACTAGAAAGAAATTTCTCAACATAATTAAAGGCATATATTCAAAACCAAGAGCCAACATTATACTCATCCAAGAAAGACTGAGAGCCTTACCATTGAGAACAGGAATGAGACAAGGATGCCCATTATCACCACTCTTATTCATCGTTTTACTGGAAGTCCTAGCCAGAGCAATAAGACAAGAGAAATAAAAGATACTCAAATAGGAAGGAAAGAAGTAAACCTTCCTCTATTTGCAGATGACATGATCCTATACATAGAAGACGCTAAAGATTCCACAAGAAAACTGCTGGAAGTAATAGAAGAATTTAGTGACTTTGCAGTGTACAAGATCAACATGTAAAAGTCAGTTGGGTTCCCCTATATTAACAAAGACTACCTAGAAAAAGAAATCAAAACAATACCATTTACTATAGCCCCCAAATCAATAAAATACCTAGGAATTAACCTAACCAGGGACATAAAAGACTTTTACAATGAAAATTATAAAACACTACTGTAAGAGACTAAAAGAGATTTACAAAAATGGAAAGATATCTCATGCTCATGTATTGGAAAACTTAATATAGTGAAAATGCTAATTCTACCTAAAAACCCAAAGACCTACCAAACAAAAAACAACCAAAAACGACCTACAGATACAATAAAATCCAGGTGCAAATCTCAACAGCATTCGTTAGTGAAATGGAAAGCCTAATGACGAACTTGATATGCAAAGGAAAGAAACACTGAATAGCCAAAGCAATATTGAAGAAAAAGAACAAAGAAGGTCTCACACTTCCCAATATCAAAACATATTATATAGTCATTGTAATCAAAACAGCCTACTATTGGTTGAACGATAGACACAAAGACAAATTAAATAGAATTTAGAATGCAGAATTAAACCCAGCCATATATGAACAACTGATTTTTGACAAGGAATCAAAGTCCATTCAGTGGGGGAGAAAAAGTGTCTAACAAATGGTGCTAGCAAAACTGGATATTCACCTGCAGAATCCACCAGGTGCTCCTTGGAAACTCTATGGGGCAGTCCTACTCTGTCCTACAGGGTAGACAACCTACAGATTGGGAAAAAAAAAAAATTGGAAATGACTTATCTGATGATGATTTAATCTCCAACATCTATAGAAAATAGCAACAACTCAACAATTAAAAAGACAAACAACCCAATCACAAAGTGAGCAAAAGGTACAAACATAACCTTCACCAAAGAGAACATCCAAGCAGCCAACAAACACTTGAAAAGATATTCATGATCATTAGCCATTAGAGACATACAAATCAAAACTGCAATGAGATACCATCTTACCCTACACTAAAATGGCACTGATTATTTAAAAAAACAAAACAGATAACAGTAAATGGTGGCAAGGATCAAGAATATGGGGAGATTGGCACCCTTATCCATTGCTGGTGGAACTGTAAAAGGGGTACATGCACTGTGGAAAAAAATATGGCACTTTCTCAAAAAACTAGAAATAAATCTATCCTATGATCCAGCAATCCCATTCCCAGGTATATACCCTAAACGAAACCAAACCTATTGCCATCGAGTCAATTCCAACTCATAGCGACCCCATAGGACAGAGTAGAGCTGCTCTATAGGGTTTTCAAGGAGAGACTGATGGATTCGAACTGCCAGTGTTTTGATTAGCAGCCTAGCTCTTAACCACTGTGTTACCAGGGCTCTGATATGTACCCTAGAGACTTAGAAATAATGACCCTAACAGACATGTGCACACCTATGCTCATTGGTGCCTTATTCACAGTAGCAAATGAATTGAAACAACCAAAATGCCCATCAACAGATGAATGGATAAACAAATTGTGATACATAAATACAATGGAATACTACCCAAACAAAGAACAATGAGTCCCTGAAACACATTATAACATGGATCGACCTGGAGGGCATACTGCTAAGTGAAATGAATCAAGCGTATAAGGGCAAATAGTCTATGATCCCTCTTTTATAAGAAGAAGAGAAGAGATAAATACACAGAGACCAATGTTCATTGTTGGCTACTGGGGGTGGGGGGAGTGGAAAGTATGCTTCAGATTGTAGAGACTTGTTATTTTATTGATGATGTTAAAAGTGGCACCTATTGTGGTTGTAGTGAACACAGTGCAACCAAAGTAAAAATGAATGTTTGAGCATATACGGATGGATACAGGCATACTGATATACAGGTATGCACAGGTGTGTGCATAGGTGATAACAGCTAGAAGTATCTATAAACCAAAAACCACTCACTGCTATCACGTTGATTCTGGAATCTATAAAAAAAAAAAAAATTTTTTTTTTTTTGTATGTATAAATACAAATACATGGGTGCAGGTAAACATATTCATCGAAGACACAAATACAAATACTCCACAGGCATAACCAAACACCCTCCAAGATTGATTTTGGGTGTGAAAGCCTAAGATCATAGTCTCATGGGACATTTCAGTCAGTTGGTATAACATAGTTCACAAAACCATAATCTGCATCCTAGTGAACTGAATAACATGTGGGGTCTTAAAGGCTCGCTAGTGGCCATCTGAGACACAACTACAGGTCTCTATTTACCACGAGCCAAACAGTAAGAAGGTAACCAAAAGCTCAGAGAAGAAACAAGTCTAGGTGAGGCACAACCTCATCTACCCTGAGATAAAAAGAACCAGATGGTGTCTGGCTACCACTACTGACCATTCTGACCAGGGTCACAATAAATGTTCCCAGATAGAATGGGAGAAAAATGTGAGGCTGAACTTTTTTTTTTTTTTTTAATTATAGTTTAGATGAAGGTTTACAGAACAACCTAGCTTCTCATTAAACAATTAGTACACATATTGTTTTGTGGCATTGGTTGCCAGCCCCATGACATGTCAAGAGAAAGAGGATGACACTGGATTAAAAGATAAGAGTGGAGATAGTAAAAAAGAGATTGATTTTGAATTTTTTAAAAGCAAATTAAATAGATTTGCTGTTGATATGATTTGAGAGAAATGAAAAAAGAGAGAAAGAGAAATTATGCATGAGTCCAATTTTTTTTTTTTCTTAAAGCCTGATGTCACAGATAAGGGGCAGGTTTTGGGGGAAGGGAATGTTGAGAATCTAGTTACTTGTCATCATGTCAAGACAGATATCATCATCTGATCTCTAAGTGAAGGTGCTGGGCAGGAAGTAGGACAAGTGAGCCTGAGTTTCAGGAGAAAGCACAAAGTTAAATATAAATGTTTGGGAATCATCAGTATATTTATGATATTTGAAGACATGAGTTACCAATGAGGTAGGAGGGAAACAAATGCCTATGGGATCTTGGAGGATGACTGAAGAGGATTATTTAAGTAAGCTGGGTATAAGTCAAGTCATATATGATACTGTGAGAAAACAACCCAAAATGAAGACTAAGTGTTTCTCATTAGATTCATCAGTGTAGTGAGCACTGTTGACCTTATTGTGAGTTGTCTCACATAAATAGTGGGGACAAAAGCCTAGCTGAAATGGATTTATGAGAGAGTGGAAGGAGAGAATATCGAGACAAAGCATAGACAATCCATTTGAGAAGTTTTCTACAAATGTGAATATAGAGTCGAGGATGGAGTAAAAGAAGTTTGATTTTTAAAAATGTTTGTAGGCTAATGAGTATGATCCAATACTAGTGACATTGCAAGAATGGGTTAGAACAATTGAAGAAGCAAAATTCTTGAGGGGTTGAGGTCCTGCTTAAGGGTTGATTTTGTGTAGAAACAAGGCTAATTCATCCACTTTAATGAGATAGTAAGACAGGGAACAGAGGGGCCCCAAATATGGAATCACATAAACCAATTAAAGTAACAAAGTAACAGGAATGGGCCATGGCACAGAAACAAAGCCATTCCCCTGAACAATGGGGCAGGGTATCAGAAAATAGCCCACAAACTTCCTTAAAGTTGTCTTTCAGAAGCAGCCGGATGAAACCAGCCCCAGGGACATGCGCAGAACATCCACCTGTGAAGGCTCTGTGACCGTCCATCAGGGGCAATGAGGGGCTGCAGCCACAGCTGGGGAATCAAACTCAGGGAGCCAGAGACTGCACAGGTGTGATGCCCCATCATAAGTCCCAGAGGCCTCCAGGAGAGGACTCATCTTAAAGGCATCTTAAAAAGCTGCTGCATGCACACCGCAGTTAACATATCTCCGCCCAGACAGGCCACTTGCCAGAAAACCCCACCTGTACCTGTGAATAAACATAAATCTTTTCCTGCCCCAAAATCTTTAAAAACCCATGCAAATCCTTTGTTCTGTGAGATGGAGGTAAGCATTGCCTAGGCCCTCCTTGTCTCCGCTTGCAAGCCTCTTTAATAAAGCTTTGCTTGTGTGGAAAATTCTCCGTGCCTTACCTGCTCATTCTTGACCAGCAGAGGCAAGAACCTTATTCAATTCTGGCAACAATAACAGGAGGGAAGACAGGGTCTGTGGGTACAGATATACCAGTTTTGTTTACTTTGTAGTGGGAAGGCTCTTACTTTCTCATTTTGACAAAAAATAATATTTGTCGTCTGAGACTAGGGTGGAAAGGCATCTGACTGATGGCAGTATTGATGTGTCACTTGAACTTTTGCACCATAAATTTAAGCAAAACCATTCAGTAAGGTGATGTCATTTTCTGAAAGATGTTAAACTGTTAAGGATTGACCCAGAGTAAGTAATGCTTTGGATTGAGTTAGATTTGAAATTTTACCAAGTGAGGAAGACAGACAGAAAGGACTAATGGAGTTAAAGCAATGTGAAAGGAAAGAATTATATTGGAAAAATGAGAAATAAAAATATAACAATTTAATCTGCCAATGATCATGAAATAAAAAACATGAAGACCTTAAAAGTGTGAAAGAAACTTGAAATGGAGAATTGTGTAACTGATGCTGCTGATAATAAAGCCATGGACTGAAGCTAAGCTTGAGAAAAATTAATCAAAATTCAATATGATGTTCAAAATGATATGTAATTATACACTATTCACCTTACACATTGGATTGTTGAAAGCACTCACAGAACTCAAGCAGTTTGTACTTGGAAAAGCTTTACTTTCACCTCATCACGCCCCTCTCTCACCCTCAGCTCCCCTCAGGTCCAAATCAAAAATCCAATTACTGTTGCTAAACAATGCTGACCAACTGGTATATCCTGCTCTGAAAGGACTCAGGGGCCCATGGTGACAGAGCACCATTCATCTTCACTTTATAGATTACACAGTGTTGACCAAGGA
Source organism: Loxodonta africana (assembly GCF_030014295.1). NCBI lineage: Eukaryota > Metazoa > Chordata > Mammalia > Proboscidea > Elephantidae > Loxodonta > Loxodonta africana. Next base: position 1,202,792 of record NW_026975036.1, read on the forward strand.
TGAGCAGCTCTAGGGATAAGCACCTGGCCTCTCCAGACTTGTTGTACAAGTGATGAGAGAAATTAATAAAAATAGAAGATAGACAATGGGAATCCAACATAAGGTCATTTTTTTTTTCTGAAGAAGAAATCACAACAAAATGAAAACAATAATTTTATAGCAAATTTGTTTTTATTGGCAGATTTAAAGTGTACGCTATGTTTCAGTAAACAGGAAATGCAGATTGGTGAACAAAAAGACATATATTGGTGAAAAATAAACCAAAAAAACCAATACCAAACCAGTTGCCCTCGGGTTGATTCTGACTCATGATTACCCTGTGTGTGTCAGGATAGCACTAAGCTCTATAGAGTTTTTAATGACTGTGATCTTTCAAAAGTAGTTCACCATGTCTTTCCTCTACTTCTGGGTGGTTTTGAACTGCCACTCTTTTGATTGGTACCCAAGTGCTGGACCATTTGTACCACCCAGGGACTCCATAGTAAAAAAAATGCTGGACAAAATAATAAAGAATAATCCTAAGGGCACAAACGCAAAACAAGAGTATTCTGAACAGTTGGTGTATTCACAACAGGAGAACATACTCTAAAATTCCCTGAGATAAATAAAAGCTGTGTGTTGGTTTTCATGCAAAACCCAAAAATATTTATTAAATTTAACAATCACCACTAGAATAACTAAAGTAAGATTACTATTGATTTAGAAGCAACTAAACAGGGAAACTTGATAAAGAGATGATATGACTGGAAGTTTAGGTGTATATATATATATTAATTTTAATGGTGAATACCCTTAACCAAATGAATACACCCAGTGCCGTCGTGTCGATTCCGACTCATAGCGACCAAATGAATAGTCAATATTAATCACAGTTGTTAATCTAGCAAAAAAGTTTAAAGAAATGATAAAATACATATTAACCTAACAAGGAAATTATAATCAGATAAAAAATTACCCCATGCTATTAGAGTGAAATTACATGCAAATAAAACGAATCAGAAATATACAGATTATATTAGAAAAGATTATATAGAAGAAGACTACAGAGTTAATCGCACAGCTTTATGTTGTATAGATAAATGGAAATGGAAAATGTGTTTAGATGAGGCAGTGTATCAACACACTTCAAAATGTTCTTGTCTCTTACCAGTAATTAATTGCCATGAGGTCGATTCCAGCACATGGACACCGCATGTGTGTCAGAGTAGAACTGTGCTCCATACAGTCTTTAATGTGTTTTCCAGAAATAGATCTTCGGGCCGTTCTTTCAAGGCAACTCTGGGTGGATTTGAGCCTCCAACCTTTTGGTTAGCAGCTGAGTATTTTAACCATTTCCACCTCTCAGCAACTCTTGTCTCTTAACTCAGTAATAGGTACTAAAGTAGTTTATCTTATTCGTAAACATAGAGTCGCTATGAATCAAAACTGACTGGACAGAACTTAACAACAACCAAACTCAGGGCTGTGTAACACATCTATAAACACATGTTCTTTCCAAAGTTGTTTGTAAAAAGAAAAAAAGTAATGGAAGTAGAAATAACAACATAAGTGTTCATCGGTAGATCACCAAACAAACAAACACGCAAACGAACAAACAAACCCATTGCCACGCAGCCAAGGATTCTGACTCACAGCGACCCTGCAGGGGAGAGTAGAACTAACTGCCCCACAGAACTTCCAGGCAGCACCTGGTGGATTCGAACTGCCACCTTTCAGGTAGCAGTCAAGCTCTTAACTACTGCGCCACCACTAATAAGTGTTCATCAGTAGGACACAGATTAAACAAATTAGGACACATGCCTGAAAGAGAATGTTGTACTAAAAAAAAGGAGGGGTTGTACATAGCTGGATTTTTACAGATATGCATTGATCTGTGCATTAAAACGGTCTGAAATTATGTGTAAGACATAGTAGATGGTGCTCCTTTGTAAAAAAATATAGCGTATTTTATTGTGATATATTCAATACTACACAATTTACCCTTTTACAGTGAACAATTTAGAGTGTTTTAACATTTTCAGAGAATTGTGTAACCATCACCACTATCTCATTGTGGAACATTTTCATCACTTCTAAAAAACATCCTATACCCATTAATCCGGTCACTCCCCATTTTTCCATCCTCCTTGCTCCTAGTAGGCACCAATCTGGTTTTTTTCTGTACGGACTTGCCTGTTATATACATTTCATTAAAATGGAATTATTTGGCCTTCTGTGAGTGGCATTTTTCAGCGAGCGTAGTGTTTTCATGACCCATGCATGTTATGTATCAGTACTTTGAGGGACAGAAACTGGGAGATATTAACAAGATACTGTCGATCATTTTGATTTTTAACAATACATACTAAGAAAAAAAAAAGCTACACAACTGCCCCTTATGTTTCTGGAAACCAAGGAAATGTGTATAACTAAGGGAATATTAACCATTATTCAAAAGCAGGTTAAAAAATACAGCACAAAAACTGGTTATTTTCAGGGATCGAATAAGCTTTAGTAATTAGAAATCTATTAATACATTCACCATTAATTAAAGAAAATTATGCCATCACTAAAGTCAACACTGAATCTTAATAATAATTTAGCTGTTAATAATTTAGCAGTAGGTTTATTAAGTGTGCATGACAGATACTTCCAATAATGACAGAAATTAGGAAAATACACTTGTTAGTCAATATATATTTTGTGTTTGTCTGTAAAGGTAGATATGTGAAATAAATACAGGTTTTGAAAATGGGAAGGGCAAAATTATCTTTATTCTTAGATGATTATCATTGAGTATCTGGAAAACTAAAAATAGCATATTGATATAATAAGGTAATTCAATAAGTGGTTGTTAGAAAAGTTACATAAATAAATGAGTGTTTTGTATATAATTAGATTGGTAATATCTGTGAAATATAATAGAAGAATAGATCCAAAATAGGTGAATAAATTATTTCAATCACTTGTATTAGCACCTAAGAAGAATTGTATAATGCTCCTTTGAAAAATACGTTAAAATACCAGAGTGATGTTAAAAAAAAAAGTGGTGCTTAAAAAATAGGAAATTGTATCTTGGCTTTTTTCTTTTTTATATACTACAACCCAAATCACAGAAGGAAAGGAAACACGTTTTCAAGCAAGCCTCCAAAGCCAGAGCATTAAAGAAAAGGGCTAGCATATTTAACTCGATTAAATGAAAACTGTGTGCAAAATATCAGCACAGATAAAATTAAAAAACCTAACTTTTTCGCACTTAAGAAGTATGACAGTAAAAGGAGCTAAATTTCCTAACACACAGGATGTTTAAAGAAAGCAGTAAAATCAATATAAATAGGAAAAACATATGAAAAGATGTCTCACATAAAAATTAAGACTAACGGCTAGTGCACTTTTAAAGCTTGCTCAGGTTTACTGACAAATATATTCACATCGAAAGAATGAGGTGTTATACTTTTCCTTATCACAATGTTAAGGAATGCTGGTCCCAGGTAAAAAGCTAGAATAATCTGTGTCTTTTGAGATTTCCTTGCAGCTCTGGAGATAAATGAGTTAACTCCTGTAACGCCCCTTTCCTTCTGAGGACAGTGTGGTGGTTAATTTGGTTCTATTCTCAGGGTATGTTCTTACTCAACTCAAGGAGAAGTCGTTAAAATAGGGAGGAGGCATAGGCCAGAAATCCATGGTTTAGTCTACTATGCCCTACTATACTGAGATCATGTACTGTGGATGGAGGAACCTGGGTAAGGTCAGACAGTTCTTGTCTGTTTCTGTCTCCTACATCCCTTTTTCAACCCTAATCAAATGTCTTCACTTTTGTATACATTTTCTCATTTTTAAAGTGTGGGTAACAGGTCAGCTGTGAGGCTCCAAAATGATATGAGTAGGTGGGCAAAGTAAGAATGTGTTGAATATTAGCTGTTAGTGTGATCCCCTGGAAGTTCATGAGAAGAGATAGGAGGGGACCCCACAAAACTAGCCCTTTACCAGCTGTTGAACTTTTGTGTATCCTGTGCCCAGTGGTTAAGCCCTGGGCTACTAATGGAAAGATTGGTGGTTTGAATCCACCTGGTGGCTCTGTGGAAGAAAGACCTGGCAATCTCTTCCCAAAACCATTACAGCCTAAAAAATCCTCAGGGAGAGTTCTACTCTCTCACATGTGTTTGCTATGAGTTGAAATAAACTCAGTCACCTTTCAGCAATAGAAAGAATTAAGATATGAGGTCTATTTTAAATAAAGAGAAGCACCGTGCTAAAGAGGAAGGTTAATGAGTCATTTTTGCAAAAGCTGTTTTATGATGACAACCTGGCATACAGCTGAGTGTGTCTGAGTCCACAACGTTGTGTCAGACATTCTAGCACAGCAACTAGAAGCCAGAGGTTTGGAGTGAGGCCACCTGTGTTCAAATTCCAGCTTCACCATTGTGTGAAGTGGGGCTAATCCCTTAAACTCTTTACAGGTCCAAGCCTTCAGTGTAATGGGCATGTAATAGATTGCTTTGAGCACAGGTGTAAGTTATGTTAAACACTGCATGGAGAGATCTTAGAACGTGGCCATTGCAGGGTGAGTGGTCAGGATCTCACTTTCCCAATAGTGCGTTTCTCAAACTGTGAATCATCCCTGACTTCTACCAGCATTCCAAAATAAAAATAAGGGGCTTTCTCAGATCCCCTTATTCTTAAGAAAACAAAACAATAGGCTGCTATACTTTGAAGAATCAGAGTTGGGGAATGGGATCCTAGTCAACTATAAGACACATCCTCACCATGACCCTGGTACCTAGACTCTGGGTTATTTAAAAAGCAAGAAGGGGACCATTCACATGCAAAATTATTTGTGGGCCTAGAGAAATTTTAAGAGGCTTCTCAAAATATAAGAGTCTTTAATTTTATTCTGATAATGATTTGCTCTAGTTGATTTATCTGAATCTGTATATTAGTAAACTCTTCCTTGAGTTGGGTCAAAGACAGTTAAGTATAAGACATAGTTTCAAAACATACAGATTGGGGTCCGTAGTGAGTTCCAGGGAATTCATGATCAAAAAAAAAAAAAAAGATATGACCACAAGATAGCATTGAACAACGATCTATTTATTGGTGTCACCCCCTCACCTTGCACTGGCAGACAAATGCAAGGGGCGGTTCCCCACAGCAAGAGGTCTTCCACAGGCAAGTGGGCTGCAGGGAGCTGACTGCCGATGAGTGAGGCAAGAACGTTCTTAAAACCAGTGGCGATTTTTCCTTGTTAGATGGTTTTATTTCATAATTAAAGATAAATGAGAAGTAAAATGGGTTGTCCATCTTCCCTGGGTAAGAACACTGTCATGCAGTAAGACCACCTCCTGCATTTGGCTGCCAATGACAGTATGGTTGTGGCACCAATAAATAGATTGTTGCTCAGTGCTGTCTTGCTGTCACCTCTTGTGGTCTAATAAGCAGAAGGGTTTGCTGTAAGGCTGGGGAACAGGGCACAGGTAGGCTAGGACAAAATGTGTCCCTGTGGGAAAGGGGCAGGGAAGCAAGGCCAGCACAGAGCAGCATATTCTCCCTCCCTCCCAATTTTGTAGCCAAGATGGAAAAATTTACAGCCACACCTCTGTATCTAAAATTTTATTTTAACCTTCATTTCACTTGCAATCAATAACATGTTGAAACTTTTCATTCATTCTCTTTATCTTGTGTAAGTTATTTTGTGTCTTTTCTTTCCCTTTCATTCTTATTGTGACTACTTATTCCAGGCCATCTTTTAATAACTCATACCTATACTATCAGGATACTATCCTGACTTGTCTCTCTACCTTAAAAATATCTTCCTTGCAAAGGTTACTAAATATGGGGAGCAGTTATCTTTCAGAAAATTCTACCTCTGTTACTCTGTTTTTAGATATGAACCTATTATCCATGCCCTCAACTCTCCTCTCCCTCTTACCCTAGACCAATTTAGGGACCCTTGTTCTACAGAGTGTTCTACCTACACACCCTTCAGGCTGCCGAGGTTCTGCTTTGTTCACACCATGTTGCCTGGATTAAAAGATCTCTCCACTTTTTCCTTCCAAAATATTTCCCATTTTTCAAGTGTTAATTATTTTATTTCCCATATTTTTTATATGAAATATACCTTAATTCCCTCATCTCTCCTGAAGCACACACTGTACACCCTCATTTGTCCCAATAGACAGCATCTTGCATGTTTATTACAATTTTTTGTTAAGAAAACATGTATTACTTGTTAAGCAATTAAAATGTAAATTCAGAGCATTGTTAAAAATAATCAAAACTCAACAAAATTGAAACATAAGGTTTATTCTGAGTAGTTATTCTATATACATATAGGGAAACCATTGTGATTCCGAATAAAAAAAAAAAGCAAACGGTGAGACTTAAAAAAAGAGACTTAGGCTAGTTAAAATGAAGCTTATAAGTAGAAGAGGAGGGAGACGAATAGAAGATGAACCATTGTCTAATCCTAACATGATAGATTGTAAGTTGCCTTCCCCGCTTTTACTGCAATCAGTTGATATCAGGTCACAAGGTGGTCTCTGTCCCTCCACCCACCTGCAACCATTATACCTTTTGAAATTTAAATTAAATAAAACTGGCTTTGGAGAGGAAAAAAAAATTGGGGATGACAGAAGCACCCGGCAAGATTGATTTGGGGCCAGGAATTTTTATGGCTAATATTTGGTTTTGTGGGTAGGAAAAAATTGTAAAATCAAAGGAAGATGTCTGTTTCTAATTTTCCTCTCTGACAATTTTAATTTTGAGATAAACAACTGGATCTCCAAAGACAAGTTGAGATTGTTGCTGAGAGCTAATTTTGGCTGAGTGATGATACAGCCAAAGGAGACTTTAAAGACAGAGCCAAAGAAAAGTAAAAGACTTTTTTTTTTCTGGAGGGGGACCTAGTTTTAAGAGAAAAACAACATGAAAATTTGGCAGTGAAAAAGACAAAGACATTTTATTAATGGCTAGATGCGATCCATATACGCTTAAGGCACTGGCTCTCAAACTCTAGGGAACATCAAAATCATTTGTATTTATCTTTTATATTTATTTTGTTTCATCTTATCTAAAAAATATGAACTTGAATAGATGTTTTAATTACTCAACACAATTAAAGCACATCTCACTGGACCCCATGCCAGAGTTTCTGATTCAGCAGATCTAGGGCACATTGAGCCAAGAAAATTTGCCTTTATAACAAGTTCCTAAGTGATTCTGCTCTTGTGGAGCCAGGGGTCACTGGTCTAGGGAACTGGGAGCTGAGGACAGACAATTTTGGTAAGAAGTATAAAGTTATTTGTTGCAAATCCTGAGGTGAGTTCATAGAGAAAATGAATGTATGAAGGGATCACACTGATTTTGGAAAACAGAAGGTCATTTACAGACTTCGTTTTGTTTTTTGTTTGTTAGCTGCTTCACTGGTTTTACAACATAAGTTATCAGTGGGTTTGTGGAGGAGATAGATGAATTGGAAGGTGGTAACAGATATCAAACAATTTTCAGGAAGTTTTGTTAGTGGGTATGAAGTATATGGTGGGAGAAATTATTTATGGGGGAACAGCGTTATGCAGAATTGACTTTGAAGGGTTGGATGCCACTTATTTTCAAAAAGACTTAAGGTGCCATCAAGTTGATTCTGACTCATAACCACCTTATGTACGACAGAAGGAAACACTGCACAGTCCTGCAACACCCTCAGAATTGTTATACTTGAGCCCATTATTGCAGCCACTGTGTTAATTCATCTTCTTGAGATTTCTACTTTTTTGCTGACCCTTTACCAAACATGATGTCCTTCTCTAGGGACCCGTTCCTCCTGATAACATGTCCAAAGTATGAGAGATGAAGTCTCACCATCCTTGCTTCTAAGGACATTCTGGCTGTACTTCTTCCAACATGGATTTGTTCATTCTTCTGGCAGTCCATGATATATTCAGTATTCTTCACCAACACCATGATTCAAATGCATCAGTTTTTCTTAGGTCTTGCTTATTCCTCGTCCAGCTGTTGTATGCATATGAGGCTATTGAAAAATGCCATGGCTTGGGTCAGGCGCACATTAGTCCTCAAAATGACATCTTTGTTTTTAAACACTTTAAAGAGACTTTTTTCTGCAAATTTACCTAATGCAATATGTCGTTTGATTCCTTGACTACTGCTTCTATAGGTTCTAAAACCAAAACCAAACCTGTTGCTGTCAAGGTGATTCCAACTCATAGTGACCCTTACAAATAACATCAACATTTTTGCTGAGCTTTTGAGTATTTACTTGCATAATGGTATTCAAAATGTAGGAAAGAAAGGAAAAAGTGAGATAGCAAACCCTCGGGTGCATAAATTATATCATGATCAAGACAAAAGGCATAACTTCCATATCGATGGTATTAAAAACAAACAAACAAACAAAGCATTTGCCATTAAGTCAGTTCCCACTCATATTGACCCTATAGGACAGAGTGGAACTGCTCCAATGGGTTTCCAAGGAGTGGCTGGTAGATTCGAACTGCCTACCTTGTGGTTATCATCCAAACGTTTAATCTCTGTGTCTCCAGGGCCCCATCAGTTGTATAGTTTGAGAAAAGCAAATGTGCATTCATTGAATAGATTAGATTAAGAATCCAAAATACTGGGCAAAATTATGGATATAGTTGGCATGGCCTCATAGTGGGATTCTGCACAGGTTACCTCCCCTGAATGTCACTTATGAATGTATCAATTAAACAGTTATACTAAGACATCAGTGTAGATTCCATTGTACAGTACAGCACTATGGATATATAAAGGAAGGAACAACTCTTCCTCTAAGACAAGTGGAAATGAAGACAAAAATAAGAGAGAAAGAGAGTATATTGGTGGAGAAACAAAGGAAATCTTTACTATTCTTAGCCTCGGAGATGATGGAGTAACCCACTGAGAAAGGAGAGAATGGGAAGAGTGGTGAGAGCTAAGGACAGCTGGGAAGAATGTGCTAGGAGAATAGCAAGGTGAAAAGGAAAGCTGACCAAGCAGTAATGAATAACAACACTTAATAAATGACTCCAAGAAATTTTATTGGCCTAGGTAATTAAGCAGGAAATTTGGCTGAAAACACCTGATTCACTGAACAAACTAATAGAAGCCAGCAGCAGCAACATTGTGGAATCGGCCTAGAAGACAAACACTTCTAAGACATGTGAAAAGAATGTGAGTACTTTTTCTGCACAATTCAAATACTTCAGTTCTACTTTGAAGTGATCAGTAAATTTAGGGACAGGTTTTGATAAAATATAAAGTGATAGAGAATAGAGGGTAGTTTTCTGTTGTCCATGTCCCTAATAAATTGCCCAAATATTTCTATCTAAGATATCTCAAATCCTTTCATAAGGCTTGACTCTAAGTGTCAGTGGTTGCTATCTATTTCAGATCATAAAGACAACTTTTTTTAAAGAACATAAAATATAATTGACATACATATATAAAGCAAGAACATGCCAAATATTTTACTTAATTCATTAATGATTGACAAAATTAGATATCCAACTGATTCAGCATCAAAATGAAAATTTCACGTATAAAAGGCCAAACAAGCAAGGCTGAAAAAAATAACAAGTAGGTGCAAAACAGGTCTATCTACAGAGAAAATATGAATTACTCTCCACTAAAACAAAACTAATTTGTATTTCTAAGGACAATAATTTGCACTATTAACAGTTTAATACAACTTTCCCAATTGTAGGATAGCTCAAAGACAAATACAAAGATAACCCAGTGTCCTAGACAGGAAAATCAGTTTTTTCCCTATTTCAGAAGTTTTCACGATTTTTCCTGATACTGGCACAAAGAAGGGAGATGAAATGAGTAGTGAAAATGGTATTAGTTAAGTGTCTTCTTATCCAATAATTATGGTGATAATTTGTATATGCATTATTTAATTGAATCAAAAGAATGATCCAATGATAACGCTTACACAGTAGGTTGAATAAGGATACTCAAAAAATGTATATGAGATCACAAAGCTTGTAAACAGCTGATCTAAAATTTGTACTCAGGACTGACTGGCCCCAAATTTGTGCACTTTCTCACTACATATTTCAATACAAGGTATATGAAATTCTATTTGAATTAGATGTGGAATATGGGCCTTAATCAACATAGAATGACAAGGTGGATGATTTGGACTTGACTGATAACCATTTTCAGTCATTCAGTTAATGGGATTATTTGTGTTAAATTACCTCCTGAAGACTTGGTGGTGTTACTCTTGTATGGCATGGAATACCTGCACATGTTTCAGAGAAAGTGAACCTGAGAAAGTAGAAGAGTAAACTCCCTTGACTAAATCACAAGTTGTTCATTTTATTTTTTTAGAGTCATTGATTAAACACCCAGAGAAATGAACAACTTCACCTCTGTGACCATGTTCTTCCTAATGGGGTTTTCTGATGTTCGGGAGATCCAGATCTCACATGCTGTGTTGTTTTTGCTGCTATACCTGGCAGCTGTACTGGGGAACTTTCTCGTCATCACTCTCACAAGCAAGGATCATCGGCTCCACACCCCTATGTATTTCTTCCTGCAGAACTTGTCCTTTCTGGATCTCTGCCTCATTTCCATCACTGTTCCCAAATCCATCGCAAACTCTCTGGCTAATCACACCACCATCTCATTTCTCGGCTGTGTTTCACAGGTATTTTTCTTCTTCCTCTCAGCCACTACAGAAGTATCTCTACTCACAGTGATGTCTTATGACCGCTACGTTGCCATCTGCCACCCACTGAGGTATGAAGTCATCATGAGCCATGGAGCCTGTGTGCAGATGGCAGCTTCCTCATGGGTCAGTGGAGTTCTCAATGCAATTCTGCACACAGCTTCTACCTTCTCCATACCTGTGTGTGGGTCTCCTGAAGTTCATCAGTTCTTCTGTGATGTTCCACAACTGCTGTCCCTCGCCTGTTCTTATAATACTGTGGAATTAGTAGTCATTGTGCTCAGCCTGGTGTTAGATTTTGGCTGTTCTGTGTTTATCGATATCTCTTACATTCACATCTTCTCCACTGTTCTGAGAATCCCATCCAGAGAAGGCAGGTCTAGAGCTTTCTCCACGTGCTTGCCTCACCTCACTGTTGTGACTCTCTTTCTCTTTTCTGGTTTTTTTGCCTATTTACGACCTTTACCCAAATCTCCATCACCCTTGGATTTGCTGGTATTGGTATTCTATACTACGGTGCCACCCATCATGAATCCCATCATCTACAGTCTGAGAAATAAGGATATGAAGATGGCATTAAAGAAACTTAAAGAGTGGGCATTGCCCTTCAAATTAGGAGAGTTAATGCCACATATATCATGATCTTTCAATCACTGACAGAATTGTCTGAATAATCTGGTTGCATGGTCTGAAAATAATATTGGATATTTAAAGTAAGAACTACCATGAAAACTCCTTAAATTGCTATTAATGGGCACTGTCTATTAGTAGATGAAGTGAGTGGAAAAACCAGTAGTTCCATTTATAATTGGGCAGATATATGCTAACCTTGTATTTATCATGTTAATTGAAAAACAAACAATAAACAATTATTTTCCAGTTAGTTCTGACTCTTGGTGACTACATTTGTGGAGAGTACAACTGGGTCCATAAGGTTTTCAAGGCTGTGACCTTTCAGAACCTGATGTCTGGCCTTTCTTCGGAGGCCTCTGGGTGAGTTTAAACATTCGGCCTTTCAATTAGTTGTTGAGGACTTAACCATTTGGTGCAGTGGTTAAGAGCTATATCTGCTAACCAAAAGGTTGGCAGTTTGAATCTACTGTTGGCTCCTTAGAAATCCTATGGGGCTGTTCTACTCAGTCTTATATGGTTGCTATGAGTCAGAATCTACTCGGCTGCAATGGGTTTGTACGATTTTTGTTTTTGTTTGTTTGCTGTTTTTTTTTTAAGACTCCTTATAGGGACACTTTTGAATTCGAACAATGCTTCATGACTTCTGGATATTCAACTCACTTATGATCGTAACACTATTTCTCTATTCCTGATGTAGTGTTATACTTTCCTGCTCCAGTCATGAGATTACCTTTACTTAGATTTCTTCAGCCTAGTCCACTTTCTCCTGTTAGATGTTTTCTTAATACCATTTCCCTATCTATCGTAGAACTTACCTTAGTTGTAATTTGAGATTTATTTCTCTAAGGCTTTGTTATGTTTTTCTTCATTACACTGTGTGATCCTTGTGGACAGGGGCTGTATCTCTTATGTCTTGCTTAGTGTGTGGCCTAGAATAGAAATAAAGTGAGTATTTATTTAATATATTAATGGACAATATCTACGTCTTTTCCTGGTCCCACAAAACTTTTATTATTTCTTTATCATTAATCTGAGCTTAACCTGGAAACTCTGGTGGTGTAGTGGTTAAGTGCTACGGCTGCTAACCAAGAGGCTGGCAGTTCGAATCCACCAGGCGTTCCTTGGAAACTCTATGGGGCAGTTCTACTCTGTCCTATAAGGTAGCTATGAGTCGGAATCGACTCGATGGCAGTGGGTTTGGTTTTGGTTTTTGAGCTTAATCTATTATCTCTATATTTGTAATGGATTGAGTTCTAATTTATTCCAAAGGTAATGGATTATAATAAGTTCTGTGGTAGTTATGGACCTATGCACATATGTAGTTCACATGATCAGAAACTGTATTTTCCACATGGGCAAATAACTAATGTGTTTGTGCAATATAGAGAGATAAAGCATTTGTGTGATTGAGTGGATATGTATGCATTTTGTAGAAAAAAGTATTTACATGACTGTAAAATACACTGGCTCATGTTCAGGCAGTTGAAATGTACCATATACATGCATGTTGTGTAGCAAATGAACTGACCTCATCCGCTGCGAGAAGCCCCATTTATTCTACTTATATCCCCGCATGTTAGGCTTTTCTCAGTTTCGACTTGAGTGTCTCTTCCATCCAAAACCAAATAAAATTTAATTATGTATTTGTTGACATTATTGGGGATTTGCATTGGCAGAGTACTTTTCCTGGAAACGTGAACATCTTCAATCTTGCATATGGTAGTCAGAATGGTGCAAAAGTTGTGTAAGTCCTAATTTGCAGAACCGTAAATATATTACCTTACATGGACAAAAGGGACTTTGCTGATGTTATTAAGGTTAAGGACCTTAATATGGAAAATTATCCTGGGTTATCCAGGTGGGAACAACCTAATCACATAAATTCTTAAAATCAAAGGAACTTTTTCAACAGAAGTCAGAAAACCAGATAGATGGCATTGTGAGAGGAACTTGACCAGCAACTGCTGTCTTTGAAGATTGCAGAAGGTGTCCATGATTCAAAAATACCCATGGCCTCTTGAATCTGAAAACTTTAAGGACACAATTTTTCCAGAAAAGAATGAATCCCATCAAAACCTTGATTTTAGCCCAGTGAGACTCAAGTTGAACTTCTGATCTTCTTTCTATTGGGTCACTATGAGTCGACTGTGACTCAGCAGGAACAGGTTTTTTTTTGTTTTATTCACATATGTAAAAATTATAAATTTATATTTAATTAATATAAATTATAAACTAATTTGTTAAAATAAATTATAAATATTTATATGTTATATATCAGATAGATAATGCAAATATATTTATATGTAAACATATATATATATATATATATATAAAATCACTAATCATAGGCTGCGTAGAAAAAAATAGCTAGAAGGCTGTGCTCCAAAAATGCTAAAACTGGTTATGCTTCTCAGTGGTGAGATTATGAATAATTTGTATCATCTTTTTGCTTATCTATGATTTCTATTTATCTACAATAAACATTCATTTTTTACATAATCAAAAAAATTTCTGATCTTCTGAACTATAAGATTATAAATTTGTGTTATATTAAACCACTAAATCTGTGGTAACTTCTTACTGCAGTAAAAGAAAAGTAATACACTGCACAAAATTCAGTGCTTCATTATTATGCTATCATATTTGAGCTGCTATGCATTTGATAGAGATAAAAGGAGAAGACAGAAATATTGCTATATTATATCTGAAAATCTCAAAACGCCTATTAACTGTAGAATGGATAAATTTTTGGCATCCCCAAAAAGTCAACACTACTCAGCAATGGAAATGAAAAATCTACATCTATACAAAAATGGGCATAAGTCTCACAAATATAAAATTGAGAAAAAAAAAAAAAGCAAAGAAGGCTATAAGTTGTAGGATGTCACGTTTCATATAAAGATTAAAAACAGTCTCTATGCTGCCTGAGGTATGGGATAGATTCACCACAGGGCTTGTAAATAAAAAGAGGCATGAAAGGGGCTTCTAAGGTGCAGTATTTTTCTACTTCATGATTTGAATGCTGGTAACATGGATATAGGCAGTTTATAAAAATGCATCCAGCTGTATTCATATAATATGTTCAAGTTTCTACTTGTAATACATAGATTTTTTTTTTACTGTACTTTAGGTGAAGGTTTACAGAACGAACTAGTTTCTCATTAAACAACTAGTACACATATTGTTTTATGACATTGGTTGCCAACCCCACGATGTGTCAACACTCTCCCTTTCTTGAACTTGGGTTTCCTGTTACCAGCTTTCCTGTTCCTTCCTGCCTTGACGTCCTTGCCCCTGGGCTGGTGTGCCCATTTAGTCTCATTTTGTTTTATGGGCCTGTCTAATCTTTGGCCGAAGGATGAACCTCAGCAGTGACTTCATTACTGAACTGAAAGGATGTCCTGGGGCCATATTCTTGTTTTTTTTTTTTTCCCAGTCTCTGTCAGAACAGTAAGTCTGTTTTTTTTGTTTGCTTGTGAGTCAGAATTTTGTTCTCCATTTTCCCCCAGCTCTGTCTGGGTGTGATCCTTGTCAGAGCAATTGGTGGTGGTAGCCAGTCACCATCTATACTCATTCTGGTATAGGATGTAGTACCTTGGTCCATTAGACATTTGGGCTAATCTTTCCCTTGTGTCTTTGGTTTTCTTCATTCCCCCTTTCTCCAGATGGAGTGAGACCAATGCAGTATCTTAGATGGCCGCTCGCAAGCTTTTAAGATACCAGGTGCTACTGACCAAAGTAGAATGTAGAACATTTTCTTTATAAACTACGTTATGCCAACTGAGCTAGATGTTCCCTGAGACCATGGTCACCACAGCCCTTTGTCCAGAAATTCGGTCCCTCAGGAAGTTTGGATGTGTCTATGGAGCTTCCATGACCTTGCCCTGAACAAGTTGTGTGACTTCCCTAGTATTGTGTACTGTCTCACCCTTCACAAAAGTTACCACTTATTTATTGTCCATTTAATGTTTTTCCATCACCACCCTTCCCCTTCCTTGTAACCATCAAAGATTGTTTCTTTTTTGTGTATAAACCTTTTCATGAATTAAAAAAAAAATTATTGCACTTTAGCTGAAGATTATAGAGCAAACAAGTTTCCCATTAAGCAATTAATTCTCATATTGTTTTTTGACATTGGTTGCCAACCCCATGACATGCCAACACTCTCCGCTTCTTGACCTTGGGCTCATCATTTCTAGCTTTCTATCCCCTCCTACCTTCTTTACTTTGTCCCTGGGCTGGTGAGCCCATTTAGTCTCATTTTGTTTTATGGGCCTGTCTAATTTTTAGCTGAAGGTTGAATCACAGGAGTGACTCCATTACCGAGCTATAGGGGTGTCTGGGGGCCATACTCTCAATGTTTCTTCAGTCTCTGTCAGACCAGTAAATCTGGTCCTTTTAAAAATTTTACGAGTTATAATTTTGTTCTACATTTTTCTCCAGATCTGTCCAGGACCCTCGAATGTGATCCTGTCAGAGCAGTCAATGGTGGTAACTGGGCACCATCTAGTTGTACTGGACTCAGTCTTGTGGAGGCTGTAGTAGTTGTGTTCCATTAGTCCTTTAGATTAATCTTTCCCTTGTGTCTTTGGTTTTGTTTTTTCTCCCTTTCTCTGGAGAGATTGAGACCAGTGGAGTATCTTAGATGGCAGCTCACGAGCTTTTAAGGCCCCAGACGTTGCTGACCAAAATAAAATGTAGGACATTTTTGTTTATAAACTATGTTATGCCAGTTGAGCTAGATGTTCAAGGAGACCATGGTTCCACATCCCTCTGCCCAACAATTTGGGTAATGAATAAGGAAGACCGAAGAAGAGTTGACGCCTTTGAATTGTGGTGTTGGCGAAGAATATTGAATATACCATGGACTGCCAAAAGAACGAACAAATCTATCTTAGAAGAAGTACAACCAGAATGCTCCTTAGAAGCAAGGATGGCGAGTCTGCATCTTACATACTTTGGACATGTTGTCAGGAGGGATGAGTCCCTGGAGAAGGAAATCATGCTTGGCAAAGTACAGGGTCTGTGGAAAAGAGCAAGGCCCTCAATGAGGTGGATTGACACAGTGGCTGTAACAATGAGCTCAAGCATAACAACGATTGTAAGGATGGCACAGGACTGGGCAGCGTTTCGTTCTGTTGTGCATAGAGTCACTGTGAGTCAGAACTGACTCAATACACCTAACAACAACAACATATCCCTCATGAACACAGATGCAAAAATCCTCAGCAAAATTCTAGCCAATAGAATTCAACAACATATCAAAAAAAAAATTCACCATAACCAAGTGGGATTCATACCAGGTATGCAGGGATGGTTCATTATTTGAAAAAAAAAAAATTAATGTAATCCATCACATAAACAAAACAAAAGATAAGAATCACATGATTCTATCAATTGATGCAGAAAAGGCATTTGACAAAGTTCAACACTCATTCATGATAAAAACTCTCAGCAAAATAGGAATAGAAGGAAAATTCCTCAACATAATAAAGGGCATTTATGCAAAGGCAACAGCCAACATTACACTAAATGGAGAGAGCCTGAAAGCATTCCCCTTGAGACTGGGAACCAGAAAAGGATGCCCTTTATCACCGCTCTTATTCAACATTGTGCTGGAAGTCCTAGCCAGAGCAATTAGGCAAGACAAAGTAATAAAGGGCATCCAGATTGGCAAGGAAGAAGTAAAATTATCTCTATTTGCAGACGACACGATCTTATACACAGAAAACCCTAAGGAATCCTCCAGAAAACTACTGAAACTAATAGAAGAGTTCAGCAGAGTATCGGGATACAAGATAAACATACAAAAATCAGTTGGATTCCTCTACACTAACAAAAAGAACATCAAAGAGGAAATCACCAAATCAATACCATTTACTGCAGCCCACAGGAAGATAAAATACTTAGGAATAAATCTTACCGGAGATGTAAAACACATACAAAGAAAACTACAATACACTTCTGCAAGAAACCAAAAAGACCTACATAAGTGGGAAAACATACCTTGATCGTGGATAGGAAGGCTTAACATTATAAAAATGTCTGTTCTACCAAAAGCGATCTATACATTTAATGCAATTCCGACCCAAATTCCAATGACATTCTTTAATGAGATGGAGAAACAAATCATCAACTTCATATGGAAGGGAAAGAGGCCCCAGATAAGTAAAGCCTTGCTGAAAAAGAAGAACAAAGTGGGAGGCCTTACTCTACCTGATTTTAGAACCTATTATACCATCGCAGCAGTCAAAACAGCCTGGTACTGTTACAACAACTGATACGTAGACCAATGGAACAGAATTGAGAATCCAGACATAAATCCATCCACATATGAGCAGTGGATATTTGACAAAGGCCCCAAAACAGTTAAATGGGGAAAAGACAGTCATTTTAACAAATGGTGCTGGCATAACTGAATATACATCTGCAAAAAGATGAAACAAGACCCATACCTCACTCCATGCACAAAAAAACTAACTCAAAATGGATCAAAGACTTAAATATAAAATCTAAAACCATAAAGATCATGGAAGAAAAAATAGGGACAATGTTAGGAGCCCTAATACATGACATAAACAGCATACAAATCATTATTAACAGCGCAGAAGAAAAACTAGATAACTGTGAGCTCATAAAAATCAAACGCCTATGCTCATCCAAAGACTTCACCAAAAGAGTAAAAAGATTACCTACAGACTGGGAAAAAGTTTTTAGCTATGACATTTCTGGTCAGCGCCTGTTCTCTAAAATCTACATGATACTGCAAAAACTCAACTGCAAAAATACAAATAACCCAATTAAAAAATGGGCAAAAGATATGAACAGACACTTCACTAATGAGGACATTCAGGTAGCTAACAGATAGATGAGGAAATGTTCATGATCATTAGCCAATGGAGAAATGCAAATCAAAACTACAAGGAGATTCCATCTCAGTCCAACAAGGCTGGCATTAATAAAAAAAACACAAAATAGTAAATGTTGGAGAGGCTGTGGAGAGATTGGAAAACTTATACACTGATGCTGGGAATGGAAAATGGTACAACCACTTTGGAAATCATTTGGCACTTTCTTAAAAAGCTAGAAATAGGATTACCTTATGATCCAGCAATCCCACTCCTTGGAATATATTCTGGAGAAATAAGGGCCTTTACAGGAACAGATATATGCACACCCATGTTCATTGCAGCACTGTGTACAATAGCAAAAAGATGTAAGCAATCAAGGTGCCCAACAATGGATGAATGGATTAATAAATTATGGTATATTCATGTAATGGAATACTACATATCAATAAAGAACAGTGATGAATCTGTGAAACACTTCATAACATGGAGGAATCTGGAAGGCATTATGCTGAGTGAAATTAGTCAGATGCAAAAGGACAAATATTGTATAAGACCACCAGTATAAGAACTCAAGAAATAGTTTAAACAGAAAAGAAAATATTCTTTGATGGTTATGAGACGGGGGCGGGAGGGAGGATAGGAGAGCGGTATTCACTAATTAGATAGTAGATAAGAGCTACTTTAGGTGGCGGGAAAGATAACACACAATACAGACAAGGTCAGCATAACTGGACTAAACCAAAAGCAAAGAAGTTACCTGAATAAACGGAATGCTTCAAAGGCCAGCGCACCAGAGGTGAGGGTTTGGGGACCATGGTTTCAGAGGACATATAAGTCAATTGGCATATAAAATCTATTAAGAAAACATTCTGCTTCGCACCTTGAAGACAGGAGTCTGGGGTCTTAAATGCTAGCAAGCGTCCATCTAAGATGCATCAATTGGTCTCAACCCACCTGGATCAAAGGAGAATGAAGAACACCAAGTAATCACGCGCCCAAAAGATAGAAAGGGCCACATAAACCAGAGTCTACATCAGCCTGAGACCAGAGGAAGTAGATGGTTTCCAGCTACAACTGATGCTGCCCTGACAGGGAACACAACAGAGAACCTCTGAGGGAGCAGGGAAGCAGTGGGATGCAGACCCCAAATTCTCGTAAAAAGACCACACTTAATGGTCTGACTGAGAGTAGAAGGACCCCGGTGGTCATGGCCCCCAGACCTTCTATTGGCCCAGGATAAGAACCATTCCCAAAGCCAACTCTTCAGACAGGGATTGGACTGGACAATGGGTTGGAGAGGGATGCTGGTGAGGAGTGAGCTTCTTGGATCAGGTGGACACTGGAGACTATGTTGGCATCTCCTGCCTGGAGGGGAGATGAGAGGGTAGAGATGGTTAGATTCTGGCAAAATAAACAAAAAAAAAAGAGAGAGTGGAGGGAGGGAGCAGGTTGTCTCATTAGTGGGCGAGCAATTGGGTATATGTGGCAAGTTTTTGTTTGAGAGACTGACTTGATTTGTAAACTTTCACTTAAAGCACAATAAAATTAAAAAAAAAAATGGAGAAAAAAAAAAAAACACTAGAGAGCCCAAAATGAATTGATAGCTTTCCAGTTACAAGAGCTGCAAAGTAGAGGCAGTAATGATAGAATCCTGACCAAGGGATAGGCTGAAACAAATACACCCAAAAATGAGCTAGTCTGCAACTAGTGTAAGAAGCCCAGACATTTTAAACTGGCTTTTTTTTTTTTTTTAAACTTAAGAATAAACAAAGGGTTACTTCTTCAGCACCTCCATTACCTTCACAGTGATGGTGCTTCAAGGATTTAGGGATTTTCACCATGGTTCCTCTCAACAGTTGGGAGGAGACAACACTCCATGAAAATGGGGAGGCTCATACCTTCCTGACTGACAGAGATGTTGCCGTGTCAGCATAAATCTCACTTGTTTATGAAAACCTCTTCCTTGGAGTAACAAAACTTCTAAAATTGTGCGAATTTCAAAAATGAACAACAAATTTTGCCTCACTCAGAGCCAGTACCAATATTTTTAGAATTCACCGAAGATTTACACCCTTTTGCCCTCAGCAATGATACTCAGGTTAATTTATTAGGGCAAGATTTGTTATTCCAGTGGTGATGCCATATACTGACGGTGGAGAAATTCTATTAAACTTTCCTCCATTAGATGACTCATTTACTGAAAGAAAAGTAGAGGATGCTCTATGCTTTATTCACAGGCATGAAGTAGAAAGAACTCCGGAACAAACTCAGGCAGAAAAAAAGGAATTAGAACAACACCTGCTGAACTCTGGGCAAGAACAACCACAGATGTAGGAAAAGTCTTGTAAGCTGAACTTATTCAGGTTCAGATAGACACTTCTAAACCCCTAATTAAAATAGCTCAGTGTCTATTAAAACCTGGAGCTTTAGCAGGGCTAGAACTTATATTCCAATATTTTCTACATCGGGGTTTAATTATACCATGCACTAATACTTGCAACACTCCTATTTTCTAGTAAAAATACCAAACAATAGAGGGTGGAGATTCATGTAAGATTTGAGAGCTATAAATAAGATTACAGTACTTAGGTTCCCTGTGGTTCTCAATCTTTACTTGGCCCAGGTAGTAAGTGATGATATATTCTTTACAGTTGTAGATCTCTGTAACACTTTCTTTATTATACCTGTTTGTTGGGATAGTCAGTACTTGCTTTTGCCTAGAAAAAAAAAAAGTATATATATGGGAACAGTTCTCCCAGAGGGTTAACTGAAAGTCCTACTAGTTTTCACAAGTATTACATTCAGACTTAGTTCTATTTTAATTTAAATAAAACAAAAACAGCAACAAAAAACTCATTTTCATCCAATCTATTCTGACCCATAGCAATGCTATAGGACAGAGTAGAACGTTCCCATAGAACAGTTTCCAAGGAATGCGTAGTGAATTCAAACTGTCAACCTTTCAGTTAGCAGCCAAGTGCTTAACCACTGCACCACAGGGCCCTAATTTAAATATGGATCAGTGTTATTGCAATACATAGATGGTCTTATAATTTGTCCCACATCTGTACAGGATAAAGACAGTATTTTATTATTACAACATGTAGCCACTACAGGGCACAAGGCTTCCAAAGAAAACCCCAGTTTGCTCAAAACCAAAAACCAAACCCATTGCCATAGAGCTGATTCCAACCCATAGCAGCCCTATAGGACGGAGTAGAACTGCCCCATAAGGTTTCCAAGGAGCAGCTGCTGGATTCAAACTGCCAATCACTTGGTTAGCAACAGAATGCTTAACCACTGCACCACAATTTTCTCAACCTACTATTAAATATTTGGGGCTGCTTACTTCAGCTGAAGGTATTTATGCAGATTCAAAAAGAAAGGAACTGAGAGGTGGGGACAAGATGTCTGACAAGGTAGAAGCTACCTCGGATCCCTCTTGCAACAAAGACTCAGAAAAACAAGTGAATCAATCACATACATGACAATCTACGAACCCTGACCATCAAACACAGATCTAAAGAGTTGACCTGAGTGACAGAGACTGAGAACGAACAACCACGGGGAAGCAGCAACTGTTCTCGGAGCCTGGAGCCAGCGTCCCAGTCAGAAAGCCTTGGTGCTGGGCTTCAGACTGGGCGCAGGGGAACTGAGCATGGCATCCTGAGATGGCGCAAGCACGGGATGCAGCCCTAGCCCCAAGAAGTGACCTTGGGGGAAGCCCAGCCAGTGCACGCAGGCAGCGCAGCAATGCGGCTGACAGGAGGAGAAGCCACTGGGAGGCAGCAACTGGTTTTGGAGCCTGGAGTGCGGCGTCCAAGCCGGGGAACATTGGCTTTGGGCTTTGGACTGGGAGTGGAGGAACTGACCACGGCTTCTGAGACAGCACAAGCACAGGACTCGGGCCTGACCCTCGGGGGCAATCTCGGCCCAGCCAATGCACACAGGCTACACACCCCTCGGGAATCTCAGATAAAACAGTCTTCATCAAGCAAGATAAGTAACTTTGTCTATATTCTGGGGTGCTACTCTCTCCTATCTGATACCTCCCCTCCCCTTCCCAGGCAGCTTCATCAACATTGGAACTACCTGAGCCAGAGAGTGAAGTGCTCTGTGGTGTTTTTTTTTTTTTTTTTAATCTTTTCCTAACCCATTCTCCTGGCCTGAGAGAAAAAAAAGAAGCAGCTACAAAAAACCCAGGGACCAAAAATCCTTCCCTGACTTCCTGAAACTAGACTAAAAATACAGAACCAGCTCCATCCAAGCATATGAGATCCACAGTCTTGGGCTTTCATTCCTACAGAGAACAAGGTGGCTATTCTAATGCAAAGGCAATTCTGATAGGGATCTAACAGTAATTGTTTTAGTGGATTAATGGAAAGACAAGTTTCCAAGGTCTGATATCTCTGCATATTAAACAGAGCCCTCACAGACCCACAACGGGGAACTGAGGGCTGAGGTCCCCCCAGATCACCTAGCCTCCTGCCTTAGGGGTCTGAGGAAGGTGACACCTACCAATCCGTAGAGATATCTGCATTGGGTGCCTAAGGTACAGCTGAAGAGCCCACCCACCAAAGTGCTTTAGGAATAGAGACACACCTACCTCACTGGCACTTGGTGGAAGCCTGTCAGCACCCTGTTGCCCCTGGAGTGTGACCCCCTGCTGCTACTAGAATCTGGTGCACACAACTATCACCACTACTTCTCTAGGTGGATAGGTGACAGTTAACACCACACACTTGGTGACCCAAAATCAGATTCTACTCAAGAATAGTGAATGGACTCTTGGGCTTATATATCTGGTAACAGACCAAACCAGCTGGTAACGGGACATAAGTGATTCAAGGGCTAGAACAATCAAGACAGAGCAATCTAGTAGCCCATCTACATATACTGAAAAAAAAAAAACAAGATAAGACTCAGTGAGCAAATATAAAATAAATCACTACAATATCTTGTAGATGGCTCAGAGACAGCAGTTGGTATCAAACCACATAAAGAAGCAGACCATGCTTGCTTCCACAACTCCCCAAACTAAACAATCAAAATCTTTCCCAAATGAAGATACATTCCTGGAATTGCCAGATGCAAAATATAAAAAACTAATTTACAGAATGCTTCAAGACATGAGGGATGACCTCAGAAATGAAATAAGGCAATCTACAGAAAAAGCCAAGGAACAAACTGAAACAGCAGTTGAAGAAATCAAAAAGATTATTCAAGAACATAGTGGAAAAATCAATAAGCTGCAAGAATCTATAGAGAGACACCACTCAGAAATCCAAAAGATTAACAGTAAAATTACAGAATTAGACAACTCAATAGGAAGTCAGCAGAGCAGATTCGAGCAATTAGAATGCAGAGTGGGGGAGCTGGAGGATAGGGGAATTGACAACAATATAGCTGAAAAAATCAGATAAAAGAATTACAAAAAATGAAGAAACCCTAAGAATCATGTGGGACTCTATCAAGAAGAATAACTTGTGTGTGATTGGAGTTCCAGAATGGGGAGGGATAACAGAAAATACAGAGAGAATAGTGGAAGATCTGTTGGCAGAAAATTTCCCTGACATCATGAAAGATGAAAGGATATCTATCCAAGATGCTCATCGAACCCCATTTAAGATTGATCCAAAAAGAAAATCACCAAGACATATCATCAAACTTGCCAAAACCAAAGATAAAGAGAAAATTTTAAAAGCAGCCAGGGAGAAAAGAAAGGTCTCCTTCAAGGGAGAATCAATAAGAATAAGTTCAGACTACTCAGCAGAAACCATGCAGTCAAGAAGGCAATGGGATGACATATATAGAGCACTGAAGAAGAAAAACTGCCAGCCAAGGATCCATATATCCAGCAAAACTCTCTCTCAAATATGAAGGTGAAATTAAAACATTTACAGATAAACACAAGCTTAGAGAATTTGCAAAAACCAAACCAAAGCTTCAAGAAATACTAAAGGAAATTATTTGGTCAGAAAATCAATAATATCAGATACCAGCACCACACAAGGTCACAGAACAGAACATCCTGATACCAACTCAAATAGGGAAATCACAAAAACAAATTAAGATTAATTTTAAAAAGAAAAAAATGCTCAAAACAGGGAATCATTCAAGTCAATATATAAAAGATCACAATAATCAAAAAGAAGGACTAAATACAGGAGGCATAGAACTGCCATGTGGAGAGGGAAACAAGGCAATATAGGACAATACAAGTTAGGTTTTTACTTAGAAAAATAGGGGTAAATATTAAGGTAACAACAAAGAGGTATAACAAATCCATAACTCAAAATAAAAACTAAGAAAAACATAATGACTCAGCAAACATAAATTCAACTACTATGAAAATGAGGATCACACAATTTACAAAGAAAAACGTCTCAGCACAAAAAAGTAAGTGGAAAAATGAGATTGTCAACAACACACACGAAAAGGCATCAAAGTGACAGCACTAAACACATAAAGTGATACTTATCTATAATTATGCTGAATGTAAATGGACTAAATGCACCAATAAAGAGACAGAGAGTTTCAGACTGGAAAAGAAACACGATCCGTCTATATGCTGACTACAAGAGACACACCTTAGACTTAGAGACACAAACAAACTAAAACTCAAAGGATGGAAGAAAATATATCAAGCAAACAACAAGCAAAAAAGAGCAGGAGTAGCAATATTAATTTCTGACAAAATAGGCTTTAAAGTTAAATCCACCACAAAGGATAAAGAAGGACACTACATAATGATTAAAGGGACAATAGGCCAGGAAGATATAACCATATTAAATATTTATGCATCCAATGACAGGGCTGCAAGATATATAAAACAAACTTTAACAGAACTGAAAAGTGAGGTAGACACCTGCACAATTACAGTAGGAGACTTCAACACACCACTTTCGGAGGATAGGACTTCCAGTAAGAAGCTCAATAGAGACACGGAAGACCTAATTGCTACAATTAACCAACTTGACCTCATAGACTTATACAGAACACTGCACCCAACAGCTTCAAAGTATACTTTTTTTTCCAGTGCACATGGAACATTCTCTAGAATAGACCACATGTTAGGTCATAAAACAAACCTTTGCAGAATCCAAAACGTAGAAATGTTACAAAGCGTCTTCTCAGACCATAAGGCCATAAAAGTGGAAATCAATAACAGAAAAATTAGGGAAAAGAAATCAAATACTTGGAAACTGAACAATACCCTGCTCAAAAAAGACTGGGTTATAGAAGACATTAAGGAGGGAATAAAGAAATTCATAGAATGCAACGAGAATGAAAACACTTCCTATCAAAACCTCTGGGACACAGCAAAAGCAGTGCTCAGAGGTCAATTTATATCGTTAAATGCACACATACATAAAGAAGAAAGAGCCAAAATCAGAGAACTGTCACTACAACTTGAACAAATAGAAAGCGAGCAACAAAAGAATCCATCAGGCACCAGAGGAAACCAAATGATAAAAATTAGAGCTGAACTAAATGAATTAGGGAACAGAAAAAGAACTGAAAGAATTAACAAAGCCAAAAGCTGGTTCTTTGAAAAAATTAACAAAATTGATAAACCGTTGGCCAGACTGCCTAAAGAAATACAGGAAAGGAAACAAATAACCCGAATAAGAAACAAGATGGGCCATAGCACAACAGACCCAACTGAAATTAAAAGAATCATATCAGATTATTATGAAAAAGTATACTCTAACAAATTTGCAAACCTAGAAGAAATGGACGAATTCCTAGAAAAACTCTATCTACCTAAACTAACACAATCAGAAGTAGAACAACTAAATAGACCCATAACAACAAAAAAAGAGATTGAAAAGATAATCAAAAAACTCCCAACAAATAAAAGCCCTGGCCCGGACGGCTTCACTGCAGAGTTCTACCAAACCTTCAGAAAAGAGTTAACACCACTACTACTAAAGGTATTTCAAAGCATAGAAAATAATGGAATACTACCTAACTTATTCTATGAAGCCACCATATCCCTGATACCAAAACCAGGTAAAGACACCACAAAAAAAAGAAAATTACAGACCTGTATCCCTCATGAACACAGATGCAAAAATCCTCAACCAAATTCTAGCCAATAGAATTCAACAACATATCAAAAAAATAATTCACCACAACCAAGTGGAATTTACACCAGGTATGCAAGGTTGGTTGAATATTAGAAAAACCATTAATGCAACCCACCATGTGAATAAAACAAACAAACAAAAAAACACAGAAAATGCATTTGACAAAGTCCAACACCAATTCATGATAAAAACTCTCAGCAAAATAGAAACTGAAGGAAAACTTCTCAACATAATGAAAGGCATCTATACAAAGCCAACAACAACATCACCCTAAATGGAGAGAGCCTGAAAGCATTTCACTTGAGAACGGGAACCAGACAAGGATGCCCTTTATCCCTGCTCTTATTCAACATTGTACTAGAGGTCCTAGCCAGAGCAATTAGGCTAGACAAAGAAAAAACGGCGTCCGGATTGGCAAGGAAGAAGTAAAATTATCTCTATTTGCAGATGCCATGATCTTATACAAAGAAAACCCTAAGGAATCCTCCAGAAAACTATTGAAACTAATAGAAGAGTTTGGCAGAGTCTCAGGTTATAATATAAACATACAAAAATCACTTGGATTCCTCTACATCAACAAAAAGAACATTGAAGAGGAAATCACCAAGTCAATACCATTCACAGTAGTCCCCAAGAAGATAAAATACTTAGGAATAAAACTTGCCAAGGATGTAAAAGACCTATACAAAGAAAACTGCAAAGTACTAGTGCAAGAAACTAAAAAAGACCTACATAAGTGGAAAAACATACCTTGCTCATGGATAGGAAGATTTTCATAGTAAAAATGTCTATTCTACCAAGAGCCATCTATACATACAATTCACTCCGATCCAAATTCCAATGCCGTTTTTTAATGTGATGGAGAAACAAATCACCAACTTCATATGGAAGGGAAAGAAGCCTTGGATAAGTAAAGCATTACTGAAAAAGAAGAAGAAAGTGGGAGGCCTCACTCCACCTGATTTTAGAACCTATTATAGAGCCACAGTAGTCAAAACAGCCTGGTACTGGTACAAGAACAGGCACATAGATCAATGGAACAGAATTGAGAACCCAGATAGAAATCCATCCACATATGAACAGCTGATATTTGACAAAGGCCCAGTGTCAGTTAATTGGGGAAAAGATAGTCTTTTTAACAAACGGTGCTGGCATAACTGGATATCCATTTGCAGAAAAATGAAACAGGACCCATATGTCGCACCATGTACAAAAAGTAACTCCAAGTGGATCAAAGACCTAAACATAAAGACTAAAACGATAAAGATCATGGAAGAAAAAATAAGGACAACCCTAGGAGCCCTAATACAAGGCATAAACAGAATACAAAACATTACCAAAAATGACGAAGAGAAACCAGATAACTGGGAGCTCCTAAAAATCAAACACCTATGCTCATCTAAAGACTTCACCAAAAGAGGAAAAAGACCACCTACAGACTGGGAAAGAATTTTCAGCTATGACATCTCCGACCAGCGCCTGATCTCTAAAATCTATATGATTCTGTCAAAACTCAACCACAAAAAGACAAACAACCCCATCAAGAAGTGGGCAAAGGATATGAACACACACTTCACTAAAGAAGATATTCAGGCAGCTAATAGATACATGAGAAAATGCTCTCGATCATTAGCCATTAGAGAAATGCAAATTAAAACTACGATGAGCTTCCATCTCACTCCAACGAGGCTGGCATTAATCCAAAAAACACAAAATGATAAATGTTGGAGAGGCTGCGGAGAGATTGGAACTCTTATACACTGCTGGCGGGAATGTCAAATGGTATAACCACTTTGGAAATCTATCTGGCGTTTTCTTGAAAATTTAGAAATAGAACTACCATACAACCCAGCAATCCCACTCCTCGGAATATATCCTAGAGAAATAAGAGCCTTCACACAAACAGATATATGCACACCCATGTTTATTGCAGCTCTGTTTACAATAGCAAAAAGCTGGAAGCAGCCAAGGTGTCCACCAGCGGATGAACGGATAAATAAATTGTGGTATATTCACACAATGGAATACTATGCATCGATAAAGAACAGTGAAGAATCTGTGAAACATTTCATAACATGGAGGAACTTGGAAGGCATTATGCTGAGCGAAATTAGTCAGAGGTAAAAGGACAAATATTGTGTAAGACCATTATTACAAGATCTTGAGAAATAGTATAAACTGAGAACACATACTTTTGTGGTTACGAGGGGGGGAGGGAGGGAGGGTGGGGGAGGGCTTTTTAATGATTAGTTAGTAGATAAGATCTGGTTTAGGTGAAGGGAAGGACAATACTCAATACAAGGAAGGTCAGCTCAACTGGACCGGACCAAAAGCAAAGAAGTTTCCAGGATGAACTGAATGCTTCAAAGGTCAGCGGAGCAAGGGCAGAGGTTTGGGGACCATGGTTTAAGGGGACTTCTAAGTGAATTGGAAAAATAATTCTATTATGAAAACATTCTGCATCCCACTTTGAAATGTGGCATCTGGGGTCTTAAATGCTAACAAGCGGCCATCTAAGATGCATCAATTGGTCTCAACCCACCCGGAGCAAAGGAGAATGAAGAACACCAAGGTCACACGATAACTAAGAGCCCAAGAGACAGAAAGGGCCACCTGAACTAGAGACTTACATCATCCTGAGACCAGAAGAACTAGATGGTGCCCGGCCACAACCGATGACTGCCCTGACAGGGAGCACAACAGAGAACCCCTGGGGGAGCAGGAGATCAGTGGGATGCAGACCCCAAATTCTCATAAAAAGACCAGGCTTAATGGTCTGACTGCAACTGGAAGAATCCCGGTGGTCATGGTCCCCAAACCTTCTGTTGTCCCAGGACAGGAACCATTCCCCAAGACAACTCATCAGACATGAAATGGACTGGACAATGAGTTGGAGAGAGATGCTGATGAGGAGTGAGCTACTTGTATCAGTTGGACACTTGAGACTGTGTTGGCATCTCCTGTCTGGAGGGGAAATGGGAGGGTAGAGAGGGTTAGAAACTGGCAAAATTGTCACGAAAGGAGAGACTGGAAGGGCTGACTCATTAGGGGGAGAGTAAGTGGGAGTATGGAGTAAGGTGTATACAAGCTTATATGTGACAAACTGACTTGATTTGTAAATTTTCACTTAATGCGCAATAATAATTAATAAATATATATATAAAAAGAAAGGAACCTATGGTAACTTCTCCTTTGCCTACGACAAAGAAACAAGAGGTTTTTTAGGTTTTTGTGGATATTGTTGAAATTAGATTCCAAATTTTTCATTGTTATCCCAACCCTTATATCACTATCTGAAAAAAGAAGTAACTTATCCTTTTTCCATTTTGAAGAAAGTATACAAGCTATATACACACTTCAAGAAGCCCTTCTAGCCACTCCCACTTTGGGGTACCCAAATCATGCCTTGAGATTTTCCCTGTGTGTTAATGAACAAAATGGAAATTATTGTGGTGTTTTAACTCAGAAACATGGGAATCATCACAGGCCTGAATGGTACTGTCTTAGTTATCTAGTGCTGCTATAACAGAAATACCACAAGTGAATGGCTTTACCACACAGAAATTTATTCTCTCACAATCTGGTAGGCTAGAATGAAATATTTACCCCCTACCTCCTTCCCCCCCAAAATAAAAAAGACATGAAAAATGTGAAGACATTATTAGCAGGATAGATATAATTGTCATAGAGAACAACTGAACATAAATAATTTAATGAGCCATAAAACAAATTAAAATTGTAATCAGCTTAGAAATAAATATCCGAAATTTAATACCCCTCTTTGAAAATAAACAATAAGCCAGTACAAATGTACTTTAAAGGAAAAATCTAGGTGGAAACTATAATATATTTTGAAATGATTAATAAAGAAAATGCAATATATTGCAATTTGCAAAACTTATTTGTACTCCCTTCCAGTCACTAACATCGTCCCCTCCCCTATGAGGTTGGGGTTGGAGTCATAGTTTTTTCTCTGTATATATTACATGAAAGACTTAGAAAGTCCACCACAATGGTTTTTTGTAGAGCTGGCCATGACAGTAAGTCCCTACCTTCCCTGCAACCTTGAAAAATCACACATGCCCAGAGCTGTACTGGGGTAGACTGAGTTCATAGGAATTTAAATTATTAAATGCTTCTACTTTCTTGAGATGATCATATATTTCTCTCCTTTCTATATTAGAAGAATATAACCTGTGCTAATTATGTCAATTGAATCACAAAAGTTAAAATATATATATATTTTATTCCTAAAATAAATCTAAAATTTATTCCTTAAATATTTGAAAATACGTTCTCGTGAAGTCATCTTGACATTGTTTTCTCTTTATACTATTTAATTTTGTTAATCTCAAAATCAAGAATTAGAAATGTACAGCACTAATCTTTTTTTTCTAACTTTTGTGGGAGTTTATCGATTTCACCTGAAGTATAAAACACATTACCCCCAAATTTGTCATTGTATGTTCTTATGACTTACCCATTGCATTCATTAAGCTTTCTGTTTTTGTTGTTTTGTTTTTTAAAGATTAATGTTTTCCTTTGTTGAACCCCTATATTATATGTTAATTTTCTTGTTTATTAATTTCTGTATTTGTCTCATTGCTTATTTTTTCTGCTTTTTTTTTTTTTCCTGATTTGTGGTCTTATTTTTTCTTTCTGTAATATTTAAGTCAGTAAATTCCTACTAAGCAAGCATTTTGCTATATTCTAAAAGTTTCAATATATTTTACTATAATTATTATTTTTAAATCTTTTCTAATTCTGATTGTGATTTATTTTTGAACTATTAGTTAATTAGAAGCATATAACTAAATGCCTAAACGTGAGAATTTTCTAGTTATCTTCTTAGAAAAATTTGCTGTTACCATAGGGCATATTGTATATGTTTTATGATCTGTTAGGAGTGATTTATAGGTTAGCATAAAGTTTCTCAACCACAATGTAACTGACATTTAAAAACAGATCATTCTTTGCTGGGGGAAGCTGTCCTGTACAGTGTAGGATGATTAGCGTGATCTCTGGTCACTATCCATTAGATGCCAGTAGCATCCCACCTCCCACAGTGAAGACAATCAAGAAGTGTCTCCAGACGTGGCTTAATGTTCCCTGGGGTGCACATCACCTCCATTGAAAATCTCTTTTTTTTCCATATGCTAAATTTTGGTAGGTGTTCCATGTACACTTAAAAATAATGTGCAGACTGACATTGTTGGATCCAGGCTTCTATATGTCACTTATTCAAGCTTATATACCATTCTGATTAAACTTTTTATATAACTATTAATATCAGTTATTGATGTAGGTGTGTTAAAATTTTCAACTATTTATAATTATGGTTTTGTTTATCTTTTATTTTCATTAACTTCTGTATAGACTTTGATGATACATTATTCAAGTTATACAAGTTTAGAATAGTCATATCTTGATGGATTAACAACAGCCTTTCTACGTGTATTCTTATTTCTGATATACCTGAGTTAACTTTAATTTTCTACATTTTATTTTCTGCTTATCTCACCTGTTCCAAACTTCCTATCCTTCATTATAGTCATATTTTTTTAAGTAAAATCTAGTCACTTTATTCAAGGAATGCGTATGAAAACAAAAGGATAGAGTTGTCAAAAATAAATAAGAATAAAGAAGAAGCACCTTCTCCTCTCTATCCTCTGTGCAAAGTTTCACTCTCAAAACCTAAATCATACACATTCAATGTCTCTCTCCTTCTCTGAAGTGGATGAGCCACTAAAACTAGAACGCCATTTATTCCTTAGAGTTACTTTCTTCTGTTTCCCCAACTCTATTCCAAAGTCAAAGAGCTAAGCTAAAAGAATGTGTGTGCCTACGTTAAAAGGATCCTGCTAGAGACACAGAAAGAGCATTTCAATGCTAAAGTGTATCATAATAACCCTATAAATAGGACAGTATAGAACTGCCCCATAGGGTTTCCAAGGAGCAGCTGGTGGATTCAAACTGCTGACCTTTTGGTTAGCATGCCAACGCTTAACCACTGAGCCACCATGGCTCCAAAGCGTATCCTAATGAAATACATGAGCCAAGTACAATGTGATGAAACATCAATCTAACATCGCATATCTGGTAAGGCTCTGAAACCCACAAGATTGGATGACAAGCTAAATTCAAGTTCTAACATACTCAGGAATAGTTTCTGTCCCAAGAGAGAATGGATATAACATACCTATTTCCTCTCCAGTAATTCAGGAAAAAATGAAATAAAATAAAAAATCATACAGAATCTCAAAGTTTTACCATAATTTTAAAAATAAATTTAACCACTGCTAATATACTTCCCAGAAGGCACTCCAGACAACACTCTGTGAGTAGACACTTGTATTTTTTAAGATGTTTATTATCTAGTTAAATATGAATAACCATCCACCAATCTTATAGTCCTTCCTTAAATGGAGAGTGCTAGTAAGGCAATTCATGTTAAAAAAAAAAAAAAAAGCCCTCTAATTTCAACTTATTAACAAATTATGGATAACATTGCAAAGAATGGGAATTCCGGAACACTTAATTGTGCTCATGAGGAACCTTTACATAGATCAAGAGGCAGTTGTTTGGACAGAACAAGGGGATACCGATTGGTTTAAGTCAGGAAAGCTGTGCGTCTGGGTTGTATTCTTTCACCATACCTATTTAATCTGTATGCTGAACATATAATCTGAGAAGCTGGACTATATGAAGAAGAATGGGACATCAGGTTTGGAGGAAGACTCATTAACGACCTGCGTTATACAGGTGACACAACCTTGCTTGCTGAAATTAAAGAGGACTTGAAGCACTTACTAATGAAGATCAGAGACCACAGCCTTCAGTATGGATTGCACCTCAACATAAAGAAAACAAAAATCCTCACAACTGGACCAATAAGAATGAATTTGTCAAGGATTTCATTTTACTTGTATCCACAATCAACAGTCATGGAAGCAGGAGTCAAGAAATCAAGTGACGTATTGAATTGGGTAAATCTACTGCAAAGGACCTCTTTAAAGTGTTAAAAAGCAAAGATGTCACCTTGAAGACTAAGGTGCACCTGACCCAAGCTATGATATTTTCAATTGCATCATATGCATGTGAAAGCTGGACAATGGATAAGGAAGACCGAAGAAGAAATGACGCCTTTGAATTGTGGTGTTGGCAAAGAATATTGACTATACCATGGACTGCCAAAAGAATGAACAAATCTTTCTTAGAATAAGTGCAACCAGAATGTACCTTAGAAGCAAGGATGGCAAGACTGCGTCTTACATACTTTGGACATGTTGTCAGGAGAGATGAGTCCCTGGAGAAGGACATCATGCTTGGCAATGTACAGGGTCAGCAGAAAAGAGGAAGACCCTCAACGAGGTGGATTGACACAGTGGCTACAACAATGAGCTGAAGCATAACAACGATTGTAAGGATGGTGCAGGACCAGGCAGGGTTTCTTTCTGTTGTGCATAGGGTCACTATGAGTTGGAACCGACTCAACAGCACCTAACAACAACAACAACAATTTCTACTTCATCTACAACCCACCGATTTTGATTATTGTATCTTCTTAGATCAGTTCATAATAGCTCCTTAGATACATAGATTATTTAGAACGTTACTATTTAACTTCCGTGTGGTTAGAAATTGTCCTTTTATCCTTCTGTTACTGGCTTTAAGTTGGATTTCATTATTGTCAGAAAGCATATTTTGTATGGTTTCTATCTTTTACATGTATTAATGTTTGTTTTATGAAGAAGTGCATGGTCTACCTTGGTCAATACCCCATGCATAATTGAGAGAA
This sequence comes from Loxodonta africana, assembly GCF_030014295.1. NCBI lineage: Eukaryota > Metazoa > Chordata > Mammalia > Proboscidea > Elephantidae > Loxodonta > Loxodonta africana. The sequence goes on from NW_026975036.1 coordinate 1,236,836, forward strand.
ATGTGTATCCTGATGATGCTGGGTAAAGCACTTGAGAAATGTGAATTAAGTCCATGTGGTGGATGGTATCTGACTACTAGTTCTCTGTATTACTGAATGTTGAGGTATGTAAGTATCATTGTGAGTTTTTATCTGCTTCTCCTGTCACTTCTGTCAGTTTGTTTCACGCATTTTGCAGCTCTTTTGTTAGGATTATGTCTTCTTGGTAAATTGATCATTTTACCCTTATGTGATGTCTCTCTCTACCTTTGTTAGTTTTCTGTTCTGACGTTGATATAATCATTCCAGCCTTCTTTTGATTAGTGTTTGCGTAGTATAAATTTTTTCATACTTTTAATTTTAACCTACCTATATCTTTATATTTAAAGTAAATTTCTTGTAGATAGCATGTGGTTGAGCTATTTTTTTTTAAATCTATTCTGATAACTTCTGCCTTTTAATCAGTGTTTTATAATATTTACTTTTAATGTAACTATTGATATGATTAGATCTAATATTACAAATTTATTAGCTGTTTTCTACAACATAAATAATTTCTATAGAGAATATCTTAATATACAATTTATGCTCAAAAGTAAAAAAAAAAAAAAAAAGATAGCAATTAAACTCTTCTGCCAGGTATAAATTCCTGAAATTAGGTCATATCAGTACCTGGAATCAGTTCCTTAAAAGCTGCCTGTCAAAAAAAAGCAGTAATAATTTAGAAACCAATTTACTAACCTAATAGGACCAAATTGGTACTATTCTTATCTGTGTAATGTGAGTCTTGAACACCCCTGTGTATAAATCACGGGGCTGGATTCAAAATCTGGCCTTTCCAGGGCTTCAGATCCCAAGCTGTCCAAGGTCTTGTGGGAAACAAAAAAACCTCATCAAAAATTATATCCCACTTGTGAACTCCAGAAAATGATCACATCTTATGGCCTTTTAAATCTAATCACGAAGGAAGAGAGAAAACTGTGATTTTGTATTCAATTGACATCAAGAAAGCACAGCCATAACGATACAATCATTTTCATCCAGTCTCGATTTCTCCAGAGGAGCTGTTTGAGTGTATGAAAAATGGATATTTATTATCCCAACTTCTTCCTGCAGCTCTACAGTGTGTAAGGGATGCCCTAGTAGGGGTGATGGAAATGGGAAACCCTGCAGACTTCTACATGGTGATGGTGAGTTAATCCCCAGTCCCCCCACATTTTTTTCATGTCCCTATTTAGTTGGATTCTTATTTATTGTTAGCCCATAAGAGGACATATGACTAGGAAAAAAAGATGTTACATCCCTTTAATGTATCTTGTAGGTTATTTTATTTCATCTACTTCCTTTCTTCTGCTATTCAGAGAGGTGAGATAGTAGGAGGTGACTCCATGTTCTAATGGTCAGGACTACTATCAAGCCAATTTAATTCAGTATATTTGAGCAAGACAGTCTGATGAGCTGATACATTTCTGTTTCTCTTTATTCTTCCACTAAATAGAGCGGTTATTCTTGTTCTGTACAAGCCATAAAACCTCTGATCATGTTCTATTTCTTTCCTTCTGATTTATTCTCTTGGTAATTGGGATACTAATTCAATTGTCCTTCTTCACAGAAAAAAAAAATGGCCACCAGCCTTTTAGAGAAAGTGAAGAGTGAGATTAGATATGCAATTTGGAATTTTTTCTTACATTTCCCTCATATATATATATGTATGTGTGTATGTATCTACATACCAATGTATTTGTATATACCTATATCTATCCATCCAAACATCCACCCACCCACCCACCCGTCCATCTGTCCGTCCATCATCCATCCATCCATCCATCTATTGATCGATCAATCTATCATCTGTCTATATCATATATATCCCTGGTGGTGCAATTGTTAAGAGCTTGGCTGCTAACCAAATCCACCACACTCCCTGGAAATCCTCTGGGGCAGTTCTACTCTAACCTATAGGATCACTATAAGTCAGAATTGACTCAAAGGTGCCAGGCCAAACATATACACACAAATACATACATATATATACATACACACACTCACACATTTACATACCTGCACACAAACTTATAACAAGAATAATTTTAAGATAACTTCACCATGCTGTAACGATGTCTACTTTATTTATTTTGCCTTCCAATTACCTGCAACATTTTACACAGTTCTGGAAAATCCAAGGCATTTCCTTAATTGCAGAAAATTGAAACATTTTCTGCTGAGGATCCTGAGCAGTGCACATATATCTAAGAAATTTGGGGGAGAACATGCAGAAAAAGGAAAACATATTTGTTCATCATTTTGGTCAAGGAATTTAGCTCTTGTGGTTAACAGCTGCAGCTGCAAACCAAAAGGTCAGCAGTTCGAATCTACGAGGTGCTTCTTGGAAACCCTATGGGGCAACTCTACTCTGTTTTAGGGTCGCTATGAGTTGGAATTGACTTGACAGCAACAGGTCTGGTTTTGTTGTTTTTTCTTGTATTCAGAATATTCTCCAAAGTCACCACGTCTCCCATCCAGGCACTGCAAATGGTATAACCCTTCTTTCTTTACATCAACTCACAGAAAAGCTTATTCATGTTCAAAATTCAAACCAAAAAACTCACTGATGTCAAGTTGATTTTGACTCACAGTAACCCTGTAGGGCAGAGTAGTACTGCCTCATAAATTTTCCAAGGCTGTATGTCTTTATGGAAGCAGACTGCCACATCTTTCTGCTGTAGAGAGGCTAGTGGGTTCAAACAGTTAACCTTTTGATTAGCAGTGAAGTGCTTTAAGCACTGCACCACAAAGGCACCCTTATTAATGTTCATATTAATATAATTCACTCTATATATTTTATAAGGAAATAAATTTTACATGTTAGAATTAGCCTATATTAGACCGAGGAGCTGAAGAAAATCATTGATAACAAAAGGGAATAAGGTACTTTGAGAGTAAAGCTATGGCAGAAGAGAACAGGTAGAATACAGAAGAGATCAGTGAATGAAAAAGTTAGGAAGCTGTGCTTTCTATTCTGTCTTCTCTGTGAAGAATCGGCATGTCTGAAAAACTTACCAACAAGACCATCATGACGGAGTTCTTGCTTATGAGATTCCCTGGTGACTGGGTAATAGAGACACTCCATGCAGAACTCTTCTTCCTCATGTACCTGGCAGCACTGATGGCGGACCCCCTCAGCTTCACCCTCACCACTGTAGACCAGCACCTCCAAACTCCCATGTATTTCTTCCTGAAGAATGTGTCCTTGATTGACATCTGTCACTGAGCCCAAGTCCATCATGAACTCTCTAGCCAACAAGCATCCCATATCCTTCCTAGCATGTGCCTCACAACTTTTTCTTGTCATTTTTTTCGGGGGCACAGAGTTTGCCCTCCTTACAGTCACGACCTATGACTGCTATGCTGCCATCTGTCATCCTTTGCTTTATGAGACCATTATGAATAGAGGTACCTGTGTGCAGATGGTGGCTGCATCGTGGCTCAGTGGATGTGGCTATGGATCCATTCACGTAGCAGTTACACTCTCTGTCAATTTCTGTGGGTGCAACGTAGTGCACCAGTTCTTCTGTGATGTTCCATCACTGCTTGCACTTGCTTGTTATGGGGAGCATATCTTAGAATATGCATTTATTATTGCTAGCTGCTGTTTTGCTTCTGTATGTTTTATTTTGATGGTTGTGTCTTATGTTCACATTTTTTCCACCATTCTCAGAATCCCATCTGCAAAGGGCAGAGTGAAACTTTCTCCACTTGCATACCCCACCTCACTGTGGTGACCTTGTTCTTCTTTTCAGGAATTATTACATATTTAGCAAAAATTTCAAATCTTCGTCTTCACTAAAAGTGTTGGTATCTGTGCTTTACACTGTGTTACCACCCACTCTTAATCCTCTCATGTAGAGCCTGAGAAAGAAGGATGTGCAGATGGCCCTAGAAAAACTGACAGCTGGCAAAAAGGTCAAGAATATTTTCTTGATTTACATTTGCAAAAATTATTTAAATGTATGATTTGGCTGACGATAATTATTTCAAAATGAGGAGATACTTTTATCCTCCTACTGCTAGGCTACAGAATGTGACAATATGTTGTCTAACAGAATAACAGGCCAAAATTTTACTATGTCATTTGTTGTGTAGTGAATGAGTAGCTTGGAAACTTTCAATTCAATGGCTCTCTTTCTGGTATTGATTTCAGGGGGCAAATTCTGAATGTCTTACATTCATTGTCAGTGTTTCCTAACACCCTGTAATTTTGCAACCTTTTGGGAGATAGGCATGCAAAATAGCATGTTTTATTGTAAGTCCTGGAATACAGTTTATTTTTAAAGTGTTTGTAGTTAAAATAAAGATGTGGGGCTCCTTATAACCTGTCTTTAGGAGTTCTATTTGTTTATGCTAATTAAATATTTAATTGTGGGTTTCACAGTAAAATCATCAGAGAGTGGTCAAATTGCTGTGATCACTGGCCACTCAGGTATTAAGAGTGTCCAAAAATGGTGATGACAACATTCTTATAAAAAGTCTAGTTTCAGAATAGGATCTTACCAGAAATATTTATGTTGTGAATAAACACAGAATATCACAGTCCTGAAGTAATTTTGTACAAGTCTCTTATGTATACATATTTATGATTCCAATTCTCCTTTTCCTAATTCAATCCAAAAAAAAAAAAAAGCCCAAAAGCCAAACCCATTGCCATGGAGTTGATTCTGACTCATAATAGTGATCCTGTAAAACAGAGTAGACCTGCCCCCTAGGGTTTCCAAGTCTGTAACCTTTACAGAAACAGACTGCCACAGGTTTCTCTTGGGGAGCGACCATAGGTCCAAACCACCAGGTGAGAATTTTAATTAGCCACTGTGCCAAAAGGGCTCCTGATGGCTCTTCTCTAATTCAAGATTCTTCCACAAATTTTGTGCATTAACTTTCCTTCATTCTTTCATTTTTCCTTTCTTCTGTTGTTCCTTCCTCCATCCCTCCTTTTATTACTTCCTTTTTTATGTCCTTTATTGTCTTTCTTTTTCTCTTTGACCTCTTTATTTGTCCCTTCTTTTATCTTTTTTTTTCTTCTCCACTTTAAGTATAGATTCATTTTTCTTGTCTCCACTTTTACTCCTACCTGTCATTTTAAGTTTCTTCCTACTCAGATTATCTTACTACATCCCTAAAAAATACCTCTACCTTCTTTGTTGCCACCTTGGTGAGGAAATGGCCATTGCTACCTCTGTGTGTACAAATGCTTCACACATTGTGATCTGCTCCAGTAGACGGGATTGATCTGAACTTGGTTTAGTCATGTATGACAATACCTTTCCTTCCCTTTTTTTCCCATTCCTTTTCTCTGTATTTTAATGTTAATGACTTTTTAAAAGAGCCCTCAAGAGGAAATAATTTACCACAGATACTGAAATTCCATGTTCCTTTTCTTAGGTACATAAGATGCTTTTGTATCATTAAATTCTAATTTTATACTTAGTAGAATTCACTACTTTAGTCACTCCTGGTCTTCCCACTAAACATTCTCCACTGTATGTCAGCTAATCCTCACTCCATCTTTCTATTAACCTGAGTGTGATTCTCACTCATTTGTTTTTCTCCCTCAACCACATCTAATAACTCAGCAAATCCTTTCCTCTCTGTTCTCCAGGAGTTTACCATTTCTTACAAATTATACTGATGCCACCGTGGGTCACACTCCTATGGTTTGTCATTTAGACCATGGCTACAGCCCCCAGCCTATTCTACCTGCTTCCTCCCTCACCTGCCTTCTGACTATCCTCTGTGAAGCAGCTGAGTTGATTTGTAGGGTCAACATTAACTACACCTCAGCTCACATTCAGGACAAGCCAGAGTCCCCCCACTGTTATAGAAAGTTCTCCATCATCTATGCTTTAGTTACATAATAGTCCTGAATTTTCCCACTCAACACCCTTTTCAAGTCCCAGTGCCCTCTTTGTTCCTGCTTCAGGTAGTCTTTGCTGTTGATGGTCCTTCTGGTTGGAATGCTTTTCTTCCAGGTATCTGCACAGCTACTTCCCCGTTCTTCCAAATTATGGTTTTATAAAATGCTGAGTGAAACGAAATTCTGTTTCTCTATTTCTCTTTCAATCTATGTGTGTATGTGTGTGTGCATTTGTTTGTGTCCTGTAGTAAAACATGTTGTTAGCAGCTGTTAACTCAGTCCCTGACCGATGTCAAACCCGTGCATAATGTAAAGAAACATTGGCTGGTCCTGTGTCATCTCCATAAGTGGGTGTGGATCAAACCATTGTGATTTACAGAGTTTTTTTTAATATTTATTGTGCTTTAAGTGAAAGTTTACAAATCAAGTTGATCTCTCACACAAAAACTTATATACACCTTGTTACATACTCCCAGTTGCTCTCCCCCAATGAGACAGCCCGCTCCCTCCCTCCATTCTCTCTTTTCGTGTCCATTTCATCAGCTTCTAACTCCCTCTACCCTCTCATCTACCCTCCAGGGAGGAGACTCCAACATAGTCTCAAGTGTCCACCTGATCCAAGAAGCTCACTCCTCACCAGCATCCCTCTCCAATCTATTGTCCAGTCCAATCCCTGTCTGAAGAGTTGGCTTTGGGAATGGTTCCTGTCCTGGGCCAACAGAAGGTCTGGGGGCCATGACACTGGGGTCCTTCTAGTTTCGGTCAGACCATTAAGTCTGGTCTTTTTACGAGAATTTGGGATGTGCATCCCACTGATCTCCTGCTCCCTCAGTGGTTCTCTGTTGTGTTCTCTGTCAGGACAGTCATCGGTTGTAGCCAGGCACCATCTAGCTCTTCTGGTCTCTGGCTGATGTAGTCTGTGGTTTATGTGGCCCTTTCTGTCTCTTGGGCTCATAATTACCTTGTGTCCTTGGTGTTCTTCATTCTTCTTTGATCCAGGTGTTTTGAGACCAATTGATGCATCTTAGATGGCCGCTTGCTAGCCTTAAAGACCCCAGATGACTATCTCCAAGGTGGGATGCAGAATGTTTTCTTAATAGATTTTATTATGCCAATTGACTTAGATGTCCCCAAAAACCATGGTCCCCAAACCGCCGCTCCACTACGCTGGCCTTTGAAGCATTCCGTTTATTTTGGAAACTTCTTTGCTTTTTGTTTAGCCCAGTTGTGCTGACCTCGTCTGTATTGTGTGTTGTCTTTCCCATCACCTAATGTAGCTCTTATCTACTGTCTAGTCAGTGAATACCCCTCTCCCACCCTCCCTCCCTCCCTCCTCTCATAACCATCAAAGAATATTTTCTTCTCTGTTTAAACTATATCTTGAGTTCTTACAATAGTGGTCTTATACAATATTTGTCCTTTTGCAACTGGCTAATTTCACTCAGCATAATAATGCCTTCCAGATTCCTCCATGTTATGAAATGTTTCAGAGATTCATCACTGTTCTTCATCAATGCATAGTATACCATAATTTATTTATCCTTTCATCCTTTGATGGGCACCTTGGTTGCTTCCATCTTTTTGCTATTGTAAACAGTGCTGCAATGAACACGGGTGTGCATATATCTGCTCGTGTAAAGGCTGTTATTTCTCTAGGTTATATTCCAAGGAGTGGGATTGCTGGATCTTATGTTACTTCTATTTCTGGCTTTTTAAGGAAGTGCCAAATCGATTTCCAAAGTGGTTGTACCATTTTACATTCCCATCAGCAGTGTAAAAGTGTTCCAGTCTCTCCACAGCCTCTCCAACATTTATTGCTTTGTGTTTTTTGGATTAATGCCAGCCTGTTGGAGTGAGATGGAATCTGACTGTAGTTTTGATTTGCATTTCTCTAATGGCTAATGATAGTGAGCATTTCCTCAAGTATCTGTTAAGCTACTTGAATGTCTTCTTTAGTGAAGTATCTGTTCATATCTTTTGCTCTTTTTTTAATTGGCTTATTTGTCTTTTTGCAGGTGAGTTTTTGCAGTATCATGTAGATTTTAGAGATCAGGTGCTGGCCGTAAATGTCATAGCTAAAAATTTTTCCCCAGTCTGTAGGTAATCTTTTTACTTTTTTGGTGAAGTCTTTGGATGAGCATCAGTGTTTGATGTGATTTATAGAGTTTTTGCTGTTTGAATTTTTGAAGTAGGTTTCCAGGCCCTTCTTTCTGGTATGTCTTAGTCTGGATGCTTCTCTGACACCTGTTCAGCATTTTAGCAACACTGAAGCATCCCCTGACAGGTGGATGATGACTGTGCTTGAGGAGTATTGCCTGGGAATTGAATCCAGGTCTCAAGCATGGAAGGGAGGAATTCTACCACTCAACCACCACTGCCCATTGTAAAACATGGTTACTGTAAATTAAAGCAAAAGCCTGGATTAAACTCTTGACTAAGCTGACACACACTGTAGTCAGTTCTCTTGTGTAGAGATACAGGGTTTCACTACAGAGTAAATCCAGAATTAGTGTGATGTTCTGAACAGGTTTAGACTAGATTCATCTCCTGTATATTTCATTCAAGTGCAGAATTTCTGTGAGTTAAGATTTCTGTTAGTGTAGAGCTGCTGCTATTATAATCGTATTGAGGGGTAGAGGAGATCATAAAGAAGCATAGTGAATCTAAGGTATAAGCTGAAAGATTAAGTAATAAATACAATTAAAAGACATTTTATACTGTTTTGTAAGGGGCCTTTTTAGCTCCTGAAAATATCCTTTAAACATTGCCATTGATTCATAAGAATCATTATTTGATTAAAGTCTTTTATTTATTATTATATGTCTAAAAAAAATTTTTTTTTTTTTTACTATATATACACCCAAATACTACACTCATGTTTTAGCATACTGTTTATAGATTCGTATTTTTTTATGTGTCTTTCAGTTTGTCGTACTGTGGGGTCTTGTATGTTGCTCTGATGCTGGAAGCTATGCTACCGGTATTCAGATATCAGCAGGGTCACCCATGGAGGACAGATTTCAGCTGAGCTTCCAGACTAATACAGGCTAGGAAGAAGGACCTGGCAGTCTACTTCTGAAAAGCATTAGCCAGTGAAAACCTTACGAATAGAAGGGGAACATTGTCTGATATAGTGCTGGAAAATGAGCCCCCCAGGTTGGAAGGCACTCAAAAGATGACTGGGGAAGAGCTGCCTCCTCAAAGTAGAGTTGACCTTAATGACGCGGATGGAGTAAAGCTTCAGGGGTCTTCATTTGCTGATGTGGCACGATTCAAAATGAGAAGAAACAGCTGCAAACATCCATTAATAATTGGAACCTGGAATGTATGAAGTATGAATCTAGGAAAATTGGAAATCGTCAAAAATGAAATAGAACACATAAACATCGATATCCTAGACATTAGTGAGCTGAAATGGACTGGTATTGGCCATTTTGAATCAGAAAATCATATAGTCTACTATGCTGGGAATGAAAACTTGGAAAGGAATGGTGTTGCATTCATCATCAAAAGAACGTTTCAAAATCTATCCTGAAGTACAATGCTGTCAGTGATAGGATAATATCCATAAGCCTACAAGGGAGAGCAGTTAATACGACTATTCTTCAAATTTACATACCAACCACCAGGGCCAAAGATGAAGAAATAGATTTTCATCAGCTGCTGCAGTCTGAAATTGAGAGAACATGCAATCAAGATGCATTGATAATTACTGGCAATTGGAATGCAAAAGTTGGAAACAAAGAAGAAGGATCAGTAGTTGGAAAATATGGCCTTGGTGATAGAAACAACGCCGGAGATCAAATGATAGAATTTTCTAAGACCAACGACTTCTTTATTGCAAATACCTTCTTTCACCAACATAAACAGCGACTATACACATGGACCTTGCCAGATGGAACACACAGAAATCAAATTGACTACATCTGTGGAAAGAGACGAAGGAAAAGCTCAATATCATCAGTCAGAACAATGCCAGGGGCCGGGTGTGGAACAGACCATCGATTGCTCATATGCAAGTTGAAGCTGAAACTGAAGAAAATCGGAGCAAGTCCACGAGAGCCAAAATATGACCTTGAGTATATCCCACCTGAATTTAGAGACCATCTCAAGAATAGATTTGAGGCACTGAACACTAGTGACCGAAGACCAGATGAGTTTTGGAAGGACATCATCCATGAAGAAAGCAAGAGGTCACTGAAAAGACAGGAAAGAAAGAAAAGAGCAGGTTAGATGTCAGAGGAGACTCTGAAACTTGCTCTTGAGCGTCGAGCAGCTAAAGCAAAAGGAAGAATTGGTGAAGTAAAAGAACTGAACAGAAGATTTCAAAGGGCCTCTCGAGAAGACAGAGTAAAGTATTACAGTGACATGTGCAAAGAGCTGGAGATGGAAAACCAAAAGGGAAGAACACGCTCGGCGTTTCTCAAGCTGAAAGAACTGAAGAAAAAATTCAAGCCTCAAGTTGCAATAGTGAAGGATTGCATGGGGAAAATATTAAATGATGCAGGAAACATCAAAAGAAGATGGAAGAATACACAGAGTCATTATACCAAAAAGAATTAGTCGATATTCAACCATTTCAAGAGGTGGCATAAGATCAGGAACCGATGGTACTGAAGGAAGAAGTGCTAACTGCTCTGAAGGCATTGGTGAAAAACAAGGCTCCAGGAATTTATGGAATATCAACTGAGATGTTTCAACAAACAGATGCAGTGCTGGAGGTGCTCACTAGTCTATGCCAAGAAATATGGAAGACAGCTTCCTGGCCAACTGACTGGAAGAAAAAATATATATATATATTTATGCCTATTCCCAAGAAAGGTGATCCAACCAAATGTGGAAATTATAGAACAATATCATTAATATCACAAGCAAACAAATTTTGCTGAAGATCATTCAAAAACGGCTGAAGCAGTATATTAACAGGGAACTGCCAGAAATTCAGGTTGGTTTCAGAAGAGGACGTGGAACCAGGATATCATTGCTGATGTCAGATGGATCCTGGCTGAAAGCAGGGAATACCAGAAGGATGTTTACCTGTGTTTTATTGACTATGCAAAGGCATTTGACTATGTGGATCATAACAAACTATGGATAGCACTGTGAAGAATGGGGATTCCAGAAGACTTAATTGTGCTCATGAGGAACCTTTACATGGATCAAGAGGCAGTTGTTTACACAGAACAAGGGGATACTGATTGGTTTAAAGTCAGGAAAGGTGTGCGTCAGGGTTGTATTCTTTCACCATACCTATTTAATCTGTATGCTGAACAAATAACGAAAAGCTGGACTATATGAATAACAGGGCATCAGGATTGGAGGAAGACTCATTAACAACCTGCGTTATGCAGATGACACAACCTTGCTTGCTGAAAGTGAAGAGGACTTGAAGCACTTACTAATGAAGATCAAAGATCACAGCCTTTAGTATGGGTTGCACCTCAACATAAAGAAAACAAAAATCCTCACAACTGGAACAATGAGCAACATCATGATAAATGGAGAAAAGATTGAAGTTGTCAAGGATTTCATTTTACTTGGATCCACAATCAACACTCATGTAAGCAGGAGTCAAGAAATCAAAGGATGCATTGCACTGGGCAAATCTGCTGCAAAGGACCTCTTCAAAGTGTTGAAGAGCAAAGATATCGCCCTGAAGACTAAGATGTGCCTGACCCAAGCCATGGTATTTTCAATCGCATCACATGCATTTCAGAGCTGGACAATGAATAAGGAAGACTGAAGAAGAGCTGACGCCTTTGAACTGTGGTGTTGGCAAAGAATATTGAATATACCATGGACCGCCAAAGGAAAGAACAAATCTGTCTTGGAAGAAGTGTGGCCAGAATGCTCCTTAGAGCATTCTGCGTCTTACATACTTTGGACATGTTGTCAGGAGGGATGAGTCCCTGGAGAAGGACATCATGCTTGACAGAGTACAGGGTCAGCAGAAAAGAGGAATACCATAAACAAGGTGGATTGACACAGTGGCTGCAACAATGAGCTCAAGCATAACAACGATTGTAAGGATGGCGCAGGACCGGGCAGTGTTTCGTTCTGTTGTACATAGGGTCGCTATGAGTTGGAACTGACTCAACAGCACCTAACAACAACAACAACATTGTTTTACAGTAATATAAATGACATTAACTAAAATACCAAACTACAGATAATCATGTAATTAAGTTAACCTACATTTTACACCATATATGTAACATTATATACCAATATAAAAAAAATTTTTTTTTTTACTTCTCTGAAATAGAAGATATAGTCACTTTACATATTGTATTCCAAAGATATATCAAATTTTTATAGCTCTTAACCTATTCTTATAAATATAGGTTGTCTCTAGGTAATTGCCCTTATAAATAAGTATTCAGTTAACTCATTAATGTATACCTTTGTTTATATGTATGATTATAATTAGAACTGATACTTAAAATAGAACATCCAGATCAAATGATTTAATTATTTATTTAAATGTACTGTTACATGTGAAAAAAGTGACTCCTAGAGCCTCATGTCAATTTTCTTTTTTTTTAAGTGTGTAAGAATATTTCTAAAACTCATCAAATTATACACTTAAAATGGGTGGATTTTATGACATACAAATTATACCTTAACAAAGCCAATTTCAAAAAAATGCTTATTATAGCACAATATTGAAAACAACTTGATGCTCATCAGTATGAGACTGGCTAATAAATTCTAATCCATCTGTACAAACAACAATAACTATTACTAATACGGTTCCTTTGTTATGAAAATATCCATGATATCTTTTTTAATAGTTGATTTTATTGTTTTATTTGTTGTTAAGAACATACACAGTAAAAATACGCACCAAGTTTCCACATGTGAAGTTCAGTGATATTGATTACAGTCATCAAGTTGTGCATCCATTCTCACCATCATTTTTTGTGTTGTTCCTCCCACAGAAACATACACTCACTGCCTCCTAATGTTCCTATCTAATCTTTCCAGTTGGTGCTGTCAATTTGATCCCGTATAGACAGATCTTGAAAGGACATAATGCTCGAGGCAGGCTTTCTTTACTAGTTACACTGAACTATCATTTGATTTTAAGAAGATTTAAGGGGATTTTTTTTTTTTTTAGTACACATATTGTTTTATGACATTGATTACCAACCCCATGACATGTCAACACTCTCTCTTCTCAACCTTAGGTTGCCTATTACCAGCTTTCCTGTTCCCTCCTGACTTTTAGTCCTTGTCCCTGGACTGGTGTGCTCTTTAGGCTCATTTTGTTTTATGGGTCTGTCCAGTCTTTAGCTGAATGGTGAACCTCAGGTGTGACTTCATTATTGAGCTAAAAGGGTGTCCAGGGGTGTACTCTTAGGGTTTCTCCAGTCTCTGTCAGGCCAGCAAGTCTGGTCTTTCTTTTTGAGTTAGAATTTTGTTCTACATTTTTCTCCAGCTCTGTCCTGGACCCTCTATTGTGATCTTAAAGGGGTATTTTTGGTTTAAGGCTTAAAGATTATCTTAGGGCAATAGTTTCCGGGGTCTCACATCAATTTGCACACTACCAACAGGGTACGAGGGTATCTGTCTCACATTGTTCAACCAGCTTTAAAATCACCAATTTTGAATTTTTTTATTTGCGTACGTGAAAATTGCCAATGCATCATGACATTATTATTGAATTAAAATATTTTTCATTTATACATTTCATTTGTATGGTTTTATTTATACATTTTATGTTCAGGTTCTTTGTCTATTTTTTTCTTTGAAAGTTAGTTTTTTTCTTGCAATTTTGCATGAAATATTAAACATAATCACATATCAGATGAAATATTTTTCCTTTGTCGTTTCCCAGTGACTTTTCTATATGATATGCATTCATAAATAAAAATGTAAATTAATTTTATGAATCAAATATCTCTTTCTAAAATGCTTTCTTCATAGTAATTAAATACCTGCCTCCAGGCATTTTTTAGGACTTACCCATAACTCTGACGTTTAGAATTCATGAAGACATGTCTAATTTACATCACACACAAATTAGTAGAAATTTAGAAGTAGTCCAAAAAGAAATATATGTATTTTTAACCTTTCTGACTAGCATTTCATTTAGCTATCTTAGGATATAGAGTCTAGGATCCAAAACCAAACCCATTGCCGTTGAGTTGATTCTGACTCATAGCAACCCTATAGCACAGCATAGAACAGCCCCATTGGCTTTCCAAAGCTGTAAGTCTTGTGGAAGCAATCTGCCGCATCTTTCTCCCACAGAGTGGCTGATGGTGTCGAACCATTGACCTTTTGGTTAGTAGCCAAGTGTTTAGCACTTTGCAACCAGGGCTCCTTTGAGTCGAGAAGAAATATCTGTGTTTTTCTCTATTACTTTTATTTTTATTATTGTAAAAATATATAATCAAACAGTAAAAGTGGTAGCACATATAAGAACACAGACAGTCAAGGGATGGAACATACAAAATGAGCAGTGGTGGTGAGGGAAGGAGGAAAGCATGAAAATAAAGAAAGCAAGGGCCTCCCCATATGTGCCCTCAGTTCGCATCCCAGAGCCCCTCCTCCCTCCTGCTGTTTCCTGTTCTCAGGTGCCATTTGCTCCACAGCCAGCCAAGATTATGCATATGACAGAAATAAGACCATAGGCTCAGAAATTTAGAAGAAAGATCATTGCTGTTTACTGAGAATCTGGGATAAAGAAGAAAAGGGGAAAAGGTCCATCAGGCAGAAAAAAAAAAAAAAAGCTGGAGCCTAATGCTGCTCAATTTACCTGCCACTGCCCTTTTGGTATAGCTATTACGTTCCATCACCTTAATACATTCAATCATTTGTAGAAAAGTTGATTATTTTTGTTTTGTTGACATTGTATTATTAAAAGGTGTTGGACTTTTTCATTGCCTTTTCTGCACTGAATGTCATGACGATATTTTTCTTCTCTTTTAACTTGTGTGTATACAAAAATTAAATCACAAATATATATCAAATCTAGATAAAATATTCTAAACATTGACTGAATATATGGTATATGCATGTATGCATGTATATGTGTTGTTGTTGTTAGGTGCCGCTGAGTTGATTCTGAGTCATAGTGACTCCGTGAAACAAAATAGAACTGCTCCATAGGGTTTTCATGGCTGTAATGTTTATAGAAGCAGGTCGCCAGGTCTTTCTCCTGGTGGGTCCAAATCTCTAACCTGTCAATTAGCAGCCAAGTGTTTAACCATTGCACAACCAGGGCTCCTTGCATGTATATGCATAGACATGTACACATATAAACATGTGTCTATTTGTCTAGTTTTACATATATATAAAACAAACCCATTGCCATCCAGTCAATTACGACTCATAGCAACCCTATAGTACAGAGTAGAACTTACCCATAGGGTATAGGGTATACAACGCTGTAAATCTTTACAGAAGCAAACTGCCACATCTTCCTCACATAGAACAGCTGGTAGGTTCTAACTGCCGACCTTTGGGTTAGCAGTCAAGTGCGTAACCACAGTGCCACCAGGACTCCTCTGTGTATATATAAAACCAAACCAAATCTGTTGCCGACGAGCTGATTCCAACACACAGGGACCCTGTAGAACAGAGTAGATCTGCCCCATAGGGTTTCAAGGGAGCAGTTGGTGAATTGGGACTGCCGACCTTTTTTTGGTTAGCAGCCGTAGCTCTTAACTACTGCGCCAGACGTGTATATATAAATGTGTCTGTATGTTTTGTATATATACACATGCGTATTTTGTATACGTTAGGTGCTGTCGAGTCGGTTCCAACTCATAGCAATCCTATGCACAACAGAACGAAACACTGCCCAGTCCTGCGCCATCCTTACAATCTCTGTTATGCTTAAGCTCATCGTTGCAGCCACTGTGTCAATCTACCTCACTGAGGGTCTTCTATGTGTATATATAGACGTGTGTATATATATATAGTCCCTGGGTGGTACAAATGCTTACAGACTTTGTTACTAGTTGGAAGTCCATCCAGAGGTGCCAAGAAGAGAGGCCTGGTGATCTTCTTTCGAAAAGTCAGCCATCGAAAACCCTAAGGAGCATAGTTCTGCTCTGACACACATGGGTCTCCAGCAATCAGGATCGCGTCAATGGCAACTGGTCTGATTTGAATGTACAGTGAAACCCTTGAGAGCTGGAACTCAATGGAACTTCCTTATTTTCCTGGGTCTTGCAAGGTTTCCAACTTTGATGGGGTGTAATTACTACTTTTCCATTGCTTGTTTTAGTGGAAAATATTTGAGTTTTCCTTCTCTGACATATTTCTGCCTTACACAGGTTCTTGCTTTGGCAGGTTTTACCGTATCTCTATATCTATCTGCCTATATACCTAGGTGCAGATCCAGAACTAGATCTATATATGGAATGTGTGTACATATAAATATGCTTAGATATATATATTTATATTTATACAATTCAATAAAAAGACAAATGCCAGGGTCTCAAAAGCTTGCAAGTGGCCAGCCAAGTTACAATTGGTCTATTCACCTGGAGCAGCAGAAAAAGAGGAAGAGCCAGGAATAGGAGGAGGAAATGAAATGTGTGCCTAATTACTTCCACGAACAAATGCTTCCTTTGCCATGAGACCAGAAGAATTGGATGGTACCTGGCTTCCATTACTGAACATTTTGATCCAGGATTCTGTGGAAGAGTTCTTATCAAAAAGGGGGAAATGCAGAATAGAAATCCAAATTCTCATGCAAACCAGATTTTCTAGGGCCATTGAGGATGGATGAAATCCTGAAACTGTTGCCCTGAGATAATCTTTAAATCTTCAACCAATGTATCCTCTGAAGTTTTATTTAAACTGAACAATAGGTTAGCTTATTTAGTAAAAAATGTTTGCTTTGAACATCATGCTCTTTTGAAGTACTGTCTATATGGGATCAAATTGACTACAAAAACTTGAATGGTCAGATAGGAAGCTTACGGGGCAGTGAATTCATATTACTGAGATGAGAAAAAATTCAGAGAAGGAAAGTAAGATAATTACACAAATTGAAGAATGACATCAACCCCACTGAATTGTATATGTAGAAATTGTTGAACTGGTATATAGTTTGCTGTATATACTCTCAACAACAATAAAAAAATGAAATATATATGTGTGTATATACACACACACTCACATATATAATTTATAAATACTGTTAGCCAAAAATGATATCCTAAATCCTGTTATAGTTGGAGGATGCAATTTGGAATAATTATGTGATTTCATTTTTAGTAGTGAAATTCGAAAATACCAAATGTACATTAAAATTTTTGTTGTGATAGATATGAGTTAATTGAAAACATTTAAAGACTTGGTAAGAGTATACCTTTGCAAATGTTTTGGGAAGAATAAACATATACAATCCATCAATTATCAATAAATTATCAAAGTGTGCTATATCAATTAAACTGCAAGAAATACCTAAACAACCAAATAAACATGTGCACAGAGAATGTAATTATAATTATGTTAACCAAAAGTTTGCTTGTAAAGAGAAGACAGGATTTTCAAATACTGAATACCAATGCCATGAAATAATAAGGAAAACTGCTGGCATAATGGTTAAGTGCTAGGCTGCTAACCAAAAAGTTGGTGGTTCAAATCCACCCAGCCACTCTGCAGAAGAAAGACTCTGCCACCTGTTTAAGTAAGGATTACAGCCAACACAATGCTATTGGTACAGTTTTACTCTGTTGCACAGGGTCACTGAATCAGAATCAACTTGAAAGCGCCCAACTGCAGCAAAAAATAGATAAAAACACAAAGCCATGAAGAATATTGCTGTGTGTGAAAACTGAATCTCTAAACCACACATGGTGAATGTCAAAAGATGTATTTTTGTAAATATGTATGGCAAGTAATAGGAAGATTTTTGAAGGAAACATTCCCAAATGTGCAACTCTAGTTCTTCCTGGGAAGAAATTTGTGAATGAGTCTCTCCAGGCACGTTTCACATTAATTTTCTCCTACATTGCTTTATTTTATGCAAATAATATTTTCACAGATACTAGTGTTAAACTGACCAAAAAAAAAAAAAAGCAAAACTAAGCAACAATAAAACAAAACAACATTTGGACCTAATAGGTATTCCTGAATATAAATTTCAATACTTGGATTCAGCTATCCTATTTTCTACTAAAAAGTTAGTGTTGTAACACATTGATGAATAGAAAGAGACAAAATGAACAGTTGTTGTATATTCTCATCACAGAAAACCCCTAGGGGCATTTGAATTACCCTTCTGTGTGGTCCTAAATCCTGATGTTCATGGACCTCAAAGCCTAAGCCTCACCCCAATTATACCATGGTGATCTCATATGAAACTCAGAAGACACATAGGACTAGTGAGATAATTAAGCAGCCTTGGTCGTGGACTACCCCGCCGTTCCAGAATGAAGGTGTTCACTGAGGGCAGACACAGCATGGCCCTTTGCTTCCACATGTATAAGAACACATTCAGTGGAGGGATGGAAGAGGGAAATGTGCCCCATTCTACTCCTACTGTGCCTGTTGGGGTCTTTCCACTTCATGCCTGACTGCCAGTTCTAACCAAAGGGAAGAGAAATCTCTGTGAATATTGATAAATTTGTTATATTTTAATAAATTTATGCAACTCTTTTCTTCTGAAGTCTTCAGGAAGAGGAAATTTTAACATTGTCATCTGTATCCATAGAAGAAACCTGTGCTAATTGATAAGACTATTACTACCCAATTTGTTTCTAGGTGTTTTGTTTAAATGAAAGCTGGAGGGGTAAGGGAGAAAATTAAAAAAAAAAAAAAAAAGGTGCATTTGTAAATGTGAGAATGAGGAAGTAGTGGATGTTGAAAAAGCTGTTGTATTGTCTCAGGCAATAGTTTACAAGGCTGTAGTTTACAAGGAGAGAAGAGACGTTCCATCACAGCAGCAGTTACTCTCTAAAAAACAAAAAAAGAAGTGACAGTGTGGACATCCTAAACTTTACTGAAAACTCTTCTATCTGACATCAACTAGAAAAGACATCATCCCCATTCCACCTAGGACCTTCTTTGTATTATTTTTAACCACCGTTCACAAACCCATGCTTTTCTTTTTATTCTACTGTATTTTATTTTCAGAAACCCTGGTGGCGTAGTGGTTAAGAGCTCAGTTGCTAACCAAGAGGGCGGCAGTTCGAATCCGCCAGGCACTCCTTGGAAACTCTATGGAGCAGTTCTACTCTGTCCTATAGGGTCACTACGAGGTGGAATCGACTCGATGGCAGTGGGTATATTTTATTTCATTTTTCTCCATGTCAAGAGCAGCGTTTATCAAATGACTCCTGGAAGCAGTCAGTAGAAAAGAGAAAGACTGTGTTAATAGCTTTACATGTAGAATATATCCTAACCCCCATAAGCCTAAAACCAAACCTGCTGCGGTCTAGTCAATTCTGACTCATAGCAGTGGTGTAAGACAGAGTATATCTGCCTTATAGAGTTTCCAACGGAAGCAGACTACCACATCTTTCTCCCATGGAACAGCTGGTGGGTTAGAACCATCAACCTTTCATTTAGTAGCAGAGCACTTAACCACTGCTCCACCACGGCTCAAACCCCTACACCTGCATAGTAATCTCCTAAGGCATGGGAGGCAATATAACTTTTTCTTGCTTCCTGGACAGACGCACTTTGTTGCATCCTCTGCCTTTTTCTTAACTGCCTTTAATGCCAATCATATTTCAGTTTGCTCTCTCTAATATCACAAGAAAAAAAAATACAGTTGCACTCGAATCCATTCATATTCATGGCAACTCCATCCGTGTCAGGGTAGAACTATTCTCCATAGGGTTTTCAGTAGCTAATTTATTGCAAGTAAATTATTGTGTCTCTTCTGAGACAGATTTTGATGTACTCAAACCACCAGCCTTTTGGGTAGCAGCCCAGTGCATTACCTGCTTCCATTACCATTAAGAAAGTGGAGCTGTACTGTATGCCATTTTCCTGAGACTTTTCTGATAAGCTTCACTCCAAACAGAATCAAGCCATGTTAAGGGTGTTTGCTCCACCCTTTGCTTGTTAATATAACCAGAAGATTCGGGCTACTGAGTTCATATCTGAGTGAACTAGTTATCAGTGTATCTTTATTTCCACAGACATGAATCAGCATGCCTGAGAAACTAGACAACATAACCATCATAATGGAATTCTTGCTCATGGGATTCCCTGAGGACTGGATGCTACAGAGACTGTATGCAGCCCTCTTCTTCCTCACTTACCTGATGGCATTGACGGGGAACCTCCTCACTGTCACCCTCACCACCATTGATCTGCATCTCCACGCCCCTATGTATTTCTTTCTGAAGAATTTGTCCTTGATTGATATAAGCTTCATCTCTGTCACAGTCCCCAAGTCCATCCTGAACTCTCTAAGAGTCATTCTATCTCCTTCCTAGGATGTGCCTCACAAATTTTTCTTTTTCTTTTTTTTGGGAGCACAGAGTATGCCTTCCTTGTAGTCATGTCCTACGACTGCTATGCTGCCATCTGCCATCCTTTGCGCTATGAGACCATTATGAATAGAGGCTCCTGTGTGCAGGTGGTGACTGCATCATGGCGGATTTGTCTATGGGTCCATCCATGTAGCAGGTACATTCTCTGTCAATTTCTGTGGGCCCAACATAGTGCACCGGTTCTTCTGTGACATTCCCTCACTGCTTACACTTGCTTGTCCCAGGGAGCAAATTCTAGAATATGCATTTATAACTGCCAACTTTTCCTTTGCCTTTTTATGCTTCCTTTTCATGATTGCCTCTTATGTTCACATTTTCTCAGCTGTCTTAAGGATTCCATCTGCTCAGGGCAGGTGCAAAACTGTCTCCACCTGCATGCCCCACCTCACTGTGATGACCTTGTTCCTCTTTTCAGGCATTGTTACATATTTAGGCACCAACTATAAACCTGCATCATCACTGAATCTTTTCATGTCTGTGTTATACTCTGTGTTACCTCCCAGCCTGAGGAATAGGGATATGAAGGCAGCCCTAGGCAAATTACTGGGTGGTAAAATGTTGCTAAAGATGTAAGTATTCTGCTATCTTTAAAATATTGGCATGCATTTTCTCTTAAGTCAAAAGAAGTTTTTCAAATGTATTTTGGCCATCTATGTCTTTGGAACACATTAAATATCTTCAAGTTTAAAAATTCTCCTCCATATTGACTTCAACAGCCTTGTCACAATTTCTAGTGATGTTTTCTCACTTTACTTTTCAGCATTATATTTATTTAAAATATACACTTCTTTTATCACTTTGACATTTAATTTGGGCCAAATGTTTTGAAAGAGTGAGTTGAAAGGAAGTGGAGAAAGAGGTGAAACACCTATAAATAGAAGTTTTTTGTGTAACATCCACTGTAGACTAAACTGTTTGGAACTCTGCCATGTAACTATAAAATAGATATTGATATATATAGAAACCCTGTTGGCGTAGTGGTTAAGAGTTCTGCTGCTAACCAAAGGTGAGCAGTTCAAATCCACCAGCTGTTCCTTGGAAACCCTATGGGGCAGTTCTATTCTGTCCTATAGAGTCAGAACTGACTCCACGGCACCTAACAACAACATATGTATATACATGGCATGGACACTTAATAAAGGCAAATGGATATGTTACCATTACTGTATCTTCCATTTATTTTGTCACAGCTACAATAGACTGTATATTCTGTAATCGAAATCAGACCCACTGATTTTTATATTCTTTTCTTGGGAGGTTGTAGAGCATCTAGAAACACACAATGCAGTGAATAACCCAGACTTTGAGGTTATTCTGGTGGTTTCATCTCCTGTGTTGCCATTGTCAGATGCTGCCTCTTTACATTATCATACATTATTTCTTCAAAGTTAACGTATTATGTCTAATTTTCTGTCACTGTATTTTACAACTTTATAATAGTGATAGAAAACAGGAGTAAAGAGAACCCTTTGGCTGTCTTACTATTCTACACATTTTTCTTTTTAAACTTTTTTTATTGTACTTTAGATAAAGGTTTACAGAACAAACTAGCTTCTCATTAAACAGTGAGTACGTATATTGTTTTATGACATTGGTTAACCACCCCACGACATGTCAACACCCTCCCTCCTCAAACTTAGGTTCTGTATTACCAGCTTTCCTGTCCCCTCTTGCCTTCTAGTCCTTGGCCCTGGGCTGGTGCACCCCTTTGCTCTGATTTTGTTTTATGGGCCTGTCCAATCTTTGGCTGAATGGTGAACCTCAGGAGTGACTTCATTACTGAGCTGATAGCATGTACAGGGGCCATACTCTCAGGGTTTCTCCAGCCTCTGTCAGGCCAGCAAGTCTGGTCTTTTTTTTTTTTTTTTTGAGTTAGAATTTTGTTCTACATTTTTCTCCAGCTCTGTCTGGAGTGCTGTATTATGATCCCTGTCAGAGCAGTCAGTGGTGGTAGCCGGGCACCACCTCGTTGTACTGGACCTTTCTGGTGGAGGCCGTGACAGTTGTGGTCCTTTAGTCATTTGGACTAATCTTTCCCTTGTACCTTTAGTCTTCTTCATTCTTCCTTGCCCCTCAAAGGGGTGTGACCAGTGGAGTATCCTACATGGCCACTCACAGGCTTTTAAAACCCCTGACACTACTCACCAAAGTAGAATGTAGAGCATTTTCTTTATAGACTGTTATGCCAGTTGAGCTAGATGTTTGCTAAAACCATGGTCCCCGCGGTTCTCAGCCCAGCAATTTGGTCCCTTGGGAAGTTTGAATGTATCTATGGAGATACCATGACCTTGCCTTGTACAAGTTGTGCTGGCTTCCCTAGTATTTTGTACTGTCTTACCCTGCACCAAAGTTAGCACTTACCTATTGCCTATTTAGTGTTTTTCTATCCCACATTTCCTCTCCCTTGTAACCATCGAAGATTGTTTCTTTTTGTGCGTAAACCTTTTTAAGAGTTTTTACAGTAGTGGTCTCATACAATATTTGTCTTTTTGTGATTGACTTATTTCACTCAGCGTAATTCACCCATGTTATGAGATGCTTCGCAGATTCATCGTTGTTCTTTATCAGTGTGTAATACTCTGTTGTGTGTATGTACCACAATTTGTTTACCCATTCATTTGTTAATGGGCATCTAGGTTGTTTCCATCTTTTTGCTATTGTGAACAATGCTGCAATGAACATGGGTGTGCATATGTTTGTCCGTGTGATGACTCTTATTTCTCTAGGTTATATTCCTAGGAGTGGGATTGCTGGAACATGTAGTATTTCTATTTCATGTTTTTTTTAATGGTATTTCTAGCTTCCTAAGGAAGAGCAATAATGTCTTCCAAAATGGTTGTATCATTTTGCATTCCCACCAGCAGTGCATAAGAGTTCCAATCTCCCAGCAGCTTCTTCAACATTTGTTGTTTCATGTTTTTTTGATTCGTGCCAGTAATGCTGGGTGAGATGGTATCTCATCTACACATTTTTCTTATCATCACAATTTTTCTTATTTTAGAATTTAAAAATAAATAATAATTTCACCCATTTGAGTTTCTGGAATTATTATATACAAAACAAATACATTTAAAAGTTATAAAAGTAGTTATGTAGCTACAATCATAAGGATCCCTCGTGATGCAATGGTTAAGCACTTGGCTTCTAACTGGTAGGTCAGAGGTTTGAAACCACCAACTGCTCCTGGAGAGAAAAACCTGGCGATCTGATCCTGTAAAGATTATAGTCTAGAAAACTCTTAGGACAGTTCTGCTATGTTGGGTCGGGTAGCTATGAGTTATAATCAACTCCAAGGCACACAGCAGCAACAGCTATAACCACAGATCAATCGTAATCCATAGGATGATGATTAAAATCAGCCAATAAATAACAGTTACCATCAAGTCAATTCTGGCTCAAGTTGGCCGCATGTGTGTCAGAGTAGAAGTGTGCTCTGTAGGATTTTCAAAGGATAATTTTTCAGAAGTAGGTTACCAGGCTTTTCTTCTCAGGTGCCTCTCAGTGAACTTGAACCTTCAACCTTTTGGTTAGCACTGGAACGCTTAACAATTTGCACCATCTAAGTGTTCCTCTTACCTCATAAACAGTACTAAATGCTCCAGGTTTCACGAAGTGAGAAACTCTTTTTTTCTTCAATTTCTCTATTTACTTACCTTTTCTTTCTGTCACTATATCCACTCTCTTGTTCTGCTTTTGATGAAGCTGAAATAGGATAGATGGCATCTTTCTTGGTCTGCCTTAGCCGTCTGAACTGAGTTCTCAAAAATGGACTGTGTTCTTTCTCTAGAGTATATTCTTTCCCAAGACACAGCCAAGATCTCTGACTGTTCCATTGGTGGCTATCTACTCCTTCAATTTTCTCATCTTTTCTTGCATTGTATAATTATCTGTTTTTAAGAAATTAATTATATTGCTAATTATTTGTTATAGAGTAATACTAAGTGATATTTTTATTGAAATATTAATTTTTCTTATTGAATGAAATTAATGTTATTTTCTTCAATATTATAAAAATGTATACGTGAAAAATAACTGTGGCCTTCTAAGGAAATGAACACTCTCATAATTATTTTTTACACAAGATCAGCACTGACCAATAGACATATAACCAAAAACAGATTTGTAATTTAAAATTTTCTAGTTGCTAGATAGAAGCCCTGGTGGCTGGCGCAGTGGTGAAAGCACTGGGCTGCTAACTTAAAGGTCAGCCGATCTGCTATGCAGGAGAAAGATGTGACAGTCTGCTTCTGCGAAGACTTACAGCCTTGGTAATATTATGGTGCAGTTCTACTCCATCCTATAGGGTTGCTAGGAGTCGTAATCAACTCGACCACAGTGGGTGTTTTTTTTTAGGTTTTTGGTAGCTAGTTTTAAAAAAAAAGAAGTGAAGTCAACCTTTATTAATTTATTGATTTAAACAAATATAAATAAAATTTCATTTTAGCAAGCAATGCATACATATATACAAGACATTTTATATATTTTTCATACTAATTCTTTCATCTGGTGTGTATTTTACTTTGCAGAACATCTCAGTTTGTACTACCCACATTTCAAGTGTTCACTGGCTGTAGGTGTGCTGTGGCCGCTGTCTTGCACAATCGAGTCCAAGATACTAGCTATGTGCTCTGATTTGACTTAGAATTCAGTAAAAACATATTCTGTTGTACCTTATTTGATTATACAAGAATACAGTTAATTACATTTTTATTAGAATATGACTATAACGGGGTGTGTGTGTGGTGTGTATGTGTAATTGTTTGCCTTTTGTTGTTGATGTTACCTGCCATGGAGTTGGCCTCCAACTCAGGGTGACCCCATGCACAACTGAAGAAAAGGCTGCCTGGTCCTGCACCATCCCCATGATGGGTTATGGATTGAACTGTTGTGATCCCTTGAGTTTTCACTGGCAAATTTTTGGAAGTAGATTGCCAGGCATTTCTTCATAGCTCACAAAAACTAACCAAAAAAAAAAAAATCCTATTCTCAGTCAGATTGACCATTTAAATTAAAAGCTTATGGCATAAAATAATAATTTCCTGTTACAACATAGGATGTCAGTAGACCTCCCCCCCCAGTAAAATCTAATTTAATGAGCTGATTTGGACTAATGTTCCTTCATGCTTCATGTGATGGCATTATAATACTCTATAATCTATTTAGGGTTAAGAAAAGCAACAATTTGTGCACTGTATTCCAGGAAGAATGAAGACAACAGTGGTGCTTGAGCACACATAGTGGAAGGGAAGTAGCCACTGGTTCTAGTGAGCCTAATTTAACAACCTAAGACATTGGTTTAATTGGAACGTGTTAAGACAGGGGATGCTTCTAAGCAGTGCAGTGCCTGAGGACAGACTGTGAGACAACAGTGAGCATCTGAGGGACCAGATACAAAGTTATTTCATTTCTACATAGGAAAGTCGTTCTTGCTTCATAGGCAGTATCCCCCCTCCCTCTTCTCTTGGGCGCTACTGATAGATAAATGCTGGAATTTTACTTTCTAACTTCCATATCTTGGAGATTCTTTAAACAAACAAACAAAACAACTCATGTGGCTTTAAGTGTTGTATTAAATTTTCTGTAATAGTCTCTGACCTTGTTTCTAGATAACCAGTTTTTCTTCTTTTTCACACCATGAGCTGTACATTTAACTCCATGAATACAGTATTTATTTATTGGTGCTCACTTTACCTCCTTCTAAAATGCTTGTTTTCATATGAATGTCCTGGTTAAAGATTCATCCCTTCCTTCCCCCCCACCCCGTTTCTTTAATCTCTTAGACACTTTAAGTAGGCTCTCTGGGTAACTTCCTCACTAGTGTTCTTTGAGGTTAACTTGCTGCTTGGGGTCTATTCCACTGAGCAAAATGGTTTTACTAACTTAGTCACTGGGGTGTGTTTATGCACTGCGGTTGTGGAAATAAACGGGACATCATTTGGGACCTGTATATGCCAGTGATGCCTGTAATTTCAAATATTCTGGGTGGTTTTAATTTACTTTCTATTGGCTGCCTTACATCACTAAAAAGTGTATATAACAAATCCTTTGAAGGTGGCAGGGTTTTTAAGTTTCAGGAGTGACATTTCCCATGCAAATCTCTGACAGAGTATGCTTCTTGGCCTACTCAGTATAGTTTTTCTGGTAGTTGAGGGATAAGTAATAATTTTATAGGCTGACTCTTTCTGTTTCTGAACTAATTGGGCTATCAATTTCTCTTTTCATATTTTCCTGAAATAGTTGCTACAACAGCAAACCAAACAAAAGGAATTGTAGCACTTCTGAATAAAAATTTAAGCGTTCATTATATGAAAACACGGAGACTTTATGAATAGAACTACAAAATCTGATGAAGCTATTAAAATGACACTTTGAATATTTTAGGGAAAATAATAATTTCCCATTGTACATGTTTGATGCAGTTGAAGTTGATGACAAATATAAGTTTGATCCTGTGGTACTGAATTTCAAGTGGAACATGAAACAAGAAGGAACACCTTTGAACAGCAGAAAGTAATTATTCTCCCATACAGAATCTCATAGATAACAAAAATAAAATCATATTTTATTGGGAAAATTAATGACTACTCATAAATGACACTAGGATAAATAACTTGACTATTAGAGAAGATTGGAAGATACTTCATTCTATAGGAATCCCATAAAATTTAGGACAACTGAAAAATGAAATGTGATAAATTAAGTTAAAATACAAGAAGGAAACTTAGAATAATATTTTTTCATTTTATGATATAGGATAACCTTCTAGAAAAAATTAAGTAAATAAAAAACATAAATTCACATCATATGAATAAAAGTATTCATTTAAAATATAAACAAGGTGAAAGAACATGTGACTTATTAGAAAATATTTGCAATATATATTGATGACACATTATCAGTGTAAACAGCCAAACGCAGATAAGCATCATATAATTCATTGTTTGTGGAAAGAAGTTCATGGTGGATCCTCACGGGTGGTGGGATGAGGCTGAAAATATGGCCATAGAAATTGTATAACAAAGTGTATTTGAGGTTTTAGGGACATCTTTAGTAAAATCTCTTTTCATCTCCAGGATTCGAAACATATTTGGAGATCACTTCAGAAATCAAATCAATAAGAGACAAAAGTGTCCCTGATAAAGTATAAGGTGGAGGGCAGGGCTATGACATGTGAACTGTTGGGTCAGTACTGTCTCTGAACTAACCCACACAGTAACATAGATATTGGAAAATGGTTAGGTATAATTGAGTTTAGAGTGCAAATAGACTGAGAGTTATTATGAAGAGAGAGAGAAAAAAAAAAAAAGCACTAACAGCTTTTCTAATACATCAGCTATACCAAAATCAAGCACTTTCCCAGTGTTATCACTTATCACGTATTTCATCCTGGATGGTGAAAATGGTTAATATTCTTGACTGCTAACAGGACGATTGGAGGTTCAATCTTGGAGATGCCACCCAGAGGCATCTCATAAGAATGGCCTGATGATCTACTTCTGAAAGATCACAGCCATTGAAAATTCTACGGAGAACAGTTTTACTCTGACACACATGGGATCGACAAGAGTCAGAGTTGACTGGACATCAAATGGTTTGGTTCTAGGGAGAAGTGAATAGGGCATGAAACAAATTCCCACACTTATTATTAAGAAGTAACTCCTCATCGTTGTAACACAAGAAAAATTTAAGTGCTTCCTCCCCACCAGTATTTTACAGCCATCTGTCCGTGGACTGGAGGGTTCACACTGGACACCAGGGCCACAGCTGTCCACCTCTTGGGAGGAACAACCATTTTTTCTATCATGCTGTCTTGTTCTTACATTCATGAGGTTGCTCTCGCTTATTACCACAGCTGTTCTGGGTGTCATTCTGGGACTTCTGGTTAGTCTTTCAATTCTGAACATAACATGAAATTGATTTTTACTCATAGTGACTATATAGGACAGAGTAATACTGCCCCATTGGGTTTCCAAGGCTATAATTTTTATGGAAGTCCATTGCCATGTCTCTGTGCTGAGGAGTGGCTGGTGGGCTCAAACCATTGACCTTTCAGTTAACAGGCAAGCACCTAACCACCATACAACCAGGGCTCCTATTTTGAACATGCTGTTGTTGTTATCAGGTGCTGTGGAGTTGATTCTGACTCATACTGACCCTATAGGACAGAGTAGAGCTGCCCCATAGGGTTTCCAAGAAATGACTGGTGGATTTGAACTGCCAACCGTTTGGTTAACAGCTGAGCTCTTAGCTGCTACACCACCAGGGCTCCATTTTGAACATAGACCACTCAAAAAAGGGACTTATTGTCACTACATTAACGTAAAGTCCTTAATACACCAAAAGGTGAAAACTTAATATTGTATTCAACTCCTTAATGTTGTCTGGTCTCTTCACTCAGATTAAATATTCCAATTTTCTATGATGAGATTAAATACCCTGAAAAAAATTCCAGTGTAGTTATGAGACATAATCCATTGCAAATTCATCATCAGTATCTCAGAGAGGGACAAGGTACACAGTGATGAGATCTTCTTTCACTTAAAGCAAAGTAAGACTTCTAACGCAATACCATGTTTGGTGTCAGTTAGAAGGCTCGATATGCCTTAGAAATTGGTGGATTCTATCTGATTCTACTGCCCGAACTGCTTCTGATTTGGAATAAGAGTAATTCTCTCAGGAATTCACAGACTAGTTTATTTCCAAACATCCCATAAGCCAAAGTTTCCAGTCACACAAGATCATCACACCGTTGGCCCTGCACACCAAACATAGGGCAAGTGGAATGACTTTGGGTAAATGGAAAGTAATGTTATTTGATTACAGTAATAGTAATAAAGGTACTGGAGCTACCTCTTTTGGATTTCAGCCTCGTTGAAATGATATGATTCTAGAATTCATGACCTATGAATCTGACCAAATGTTCACAATTGCTCATTTCTTAACTACTTTGCCTTTAATCAGGCTTCTTTCCATTCCACAGACCCCTGAACTCTGCTTGCCTCTAGTGTCACCAAGCATTAAAAAGTGAAGTGTGTTCCCCCCACCCCTTATCAGCTTCTAGGAATCACCTAGCCACAGAGAAACTCTTGTCCTCTCAGACTCCATTGGCCATTTCCCATTGTTTGTCAGGCTTCTCCTTAAAAAAATTCTGCTAATCTCAGCTTGCTTCTCCTTATGCTATGATAGAAGTCTTCTTCTGTTTGACTTTGAGTCACTTGCAAATTTATGAGATCAGATCATTGTCACAATTGTCTTTCTTAATGAATAAAACCTCTCCTTAAATAACTCCAAATGTGTTCTTATTTGACAAATTTAAAGTCAACTGGCACAATTTTACCATCTAAGTTTTTATTATAACCAATGTTTGCCATGTCTGGGGAAAAACAATTGCTTGCCCATTATCTCCTTACTTTCTAGAGAGGGTAAATGAATTATTCCGTCCTTGCTCTTGATTTGGAAAGTTTTCAAAGATGAACAAGCATTTGACCCCACTTAATTTCTGGTGCTATCTTTTTACTTTCTGCATACTCATCACTTTTTAATGCCTTCTTTCGTGGGTTTGTGACTCATTGACCTCTTTCAGAAAGGCTCAGTAGAGTTTCTCATCCAGAGCCCCTTTCTTCTTTTCCACATGTTTTAGTGTCTAGCATTACTTTCTGGCCTTGGCTTTTTGTTCCTCAGTTTATACATTTTGTCTTGTATGGCTTCTCTTGGCAAGAGATGCAAAATCTGAGTTCTACTGCCTGGACAGCATACACCCTTCAAATAATCTTGCCAATTTCCCCTCAAGATAATGATCTCAAGGTTGATACAATTTGTAACATGTGTCAGCACTTCATTGTTATTTATTGTTAAATAATCCATTTTATGCACATACCACTTGTGTTTACCAATCATTAGCTGATGTGCAATATCTACAGGTATAAGTCAGTGACATTGATTACATTCTTCAAGTTGCGCTACAATTCTCGCTATCCTTCTTTGCATTATTCCACCAGCATTACCTTAAACTCCCTACCCTCTAAGCTTCCCATCCAATCTTTCAAGTTGCTGTTCTCAATTCGATCTCACGTGGATGTTCCTTTAAAAGAGCGCAATTCTCAAAGCAGACACACTTTATGAATTAAAATAAGTTAATTTTTGGTTCAAAGAAGACTCCAGGGGATAGTTTTAGTTTACGGTTTCAAGTTTAAAGATTATCTCAGGGCACTAATTTCAGGAGATCTCCTAGCCTCAATGGCTCCAGAAATTTTAGATACCATTGAGAATGTGAAATTTTGTTTTGCATTCCCCTCTCCATTTTGATCAGGATCTGTCTATAGAATGGCCCAGCAATCCCACTTCTAGGTATATACCCAAGTGCCTTAAGGGTTGAGAAGTGAACAGACATAGGTACACCAATGTTCTTTGCAGCACTATTCACAATAGCCAAAAGGTGGAAACAAACTAAAAGTCCATCAGCAAATACCTAAGCAAAATGTGATACATGCATGCAATGGAATACTACTAAGCCAGAAAGAGAAACAAATTACTGATACTTACTCCAACATGTGTGAACCTTGAAGACATTATGCTGACTGAAATAAGCCAATTATAAAAGGACAAATATTGTAAGATCTCACTGATATGAAATGAAAACTATAGGCAAATACATAGTGATTGAAGTTTATTAGTGGTTATTGGGGGTAAAAGAGACGGGAGAAGGGGATTCACTCTTTGGGAAGCAGTGGATTTTTATTTATGTTGATGGGAAACGACATCTATTAAGGGTAATGTTTGTACAATTGATTAATGTAATTTATATCACTAAAATGTACACCAAAAAATGTTGAATTGACACATATAGTGTTTACAGAAAAAGAAGGGGTGTGCAGTGGTTGAGGCTGTTTGTGCACAACCAAACACCTCACAGGATTTGTTTTCTTGGTTTGGAGGCTTAGGGTCATGGTTTTGAGTGATATTCCAATCAATTAGCCCAATATTGTTTCTAAGTACTTCTGTTTTCTACCTCCTAATTTGTTGTGTAGTGACTGGGGTCTTAAAAGCTAGCAAGTTGCCACTCAAGATGTCTCCATTCACTGGAGCAACAGAGCAAGAAGGAGGGTCATGGATTGAAAGAGAACATCAGATACATGTCTGGCCGCCTCATGAACAGCTGCCTGATTTGTCATGAGACCAGAAGAACTAGATGGAACTCGACTACTATTAATGAGTACTTTGATCTCCGTTTATTTTTTCTGCCTTTCTTTCTTTCATTAATGTTTTGTAGCTTTCTTTGTATAGATACTGTATATATTTTATTACAATTATACTTAAATATTTCATTTTTGGTGCTAATGTAAATGATATTGTGCTTTTGATTTCAATTTGAATTTACCAATGCTGTTTTTATAAAGAAGAAAACCCTGGTGGTATAGTGTTTAAGAGCTCAGGCTGCTAACCAAAAGGTCAGCAGTTCAAATCCACCATGCTGTCCTTGGAAACTCTATGGGGCAGTTCTACTCTGTCCTATAAGGTTGCTATGAGTTGGAGTCAATTCAACAGCAATGGGCTTGGTGGGTTTTTTGGTTACATAGAAACTAATTGACATTTGCATATTGATCTTGTATACTGCAACCTTGCTGTAACCAGTTATTAGTTCCAGGATTTTTTTGTTGAGTCTTTGGGATTTTCTATCAAGCACGGCATCTGTAAATAAATCCAGTTTTATTTTTTCCCTTCTTTTCCTATCTGTATACATTTTATTGTCTCATCATATCACTTCCAGTAAAATGTTGGATAGGATTGATGAGAGGGAGTCACACTTGCTTTGTTCCTGAACTTAGAGGGAAAACATGCAATCCCTCACCTTTAAATATGAAGTCATTTTTGTTGTTAGTCGCCGTTAAGTCAATGTTGAATCACAGTGACCCTATGTGATAGAGTAGAACTGCCCCATAGAATATTCTAGAATGTAATCGTTATGGGAGCAGATTGCCAGTTCTTTCTCCCACAGAGTCACTGGAAGGTTTTGAACTGTCAATATTTTGTTAGCAGGGGAGCTCTTAATCAAGTATGACGCTAGCTGTGGGATTTCGTGGATATTCTTTATTGAGTTGAGAAAGTTTCCCTGTTTATTGAGAGTTTTTAACACAAATGGGTGACAATATTTATTATATCTTAGTAGAATATACTTTAAATTTACACCAACTTAACTTTTTTTTAACTTCAGTGAAATTTAGAAATTTTATTCCTATGCAGCTTTATTCTGTCCCTTTTTTGTATTACTGATATACAGATCGCATCCATATATGTTATAAATCCAACAGTACATTGTTATAATTATTATTTTGTATCTTATCAATTTTAAGAAAGCAGAGAGAAGAAAAAAAGCAAGTATATATTCATAGAGTTTCTTATATTAGCTTTTTAAATTAACTTTTATTACCTTCATTTCTTCCTGTTGATTTGAGTTACCATAGGCCGTTGTTTTCTTACTCCAGCACACCTTTGTCCTAACCTCTTACTTTATCACATTAACGTTAAATATACTTCATTTCTAAATATTGTGACCCCAACAACAACAGTATGTGTCTATCTCCAATCCTATACTTTACTGGGAATAATACAGCTGCGAATGGCATCAACAGTGAGACAGTTTTTGCCCGTAAGTTTAACAAAAATGAATAAATAAAATCTCCTGTATAGGCAGGAATGTGTGTAAATGGAATGCTGTAGGTAGGAGCACAGATTTGTCATGTGTCTGGGAGATTAGTTGGTGGCATTTACAGAAATTCCAAAGCTATTTGATCAATTAATTACTCCCAAATAATGTATTTTAAGACATTAGGTGTGCATATGTATAAAAATATATATTTTAGAACTATCACAATTTGTTTGCAATATGAAACAATAAGAATTTTAAAATGGTGCATGCAGACCAAGGTGTATGCAGACCAAGGTGCCCATCAACGCATGAATGGATTAATAAATTATGGTATATTCACACCATGGAATACTACACATTGATAAAGAAGAGTGATGAATCTGTGAAACATTTTATAACATGGAGGAATCTGGAAGGCATTATGCTGAGTGAAATTAGTCCATTGCAAAAGGACAAATATTATATAAGACCACTATTGGAAGAACTAGAGAAATAGTTTAAACAGAGAAGAAAATACTCTTTGAGAGTTACGAGAGGGGGGAGGGAGGGAGGGTGGGAGAGGAGTACTCACTGATTAGATAGTAGATAAGAACTACTTTAGGTGAGGGGAAAGACAACACACAATACAGGCGAGGTCAGCACAACTGGACTAAACCAAAAGCAAAGAAGTTTCCAGAATAAACGGAGTGCTTCAAAGGCCAGCATAGCATGGCCGGGGGTTTGGGGACCATGGTTTCAGGGGACATCTAAGTCAATTGGCATAACAAAATCTATTAAAAAAACATTCTGCATCCCACCTTGGAGGGTGGCTTCTGGGGTCTTTAATGCTAGCAAGCGGCCATCTAAGATGCATCAATTGGTCTCAACCCACCTGGATCAAAGGAGAATGAAGAACACCAAGGACACAAGGTAATTTTGAGCCCAAGAGACAGAAAGGCCACATAAACCTCAGATTACATCAGCCAGAGACCAGAAGAGCTAGATGGTGCTCAGCTGCAACCGATGACTGCCCTGACAGGGAACACAACAGAGAACCCCTGAGGGAGCAGCAGAGCAGTGGGATGCAGACCCCAAATTCTCATAATAAGGCCCGACTTAATGTTCTGACTGAGACTAGAAGGACTCTGGTGGTCATGGCCTGCAGACCTTCTGTTGGCCTTAGGACAGGAACCACTCCCAAAGCCAAATCTTCAGACAGGGATCGGACTGGACAACGGGTTGGAGAGGGATGCTGGTGAGGAGTGAGCTTCTTGGATCAAGTGGACACTTGAGACTGTGTTGGTATCTCCTCCCTGGAGGGGGCGTGAGGGAGTGGGTGGGGTTAGAAGCTGGTGAAAAGGACATGAAAAGAGAGAGTGGAGGGAGGGAGTGGGTTATCTCATTGGGGGAGAGCAATTGAGAGTATGAAGCAAGGTGCATATAAGTTTTTTGTGTGAGAGACTGACTTGATTTGTAAACTTTCACTTAGAGCACAATAAAAATTAAAAAAAAGGAAAAAATGTATGCATATTCTGAAGTACACGCAAACATTGAAAAAAACATTGAAAAGCAAGGATTAAATATATTTGTAACAGTATTGGTAAATGCTCTGAAAAATACGTTAAGTGAAAAATAAGCATATAGAACAAAGCATGGGAAGATCTCACATATGCTGAAATGTACCTTTTTTTGCAGTTGTATGTCACAAATTGGCAGAAAACTGAAAGAAAAGAAATGCAATAAAACATTTTAGAATGGAAAATGGAGTGAAGTCTGAGAGGATATTTAAGTTTCTTATTTTCTGATAACTTGATTATTTTATATGACAGATGGACTTACACATATTTATGATAAATAAAAACAAAAATAACATCAAAATGGTACTAAAGGCAAGCGACATAGCTGATCACTTGTGTCCGGATATGAGTTCATGAATTTAAAAAAATTTTGTTTTTCACTTTCCATTAAATATAAAGTTCCACACAGTCTAGTGAGGGAAGAAACCCAACAACAAATTATTCCACAGTTGATGACATGGGTCTCATAACAGGAAATCCTATTGAGTAAGCCAACTCTCCAACCACAGACCTAAA
The DNA here is from genome assembly GCF_030014295.1 of Loxodonta africana. Lineage (NCBI taxonomy): Eukaryota > Metazoa > Chordata > Mammalia > Proboscidea > Elephantidae > Loxodonta > Loxodonta africana. The sequence continues at coordinate 1,271,912 of NW_026975036.1, forward strand.
TTTTTGCACTACAAAGCTTCCACGTCCATAATAACAGCATCTTCCGGGAAATGATCGTCCCCCTCAGGAATCTTCCCCAATACACTTAATTAACTCTCATTCTAATTAGTCAATAGTAACTTCTTATAAAAATGCAGGACAAACACAAGACTCATTTGAACCTGTGTGTGCCAATGGGGAAAAGACTATAACTCAGTAAATGCATAGGAAACCTGAGCAATAACAATATTTGAACAGAAATGTGCTTTCTGTTGGGCAAGAGACCCACCTCATCCAGCCTTTCTTACTGTATGAGAAAGTGCTCTCTGTCAACCTCATTCTCAGCCTTCACTTCCCCAGCATTTTAAAGAATGGACACCAGAAATTAGGGAAAGTGCGTTACTATTAGGTAAGTGGATTTCTCCCAAGCCTGTAAGCATCTACTATAAATTTCCCCACTCACGTTATCTCTTTATATGTCTAAATAAGTACATCCATTTTACCTGATTATATTCACTGCCTTTTAGGAAAATCAGCCATTATTATACTTTAATTTTGGTTATTAGACCCATGGCAGCTACATGCTCTTTATGAACAATTGAGGGGCAGAATAGGATGTGCAGATACTTCTAGGATTCTATTCAGTCTTTAAAGAGCCCATGCATGATCTGCTTAATGTGAAAACTTGATAAAAACTTCGGTGATCCAGTTCTAATCTATCATATGTGCAAGACATATTTCACTGCCCTAGACAACCAGAAGGTAAATTATTCTAGCCTGCTCTTAAAGACTATGTTATTATAATTTACTGTGCATTAGTTTAAAATTATAGTTTGTAAGATGTAACTCCCTGAGACCACTCTACCCACCAACCCTAATGCCCTTAAAATGCCCCTCAGGACACAGTAGAATCAATTAGAGAACCAACAAAAGAGGCAGGTTCTGAGGATGTAAGTGAATGAAGTAAATGTCACTTTTCTTAAGTTTCTGCAGGCAAAAATCAGCACGCCTCAGAATATAGCCAATAAAACAGAATTCTTGCTCATGGGATTTCCTGATGACTGGATGCTACAGAAACTGTATGCAGCTCTCTTCTTCCTCATTTACCTGACAGCACTGATGGGGAACCTCCTCACTGTCACCCTCACTGCCATTGACCGGCGTCTCCAAGCCCCCACGCACTTCTTCCTGAAAAATTTGTCCTTAATTGACACACGCTATATTTCTGTCACTGTCCCCAAGTCCATCATGAACTCTCTAACAGCCGTTCCATCTCCTTCCTAGGATGTGCCTCACAGATTTTTCTTGTTATTTTTTTCGGGGGCACAGAGTTTGCCCTCCTTACAGTCATGTCCTATGACTGCTATGCTGCCATCTGCCATCCTCTGCACTATGAGACCATTATGAGTAGAGGTACCTGTGTGCAGATGGTGGCTGCATCGTGGCTCAGTGGATGTGGCTATGGATCCATTCACGTAGCAGGTACACTTTCTGTGGGCCCAACGTAGTTCATCAGTTTTTCTGTGATATTCCATCATTGCTTACACTTGCTTGTTCTGGGGAGCATATTTTAAAATATGTATTTATCAATGCTAGCTGTTGTTTTGCTTTTGTATGTTTCATTTTAATGGTTGTGTCCTATGTTCATATTTTCTCATCGGTCTTAAGTATTCCATCCACTCAAGGAAGGTACAAAACTGTCTCCACCTGCATGCCCCACCTAACTGTGGTGACCTTGTTTTTCTCTCTTCTGGATTTATTGCGTACTTAGGTTCGGCCTCGGAATCCCCATCATCAGAGAACCTCTTTATGTCTGTGTTATACTCCTTGTTACCTCCTACTGTGAATCCTGTCATTTATAGTTTGAGAAACAGGAACATGAAGGTGGCCCTTAGTAAAATCTTTGGTGGAGAAATAGCCTCAAAGATGTAAATGTCTAAAACATTATTTTAATATTTACTAACGTATATCAGATTATTCGGTTTACAGGAATCTGTTTAAGGAAGGCCGCTGGTGCAATGGTTAAGCTCTTGGCTGCTAACCAAAAGTGACTTAGAGGGTCACTATGAGCCAGAATTGACTCAACAGGCATACAACAACAACAAGATTAAAAAAAAAAACTTAGACATCTATTATCTCATTTTTTCTGCCGCATAGAATGACACATTTTATAGCATTAGATGGGTCTCGATGTCAAAAGTGTCTTGGCAACTTCTAATTCACTGGAAATCTTCCAAGCATTAAGTTCTCATCAATAAGAGCCAGGCTTGGGGTAATATTGTTCATTTCAGATTCATCTTCACCAATGCCATTCACTTTCCTAGTTGGGGCAATTTTATGATAGTTTAAAAATTTACATATTTTAAAACAGTACCCCATTTCATTCTTTCAGTAGTTAAAATGAAGGTGAGTAATTTCAAATTTGTTGTTTTTTTTTCTCCTTGTTTGTATTGACAAGGACATTATTTACGAACTCAGGGTTTTATAATAAATGTTAATTTCCCAATTGTGGCTTTGCAAATATTACACTCAGAATATTCTTTAAGAGAATTTGTAAACAGAGTCTATTGGTAACGGATGTCATTGGTCAATCACATAAGGACAATTTTAAGACTAGTGATAGTGAATGGTCAAATTGCATAACTCTCATTACATAGTTCAATCTGAGAAAGAATATGTAATGTTAAACATACAGGAGTAGCATAAGTTATGAGAAACCAAAATTCTTTCATGTCCACACTTTGTATTCTTAAATTTTAAACTTTAGAAACATGTATTTATAAGTTGAATTGAATCTACTTGTTTTTATGTTGTGAGTTGCTGTTGAGTCTTTTTGAACTCATAAAGACCCTGTGTACAACATAAAGAAACACTGCCCCATCCTGCGCCATCCTCACAATCGTTGGTATATTTGAGCCCATTGTTGCAGTCACTGTGTCAATCCATCTCGTTGAGGGTCTTCCACTTTTCCGCTGACCCTTTATTTTACCAAGCATGATGTCCTTCTCCAGGGACTGGTCCCCCTGATAACATGCCCAAAGTATGTGATACAAAGTCTTTCCATCCTGACCTCCAAGGAGCACTCTGGCTGCACTTCTTCCAAGACAGGTTTGTTTGTTCTGGCAGTCTATAGTGTAGTCAATATTCTTCTCCAACAGCATAATTCAAATGCATCAATTCTTTTTCGGTCTTCTTTATTCAACTTCTTTATCCAGCTTTCCCATGAATATGAAGTGCTTGAAAACACCATGGTTCAGGTCAGGGGAACTTTAGTCCTCAACTTTACTTTTTCACACTTCAAAGAGGTGTTCTGCAGCAGACTTGCCCAGCACAATACGTCGTTTAATTTCTTGACTGTTGCTTCTGTGGGTGTTGATTGTGAGTCCAATAGAATTAAATGCTTAACAACTTCAATATTTTCTCCCTTTACCATGATCTTGGTTATTGCGAAGATTTTTGTAAGGATTTTTGTTTTCTTTGTGTTGAGGTGTAATCCACACTGAAGGCTGTAGTTTTTGATCTTCATCAGTAAGTGCTTCAAGTCCTCTTCACTTTCAGCAAGCAAGGTTGTGTCATTTGCATATTGCAGGTTGCTAGTGAGTCCTGATGCCATGTTCTTCTTCATATAGTCTAACTTCTTGAATTATTTATTCAGCATACAGATTGAATAAGTATGGTGAAAGGATGCAACCCGGACACACACCTTTCCTGACTTTAAACCGTGCACTATCCCCTTGTTTTGATTGACCAATGCCTCTTGGTCTGTGTACAGGTTCTGCATGAGCACAATTACGTGTTCTGGAATTTTAATTCTTCTCAAGTTTATCCATAATTTGCTAGGATCCACAAAGTCGAATGCCTGTGCGTAGTCACTAAAGCGAGGGTAAACATCTTTCTGGTTTTCTCTGTCTTCAGCCAAGCGCGTGCACGAGTGTGTGTGTGTGTGTGTGTATAAAGGAAACCTGCTGGTGCAATGGTTAACTGCTCAGCTGCTAACTGAAAGGTTGGAGGTTCAAACCCACCAACCACTCCATGATGGTCTGCTTCCATAATGATTATGGCCTTGGGAATACTATGAGGCAGTTCAACCCTATCCTATAAAGTTGCTATGAGTAGAAATTGACATGACAACAATGGTGAGTGGAGATTATATATATATATATATATATATATATATATATATATATATATTACATTAAATATATGACTGCCTGTGTGGACAAACGGTTAAGTATTTCAAGAATAATCAAAAGGTTGACATTTCAAATACAACCAGCAGCACCTCCAAAGAATGTCTTGGGGACCTGTTTCCAAAAGAGCACAGCCATTGAAAACCGTATGGAGTGCAATTCTACTGTCACACATTAGGTCGCTATGTGTCACAATCAATTCAGTGACAACTGGGGCTTTATGTATGTATATAAAATAGGTTTCTACCCACTATGCATTCATCAAGATACTTTGCAATTTTGGCAAAGCTACTAGATTCATCTTTCTTTTTCTATAATATGTATAATACATTAATTTGCTATTTAAATATTGAAGTCCTTATCAACTATAGGCAATAAGGACATTAATGTTTAAATAGCAAATTAATGTATTAATGTATTAAATAGCAAATTAACGTATTCCCACACAGCGCACTGAGTGACCCACAAAAAAACAAAAATAACCCATTGCTATTGAGTCGATTCCAACTCATAGCAATTCTATAGGACAGAGTAGAGCTGTCCCATAGGGTATCCAAGAAGTGGTTGGTGCATTCGAACTGCCAATCTTTTGGTTAACATCCAAGGTCTTAACCGCTACACCCCCAGGCACCACAATAAACTCAGTGCCACAGCAGAAGTATTCTATATACTTTTAAGACATCAGATATGACTATTTCCTATAACACAAATTATCTGGTAGATTGTGATATGTGGTTATAATGATTGAAGTGATGTCCCTGTTTAGGCAGGCAACTGGGTACTAGGTAAGGAGGTAGTGTATCAGTGAAACATTTGGTCTCAAATGGAAGCTTATACAGCCCACTATCCTAAAATAAGAAGGCAAATTATAGGCACTGATTTAGGTATGTGAGTAAAAGTTTTGGGAAACTGTGTGTGGTTCTCTTCCATTTGCTTATAATTCCTTATAAAACAATACAAGCTAGGTAATCATATGAGAGTGAGGATAGATCTGAAAGGGGTTGAAGTTTCAGAAGAGGGATGTAGATAAAGGAAACCTTTGGGAAAGTGGAGGAATAAATGAACTATAATTTTTTAAAATATTTTTTATTGCACTTTAAGTGAAAGTTTACAAATCAAGTCAGTCTGTCACATATAAGCTTATATACACCTTACTACAAACTCCCATTTACTCTCCCCCTAATGAGTCAGCCTGCTCCCTCCCTTCAGTCTGTCCTTTTGTGACAATTTTGCCAGTTTCTAACCCTCTCTACCCTCCCATCTCCCCTCCAGACAGGAGATGCCAACACAGTCTCAACTGTCCACCTGATACAAGTAGCTCACTCTTCATCGGCATGTCTCTCCAACCCATTGTCCAGTCCCTTTCACGTCTGATGAGCTGTCTTCGGGAATGGTTCATGTCCTGGGCCAATAGCAGGTTTGGGGACCATGACCGCCGGGATTCCTCTAGTCTCAGTCAGACCTTTAAGTCTGGTCTTTTTATGAGAATTTGGGGTCTGCATCTCATGGTTCTCCTGCTCCCTCAGGGGTTCTCTGTTGTGCTCCCTGTCCGGGCAGTCATCGGTTGTGGCCGGGCACCATCTAGTTCTTCTGGTCTCAGGATGATGTAAGTCTCTAGTTCATGTGGTCCTTTCAGTCTCTTGGGCTCATAGTTATCGTGTGACCTTGGTGTTCTTCATTCTCCTTTGATCCAGGTGGGTTGAGACCAATTGATGCATCTTAGATGACCACTTGTTAGCATTTAAGACCCCAGACGCCACACTTCAAAGTGGGATGCAGTTTGTTTTCATAATAGAATTTATTTTGCCAATTGACTTAGAAGTCCCCTTAAGCCATAGTCCCCAAACCCCTGCCCTTGCTCCGCTGACCTTCAAAGCATTCAGTTTATCCCGGAAACTTCTTTGCTTTTGGTCCAGTCCAGTTGAGCTGACCTTCCCTGTATTGAGTATTGTCCTTCCCTTCACCTAAAACTAATCAGTAAATAACCCTCTCCCACCCTTCCTCCCTCCCTCCTCTCTTAACCACAAAAGAATGTGTTCTTCTCAGTTTATACTATTTCTCAAGATCTTATAATAGTGGTCTTATACAATATTTGTCCTTTTGCCTCTGACTAATTTCACTCAGCATAATGCCTTCCAGGTTCCTGCATGTTATGAAATGTTTCACAGATTCGTCATTGTTCTTTATCGATGCATAGTATTCCATTGTGTGAATATACCATAATTTATTTAACCACTCATCTGTTGGTGGACCCCATGGTTGTTTCCAGCTTTTTGCTATTGTAAACAGAGCTGCAATAAACATGGGTGTGCATAGATCTCTTTGTGTAAAGGCTCTTATTTCTCTAGGGTATATTCCGAGGAGTGGGATTTCTGGGTTGTATGGTAGTTCTATTTCTAACTTTTTAAGGAAACGCCAGATAGATTTCCAAAGTGGTTGTACCATTTTACATTCCCACCAGCAGTGCATAGGAGTTCCAATCTCTCTGCAGCCTCTCCAACATTTATTATTTCGTGTTTTTTGGATTAATGCCAGCCTTGTTGGAGTGAGATGGAATCTCATCGTAGTTTGAATTTGCATTTCTCTAATGATCGAGAGCATTTTCTCATGTATCTGTTAGCTGCCTGAATATCTTCTTTAGTGAAGTGTGTGTTCATATCCTTTGCCCACTGCTTGATTGGGTTGTTTGTCTTTTTGTGGTTGAGTTTTAACAGAATCATATAGATTTTAGAGATCAGGTGCTGGTCGGAGATGTCATAGATGAAAAATTTTTCCCAATCTGTAGGTGGTCTTTTTATTCTTCTGGTGAAGTCTTTAGATGAGCATAGGTGTTTGATTTTTAGGAGCTCCCAGTTATCTGGTTTCTCTTCGTCATTTTTGGTAGTGTTTTGTATTCTGTTTCTGCCTTGTATTAGGGCTCCTAAGGTTGTCTCTATTTTTTCTTCCATGATCTTTATCGTTTTAGTCTTTATGTTTAGGTCTTTGATCCACTTGGAGTTACTTTTTGTACATGGTGTGACGTATGGGTCCTGTTTTATTTTTTTGCAAATGGATATCCAGCTATGCCAGCACCATTTGTTAAAAAGACTATCTTTTCCCCAATTAACTGACACTGGGCCTTTGTCAAATATCAGCTGCTCATATGTGGATGGATTTCTATCTGGGTTCTCAATCCTGTTCCATTGATCTATGTGCCTGTTGTACCAGTACCAGGCTATTTTGACTACTGTGGCTGTATAATAGGTTCTAAAATCAGGTAGAGTGAGGCCTCCCACTTTCTTCTTCTTTTTCAGTAATTCTTTACTTAACCAGGGCTGCTTTCCCTTCCATATGAAGTTGGTGTTTTGTTTCTCCATCACATTAAAAAATGTCATTGGAATTTGGATCGGAAGTGCATTGTATGTATAGATGGCTTTTGGTAGAATAGACATTTTTACTATGTTAAGTCTTCCTATCCATGAGCAAGGTATGTTTTTCCACTTATGTAGGTCCTTTTTAGTTTCTTGCACTAGTACTTCATAGTTTTCTTTGTATAGGTCTTTTAGATCTTTGGTAAGATTTATTCCTAAGTATTTTATCTTCTTGGGGGCTACTGTGAATGGTATTGATTTGGTGATTTTCTCTTCGATGTTCTTTTTGTTGATATAGATTAATCCAAGTGCTTTTTGTATGTTTATCTTATAACCTGAGACTCTGCCTAACTCTTCTATTACTTCCAGTAGTTTTCTGAGGATTCCTTAGGGTGTTCTTTGTATAAAGATCATGTTATCTGCAAATAGAGATAATTTTACTTCTTCCTTGCCAATCTGGATGTCCTTTATTTCTTTGTTTAGCATAATTGCTCTGGCTAGGACCTCTAGCACAATGTTGAATAAAAGTGGGGATAAAGGGCATCCTTGTATGGTTCCCATTCTCAAGGGAAATGCTTTCAGGCTCCCTCCCTTTAGAATGATGTTGGCTGTTGGCTTTTGTATAGATGCCCTTTATTATGTTGAGGAATTTTCCTTCAATTCCTATTTTGCTGAGAGTTTTTGTCATGAATGGGTGTTGGACTTTGTCAAATGCCTTTTCTGCATCAATTGATAAGATCATGTGGTTTTTGTCTTTTGTTTCATTTATATGGTGGATTAAATTAATGATTTTTCTAATATTAAACCAACCTTGCATAAAAAAAAAAGAAACTTGCATACCTGGTATAAACCCCACTTGGTCGTGGTGGATTATTTTTTTGATATGTTGTTGAGTTCTATTGGCTAGAATTTTGTTGAGGATTTTTGCATCTATGTTCATGAGGGATATAGGTCTGTAATTTTCTTTTTTTGTGATGTCTTTTTTTTTTTTTTAACCTGGTTTGGGTATCAGGTATATGGTGGCTTCTTAGAATTAGTTAGGTAGTATTCCGTCATTTTCTATGCTTTGAAATACCTTTAGTAGTAGTGGTGTTAACTCTTCTCTGAAAGTTTGGTAGAAATCTGCAGTGAATACGTCTGGGCCAGGCCTTTTTTTTTTTGTTGGGAGCTTTTTGATTACCTTTTCAATCTCTTTTTTTTGTTATGGGTCTATTTAGTTGTTCTACCTCTGGTTGTGTTAGTTTAGGTAGGTGGTGTTTTTCTAGGAATTCATCTATTTCTTCTAGTTTTGCAAATTTGTTAGAGTACAATTTTTCATAATAATCTGATATGATTCTTTTAATTTCAGTTGGGTCTGTTGTGATGTGGCCCATCTCGTTTCTTATTTGGGTTATTTGTTTCCTTTTCTGTATTTCTTTAGTCAGTCTGGCCAATGGTTCATCAATTTTGTTAATTTTTTCAAAGAACCAGCTTTTCACTTGTTAATTCTTTCAATTGTTTCTCTGTTCTCTAATTCATTTAGTTCAGCTCTAATTTTTATTATTTGGTTTCCTCTGGTGCCTGATGGATTCTTTTGTTGCTCACTTTCTATTTGTTCAAGCTGTAGGAACAGTTCTCTGATTTTGGCTCTTTCTTCTTTTTGTATGTGTGCATTTATCGATATAAGTTGACCTCTGAGCACTGCTTTTGCTGTGTCCCAGAGGTTTTGATAGGAAGTGTTTTCATTCTCATTGCATTCTATGAATTTCTTTATTTCCTCTTTAATGTCTTCTATAACCTAGTCGTTTTTCAGCAGGGTATTGTTCAGTTTCCAAGTATTTGATTTCTTTTCCCTAATTTTTCTGTTATTGATTTCCACTTTTATGGCCTTGTGGTCTGAGAAGACACTTTGTAATATTTCGATGTTTTGGATTCTGCAAAGGATTGTTTTATGACCTAAAATGCAGTCTATTCTAGAGAATGTTCCATGTGCACTAGAAAAAAAAGTATACTTTGCAGCAGTTGGGTGGAGTGTTCTGTATAAGTCAATGAGGTCAAGTTGGTTGATTGTAGCAGTTAGGTCTTCCGTGTCTCTATTGAGCTTCTTACTGGAAGTCCTGTCCTTCTCCAAAAGTGGTGCATTGAAATCTCCTACTATAATTGTGGAGGTGTCTCTCACTTTTCAGTTCTGTTAAAGTTTGTTTTATGTATCTTGTAGCCCTGTCATTGGGTGCATAAATATTTAATATGGTTATATCTTCCTGGTCTATTGTCCCTTTAATCATTATGTAGTGTCCTTCTTTATCCTTTGTGGTAGATTTAACTTCAAAGTCTTTTTGTCAGAAATTAATATTGCTACTCCTGCTCTTTTTTGCTTGTTGTTTGCTTGATATATATATTTTTTCCATCCTTTAAGTTTTAGTTTGTTTGTGTCTCTAAGTCTAAGATGTGTCGCTTGTAGGCAGTATATAGACCAATCACGTTTCTTTTTCCAGTCTGAGAGTCTCTGTCTCTTTACTGGTGCATTTAGTCCATTTACATTCAGAGTAATTACAGATAAGTATGTGTTTATTGCTGTCATTTTGATGCCTTTTTATGTGTGTTGTTGACAATTTCATTTTTCCACTTACTTTTTTGTGCTGAGACTTTTTCATTGTAAATTGTGTGTTCCTCATTTTTATAGTAGTTGACTTTATGTTTGCTGAGTCATTATGTTTTTCTTGGTTTTTATTTTGAGTTATGGAGTTGTTATACCTCTTTGCGGTTACCTTAATATTTACCCAAGTAAAAACCTAACTTGTATTTTCCTATATCGCCTTGTTTCCCTCTCCATATGGCAGTTCTATGCCTCCTGTATTTAGTCCTTCTTTTTGATTATTGTGATCTTTTACATATTGACTTCAGTGATTCCCTGTTTTAAGTGTTTTTTTTTTTTTCATTTTGAAATTAATGTTAATTTGTTTTTGTGATTTCCGTATTTGAGTTGATATCAGGATGTCCTGTTCTGTGACTTTGTGTTGTGCTGGTATCTGATATTATTGGTTTTCTGACCAAACAATTTCCTTTAGTAATTCTTGTAGCTTTGGTTTGGTGTTTGTAAATTCTCTAAGCTTGTGTTTATCTGTAAATGTTTTAATTTCACCTTCATATTTGAGAGGAAGTTGTGCTGGATATATGATCCTTGGCTGGCAGTTTTTCTCCTTCAGTGCTCTATATATGTCATGCCATTGCCTTCTTGACTACATGGTTTCTGCTGAGTAGTCTGAACTTATTCTTATTGATTCTCCCTTGAAGGAGACCTTTCTTTTATCCCTGGTTGCTTTTAAAATTTTCTCTTTATCTTTGGTTTTGGCAAGTTTGATGGTAATATGTCTTGGTGATTTTCCTTCTGGATCAATCTTAAATGGGGTTCGATGAGCATCTTGGATAGATATCCTTTCGTCTTTCATGATGTCAGGGAAGTTTTCTGCCAACAGATCTTCAACTATTCTCTCTGTATTTTCGTTATCCCTCCCTATTCTGGGACTCCAATCACACACAAGTTATTCTTCTTGATAGAGTCCCACATGATTCTTAAGGTTTCTTCATTTTTTTTAATTCTTTTCTCTGATTTTTTTTCAGCTATATTGGTGTCAATTCCCTTGTCCTCCAGATCCCCCTCCCTGCATTCCAATTGCTCGAGTCTGCTCCTCTGACTTCCTATTGAGTTGTCTAATTCTGTAATTTTACTGTTAATCTTTTGGATTTCTGAATGCTGTCTCTCCATGGATTCTTGCAGGTTACTAATTTTTCCACCATGTTCTTGAATAATCTTTTTGAGTTCTTCAACTGCTCTATCAGTGTGTTCCTTGGCTTTTTCTGTAGATTGCCTTATTTCATTTTTGAGGTCATCCCTGATGTCTTGAAGCATTCTGTAAATTAGTTTTTTATATTCTGCATCTGGCAATTCCAGGATTGTATCTTCATTTGGGAAAGATTTTGATTCTTTAGTTTGGGGAGTTGTAGAAGCAATCATGATCTGCTTCTGTATGTGGTTTCATATCGACTGCTGTCTCCAAGCCATCTCTAAGATATTGTAGTGATTTATTCTGTATTTGCTCACTGAGTCTTATCTTGTTTTGTTTTCTTTCAATATACGTAGATGGGCTACTAGATTGCGCTGTCTTGATTGTTGTAGCCCTTGAATCACTTATGTCCTATTACCAGCTGGTTTGGGCTGTTACCAGATGTATAAGCCTAAGAGTCCATTCACTATTCTTGAGTAGAATCTGATTTTTGGTCAACATGTGTGTAGTGCAGACTGCCACCTATCCACCTAGAGAAGTAGTGGTGATAGTTGTGTGCACCAGATTCTAGTAGCAGCAGGGGTTCACACTCCAGGAGGGGCAGGATGCTGACAGGCTTCCCCCAAGTGCCAGTGAGGTAGGAGTGTCTCTATTCTTAAAGCACTTTGGTGGGTGGGCTCTGCAGCTGTACCTTAGGCCCCCAATGTAAGCACCTCTACAGGTTGGTAGGTGTCACCATCCTTAGACCCTTAAGGCAGGAGGCTAGGTGGTCTGGGGGAGCTTCAGCCCTCAGTTCCCTGTTGTGGGTCAGTGAGGGCTCTGTTGAATACACAGAGATATCAGACCTGGGCAACTTGTCTTTCCAGTAATCTGCTAAAACAATTACAGTCAGATCCCTATCAGAATTGCCTTTGCATTATAATAGCCACCTTCTTCTCTGTAGGGATCAAAGCCCAAGACTGTGGATCACATGTTTGGCTGGAGCTGGTTCTGTGTTTTTCGTCCAACTAGGGAAGGATTTTTGGTCCCTGGGTTTTTTGTAGCTGCTTCTCTCAGGCCAGGAGAATGGGTTAGGAAAAGACCAAAAAAAAAAAAAAAGAAAGAAAAACCGCAGCGCACTTCACTCTCTGGCTCAGGAAATTCCAAAGTTAATGAAGCCTCCTGGGAAGGGGAGGGGAGGTTTCAAATAAAAAGGAGAGAGTAGCATCCAGGAATATAGACAAAGTTACTTATCTTGTTTGGGATGACTGTTTTATCTGAGATTCCCTAGGGTCGTGTTGATTGTGTGCACTGGCTGGGTAGAGATTGCCCCCGAAAGTCAGGCCTGCCTCCAGTGCTTGTGGTGTCTCAGAAGCCTTGGTCAGTTCCTCCACTCCCAGTCCATAGCCCAGAGCCAGGGTTCCCCGGCTGGGATGCCGTACTCCAGGCTCCCAAACTAGTCCCTGCCTCCTGGTGACTTCTCCTCCTGTCAGCTGCATTGCTGTGCTGCCTGTGTGCACTGACTGGGCTTCCCCCAAGGTCACTTTAGGGTGCTAGGGCTGCATCCCGTGTTTGTGCCATCTCAGGATGCCATGCTCAGCTACCCTGCACCCAGTGCAAAGCCCAGCGCCAAGGTTTCCTGACTGGGACGCTGGCTTCAGGCTCTGAAAACAGTCGCTGCTTCCCCGGAGTTGTTCGTTCTCTCGTTAGCCACGTCAGTGCGCAGACTGCTTGCGCTGGCTGAGTCTCTACGGAGGTTACCCCAGGGGGCTAGGGGTTAGAGCTGTGTCCCGTGCCTGCCCCACCTTAGCAAGCCACAATCAGCCCTGCCACTCGACACCAGGGACCCACCGGGGCTCAAGGCTGTGGGGTGGGTCACGGGTTCCAGAAGCGGTTTTTTGGTTCAAGACGCAGCTTTTCGCTCACCGGTCACTCAGATCAACTCTTTAGATCTGTGTTTGATGGTCAGGGTTCATAGATTGTGATGTATGTGATCGATTCACTTGTTTTTCCGAGTCTTTGTTGCAAGAGGGATCAGAGGTAGCATCTGCCTAGTCAGCCATCTTGGCCCCCCATCCTTTTTTTTGTTGTTGTTGGGAATTTTTTGATTACCTATTCAATCTCTTCTTTTGTTATGGGTCTATTTAGTTGTTCCACCTCAGTTTGTATTAGTTTAGGTAGATGGTGTGTTTTGAGCAATTTATCCATTTCTTTTAGGCTTTCAAATTTGTTAGAGTACAATTTTTTATCGTAATCTGATATGATTCTTTAAATTTCAGTTGGGTCTGTTGTAATATGGCTCATCTAATTTCTTATTGGGGTTATTTGCTTCCTCTCCTCTTTTTCTTTGGTCAGTTTGGCCAATCGTTTATCAATTTTGTTAATTTTTTCAAAGAACCAGCTTTTGGTCTTGTTAACTCTTTCAACTGTTTTTCTGTTTTCTGTTTCATTTAGTTCTGCTCTATTTTTGTTTCCCTTCTTCTAGTGCCTGAGGGTTTTTTTTGTTGCTTTCTTTCTATTAGTTCAAGTTGTAGGAATAATTCTTTGATTTTGGCCCTTTCTTCTTTTTGTACATGTGCATTTATTGAAATAAATTGACCTCTGAGCACTGCTTTTGCTGTGTCCCAAAGGTTCTGATAGGAAGTGCTTTCATTTTCATTGGATTGTATGAATTTCTTTATTACATCCTTAATGTCTTCTTTAATCCATTCGTTTTTGAGCAGGGTATTGTTCAGCTTTCAAGTTTTTGATTTCTTCGCCCTGTTTTTTCTGTTATTGGTTTCTCCTTTTATAGCATTATGGTCAGAGAAGATGCTTTGTACTATTTCGATGTTTTGGATTCTGCTAAGGCTTGCTTTATGACCTAATATGTGGTCTACTCTAGAGAATGTTCCATGTGCACTAGAAAAGAAAGTATACTTGGCTGCTGTTGGGTGGCCATTCTGTATATGCCTTTAAGGTCAAGTTTTTTGATTGTGGCATTTAGATCCTCTTTTTCTTTTTTTTTGTCCTTATTGAGCTTCTTTCTGGATTTCCTGTCCTTCACCAAAAGTGCTGAGTTGAAGTCACCTAGTATAACTGTGGAGCTGTCTATCTCACTTTTCAATACTGTTAGATTTTGTTTCAGGTATCTTGCAGCCATGTTTTTGGGTGCATAAATATTTAGTATGGTTATATGCTCCTGGTATATTGTCCCTTTAATCATTATGTAGTGTCCTTCCTTATCCTTTGTGGTGAATTTAACTTTAAAGTCTATTTTGTCAGAAATTAATATTGCCACCCTGCTACTTTTTGATTGTTTCCTTGATACACTTTTTCTATACTTGGAGTTTTAGTTTGTTTGTGTCTCTAAGTCTAAAGTATCTTTCTTGTAGGCAACATATAGACACATTGTGTTTTTTATCCATTCTGCCACTCTCTGTCTATCAGTGGATATAGTCCATTTCCATTCAGCATAATTATTGATAGGTATGAGTTTATTTTTTTTAGTTTAGTGCTGTTATTTTGATGTCTTTTTTTGTCTATTGTTCATAGTTTCTTTTTCCCACTTAATTTTATGTGCTGAGTAGATTATCTTTGTATATTGTCCTTTCCTCGTACTCAGTGTTGTTGATTTTGTTTCTGCTGAGTCTATTATTTCTTGTATTTTATTTTAATGTGTAGGATAGTTTCTCTCCTTTGTGGTTACCTTATTATTTACCCCTATTTTTCTAAATTGAAACTTAAATTTTACTTCTTTATATTGCCTTGTCTTCCTTTCCATAGGGAAGATCTATGACTACATTTCTTAGTCCCTCTTTATTGTTTTAATGTTCTCTTCTTTTACATAATAACATCACTGTTTCCTTGTTTTGAGCGTTTTTTTAATCTTGATTTATTTTTTTGATTTCCCAGTCTGGGTTGACTTCTAATTGCTCTAGTCTTGGGTTGATACCTGATATTATTGATTTTCTAGCTAAAGAACTCCCTTTAGTATTTCTTGTAGTTTTGATTTGGTTTTTACGAAATCCTTAGACTTGTGTTTATCTGGAAATGTCCTAATTTCACCTTCATATTTGAGAGACGATTTTGCTGGATATATGATCCGAGGCTGGCAGTTTTTTTTTTCCTTCAATTTTTTTTGTATAAGTCATCCCATTGCCTTCTTGCCTGTATAGTTTTTGTCGAGGAGTCCAAACTTATTCTTATTGACTCTCCTTTGTAGGTGACTTTTTGTTTAACCCTAGCTGCTCTTAAAATTCTCTTTTTATCTTTGGTTTTGGCAAGTTTGATTATAATATGTCTTGGTGACTTTCTTTTAACATTTACCTTATGGGGAGTTAGATGAGCATCTTGGATAGATATCTTCTCATCTTTCACAATATCAGGGAAGTTTTCTGCCAACAAATCTTCAGCAATTCTGTCTGTATTTTCTGTTATCCCTCCCTGTTCTGGTACTCCAGTCACTCGTAGGTTATTTCTCTTGATAGAGTCCCACATGATTCTTAAGGTTTCTTCTTTTTAAAAAATTCTTTTATGTGATTTTTTTTCAAATATATTTTGCTAAGTGCTTTATCTTCAAATTCAGAAATTCTGCCCTCCACTTGCTCATTTCTGCTCCTCTGACTTTCTACTGAGTTGTCTACTTCTGCAATTTTATTGTTAATCTTCTGAATTGCTGTCTATGGATTTTTCCAGCATATTAAATTTTTCATTCTGTTCCTGAATAATCTTTTTAATTTCTTCAACTGTTTTATCTGTGTGTTCCTTTCCTTGTTCTGCATGTTGCCTGATATCCTTCCTAATGTCTTGAATGGTTCTGTATATTAATCTTTTGTATCCTGCTTCTTGTAATTCCAGTAAGGCACTTTCATCTAGATGATCCCTTGAATCTTTGTTTTGAGAGCTTGTGGAGGTGATCGTGCTCTGTTTCTTTATGTGACTTGATATTGACTCTTGTCTCCAATGTAAGTTATTGTATTAGTTTATTTTATGTTTGCTTACTGTGTCATAGATTTTTGCTTTGTTTTGTTTTAATATGCCCAAATAGGTTGCTTGAGTGAGCTACCTTGATTATTTTCACCTTTGGTGCTCTGAAGTCCTGTCCCAAGATGGCTAGAGCTGTTATTGGCTATATCAGTCTAGGAGTACATTCTCTTTTCTTGTATGAATTTAGCACAGGTGTCCAGGTAGCTGATCACCAAGTGTGTGGTACAGGCTCTGTGCTACAGTCTTGGAGGGGCAGGGGTGATTGGTGTAAGTACCGGTATCTGGTTGCAGCAGGGTGTAACACTCTGAACAAGGCAGAAGGCTGAGAATCTTCCCCCAAGTGTCTCTAAGGAATGCGTGTCCCTGTTCCTTACAGCATACAGGTGGGTGTTTTCAGCAAACGGACCATGGGCACTCAATGTTTTTGGTTGTAAGGACTGGGAGGTACCAGTTTTCCTTGGACCACTGTCATAGGTGGGTGGGTGTCCTGAGTGGAGCTACCAGTCCTTATGTCCCTGATGTGGGTGGGTGAGGACCCTGTTTAATAGGGAAAGTAATGTCAAACATCAAACACCCACCTCTCCCCCGCACAGCTGAAACAGTTGTAGTCTGCCAATAGGGCCTGTTCTCCTGAGATATACCCAGACAGGTCTACACAGAGGGGAAAGGTACTCAAAATCCACTAACCATTTATGTCTGGACAGGAACCGTTTCTGTCCTGAGCGCCCCTGGTTAGTGGAGCTGGCAAATTTTCTTTTCCCGCAATTGTGAGTTTATTCCTTCTCCAAGGCTGGAGAATGGCTCTAGGTGCTGAGTAGGGCCTATCTCAGGCCCAGGGAAATCAGCTGCTGAAGCCGGCTTGGTGGGGGTGCAGTAAAATATACACAATTATTTAGCTTTTGTCGAAAGCACCGTTATTCTCTGTTTCCAGAGGTGTGAGTAGGCTATGTGGCTGGCTCTAGCTCCCTGATGAAACTGCAGCCAAATGCTAGTACCAGCCCACTGCAGCTGCTCCCTGGAATGGGTCCTGAGGGCTCCCAGCAATTCAGGTCTGGTAACTCCTCACCACGTCTGAACTGTCTCTTCCTCCCCCTGCCCCTCAGTTCATTTTCTAACCTTGCCTTTGATGTTCTGAGCTCCTCACTTGTCGTAAATGTACTCATTTCACTTGTTTTCTTGGGTCTTTGTTGTAAGAGGGTTCCCTGGAAACATTTGTCTATTCTGTCAACTTGTCCCCAACTCCTCTATTCCCTCTTTTATTGCTTTGATGTTGTTGTCATTTACAGATTGACCTCTCTGTTCCCTGTTGTAACTCTTATTTTTGCATTATTACTGAGAGTTCATTACCTTGGTTGGTATCTGGCTGATGCTGTCCTGTGGCCTACATTCAGAAAGTTGTCTGATGTTGTTGGTTCGCTATCCAAAGGATTCCCCACAGTAATTCTTATAAGTTTGTTCTGGTTTTTACAAGTACTCTTCACTTCTTTTATCTGGAAATGCCCTAATTTTACCATCATATTTGAGTGAGAGTTTTGTGGGATGTATTATTCTTGGTCATCCATTTTTTTTTCTTTCAAGGTTTTATATGTCATCCCATTGCCTTCTTTCTTACATGGTTTCTGTAATCAGAGCTTAGTCTTACTGTTTCCCCTTTGTATGCAAATTTTCATTTTTCTCAAGCAGCTCTCAGGATTGTTTCTTTGCCTTTGATTTTGGTGAGTGTGACTATGTTGATGACTTTCTTTTGGAGTCTATCCTATATGGGGTTTCTTGAGCTTCTTGGATGGTCAGCTTTTCATATTCCACATTAGGGAAGTTTTCTGTCAGCAAATCTTCAATGATCATCTTTGTGTTTTCCATTTTCTCCACCAGTGCTTAAACTCTGATCACACGAAAATTTTTGCTTTTGATTGTATCTGTCTTAGCCATCTAGTGCTGCCATAACAGAAATACCACAAGTGGATGGCTTTAACAAAGAGAAAATTAACTTTCTCACAGTCTAGTAGGTTACAAGTCCAAACTCAGGGCATCAGCTCCAGGGGAAGGCTTTCTCTCTCTCGGCTCTGGAGGAAAGTCCTTGTCCTCAATCTTTCCCTGGTCAAGGAGCTTCTCAGGTGCAGGGACCCCTGTATCCAAAGGATGTGCTCTGCTCCTGGTGCTGCTTACTTGGTGGTATGAGGTCCCCCAACTCTCTGCTTGCTTCCCGTTCCTTTTATCTCATGAGAAATAAAAGGTGGTGCAGGCCCCACCCCAGCGAAACTCCCTTTACCTTAGATCAGAGAGGTGACCTGAGTGAGGATGGTGTTACAATCTCACCATAATCCTCTCATCATAAAATTGCAATCACAAAATGGAGGACAACTGTACAATACTGGGAATTATGGCCTAACCAAGTCAATACACACATTTTTGGGGGGACATAATCCAATCCATGACAGTATCCCACATCATTCTAAGGGTTTCTTCATTTTTATTCATTTTTTTATCTGATTTTTCCTCAAACAAAGTGGTATCCACGGATTTGACTTAAATTTCACTGATTTTGTCTTTCTTTTTTTCACGTTTGCTCCTAAAACCTTCTTTGCACTGTCTATTTCTGTTATTTTGGTGTTTATCCTTTGGGCTCCTAATTGCTCTTTTTGCATGATTTTTAGCTGCTTATTTTTTTGGCATTTTGTTCCTGTATTATTTTTGTGAATTATCCCATTGATTTGTCTGTGTTTTCCTAATTTTGTCTGTATTTTTCATTTCAACTATTTTTCTTGTATTTGCATGTATTTTCTTCTGTCTCTTTCTTAATCCCTCGAAGAGCCTTGAATATTAGACTTTTGAAATCCGTATCAGATCATTCCAGTGCCTTTTCTTCTACCAAAATTTCATCTGGTGTTTCATTTTTGTTGCTTGCTGGAGCCATCCTGTCCTGTTTTTTGTTTTTTTGTTTGTTTCAATATTGTCTGCTGTTTCTGGGACAGTCAGAAATCATTTTCTTCATTTACTGATTTTAGATGGTTTTTTGTTGTTGTTGTTCTGCTTTTTATTTGGTTATGTCTGGGCAGGCAGGTTGGGCATGTTTTTTTCCTTGCTTATGTGTGGGCAGGATATTTCTCACCACCTTGTCCAGGGCTGGTCACTCAGCTATGGGTCAGCAAGGCAAGTCTAGTGGGCAAGAATGGCAGTGATGGTTTTTTGCAGCATGAACTGGAGCTGACAGGGTTCAGCCAGGGTGCAGTGTGGGGCAGATCAGGGGCCTGGAAGTCCATACCAGTGCTGCTTGGGGGTGCAGCTTTAGGCACATGGTGAAAATAGGCAGGAGGGAAAGGAGAGGAAGTGATGCGCAGAGCTAGGTAGGTGACAGAAGGGAGAGAAACAGAAACCAAAAATGAAGAAAAAATACAGAAATAAAATGGCAGTGTGGTAGGATTCAACTGGTGGTGGCAATCTAGACCCAGGGAGGCTGAGTGCTGGTGGCTCTCTAGCTGAGTGGTGCAGCTTGGCCCTTTGAAAAAGTGCATGGGTGGCACATGGGGCTAGGTGGGTGGGGGACAGGAAAGGAAGGAAGGGAAAGAGAGAGGAAACAAAAAAAAAACAAAAACAATGACAAATAAATAAATATGGTGCTCAGGGAACAGACCATTAAGGGCAGGGCAGAACTGGGATATTGGCAAACTGATGTCTCTCCCTCCAGGCATCGCAACATAGCCCATTAGGAATGGGAGGAGGCAGCGCAGGACCTAGATGGGAGGGAGAAGGGAAAGGGAGAAGGAGGATGGTAAAGAAAAATAAAAAGTGTCACTGAGAGAGCCTACCTATTGGATGATGCAGACACAGGGAGGTCGTGTGCTACAGGCTCTTGAGCTGAGTGGTACAGCACAGACCATCAAGAAGGGGGGGGTGATGTACAGGGCTAGGTGGACTGGAGAAAGGAAAGGAAGGAAGGGATAGAGAGAGAAGAAACAAAAAAAAAAAATGGCACTGAAGGAGCCTGCCACTGGGGGCAACATGGACCTGGGGAGGGTATGTGCCAGTGGCTCTGTAGCTGATAGGTTGACTACAGCCCGTTGAGAAGGAGAAGAGACAGCACATGGGGCTAGGTGGGCAGTAGAAAGGAAAGGAAGGAAGGGAAAGGGAAGAAACAGAAAAAGCAAAAAATAAAAATAAAAAATAAACCTATAACAACAAAGAAAGAAGAATGGTGCTGAAGGGACTGGCAGGTGGGGGCAGGGCAGACCTGGACTGTTACGAGCTGGTGTCTGTAATACATTTTACAAGCACTGAGTGCTTCCAAAATAATTTTGACTACTAGAACTTTACTCAGCAAAATGTCATTTGTCTACTAAAGTTTGAACTCTTGTACATGGAAGGGTAACAGTCTGAGTTAATACTATGAATTATAGTGTAGAGAATTAAATAAGATTGAAATACTCATTTATAAAACCTGTATTACCATGATTACCTGCTATTATTGTGGAAATATTGCCTTATTTTTTTCATGGATGAGAAACTGAATATTGTTATATAAGGAAGCATATTTCGAAATAAATTAATGTAAGTGAAAATTAAATGAGTAGTGTCTTAGGCTGGACTCTCCATAGAAGCAGAACCAGTAAAGCATATAAACATATATATACTCATTACCGTCAAGTCAATTCCGACCCATAGTGACCCTATAGGTCAGAGGAGAACTGCCCCTTAGAGTTTCCAAGGAGCACCTGGTGGATTTAAACTGCTGACTTTTTGGTTAGCAGCTGTAGCACTTATTCACTATACCACTACGGTTTCCAAAAGTATGTATAGAGAGATTTATATCAAGAAAATGACTCACAAGTTTGTAGAGGCTGTAATGTCCCAAGTCTATGGGTCAAGATAGAGTTCTCTCCTGATTCATGTAGGCACAGAGGCTGGTGAACTCAAGATCACAGCAGGGGCTGGCAAACCCAAGGCTCTTGCTCACAGGCTGTGAAGACTGATGAATCCCAAGATCAGCAGGGAGATGGCAGGTAACTCAAGTCCCAAGAACCAGAGATAAGATGAACACAAGCCAGCTGCAGGATGTAGACCAAGCCTTGCCAGAAAGTCCAATTTTACGTGATGCAGGCCACACCCCGAAGGACACACCCTTCCAACTGATTGGGTACTCACAGCGGATCCAATCATAGAGGCAATCATATTATATCAAATCTCATCATGGAAGTGATCACTTCATTGCATGATCACCACTGAGGATCATGGCTCAGCCAATTTGACAGTTTTAAAGATCACAGGTAGTTATGTTTTAAGAGACACAGGCTTTTACCTTGTAGGATCAATAAGATCTCAAAATTTGAATTAAAATAATACTTATTTCATTGTGAGGAGTAACTTAGATAATTCAGGTGTAATACTTACATGATTTAGAAAACAAAAATTTGAATTGATTGAAAACAAATTGAGTTAATTTCCAGGATAAATGTCTCACATAAATATATTGGTTCTGTTCTTTTGTAATGAAATCATTCCCCTTAGTCATACTGCTATTGCTAGCAGTGATTCTTGGGTAAATTCCTCATATGTGGCAGACTGTGCACATGGATGTCGAAAATATAGTCTTTTCAACAGGAAGGGTGGTTTGCCATCTGGCCCCATCTGGTGACTCCTTGGACTTGTGCCCAAGGGCAAATGCCCTCCTCTAACTCCACCTTGCTATGCCTCTGACTTCATATCCCAGTTCTTTTGCCAATCAAACAGAATACTTACACCTCAAAATTCAGGGCCCACCTGAGAACCAAAGTAACAGCCATTCTCTGCGTTTCTTCCCCCAATATTTATCTATCGAATCTGCAGTGATTAAAACAAAGAATTTACATAAAGAGTAAAGGAAAAGTCAGGACTTGGAGTTGACTAGGCAGCAGCTATCTACTCTCAAATATACCTTCATTTAAAAAAATTATAATAATTTCAAAATCTCAGAAAAGCTGTGATATTTCAAAGAATTCTAAGAAACCTTTACCCTGATTCCTGTTTTTAATATTTTATCGGAGTTCAGGCATCAAAAACAGACACTTGAATACTGATACGGTACTTTTATCTAGGTTTTTGTTCGTATTCCATTTTTACACATTTTTTAGAATGGTTTTAGTCTTACAGGATAACTGGACAAAAAGTGCAGAGAATTCCCATACACCTCTTCTCCCTCCTGCCTTCAGCAGTGTCCTCTATTATTAACCTCCTGCATTAGTGTTGTGCGTTTTTTACAACTGATGGATCAATACTTAAACACTGTCATTAATTAAAGTCCATAGTTTACATTAGGGTTCACTCATTGTGTTATACAATTCTACAGGTTTTGACAAATACATAATGCCATGCATTAGATGAATTACTATATCACACAGCATAGTTTCACTGACTTTTACAATGCCTTGTGATCCACCTATTCCTCCCTTCCCATTTCTCCTGTGAATCCCTGACAACCACTGATTTTAATGTTATCTCTTGTATTTTTGCCTTTTCTGGCATGACATATAGGTGGAATCACACAGTATGTAGCTTTTTCACAATAGCTTCTTTCACTAAGTTATATGCATATCTTTTCATAAAGGTTGTTGCACAATGGTTAAGTACTCAACAGGTAACCAGGAGGTCAGTGGTTCAAACCCACCAACAAACAGACCCATGGGAAAAAAGCCTTGGCCATCTTCTTCTGCAAAGATCACAGCCTAGGAAACCCTCTGGGGTAGTTCTACTCTGCTATATAGGGCCAGTATGAGTCAGAACTGACTTGACGGCACACAAGAACAGCAACAATGTCCTTCCATATCTTTTTGCTTTTTAAATATATTTACTGTGCTTTAAGTGAAAGAAATATGGAAGACAGCTTCCTGGCTAAATGACTGGAAGAGATCCATATTTACGCCTATTCCCAAGAAAGGTGATCCAACCGAATGTGGAAATTATACAACAATATCATTAATATCACATGCAAGCAAAATTTTGCTGAAGATCATTCAAAAACGGCTACAGCAGTATATCAACAGAGAACTGCCAGAAATTCAGGCTGGTTTCAGAAGAGGACATGGAACCAGGGATATCATTGCTGATGTCAGATGGATCCTGGCTGAAAGCAGAGAATACCAGAAGGATGTTTACCTGTGTTGTATTGACTATGCAAAGTCATTCGACCATGTGGATCATAACAAACTATGGATAACATTGCAAAGAATGGGAATTCCAGAACACTTAATTGTGCTCATGAGGAGCCTTTACATAGATAAGAGGTGGTTGTTTGAACAGAACAAGGGAATACTGATTGGTTTAAAGTCAGGAAAGGTGAGCGTCAGGGTTGTATTCTTTCACCCTACCTATTCAATCTGCATGCTGAGTAAATAATACGAGAAGCTAAACTATATAAAGAAGAACGGAGCAACAGGATTGGAGGGAGACTCTTTAACAACGTGTGTTATGCAGATGACACAACCTTGCTTGCTGAAAGTGAAGAGAACTTGAAGCACTTACTAATGAAGATCAAAGACCACAGCCTTCAGTAAGGATTGCACCTCAACGTAAAGAAAACAAAAACCCTCACAACAGGACCAACGAGCAACATCATGATAAACAGAGAAAAGATTGAAGTTGTCAAGGATTTCATTTTACTTGGATCCACAATCAACAGCCATGGAAGCAGCAGTCAAGAAATCAAAAGATGCATTGCATTGGGTAAGTCTGCTGCAAAGGACCTCTTCAAAGTGTTGAAGAGCAAAGATGCCACCCTGAAGACTAAGGTGCACCTGACCCAAGCCATGGTATTTTCAGTCACATCACATGCATGTGAAAGCTGGACAATAAATAAAGAAGACCAAAAAAAAATTGATGCCTTCGAATTGTGGTGTTGGTGAAGAATATAGAATATACATGGACTGCCAAAAGAACAAACAAATCTGTTTTAGAAGAAGTACAGCCAGAATGCTCCTTAGAAGCAAGGATGGCGAGACGGTGTCTTACATACTGACATGTTGTTAGGAGGGTTCAGTCCCTGGAGAAGGACATCATGACAGGGTCAGCGGGAAAGAGGAAGACCCTCAATGAGGTGGATTGACACAATGGCTGCAACAAAGAGCTCAAGCATAACAACAATTGTCAGGATGGCTGAGGACACGGCAGTGTTTCCTTCTGTAGTGCATAGGGTTGCTATGAGTCAGAACAGTTTCGACGGCACCTAAAAACAAGTGAAAGTTTACAAATCAAGTCAGTCTCTCACACAAAAACTTATATACACCTTACTACATACTCCCAATTGCTCTCCCCCTAATGAGAGAACCTGCTCCCTTCCTCCACTCTCTCTTCTCCTGTCCATTTTGCCAGCTTCTAACCCTCTCATCTCCCCTCCAGGCAGAAGATGCCAACACAGTCTCAAGTGTCCACTTGATCCGAGAAGCTCACTCCTTACCAGCACCCCTCTCCAACCCACTGTGCAGTCCAATCCATGTCTGAACAGTTGGCTTTGGGAGTGGTTCCTGTCCTGAGCCAACAGAAGGTCTGGGGGCCAAGACAACTGGGATCCTTCATGTCTCAGTCAGACCATTAATTCTGGTCTTTTTACAAGAATTTGGGGTCTGCATCCCACTGCTCTGCTGCTCCCTCAGGGGTTCTCTGTTGTGTTCCCTGTCAGGGCAGTCATCGGTTGTAGTGGGGCACCACCTAGTTCTTCTTGTCTCAGGCTGAGGTAGTCTGTGGTTTATGTGGCCCTTTCTGTCTCTTGGGCTCATAATTACCTTGTGTCTTTGATGTTCTTCATTCTCCTTTAATCCAGGTGGGTTGAGACCAATTGATGCATCTTAGATGGTCGCATGCTAGTTTTTAAGACCCCAGACGCCACTCTCCAAACTGGGATGCAGAATGTTTTCTTAATAGATTTTATTATGCCAATTGAATTAGATGTCCCCTGAAACCATGGTCCCTAAAACCCTGCCCCTGCAACTTTGGCCTTTGAAGCATTCAGTTTATTCAGGAAACTTCTTTGCTTTTCATTTAGTCCAGTTCTGCTGATCTCGCCTATATTGTGTGTTGTTTTTCCCATCACCTAAAGTAGTTCTTACCAACTATCCAGTTAGTGAATACCTCTCTCCCACCTTTCCTCCCTTCCCCCTCTCATAATCATCAAAGAATATTTTCTTCTCTGATTAAACTATTTCTCAAGTTCTTACAATAGTGGTCTTATAAAATATTTTTCCTTTTGGAACTAATTTCACTCAGAATGCCTTCCAGATTCCTCCATTTTATGAAATGTTTCACAGATTCCTCACTGTTCTTTATCCGTGCGTAGTATTCCACCGTGTGAATATACCATAATTTATTTAACCATTCATCCGTTGGTGGGCACCTTGGTTGCTTCCATCTTTTTGCTATGGCAAATAGTGCTGCAGTGAACATGGGTGTGCATATATCTGTTTGTGTAAAGGCTCTTATTTCTCTAGGATATATTCCAAAGAGTGGGATTGCTGGATCTTATGGTAGTTCTATTTCTAGCTTTTTAAGGAAGTGCCAAATTGATTTCTGAAGTGGTTATGCCATTTTACATTCCCACCAGCAGTTTAGAAGTGTTCTAATCTCTCCACAGCCTCTCCAACATTTATTCTTTTGTGTTTTTTGGATTAATGCCAGCCTTGTTGGAATGAGATGAAATCTCATTGTAGTCTTGATTTGCATTTCTTTTTTTTAATGGCTAATGATTGTGAGCATTTCCTCATGTATCTGTTAGTCATCTGCGTGTCTTCTTTAGTGAAGTACCTTCATCTCTTTTGCCCATTTTTTAAATTGGGTTATTTGTCTTTTTGCAGTCGAGTTTTTGCGTTATCATGTAGATTTTAGCGATCAGGCACTAATTGGAAATGTCATAGCTAAAAACTTTTTCCCAGTCTGTAGGGAATCTAAAAATCTACAAGTAAAAACTCTTTTGGTGAAGTATTTGGATGAGCATAGGTGTTTGCTTTTTAGGAGCTCCCAATTATCTACTTTTTCTTCTGCATTGTTAGTAATGTTTTGTTTGCTGTTTATGCCATGTATTAGGGCTCCTAACATTGTCCCTGATTTTTATTCCATGTGGTTTATCGTTTTAGATTTTATATTTAGGTCTTTGATCCATTTTGATCTCATTTTTGTTCATGGAGTGAGGTATGGGTCTTGTTTCATCTTTTTGCAGATGGGTATCCAATTATGCCATCGCCATTTGTTAAAAAGACTGTCTTTTCCTCCATTTAACTGTTTTGGGGCCTTTGTCAAATATCAGCTGCTCATACATGGATGGATTTATGTCTGGATTCTCAGTTCTGTTCCATTGGTCTATGCATCTGTTGTTGTACCAGTACCTGTCTGTTTGGACTACTGTGGTGGCATAATAGGTTCTAAAATCAGGTAGAGTAAGGCCTCCCACTTTGTTCTTCTTTTTCAGTAATGCTTTACTTATCTGGAGCCTCTTGCCCTTCCTTTTGAAGTTGGTGATTTGTTTCTTCATCTCATTAAAAAAGTCATTGGAATTTGTATCAGAATTACATTAAATCTATAGATAGCTTTTGGTAGAAAAGTCATTTTTATGAAGTTAAGTCTTCCTATCCATGAGCAAGGTATGTGTTTCCACTTACATAGGGCTCTTTTTGGTTTCTTACAGAAGTGTTTTGTAGTTTTCTTTGCATAAGACTTTAACATCTCTGGTAAGATTTTTTTCCTAAGTATTTTATCTTCTTGGTGGCTACTGTAAATGGTATTGATTTGGTGATTTCCTCTTCAATGTTCTTTTTTTCGGTGTAGAGGAATCCAACAAATGTTTGTTTATCTCGTATCCCGATACTCTGCTGAAGTTTTTATTAGTTTTAGCAGTTTTCTTCAGGATTCCTTAGGGTTTTCTGTGTATAAGAGAATGTCATCTGCAAATAGAGATAATTTTACTTCTTCCTTGCAAATCTGGATACACTTTATTTCTTTATCTTGCCTAATTGCTCTGGCTAGGACCTCCAGCACAATGTTGAGTGAGTGGTGATAAAGGGCATCCTTGTCTGGATCCCATTCTCAAGAGGAATTCTTTCAGGCTCTCTCCATTTAGGATGATGTTGGCTATTGGCTTTGTATAAATGCCCTTTATTATGTTGAAGAATTTTTTTTCTATTCTTATTTTGCTGAGAGTTTTTATCATGAATGGGTGTTGAACTTTGTCAAATGCCTTGTCTGCATCAGTTGATAAAATCATGTGATTCTTGTCTTTTGTTTTATTTATATGATGAATTACATTAATTCTTTTTCTGATGTTGAACCGCCCCTGCATACCCCCAACACCCCCCTGCATACCTGGTATAAATCATACTTTGTCATAGTGAATTAAGTTTTTGATATGTTTTTGAAGTTTATTGGCTAGAATTTTGTTGAGGATTTTTGCATCTATGTTCATGAGGGATATAGATCTGTAATTTTCTTTTTGGGGGGTGTTTTTACATGGTCTTTGTAGCAGGGGTATGCTTGCTTCATAAAATGAGTTTGGCTGTATTCCTTCCTTTTCTATGCTCTGAAATACCTTTAGTAGAAGTGGTGTTAACTCCTCTCTGAAAGTTTGGTAGAACTCTGCAGTGAAGCCGTCTGGACCAGGGTTTTTTTTTTTTTTTTTTTTTTTTGGAGTTGCTGGGCATTTTTCTAATTAACTTTTCACTCCCTTCTTTTGTTATGGTTCTATTTAGTTGTTCTACCTCATTATGTGTTAGTTCAGGTAGATAGTGTGTTTCTAGGAATTTGTCCATTTCTTCTAGGTTTTCAAATTTCTTAGAGTACAATTTTTCATAGTAATCTGATATGATTCTTTTAATTTCAGTTGGGTCTGTTGTAAGATAGCCCATCTCATTTCTTATTCAGGTTATTTGCTTCCTCTCCTGTCTTTCTTTTGTCAGTTTGGCCAATGGTTTATCAATTCAGTTGATTTTTTCAAAGAACCAGCTTTTGGTCTTCTTAATTCTTTCAATTGTTTTTCTGTTTTGTATTTCATCTAGTTCTGTTCTAATTTTTATTGTCTGTTTTCTTCTTGCGCCTGAGGGTTTCTTTTGTTGCTCTCTTTCTATTCGTTCAAGCTGTAGGGATTATTCTTTGATTTTGGCCTTTCTTCTTTTTGGATGTGTGCATTTATTGATATAAATGGACCTCTGAGCACTGCTTTCACTGTGTCCCAGAGGTTCTGATAGGAAGTGTTTTCATTCTCATTGGATTCTATGATTTCTTTATTCTCTCCTTAATCCAGTCTTTTTTTGAGCAGAATACTGTTCAGTTTCCAAGTATTTGATTTCTTTTCCCTGATTTTTCTGTTATTGATTTCCACTTTCATGGCCTTATGGTCAGAGAAAATGCTTTGTAATATCTCAATGTTTTGGATTCTGCTAAGGCTTGCTTTATGACCTAATATGTGGTCTATTCTAGAGAATGTTCCATGTGCACCAGAAAAGAAAGTCTACTTGGTTGCTGTTGGGTGGAGTGTTCTGTATATGTCTATGAGGTCAAGTTGGTTGATTGTGGCATTTAGATCTTCCGTGTCTTTACTGAGCTTCTTTCTAGATGTCCAGTCCTTCACTGAAAGTGGTGTGTTGAAGTCTCCTACTGTTATTATGGAACTGTCTATTTCACTTTTCAATGACGGTAAAGTTTGTTTTATGTATCTTGCAGCCTTGTCATTGAGTGCATAAATATTTAATATGGTTATATCTTCCAGTATATTGTTCTTTAATCATTATGTAGTTTCTTTCCTTATCCTTTATGACAGATTTAAATTTAAAGTCTATTTTGTCAGAGATTAATATTGCCACTTCTGTTCTTTTTTGATTGTTGTTTGCTTGATACATTTTTTTGTATCCTTTAAGTTTTAGTTTGTTTGTTTCTCTAAACGTAAGGTGTGTCCTTGATAGGCAATATATATACGGATTGTGTTTTTTAATCCATTCTGCAACCCTTTGTCTATTTCTTGGCACATTTCATCCATCTACATTCAGCTTAAGTATAGATAGGTATGAATTTACTGCTAGCATTTTGATAACTTTTTTGTGTGTTGTTGACAGTTTCTTTCTTCCACTTAATTTTATGTGCTGGGTAGATTATCTTTATATATTGTCCTTTCCTTATATTTGTTGTTGTTGATTTTGTTTCTGCTAAGTCTCTGTTTTTTCTTGTGTTTTATTTTGATATGTAGGATAGTTTGTCTTCTTTGTGGTTCCCTTATCACTTAACTCAGTTTTTCTAAATTTAAAACTAACATTTATTTCTTTGCATTGCCTTGTCTTCCTCTCCATATGGACTACATTTCTTAGTCCCTCTTTATTGTTTAATGTTGTGTTCTTGTATGTAATATAAAAATATAATATGTAATAACATAGCTTTTATCCTGATTCGAGGTTATTTTTAAAAGATAATTTTTGTTGTGCTTTAAGTGAAAGTTTACGAATCAAGTCAGTCTGTCACATATAAATTTAGATACACCTTACTACACACTCCCATTTACTCTCCCGCTAATGATTCAGCACCTCCCTCCCTCCAGTCTCTCCTTTTGTGACTCTTTTGCCAGTTTCTAACCCTCTCTACCCTCCCATATCCCATCCAGACAGGAGATGCCAACCCAGTCTCAAGTGTCCACCTGATACAAGTAGCTCAGTCTTCATCAGAATCTCTCTCCAACTCATTGTCCAGTCCCTTCCATGTCTGATGAGTTGTCTTCGGGAATGGTTCCTGTCCTGGGCCAACAGAAGGTTTGGGGACCATGACCGCCGGGATTCTTCTAGTCTCAGTCAGACCATTAAATCTGGTCTTTTAAAGAAAATTTGGGGTCTGCACCCCACTGTTCTCCTGCTCCCTCACGGGTTCTCTGTTGTGCTCCCTGTCAGGACACTCATTGGTTGTGGCCGGGCACCATCTAGTTCTTCTGGTCTCAGGATGATGTAAGTCTGTGGTTCATGTGGCTCTTTCTGTCTCTTGGGCTCATAGTTATTGTGTGACCTTGGTATTCTTCATTCTCCTTTGATCTAGGTGGGTTGAGACCAATTGATGCATCTTAGATGGCGGCTTGTTAGCCTTTAAGACCCCAGACGCCACAATACAAAGTGGGATGCAGAATGTTTTATTAACAGAATTTATTTTGCTAATTGACTTAGAAGTCCCCTTAAACCATAGCCCCTCAAACCCTCTCCCTTGCTCCGCTGACCTTCGAAGCATTCAGTTTATCCTGGAAATTCTTTGCTTTTGGACCAGTCCCGTTGAGCTGACCTTCCCTGTATTGAGTATTGTCCTTGCCTTCACCTAAAGTAGTTCTTGTCTAACTAATCAGTAAAAAACCCTCTCCCACCCTCCCTCCATCCCCCCTCTCTTAACCACAAAAAATGTGTTCTCAGTTTGTACTATTTCTCAAAATCTTATAATAGTGGTCTTATACAATGTTTGTTCTTTTGCATCTGACTAATTTCACTCAGCATAATGCCCTCCAGGTTCCTCCATGTTATGAGATGTTTTACAGATTCGTCACTGTTCTTTATCGATGCATAGTATTCCATTGTGTGAATATACCGTAATTTATTTAACCATTCGTCCGTTGATGAACACCTTGGTTGCTTCCAGCTTTTTGCTATTGTAAACAGTGCTGCAATAAACACGGGTGTGCATATATCTGTTCCTGTAAAGGCTCTTATTTCTCTAGGGTATATTCCGAGGAGTGGGATTTCTGGGTTGTACTGTAGTTCTATTTCTAACTTTTTAAGAAAATGCTAGATAGATTTCCAAAGTGGTTGTACCATTTTACATTCCCACCAGCAGTGTATAAGAGTTCCAATCTCTCCGCAGCCTCTACAACATTTATTCTTTTGTGTTTTTTGGGTAAATGCCAGCCTTGTTGCAGTGAGATGGAATCTCATCATACTTTTAATTTGCGTTTCTCTAACAGCTAATGATCGAGAGCATTTTCTCATGTATCTGTTAGCTGCCTGAATATCTTCTTTAGTGAAATGTGTGTTCATATCCTTTGCCCACTTCTTGATTGGATTGTTTGTCTTTTTGTGGTTGAGTTTTGACAGAATAATGTAGATTTTAGAGATCAGGCGCTGATCTGAGATGTCATAGCTGAAAATTCTTTCCCAATCTGTAGGTGGTCTTTTTACTCTTTTGGTGAAGTCTTTAGATGAGCATAGGTGTTTGAATTTTAGGAGCTCCCAGTTATCTGGTTTCTCTTCGTCGTTTTTGGTAATGTTTTGTATTCTGTTTATGCCTTGTATTAGGGCTTCTAAGGTTGTCCCTATTTTTTCTTCCATGATCTTTATCGTTTTAGTCTTTATGTTTAGGTCTTTGATCCACTTGGAGTTAGTTTTTGTGCATGGTGTGAGGTATGGGTCCTGTTTCATTTTTTTGCAAATGGATATCCAGTTATGCCAGCACCATTTGTTAAAAAGACTATCTTAGGACAGGAACCATCCCCGAAGACAACTCATCAGAAATGAAAGGGACTGGTCAGCGGGTGGGAGAGAGATGCTGATGAAGAGTGAGCTAATTATATCAGGTGGACACTTGAGATTGTGTTGGCAACTCTTGTCTGGAGGGGGGATGGGAGGATAGAGAGAGGGAAGCCGGCAAAATTGTCAAGAAAGGAGAGACTGAAAGGGCTGACTCAAGACGGGGAGAGTAAGTGGGAGTAGGGAGTGAGATGTATGTAAACTTATATGTGACAGACTGATTGGATTTGTAAATGTTCACTTGAAGCTTAATAAAAGTTATTATAAAAAAAAAAAAATAATAAGACTCTACAGGGCCAGATTAAGGCCTTTATAAACCCAAAGCACTGAAAAGATTATGGAACCTCCCCTAAAACCAAATAAAAATAAAATCAAAGCTAAACTAAAAAAAAAAAAAAAAAAAAAGACTATCTTTTCCCCAATTAACTGACACTGGGCCTTTGTCAAATATCAGCTGCTCATATGTGGATGGATTTATATCTGGGTTCTCAGTTCTGTTCCATTGGTCTATGTGCCTGTTGTTGTACCAGTACCAGGCTGTTTTGACTACTGTGGCTGTATAATAGTTTCTAAAATCAGGTAGAGTGAGGCCTCCTACTTTCTTCTTCTTTTTTAGTAACACTTTACTTATCTGGGGCTTCTTTCCCTTCCATATGAAGTTGATGATTTGTTTCTCCATCACATTAAAAAATGTCTTTGTTATTTGGATAGGACGTGCTTTGTATGTATAGATGGCTTTTGGTAGAATAGACATTTTTATTATTTCAAGTCTTCCTATCCATGAGCAAGATATGTTTTTCCACCTATGTAGGTCCCTTTTAGTTTCTTGCATTAGTACTTTGAAGTTTTCTTTGTAGAGGTCTTTTACATCTTTGGTAAGATTTATTCCTAAGTATTTTATCTTCTTGGGGGCTACTGTGAATGGTATTGTTTTGGTGATTTCCTCTGCGATGTTCTTTTTGTTGATGTAGAGGAATCCAAGTGATTTTTTGTATGTTTATCTTGTATCCCGAGCCTCTGCCAACCTCTTCTATTAGTTTCAGTAGTTTTCTGGAGGATTCCTTAGGGTTTTCTGTGTATAAGATCATGGCATCTGCAAATAGAGATAATTTTACTTCCTCCTTGCCAATCCGGATGCCTTTTATTTCTTTGTCTTGCCTAATTGCTCTGGCTAGGACTTCTAGCACAATGTTGAATAAGAGCGGTGATAAAGGGCATTCTTGTCTGATTCCCGTTCTCAAGGGAAATGCTTTCAGGCTCTCTGCATTTAGAGTGATGTTGGCTTTGTATAGATGCCTTTTGTTATGTTGAGGAATTTTCCTTCAATTCCTGTTTTGCTGAGAGTTTTTATCATCAGTGGGTGTTGGACTTTTTCAAGTGCCTTTTCTGCATCAATTGATAAGATCATGTGGTTTTTGTCTTTTGTTTTATTTATATGGTGGATTACACTAATGGCTTTTCTAATATTAAACCAACCTGCATACCTGTATAAATCCCACTTGTTCATGGTGAATTATTTTTTGATATGTTGTTGAATTCTTTTGGCTAGAATTTTGTTGAGGATTTTTGCATCTATGTTCATGAGGGATATATGTCTGTAATTTTCTTTTTTTGTGATGTCTTTACCTGGTTTTGGTATCAGGGATATGGTGGCTTCATAGAATGAGTTAGGTAGTATTCCGTCATTTTCTATGCTTTGAAATACCTTTAGTAGTAGCGGTGTTAACTCTTCTCTGAAAGTTTGGTAGAACTCTGCGGTGAAGCCGTCTGGGCCAGGGCTTTTTTTTTTTTTGGGGGGGGGAGTTTTTTGATTACCTTTTCCATCTCCTTTTTTGTTATGGGTCTATTTAGTTGTTCTACTTCTGATTGTGTTAGTTTAGGTAGGTAGTGTTTTTCTAGGAATTCATCCATTTCTTCTAGGTTTGCAAAGTTGTTAGAGTACAATTTTTCATAATAAACAGATACGATTGTTTTAATTTCAGTTGGGTCTGTTGTGATATGGCCCATCTTGTTTCTTATTCGGGCTATTTGTTTCCTGTGTTTCTTTAGTTTGTCTGGCCAATGGTTTATCAATTTTGTTAATTTTTTCAAAGAAACAGCTTTTGGCTTTGTTATTTCTTTCAGTTGTTTTTCTGTTCTCTAATTGATTTAGTTCAGCTCTAATTTTTATTATTTGTTTTCTTCTGGTTCCTGATGGATTCTTTTGTTGCTCGCTTTCTATTCGTTCAAGTTGTTAGTACAGCTCTCTGATTTTGGCTCTTTCTTCTTTTTGTATGTGTGCATTTATCGATATAAATTGACCTCTGAGCACTGCTTTTGCTGTGTCCCAGAGGTTTTGGTAGGAAGTGTTTTCATTCTCGTTGCATTCTATGAATTTCTTTATTTCCTCCTTAATGTCTTCTATAACCCAGTCTTTTTTCAGCATGGTATTGTTCAGTTTCCAAGTATTTGATTTCTTTTTCCTTATTTTTCTGTTATTGATTTCCACTTTTGTGGCCTTGTGGTCTGAGAAGATGCCTTGTAATATTTCCATGCTTTGGTTTCTGCAAAGGATTGTTTTATGACCTAATATGTGATCTATTCTAGAGAATGTTCCATGTGCGCTAGAAAAAAAAATATACTTTGCAGCAGTTGGGTGGAGTGTTCTGCATAAGTCAATGAGGTCAAGTTGGTTGATCGTAGCAATTAGGTCTTCCGTGTCTCTATTGAGCTTCTTACTGGAAGTTCTGTCTTTCTCCGAAAGTTGTGTTGAAGTCTCCTACTATAATTGTGGAGGTGTCTATCTCACTTTTCAGTTCTGTTAAAGTTTGTTTTATGTATCTTGCAGCCCTGTCATTGGGTGCATAAATATTTAATTTGGTTATATCTTCCTGGTCTTTTGTCCCTTTACTCATTATGTAGTGTCCTGCTTTATCCTTTGGGGTGGATTTAACTTTAAAGTCTATTTTGTCAGAAATTAATATTGCTACCCCTCTTCTTTTTTGCTTGTTGTTTGCTTGATATATTTTTTTCCATCCTTTAATTTTAATTTGTTTGTGTCTCTAAGACTAAGGTGTGTCTCTTGTAGGCAGCATATAGAGGGATCGTGTTCCTTTATCCAGTCTGAGACTCTCTTTATTGGTGCATTTAGTCCATTTACATTCAGTTTATAATTATAGATAAGTTTTATGTGTTTAGTGCTGTCATTTTGATGCCTTTTTATGTGTGTTGTTGACAATTTCATTTTTCCACTTACTTTTTTCTGCTGACACGTTATTCTTTGTAAATTGTGTGTTCCTCATTTTCATAGTAGTTGACTTTATGTTTGCTGAGTCATTATGTTTTTCTTGGTTTTTATTTTGAGTTATGGAGTTGTTATACCTCTTTGTGGTTACCTTAATACTTACCCCTATTTTTCTAAGTAAAAACCTAACTTGTATCTTCCTATATCGCCTTGTTTTCCTCTCCATATGGCAGTTCTATGCCTCCCGTATTTAGTCGTTCTTTTTGTTTATTGTGGTCTTTTACATATTGACGTCAATGATTCCATTTCGAGCGTTTTTTTCTTTTTAAAATTAATCTTAATTTGTTTTTGTGATTTCCTTATTTGAGTTGATATCAGGATGTTCTGTTCTGTGATCTTGTATTGTGCTGGTATCTGATATTATTGATTTTCTGCCCAATTTCCTTTAGTATTTCTTGTAGGTTTGCTTTGGTTTTTGCAAATACTCTAAGCTTGTGTTTATCTGTAAATGTTTTAATTTCGCCTTCATATTTGAAAGAGAGTTCTGCTGGATATATGATCCTTGGCTGGCAGTTTTTTTCCTTCAGTGCTCTGTATATGTCATCCCATTGCCTTCGTGCCTGCATGGTTTCTGCTGAGTAGTCTGAACTTATTCTTATTGATTCTCCTTTGTAGGAGACCTTTCTTTTATCCCTGGCTGCTTTTAAATTTTTCTCTTTATCTTTGGTTTTGGCAAGTTTGATGATAATATGTCTTGGTGATTTTCTTTATGGATCAGTTTTATATGGCGTTCGATGAGCATCTTGGATAGATATCCTTTCGTCTTTCATGATGTCAGGGAAGTTTTCTGCCAACAGATCTTCCACTATTCTCTCTGTATTTTCTGTCCTCCCTCCCTGTTCTGGAACTGCAATCACACACAAGTTATTCTTCTTGATAGAGTCCCACATGATTCTTAGGGTTTCTTCATTTTTTTAAAACTTTTATCTGATTTTTCTTCAACTAAATTGGTGTCAGTTGCCTTATCCTGCTACTCCCCCACTCTGCATTCCAGTTGCTCGATTCTGCTCCTCTGACTTCGTAATGAGTTGTCTAATTCCGTACTTTTACTGTTAATCTTTTGGATTTCTGAATGCTGTCTCTCTATGGATTCTTGCAGCTTATTAATTTTTCCACTATATTTTTGAATAATCTTTTTGATTTCTTCAACTGCTTTATCAGTGTGTTCCTTGGCTTTTTCTGTAGATTGCCTTATTTCATTTCTGAGGTCATCCCTGAAGTCTTGAAAGCATTCTGTAAATCAGTTTTTTGTATTTTGCATCTGGTAATTCCAGGATTGTATCTTCATTTGGGAAAGATTTTGATTGTTTAATTTGGGGGAATTGTAGAAGCAATCATGGTCTGCTTCTTTATGTGGTTTGATTTTGACTGTTTTCTCTGAACCATCTGTATAAGTTGTAATGATTTATTTTATATTTGCTCACTGAGTCTTATCTTGTTTTGTTTTCTTTCAATATATGTAGATGGGCTACTAGATTGCGCTGTCTTGATTGTTGTAGCCCTTGAATCACTTATGTCCTATTACCAGCTGGTTTGGGCTGTTACCAGATATATAAGCCTAAGAGTCCCTTCCTTTAAAAAAAAAAATTCTTGAGTAGAATCTGATTTTAGATCACCAAGTGTGTGGTGTAGACTGTCACCTATTCACTTAGAGGAGCAGTGGTGATAGTTGTGTGCACCAGTTTCTAGTAGCAGCAGGAGGTCACATTCCAGGAGGGGGAGGATGCTGACAGGCTTCCCCCAAGTGCCAGTGAGGTAGGTGTGTCTCTATTCCTAAAGCACTTCTGTGGGTGGGCTCTGCAACTGTACCTTAGGCACCCAATGCATGTACTTGTACAGATTGGTAGGTGTCACTATCCTCAGAACCCAATAGCAGGCGGTTAGGTTGTTTGGGTGGAGCTTCAGCCCTCAGTTCCCTGTTGTGGGGCAGTGAGTGCTCTTTTTACAGGAAGAGATATCAGACTTGGAGAACCCGTCTTTCCAGTGATCCGCTAAAACAATTACAGCCAGATCCCTATCAGAATTGCCTTTGCATTCTAATAGCCACCTTATTCCCTGTAGGGATGAAAGCCCAAGACTGTGGATCTCATATGCTTGGCTGGAGCTGGTCTGTATTTTTAGTCCAATTTCGGGAAGTCAGGGAAGGATTTTTGGTCCCTGGGCTTTTTGTAGCTGCTTCTCTCAGGACAGGAGAATGGGTTAGGAAAAGACAATTAAAAAACAAACTGCAGATCACTTCAATCTCTGGCCCAGGAAATTCCAATGTTAATGAAGCTGCCTGGGAAGGGAGGGGAGGGATCAGATAGATAGGAGAGAGTGGCACCCAGGAATATAGACAAAGTTACTTATCTTGCTTGGTGATGACTGTTTTATCTGAGATTCCCGGGGCGTGTAGCCTGTGTGTGCTGGCTGGGTGGAGATTGCCCCCGAGGGTCAGGCACACGTCCTGTGCTTGTGCTGTCTCAGAAGCAGTGGTCAGCTCCTCAGCTTCCAGTCCAAAGCCCAGCACCAAGGTTCCCTGGCTGGGATGCTGCAGTCCAGGCTCCGAAACCAGTTGCTGCCTCCCGGTGACTTCTCCTTCTGTCAGCCGTGTTTTTGCGTTGCCTGCATGCTCTGGCTGGGCTTCTTCTGAGGTCACTTCAGGGTACTAGGGCTGCATGCCGTGTTTGCGCCATCTCAGGATGCCATGCTCAGCTCCCCCGCGCCCAATACAAAGCCCGGCGCCAAGGTTTTCTGACTGGGACGCTGTCTCCAGGCTCTGAAAACAGTCGCTGATTCCCCGTGATTGCTCGTTCTCTCGTTAGCCACGTCAGTGTGCAGCCTGCTTGCACTTGCTGAGTCTCTACGGAGGTTACCAAAGGGGGCTGGGGTTAGGGCTGTGTCCCGTGCCTGCCCTGCCTCAGCAAGCCGCAATCAGCCCTGCCACTCAGCACCAGGGAACTGGGAGGGCTCAAGGCTGTGGTGCCAGTCGCTGGCTTCAGAGGCAGTTGCTGCTTCAGGATGCAGCTTTTCGCTCACCTGTCACTCAGGTCAACTCTTTAGATCTGTGTTTGATGGTCAGGGTTCGTAGATTGTCATGTATGTGATCGATTCATTTGTTTTTCCGAGTCTTTGTTGCAAGAGGGATCCGAGGTAGCTTCTACCTAGTCAGCCATTTTGGCCCCGCCTTTGGAGTTTTTTTTTAATCTTGATTTATTTTTGTGATTTCCCTGTGTGGGTTGACTTCTGATTGTTCTGCCCAGTAATCTAGTTTTGGGTCGATACCTGATATTATTGATTTTCTAACGAAAGAACTCCCTTTAGTATTTCTTTTAGTTTTGGTTTGGTTTTTATGAATCCCTAAACTTCTGTTTATCTGGAAATGTCCTAATTTCACCTTCATATGTGAAAGATGATTTTGCTGGATATATGGTTCTTGGCTGGCAGTTTTTTTCCTTCAGTGTTTTATATAAGTCATCCCATTGCCTTCTTGCCTGCATGGTTTCTGCCGAGGAGTCTGAGCTTATTCTTATTGGCTCTCCTTTGTAGGTCAGTTTTTATTTATTCTTACCTGCTCTTAAAATTCTCTCTTTATCTTTGGTTTTGGCAGGTTCGATTATGATATGTCTTGGTGATTGTCTTTTAACACCCACCTTATGTGGAGTTCGATGAGCATCTTGGATAGATATCTTCTCATCTTTCACGATATCAGGGAAGTTTTCTACCAACAAATCTTCAACAGTTCTCTCTGTATTATCTGTTATCCCTCACTCTTCTGGTACTCCAGTCACTCATAGGTCATTTCTCTTTACAGAGTTCCACATGATTCTTAAATTTTCTGTGTTTTTATAATTTTTTTTATCTGATTTTCCTTCAAATATATTAGTGCCATGTGCTTTATCTTCAAGTTCAGAAATTCGACCTTCCACTTGCTCAAATCTGCTTCTCTGACTTTCTATGGAGTTGCCTAGTTCTGTAATTTTATTGTTAATCTTCTGAGTTTCTGATTGCTGTCTGTCTATGGATTTTTCCAGTATATTAAATGTTTCATTATGTTCCTGAATAACCTTTTTAATTTCTTCAATTGCTTTATCTGTGTGTTCCTTGGCTTGTTCTGCATATTGCCTCATTTCCTTCCTGATGTCTTGAAGTGTTCTGTATACTAATCTTTTGTACTCTGTCTCTGGTAATTCCAGGAAGGCACTTTCATCTAGAAGATCCCTTGATCCTTTGTTTCGAGAGCCTGTTGAGATGATCATGGTCTGTTTCTTATGTGACTTGATATTGACTGTTGTCTCTGAGTCATCTATAAGTAATCGTATTAGCTTATTTTATGTTTGTTTACTGTGTCATAGTTTCTTGCTTTGTTTTGTCTTGATATGCCCAAGTGGATTGCTTGAGTGAGCTAGCTTGATTATTTCACAATTGGAGCTCTCATGTCCCTTCCCCAGACAGCTAGAGCTCTTATCAAATATATCAGCCTAAGAGTTCATTCACTTTTCTTATATGAATTTAGCTCATGTGTCCAGGTAGCTGATCATCAAGTGTGTCGTACAGGCTCTGTCCTACAGTCTTAGAGGGGCAAGGGTGTTTGGTTTCAGTACAGCTATCTGGTTGCAGCAGGGGTTCACACTCTGAACAAGGCAGGGGGCTGAGAATTGTCCCACACATGTCTCTTAGGAAAGTGTGTCCCTGTTCCCTAGAGTGTACAGGTTGGTGGGTTCTGCAGACAGATCATGGGCACCCAATGTTTTTGGTTGTAGGGACTGGGAGGTACCAGTTTTCATTGGACCTCTGTCATGGGTGGCTGGGTGACCTGAGAGGAGCTACCAGTCCTTAGACCCCTGATGTGGGTAGGTGAGGACACTGTTAGGCAAAGCAATGTCAAACATCAAACACCCACCTGTCTGCAGCACAGCTGAAACTGTTCAAATCTGCCAACAAGGGCCTATTCTCCTGAAACAGGCCCATACAGGTCTATGTGTAGGGGAAAAGTACTCAAAGTCCATGGACCATTTATGCCTGAACAGGAGCCACTTCTGTCTTGATCTCCCTCTGGTTAGTGGAGCTGGCAAACTTTCTTTTCCCCCAATTGCAAGTTTATTCCTTCTCTAAGGCTGGGAGGATGGGTGTAGGTGCTCAGCAGGGTGAATCTCAGGCTGAGGGGAGGCAGCTGCTGAAGCCAGCTTAAGAGCGGGGGAGGGGGGTAGGGGGCAGTTGTGGGGGGTGGGGAAAAATATATCCAAATACTTAGCTTTTGCCAAGAGCACCCTTCTTTGGTTCCAGAGCTGTGAGTAGGCTGTGTGGCTGACTGCTTCTCCCTGATGAAACTGCAGCTGAAAGCTAGTACCAGCCCACCACCTACGCTCCCAGGAATGGTGCCTGAGGGCTCCTGGAGATTCAGATCCGGTAACTCCTCTCTGCTCCTGAACTTCTTTTTCTCTGCCTACACCTCAGTTCATTTCCTAACCTTGCCTTTGATGTTCAGGGCTCCTAGCTTGTCATAAATATATTCGTTTCACTTGTTTTTTTGTGTCTTTGTTGTAAGAGGGCTCACTGAAAGTGTCTGTCTCTTCTTCCGTCTTGGCCTCACCTCCTTGGTACTGTTCTTGACAGTGCACATTGAAGTTTGTAAACATAAACAACAATGCAATGGTATTTGTTATCACGTGATAGTAAAGATGGAACCAATAATTCCCAAATGCTGTCAGGTGGATATTTGTATTTTTTTTTAATTATACTTTAGATGAAAATTTATGGAGCAAATCAGTTTCTCATTAAGCACTTAACACACATATTGTTTTGTAATATTGGTTGCCAACCCCACTGCATGTAAACACTCTCCCCTTCCTACCTTGGGTTCCCCATTATCAGCTTTCTTTCCCCTCCTTCCTTCTAGTCGGTGCCTCTGGGTTGGTGTGCCCATTTAGTCTTTTTTTTTTTTTATGGGCTTGTCTGGCATTTGGCTGAGAGGTGAAACTCACAAGCAACTTCAGTACTCTCCAAGTTTCTCTAGTCTCTGCCAGACTGGTAAATCTGGACTTTTTTGTAAGTTACAGTTTTTTCTACTTTTATCTCCAGCTCTGTCCAGGAGATTTTATTGTGATCCTTATCAGAGAGTCAGTGGTGGTAGCCGGATACCATCTAGTCGTCCTGGACTGAGTCTGGTAGAGGCTGTGCTAGTGGTGGTCCATTAGTTTCCACGTCCTTTTCTGAATCAGCTTGAATTTCTTACAGTTTCTTGTCGATGTACTGCTGCAACCGTTTTTGAATTATCTTTAGAATAATTTTACTTGAGTAAAATTTTAAGGAGGCATGTTTATTTATTTATTTTTTAATTGTGTTTAAGGGAAAGTTTACACTTCAAGTCAGTTTCTCATACAAAAACTTATACATACGTTGTTATGTGACCCTACTTGCCCTCCTTACAATGTGACGGCACACTTTTTCTCTTTACCCTGTATTTCCCAGATCCATTCAACCAGCTCCAGTCCTCCTCTGCTTTCTCATTGCCTCTCCAGACAGGAGCTGACCTCATAGTCTCATGTGTCTTCTTGAGCTAAGAAGAACACTCCTCAAGAACATCATTTTATGTCTTTGACTTAAGAGCTGGCTTCGAGAATGGTATTAGTTTGGGCTAATAGAAAGTCTGAGGGCCAAGACCTCTGGGGTCCCTCCAGTTGCAGTCAGACATTTAAGTCTGGTCTTTTTACTAGAATTTGAGGTCTGCATCCCACTTTTCTCCTGACCCACCAGGGATTCTCTGTCGTGTTCCCTGTCAGGGCAGTCATTTGTGGTAGTCGGGCACCATCTGGTTCTTCTGGTCTCAGGCTGATGGAGTCTCTGGTTTATGTGGCCCTTTCTGTCTCTCAGGCTAATATTTTCCTTGTATCTTTTGTGTTCTTCATTCTCCTTTGCCTCAGGTTGGCTGAGACCAATTGATGCATTTTAGATGGCTGCTTGCTAGGTTTTAAGACCCAGATGCCACACACCAAAGTGGGATGCAGAACATTTTCTTAATATGCTGTAATGCCAATTGACCTAAATGTACCCAATAACCATGGTCCCCAGACCTCCACTCCTGCTACACCATTCCTAGAAGTGTTTGATTGTATTACAGAAATTTCTTAGCTTTTTGATTAGTACAATTGTGCTGACTTCCCCTGTATTGTGTGTTGTCCTTCTCTTCACCTAAAATATTTCTTTTCTATTATCTAATTAGTGAATACCCCTTTCCCTGCCTCCTTACCCTATGCTTAAACCTCTTTTTGAGTTCTTATAGTGGTCTTATACAATACTTGTCCCTTTGCGACTAATTTCACTCAGCATGTTATGAGATGTTTCACTGATTCATCGCTGTTCTTTATCGATGTGTAATATTCCATTGTGTGAATTTACCATAATCTGTTTATCCATTCATCTGTTGAGGGGCTCCTTGGTTGATTCCATTTTTTGCTGTTGTAAACAGTGCTGTAATGAACATGGGTGGTCATATGTCTATTCCTCTGAGGGCTCTTATTTCTCTAGGACTTATTCCAAGAAGTGGGATTGCTGGATAATATGGTAGTTCTATTTCTAGCTTTTTAAGGAAGCACCAAATCGATTTCCAAAGTGGTTGTGCCATTTGACATTCACACCAGCAGTGTTTAAATGTTCCAGTCTCTGCACAACCACTCCAACATTTATTACTATTTGTGGTTTGTGATTAATGCCAGCCTTGTTGGGGTGAGATGGTATCATCTCATTGTAGTTTTGATTTGCATTTCTCTAATGATTAATGATTTTGAACATTTCCTCATGTTTCTGTTAGCTGCCTGAATGTCTTCTTTGGTGAAGCACCTGTTCTTATTCTTTATCCATTTTTTAATTGGGTTATGTGTCTTTTTGTTGTTGAGATTTTGCAGTATCTTGTAGATTTTAGAGATTAGACGCTGATTGGATGTGCCATTGCCAAACTATTTTTCCCAGACCGTTTTACTCTTTTGGTGAAGTCTTTGGATGAGCATAAGTGATTAAATTTTAGGAACTCTCAGTCATCTAGTTTCCCTACTGCTGTTTGTGCATGGTTAGTAATGTTTTCTATACTGTTTATGCCATGTGTTAGAGCTCCTAGAATTGTCCCTATTTTTTCTTCAGTGATCTTTATCATTGCAAATTTTATAATTAGGTATTTTAAAATTTTGAGTTAGTTTTTGTGCATGGTGTGTGGTATGGGTTTGTTTCATTTTTTTGTAGATGGATATCCAGTTATGCCAGCACCATTTGTTAAAGAGACTGTCTTTTCCCCATTTAACAGACTTTGGCCCTTTGTCAAATATCAGCTCCTCATAGGTGGATGAATTTATGTCTGGATTCTCTATTCTGTTCCTTTGCTCTATGTGTCTGTTGTTGCACCAGTACCAGGCTGTTTTGACTACTGTGGCCATATAATAAGTTCTAAAATCAGGTAATGTGAGGGCTCCCACTTTGTTCTTCTTTTTCAGTAATGCTTTATTATCGGGGGCCTCTTCCCTTTCCATATGAAGTTGGTTATTTGTTTCTCCATCTCGTTAAAAAATGCCATTTCCCAGTGTCAGTTAATTGGGGAAACGATAGTCTTTTTAACAAACGGTGCTGGCATAACTGGATATCCATTTGCAAAAAAATGAAACAGGACCCATACCTCACACCATGCACAAAAACTAACTCCAAGTGGATCAAAGACCTAAACATAAAGACTAAAACGATAAAGATCATGGAAGAAAAAATAGGGACAACCTTAGAAGCCCTAATACAAGGCAGAAACAGAATACAAAACATTACCAAAAACGACGAAGAGAAACCAGATAACTGGGAGCTCCTAAAAATCAAACACCTATGCTCATCTGAAGATTTCACCAAGACAGTAAAGAGACCACCTACAGATTGGGAACATTTTTTCAGCTATGACATCTCCGAACAGCACCTGATCTCTAAAATTTATATGATTCTGTTAAAAATCAACCACAAAAAGACAAAAAACCCAATCAAAAAATGGGTAAAGGATATGAACACGCACTTCACTAAAGAAGATATTCAGGCAGCTAACAGATACATGAGAAAATGCTCTCGATCATTAGCCATTAGA
The DNA here is from genome assembly GCF_030014295.1 of Loxodonta africana. Taxonomy (NCBI): domain Eukaryota; kingdom Metazoa; phylum Chordata; class Mammalia; order Proboscidea; family Elephantidae; genus Loxodonta; species Loxodonta africana. The sequence continues at coordinate 1,315,995 of NW_026975036.1, forward strand.
GAAATGCAAATTAAAACTACGATGAGATTCCATCTCACTCCAACAAGGCTGGCATTAATCCAAAAAACACAAAAGAATAAATGTTGGAGAGGCTGCGGAGAGATTGGAACTCTTATACACTGCTGGTGAGAATGTAAAATGGTACAACCACTTTGGAAATCTATCTGGCATTTTCTTAAAAAGTTAGAAATAGAACTACCATACAACCCAGAAATCCCACTCCTCGGAATATACCCTAGAGAAATAAGAGCCTTCACACAAACAGATATATGCACACCCATGTTTATTGCAGCTCTGTTTACAATAGCAAAAAGCTGGAAGCAACCAAGGTGTTCATCAACGGATGAATGGTTAAATAAATTGTGGTATATTCACACAATGGAATACTACGCATCGATAAAGAACAGTGACGAATCTGTAAAACATTTCATAACATGCAGGAACCTGGAAGGCATTATGCTGAGTGAAATTAGTCAGAGGCAAAAGGACAAATATTGTATAAGACCACTATTATAAGATCTTGAGAAATAGTATAAACTGAGAAGAACACATTCTTTTGTGGTTAAGACTGGGGGGTGGAGGGAGGGTGGGAGAGGGTTATTTACTGATTAGTTAGTAGATAAGGACTACTTTAGGTGAAGGGAAGGGCAATACTCAGTACACGGAAGGTCACCTCAACTGGACTGGACCAAAAGCAGAGAAGTTTCCAGGATAAACTGAATGCTTCAAAGGTCAGCAGAGCAAGGGCAGGGGTTTGGGGACTGTGACTTAAGGGGACTTCTAAGTCAATTGGCAAAATAAATTCTATTATGAAAACATTCTGCATCCCACTTTGAAGTGTGGCATCTGGGGTCTCATCAATTGGTCTCAACCCACCTGGATCAAAGGAGAATGAAGAACACCAAGATCACACGATAACTATGAGCCCAAGAGACAGAAAGGGCCAAATGAACCGGAGACTTACATCATCCTGAGACCAGAAGAACTAGATGGTGCCTGGCCACAACCGATGACTGCCCTAACAGGGAGCACAACAGAGAATCCCTAAGGGAGCAGGAGAACAGTGGGATGCAGACCCCAAATTCTCATAAAAAGACCAGACTTAATGGTCTGACTGAGACTAGAAGAATCCCGGCTGTCACGGTCCCCAAACCTTCTGTTGTCCCAGGACAGGAACCATTCCCGAAGACAACTCATCAGACATGGAAGGGACTGGACAATGGATTGGAGAGAGATGCTTATGAAGAGTGGGCTATTTGTATCAGGTGGACACTTGAGACTGTGTTGGCATCTCCTGTCTGGAGGGGAGATGGGAGGGTAGAGAGGGTTAGAAACTGGCAAAAGAGTCACAAAAGGAGAGACTGGAGGGAGGGAGCGGGCTGGCTCATTGGGGAGAGAGTAAATGGGAGTATGTAGTAAGGTGTATATAGGCTTATGTGCGACAGACTGCCTTGATTTGTAAACTTTCACTTAAAGCACAATAAAAATTATTTTAAAAAAATGCCATTAGAATTTTGATTGGGATTACACTGTATTTGTAGATGGCTTTGGGGAGAATAGACATTTTCACAAAGTTGAGCCTTCCTATTCATGAGCAAGGTATGTTTTCCTGCTTATTTAGGTCTCTTTTGTTCTCTTGCAGTAGTGCCTTGTAGTTTTCTTTGTATAGGTCTTTTATGTCTCTGCTTAGATTTCTTCCTAAGTATTTTATTTTCTTGGGAGCTATCGTAAATGCTATTGTTTTGGTGATTTTCTCTTAGATTTTCTATTTGTTGGTATAGAGGAATCCAAATGATTTTTATATGTTTATCTTGTATCCTGATACTTTCCTGAAATCTTACATTAGTTCCAGCAGTTTTCTGTGTGGAAGATAATTTCATCTGCAAATAGAGATACTTTTACTTCTTCCTTACCAATTTGGATACCCTTTATTTCTTTTTCTAACCTAATTTCTCTGGCTATGACCACCAACACAATGTTGAATAAGAGTGGCGATAAAGAGCATCCTTGTATGGCTCCCATTCTCAAAGGGAATGATTTCAGACTCTCTCCACTTAGGATGATGTTAGCTGTTGGCTTTGTATAAATGCCCTTTATTATGATGAGGAATTTCCCTTCTGCTGCTATTCTGCTGAGAAATTTTATCACGAAGGGGTGATGGACTTTGCCAAATTCTTTTTCTGCGGCAATTGATAGGATCATGTGTTTCTTGCCTTTTTTTATGTGGTGGATTACACTGATTGTTTTTCTAATGTTGAACCATCCCTTCACACTGGGTATGAATCCCACTTGGTCATAGTTAGTTACATTTTTTATATGTTCTTGAATACTATTGGCTAGAAATTAGTTGAGGTTTTTTGCGTCTAAGTTCATGAGGGATATTAGTCTGTAATTTTCTTTTTTTGTGCTGTCTTTATCTGTTTTTGGTATCAGGTTTATGCTGGCTTCATAGAATGAGGTCGAAAGTATTCCATCCTTTTCTATGCTTTGAAATACCATTAGTAGTAGTGGTGTTAACTATTCTCTGAAAATTTGGTAGAATTTTGCAGTGAAGCCATCAGGGCCAAGGCTTTTTTGTTGTTGTTGGAAATTTTTTAAATACCTTTTCTATCTCTTGTTATAGATTTATTTAGCTGTTCTACTTGTATTTTAGTTTAGGTAGGTAGTGTGTTTCTGGAAATTTGTCCGTTTCCTCTAGGTTTTCAAATTTGTTAGCATACAGTTTTTCATAGTAGTCTAATTGTTTTAATTTCATTTTGGTCTGTTGTGATACCACCCATCTCACTTCTTAATCAGATCATTTGCTTTCTCTCCTGTTTCTCTTTGTCAGTTTGGCCAATGATTTATCGATTTTTTTTTTCAAAGAACCAGTTCTGGTCTTGTTAACTCTTTTGATTTTTTCTCTATTTCATTTAATTCTGCTCTAATTTTTATTATCTGCTTTCTTCTTGCATCAGAGGGTTTCTTTTGCTGTTCTCTTTCTGCTTGTTCTAGTTCTTGGGTTATTTCTTTGATTTTGGCCCTTTCTTATTTGGGGATTGTGCATTTATTGCTATAAGTTGACCTCTGAGCACTGCTTTTGCTGTGTCTCAAAGGTTTTGGTAGGATATGTTTTCATTCTCATTTGATTCTATGAATTTCTTTATTTTTTCCTTAATTTCTTCTATACCCAATAGTTTTTGAGCACAGTGTTGTTCATTTTCTACGTGTTTGAGGTTTTTTTCCCTTGCTTTTTATGTTATGAATTTCTACTTTTATGGCTTTATGGTCAATAAAGATGCTTTGTGAAATTTTGGATTCTATTAAGGCTTATTTTACGATCTAATATGTGGTCTATTTTGGAGAATGTTCCATGTGTGCTGGAAAAGAGAGTGTATTTGGCTGTTGTTGGGTGGAGTGTTCTATGAGTTCAAGTTGTTTGGTTGTGGCATTTACATCTTCTGTGGCATTATAAAGCTTCTTTCTGGATGTTCTGTTCTTCACTGGGAGTGGTATGTTGACATCTACTACTATGATAGTGGAGCTGTCTATCTGTCTATTCAATGCTGGTAGAGTTTGTTTTATGTATTTTGGAGCCCTACCATTGGGTGCATAAACGTTTATTATGGTTATGTCCTCCTGATTTATTGACCCTTTCATCATTATATAGTGTCCTTCTTTGTCTTTTGTGGTGAATTTAACTTTAAAGTCTATTTTGTCAGAAATTAATATTGCCATTCCTGCTCTTTTTTGACCGTTTTTTGCTTGGTGTGTTTTTTTGAGTTTTACTTTGATTGTGTCTTTAAATCTAAGGTGTGTCTCTTGTAGACAGCATTTAGACAGATCATGTTTCTTAAATCCATTCTGCCACTCTCTGTCTCTTTAGTGGTGTATTTAGCCCATTTGCATTCAGCACAGTTATGGATAGGTATGAGTTTAGTGCTTTCATTTTGATGTCTTTTTTGTGTGTGTTATTGATTGTTCCTTTGTTCCACTTAATTTTCTGTGCTGAGTTGTTTTCCTTTGTATATTTACTTTTCCTCTTTTTCATTGTTGATTTTGTATTTGCTTGGTCTTTATGTTTTTCCTGCTTTTGTATTTTGATGTTTAGGATTGTTAGCTTCCTTTGTGGTTATCTGAATATTTATCCCTATTTTTGTAACTTTAAACCAATCTTCTATTTCTTTAGGTCACTTTGGCTTCCTCTACATATGAAAGGTCTACAACTACATTTTTTAGTCCCTCTTTTTTGTATTGATGTTACCATTTTTTACATAATGAAGTCTCTGTTTTCCTGTTTTGAGAATTTTAGCTTTGATTTATTTTTTTGATTTACTTATGTGGGTTGATTTGTGGTTGCTCTGTCCTGTGTTCTAGTCTTGTGTTGTTATCTGATGTTACTGACTTTCTAATCAGAGGGCTCTCTTTAGTATTTCTTATAATTTTGGTTTGGTTTTTGCAAATTTCTTAAACTTCTGTTTGTCTGGAAATGTCCTAATTTTGCCATCATATTTGAGAGACACTTTTGCTGGATATATAATTCATGGCTGGCAACTTTTTTTCCCCTTTAAGGCTTTATGTATGTCATTCCATTGCCTTCTTGCCTGCATGGTTTCTGCTGAATAGTCCAAGCTGAGTCTTATTGATTCTTCTTTGTAGGTTTTTATTTATCTCTAGAACTCTTTAAATTCTCTTAATTTTTATTTTTGGCAAGTTTGATTATAATATGTCTTGGTGAGTTTTTTAGCACTCTTAAAATTCTTAGTTTTTATTTTTGGCAAGTTTGATTCTAATATATCTGGGTGAGTTTCTTTTGGGATCCACCTTCTTTTAGGTTTGATAAACATCTTGGATAGATATCTTCTCATCTTTCACAATATCAGGGAAGTTTTCTGCCAACAAATCTTTAACAATTCTCTCTGTATTTTCTGTTTTCTTTCCCTGTTCTGGTACTCCAATTACTCATGGGTTATTCCTCTGGATAGAGTCTCACATAATTCTTAGGGTTTCTTCATTTTTAAAAAATTCTATTATCTGTTTTTTTCCTCAAATATATTGTGCCAAGTACTTTATTTTCAATCTCACTAATTCTGACTTCCATTGCCTCAATTCTGCTCTTATGAGTTTCTACTGAGTTGTCTAATTCTGAAATTTTATTGTTAATCTTCTGAATTTCTTTTTGCTATGGATTCTTGCAGCCTATTCAATTTTTCATTACGCTTTTGTCTAATCTTCTTAAAGTTCCTTTAATTCTTTGTGCACTCCTTGGTTTATTCTGTATTTTGCCTGATCTCCTTCCTGATCTCTTGAAGAGTTCTGTATATTACATTTTTGTATTCTACTTCCAGTAATTCCAGGAAGTTACCTTCATCTAGATGATTTCTTGATTCTTTGCTTTGGAAGCTTGCTGAGGCCATCGTGGTCTGCCTTTTTATGTGATTTGATACTGATTGTTTTCTCTGAGCCATCAGTATGTTATTGTATTTATTTTTTGTTTGCTTACTGTGTCCTAGCTTCTTGTTTTGTTTTGATATGCCCAAATAGACTGCTCAAGTGAGCTAGCTTGATCAAAACCCAGTGCCACCAAGTTGATTCTGACTCATAGCTTATTGTGCCTTTGAAGCTCTAAAATCCTGTCACCAGGTGTTTAGAGCTGATACTAGGTATAAGAGCCCAGGGGCGCTTTCACATTTCTTGGATGAATTCAGCCCAGGTGTCACCAAGTGTGTGGTGCAGGTTCTCACCTACAGTCCTAGACAAGCAGAGGTGATTGCTGTAGGCACAGGTATCTGGGTGGAGTAGGGAGTCAGGTGCTGAGCAAGGCAAGGGGCTGACAACTATCCCTGAGTGTCTCTGAGGAAAGCATTTCCCTGTTCTCTACAGTGTGTAGTGAGTGGGTTTTGAATCCAGACTATAGGCACCCAATGCTGTTGGCTGTAAGGACTGGGAGGCACCACTTATTCGTGGACCTCTGTCATGGGTGGCTAGGTGTCCTGGGTGAAGCCATCAGTCCTCAGGCCCCTGAAGTGGGTAAGTAAGGGTCCTGCTTATTAGGCAGAGCAGTATCATATGACACAAACTTGCTTCCCTGTCGTTTAGCTGAGACAGTTGAAGTTAGACTTTAGACTTATACCCTGTTGTACTGTGCTAATGAGTCTTACCCTGTTGAAATGAACCCGCGCAAGTCTATGCATGGGTGAAAGGCATTCAAAATCCTTGGACCCCTTATGTGTGTCCCTAGGAAAAGGAGCTGTTTCTGCTCTGATTTTCTGGCTTAGGGGAGCCAGCATTTTTTTTCCTATTCGTTAATTTGTTCCCTCTCCAAGGCTGAGAGAATGCCACAGGGCAAGTGCAGGGTCCCTTCTACTGGTCCAGGGGATGCAGCCATCTGGGACCCAGGGAAAAGCAGGAAGGGAGCAGGTAAATGGGTGAGAGGTTTTTCCCAAATGGGGTATTTTTTGTATTGCGGTAGGTTAAACGTAGGTATTTATTGTTTGCCACCAATTATGGGTTATTTTTTCCTCATTCTGGAGGGTCGAGCAGAATCTTCACCGTTCAGCCTCCCCTGATGTGGAAAACGCATGCCAAATGCCTCTTCCTGCCTCACTGTCCTATGGCAGTGCTGGAATCAGCTTGCGGGGTGCATTCCTGCTCTCTAGATAAAAATAACAGTAACAAAAAATTAGTTCTTCATTTGAAAAGCTTTATTGATTTTGAAAATCTGATAAGTGAAAAATACATAACTTGCTTAAAGTGTTCAATAAATTGATTTCTAAATTATAATTTACAAAATTAACATTACAGTACATTATGAGTATATTTTAATATTCTTAGTATTTTCAAATTACTAATAATATTATTAATCAACAATAATAAAATATTTAAATATAATTATACTAAAAATAGCATATATAACTCATAGATAGCATGTAACTGAAAGGATAAAATAAATATCATCACAAACTAGTTCTTTGTAAACTAATGCAGGCAAATAAAATCTAAATTTCAAGGTTATATATTTAAGACCATGATGCAATTTTTTAAAATAAAAACCTGAAAGAAAAGGATCAAGTTAAAAATAAAAATTTAGAAAAATGTTGATAAGAGAACAAAAGAAGAGGAAATACAACATACAAGATTTTATAGAAATAAAAGTCATAAAACAGAGTGATAAGTGGCAGGATAGAAAGAACAGGAAATTAAGAATATGATAGCTATAGAAGTTATAAGGAGCCCTGATGCTTGTAGTGATTAAAGTGCTGGGCTGCTAACTGAAAGTTAGGTGGTGTTTGGAACCTACCAGCTGCTCTGCAGAAGAATGGTGTGAAAGTCTGCACCTGTAAAGATTTACAGCCTTGGAAACCCTATGGGGCAGTTCTACTCTGTCTTATAGGGTCACTGTGAGTTGGCTTTGACTCCACAGCAATGGGTTTACAGAATTTATATAATATAATAAATTAGTATATGAGAATATATCATCAACAAAATATGTACACTTCCATTGCCGTGGAGCCTATTCCAACTCATAACGAGCTGTAGGACAGAGTAGAAGTGCTCCTTATGATTTCCAAGGCTGGAAGGAAGGAGCCCTGGTGGCAAAGTGATTAAGTGGTGAGCTGATAACAGAACGGTTGGCAGTTGGAACCCAGCAGGTGCTTTGTGGGAGAAAGATATGGCAGTCAGCTCCTGTAAAGATTTACAACATTGGAATCCCTATGGGGCAGTTCTACTCTGTCCTGTAAGGTCACTATGATTTGGAATCTACTCGATGGCAGTGGTTTAATCTTTAGAGAACCAGATTGCCACATCTTCCTCCTGCCAAATGCCTGGTAGGTCCAACCCCCTATGTTTGGGTTAGCAACCCAGTGCATAACAACTGTGCCACCAGGGCCCCTTCAATAAAATATTGAGAAAAAAAATTTGTATAGAATAAAAATGAGAACACTGGCAACTATTTCCAATCTATCAGAATGCTCATTTCATCTTGTGTGGATCATTATTTAGATTTTGTAGTTTTTTACACCAAAGAATTTCATGCAAAGAATTATAAATCTAAACAAGAACCTGAAGAAAATTCTTAAAACAAATAAGAAAATTTAATATCACAAATAAAAAATAACTTAGCAACTAGTAATAATAATCATAATAAAAAGAGCTGACTAAATGGAAGAAGTAAATGATACATTGAAAATGAAATAGAAGGCTTAAAATAAAGAAATAATCTAAAAATATTCAAATTTATTTAAACAAACAACTTTATTAAATTATTAGGGTAAAATGTGAACAATGTTATCAGATGTGCACTAACATTGTTTTGATTAAACATGGTAGATCTTTTTAAAAATTGCTAATCATTTGTCTTGACCTTTGATCATTTTCATACCTCTTAAACTAACAGCTTCATATTAGGAATTTCTTTTGTATAAATAATTCTAAATATAAAATGCATCATTTACAGAAATACACTAAACGTAACATACTTTGCACGAGCAATTTGAAATAACTACATGAGAAAATGGAGACAGGAACTAAAAAATATCAATTTGATGAGATAATGTGCATGCATGCAAAGAGTAATGAAAACTAGAGAGTTACAAAGTATATATACACACATATTCACACTTACATATATGTATATATATTCCATTAAAATAAAACAATTTACAAAATATTTTAATACAACTGACTAAGATTCTTACCACCACATATTTGTATTGCAGGAAATATTTTACAACTTTTCACCATTCCAATAATATTGTTGAATATGACTATGTCCTAAGCATAGTACAAAGTGGTTAGGCGAAAATAAGAAAGAAGCAGACATTTATTCTACCCCAATCAGGACTACAAGTGATTCCTCCAGGACCAAGCTGCCCAGGTAGGAGTTGCACTGGACCATCAAACCCTGCCCTTATCTCATTTTACCAAGATACTTTACCCTCATCTTGCTCCTTTGTGATTGCTGCCCCAAGAAAATTTCAATTCAATATACGGTCAAATCACATAACCCACCTTGACATTCAGTTTTGCAGAAGTCATTTCAATGTAATCTGGAAAATCTAGCCAGCCCAGAAATCACCAAATTAAGGAAATTAGCATGCAAGAAAAACAATGTAATTCACTCTACATAATTTATCAACTAAAACACATTTCTGTAAATAGTATCCCTGAGGTTTGTTGTATATTGATCTTTTTGACACGAATTATGGTAAAGTCTTCAAGGTATTATAATATTTTAGGGCATCATTCAGAGTAATTAGTGGCCTGAAACAGCTATTTGAAATCTGAGTGGTTGTTACTGTGAACGAGTCCGCTGTACCCCCAGCCGGCCATATTTTTCAAGCTGCAGAATGAACTACTATATTGAAAAGCATATTCTTCTTCATTAGGTACCTAGACATATAGATTATTTTCTATATATAAAATAATTTTTTAATAATTATTTCAATTGAGATATATAGTCTCTCACTTAGAGATATGTTTCATTCTCCTAGGAAATTTTATTTGAAATAAAACATTAAACAAGGAGCTGGGAAACGGGTCTGCAAAATTAAATAGAAGAGTTTCCTGTCATCCCACTTGGGGAAGTATAGATTCACAACAAGTCTGTCTTTCACAAAATTTTAGGTTAAATTATATTATTTTTTGGTCATATATATCAAAGAGTCATACAGATAGAACAACATATGTTATGAATAATCAGTTTATTTAACTTGGCACTTCTACAAGGTGGCAGAAATACAAATTGAAAAGAAATTTAAAATTGTTGAAAACTCTTAATATGAAACACATTTTAGAAAACGTTACCACACTATGAGTTTATAAGATTGCTTTTTTTTTTTTTTAATTTTTTTTTCCTCAGAGAATATGCCTTCATCTAATTACCATGAAAAATTTTAGTGGAAAAAAGAAATGTTCAAACTCATTTTCTCATCCTTCTATGAGACCTTCAGCTTTTTGATGGAAAGGGGCTGACTGCCTAATCATAATGGAATTCAAATTTTGTTTCTCAGAGGCCTTCTGGGAACACAAGGTCTCTAGTCCATAATAAAGCACATTGAACAAATTGTAGGTGATATTTTATTAGGCTTGGTGGCTGTACTCCTGGAAAAGTAAGTGAACAAATGGTCAAGGCTCAAAATATATTTGTTAAAGTGAAAAAAAAAAAAAAGCTGACATTAGCTGACTGTTTCAAAAAAAAACAAGCAACTATTACTTCTGTTTTACCTTAAAATATGCGTACAGATTTAGACTCCACATAATTAGTAATCAGCTAGAATATAGTTTGATATCTTTCCACATAAAATATGCATAAAACACTGAGGAACTATAGAATTTTGGAGATAATATGTATTAAATATTGTAATAATTTTATTCCCAAAATAAGAAAGTTGGCTTGGTCATGCAAGTAAGGGACTTGGATTTCTGCAAGTCCACATATCCAGTACAAATGTTTCAGCCCCTACAAACAATCATTAAGTCAGTCACAGGACAAAACACAGGCATTTTGGAAACAAAATCTCAGAGTTTAACTGAAGAATTGACTACTATATATGGTCAACACTTAACTCAGTTTCAGTCATTGGTGGAAATAGATCCAGAATATCAAGGGGACATTTGTTAAGTTTTGAATAGTGTGAAACTTAGATATTTTTGGCACTTGATTTAAGAACAGGAAAGCAAGCAAACTTGCAAATATAAAATCGATATGACCTTGGAAGGGGCCTGCACAGGTGAGAAATCCTGCAGCTCATTTCTTTAGCTTCAATGAAAAGCTACCTCTGAATTTAGGTTTGATGCCTTTTAGTGGTGTTGTTATTGTTTTATTATCACTTGATATTGTGTGAGAAAAATATTTTAATTGTATTATACATCGAAATTGTAAGCTACTTTGGATGGTTATGAGAATATTAAGACCTAGAACTCTTCCTGTGGCATAAAAAGAGAAGTATGTCCTCAGGGGTCCATACATTGAGGATAAGTGGAGTGTGATGGTGGGACGTAGGATGGGATGACTTACTCTGTCTGAATTGCAGAAGCAGGAAGTTATTATTTGCTCTCTTGGTCCAGAGATTAGCTATTAACTTCCAAGAATTACTTGAAAGTGGTAATAGCATCCACCATTAATTTTTTTATTAAAAATTAGATTAGTTAATACATGCAAACAACTCAGAATATTGTCCAGCATGCAGCAAGCGCTCAACAAATACTAGCCTTAATGATGATTATTATTGATGCTGCTGTTTTTACTGCCTTTTGGATTATTATTTTATATAAACTAAGATAGATTCAAGGATGGAAGCATCACCTCCACTGCTTTGCTCAAATATGGACACAAATTCTTTTAAAAGCTTTCCACATCCTCATGTGATATGATTCTACTAAAGACCCAACAAACAAACAAAAAAATAGGACAAACTACACAGAGAATTACTTAAAATAAATGTTATAAATATAGTCACTCTCTCTGCTCAGGTTCAAAGACCATCACAACCACATGGTTACTGTTTTAAGCTGACCTCCTTCCAGCCAGGGGCAGCCTTCCCACCCACTAGCCAACAAAGGGTAAATGCATGTTTTTCCACCTTCTGAGAAGCACTCTGAGTCTACACACACAGGTGCTTGGGCCCAAGCAGTAACCAAGAGAGAGCCATGAAGTCTTTTTTCGTCCAGATTTAAGCTCTTCAAATTCATACAAACAAGAAAAATAAAATAAAATAAAGTTCTTTTTTTTTTTATCAAGTTTAATGATCAGTAATTTAAAGCAAATTCATCATGAAGAAAACTAACCAGGTGAATCAGGTACGCAAAATTTAGAAGTCATTGATGTCTTTTTCCCTTAAAATCCAGGTCAATTTGAAGTTTGGTATTGAAGAAAACTAAAGCTCAAGACAATAATAAACAAATAGAAAGAGATGTTAAATAAACGAATGAACAAATATGCAAACAAATAAGTAGTATCACTATTCCATTCTAGATTTCTTTGATTAGAAATTACTAATATTTAGCTTTTATGCACCTAAAAATTAAATAGGTAAGTTATTTTGTGTTCTAAACTATGTTTGGTATTTACAAACTTTTGAGTTTTTCTAATCTGTTGACTTTGGAATGGAATTACATCTGGATATAATTTGAAGTTCCCTCATTTCTGATGACTTTGAATATTATTTCACCTGTTCGATAGTGATTTATGTTTCCTTTTCTCTGAAAACATTTACTGATGCCATTTACCCACTTTTTTGTATTTGTATTCATGACTATTTGTAAATGTTCTTTATGTACTCTGTACACAGATACTTTCTTCTTCCAGTTTATGCCTGTTATTTCATTCTCTTTGCAAAGACTGACAATAGTTCTTAATACAAATGCATTTAAATTTCTTAATCTGTACTGTTTGGACTTCTTGGGTTTAAAGATTCATTCTCGTCCCTTTGACCCCGAGATATTTTCCTTAATTTCTCCTAAAAATTTTAATAACTCGTCATTCTATTGAACAACTTTTCATCTGAAATAAAATTTGTGTGTGTGCTTTTGTTCTAATCTAACGTGTATCTTTTAAAATAAATTTTGTAAAGCTTTTGTTTAATGGTTTTGAAAATTCATCTAAGAACATTGCTAAGCTTTCTGTTAAAATTCATCACTTGCATTTAATTTCTATTAGGTTTTCTGTTTAGACTATTGTATAATCTTCAATAATAATATTGTATATCAATTCACAATCCTTATAATTTTTTTCTCTTTTTTTGGCCAATTAAAATATGAAATATAAATATGAATAGAAATGTTGATAGCAGATATTATTTTCTTGTTTCTCCTATTAAATAGAGGTTTGAATTTTCAACTGTTTAATGACCTGCTTCATCTAAAAAACTCCATCATGTTTTTAAAGAAATAAACTATTAGTCTTATTTTATTTATTTATTTATTTTATGTAGGCCATGTCTTTCTTTACTCTCTGGTTGTTTCTAAGATTTTTTTCTTGTATTCATGTACTGAAGTTTCACTACATTATATCTTGATTCAGATTTATTTTTACTTTGCCTTCTTGGGATATCTTTGCCTTCCCTATTCTAAGGATTCATACGTTTCATTATTTTTAGTTACTAGTTCCCTGAATATTTTTTCCTATATTTTTGAAGGGATAGAATTTCTCCACATTTTTGTGAATATATGTACATCATATTTATAATCAACTTTTTAAAGTGATTTTGTCCTTGAAATAGTTAATATTTTCCTAAATTAAAGGGGAAAACAACACAATACAGAAATAACGAATGCCACATCAGATCGGTTATTTGATGCCATGTCTTACGACTGCCAATGAAACAGATTGTTGCTGATCCATGTCCCCCTGTTTATGTGCTAGTATCCTGTCCTGCGAACTCATTTCAAGGGCTGTGTGCCTGACAATGAAGCAGCTTTCAGTATTTTCCACGGGTTTAAATAGAAGAGGATGTTTTTTCTTGTGTAAAAATAAATCCAAAGAGGTCTTTTTTTGTCCCTTTTATTTTGCTTTTATCTATTGAAATAGCAATAAATATTTATTTGTAGCCTATTTATATTTTCACCTGTCTTTTTTTTTGTTTTCATTCCCCCCCTCCAAATTCTGTGATTTGGGCACTAGCATTTATGACATTATACACAAAAAGAAAGAGCAAGGAGAAAAAAATTCTATTGATAGTTTCAGAGAAGAAACAAAAGTAGGAGAAACAAGCTTTGAATCTGGACCATGACCATACATGGGAGGGAAGACAGAGGTAAAACTTTTATTCACCACCTTCACTGGGTGGCACTTGAAGTATTTCAGGATTTGTGTCAGGATTAAATTCTATTTTTATACTTTACACAAGCTCTTAAGGTTAATATCACCTTTGACATTTTACAGATGATAAAATTGACACGAGGAGATTTTAAGTAGTTTCCCCTAAATGTCCAGCTAAGCTTTATACACACACACAGACATACACACATATATATATAACCTTTTAAAATTCATACCCTGTAAACCAAACCCATTGCCAATGAGTTGATTCCAACTGACACTTACCCTATATTATCTCTCAAATATTTGGAACTGATGAATCTAAAGGATGGCTCACTTTTTAATGACATAGAACAGAAAGAGAGAGAGAAAGGAAAGAAGTAAAGAAGGAAGGAAGGGAAGGAAGGATAAAGAAAGAATGAACAAAGGAAGAAACAAAGGGAGGAAGAGACCAAAGTTATTAAAACAGATATTCTCTGTACATGGTAGAAGATCAACAATATATATAAAACGAATTTTTATTCCCAAATGAAATTGTTTTGGTATTTAAATTTTATTCATTTTAACAAATTCTTGTATTTCTATTTTCTCACATATCCTGGCTCTAACATATTTGTATTCAACAGTGAGTTATCCTGAAACAACTCGATTCTAATGAATGATAGAAGAAGACATACATACACCACCACAGAGAAATGGTTTCTTAGAGCCTCTGAATGAAGTGCAATTAATGTATTGCTCCCAAATCAAAAGTACCTGTTCTTAGGAGATTTTGCTTACAAAGAAACACACGTATTGTCTCCTAAGGAAGTCAGGGCATAGATATTATGTAAAGGAAGATCCTCTTATGGCTTTCAGGTTTAAAATAAATTACATATCACCATGACATGTATTGCCTTACATCATTGTTGCTAGTTCCCTCAAGTCGATTCCAACTCATAGGGGCACTAGGTACAATAGAATCAAACACTGCCAGGTCTGGTTCTTCAGTCTTCCTTATTCATTGTCCAGCTTTCACATGCATATGCAGTGGTTTGGATCAGGCACATCTTAGTCTTCAAAGTGACATCTTTGTTTTTCAACACTTTAAAAATTTCTTTTGCAGCAGATTTGCCCAATGCAATGCATGGCTTGATTTTTTGACTGATGTTTCCATGGTGTTGATTGTGGTGTTAACCCTTCTCTGAAAGTTTGGTAGAACTCTGCAGTGAAGCCTTCCCGGCCAGAGCTTTTTTTTTCATTGGGAGTTTTTTTTTTTTTTTTTTCATTACCTTTTCAATCTCCTCTTTTGCTATGGGTCTCTTTAGTTGTTCTACCCCTGTTTGTGTTACTTGATGTAGAGTAGTGTATTTCTAGGAAATCATCCATTTCTTCTAGGTTTTCAAATTTGTTAGAGTACCGTTTTTCATAGTAATCTGATATGATTCTTTTAATTTCAGTTAGGTCTGTTGTAATATCACCCATCTCATTTCTTATTCGGGTTATTTGCTTCCTCTCCTGTTTTTCTTTTGTGAGTTTGGCCAATGGTTTATCAATTTGTTAATTTTTTCACTGAGCCAGCTTTTGGTCTTGTTAACCCTTTCAATTGTTTTTCTGTTTTCTAGTTCATTTTATTCTGATCCAATTTTCATTATTTCCTTTCTTCTAGTGACTCAGGGTTTCCTTTGTTGCTCTCTTTCCATTTGTTCAAGTTGTATGGATAATTCTTTGATTTTGGCCTTTTCTTTTTGTATGTGTGCATTTATTGATATAAATTGACCTCAAAACTGCTATCACTGTGTCCCAAAAGGTTCTGATAGGAAGTGTCTTCAATCTCATAGGATTCTATGAATTTCTTTATTCCATTCTTAATGTCTTCTATAACCCAGTCATTTTTGAGCAGGGTATTGTTCAGTTTCCAAGTGTTTGATTTCTTTGCCCTGCTTTTTTTGGTTAATGATTTCTACTTTTATGGCCTTATGATCAGAGAAGATGCTTTGTAATATTTTGTTGTTTTGGATTCTGCTAAGGCTTGCTTTATGACCTAATATGAGGTCTCTTCTGGAGAATGTTCTATGTGCACTAGAAAAGAAAATATACTTGGCTGCTGTTGGGTGGATTGCTCTGTATATGTTCATAAGGCAAGTTGGTTGATGGTGACATTTAGATCTTCCGTGTCTTTATTGAGCTTCTTTCTGGATGTCCTTTCCTTCACCTAAAGTGGTGTGTTGAAGTCTCCTACTACACTTGTAGAGCTGTCTATCTTACTTTTCAATGCTGTTAGGGTTTGTTTTATGTATCTTGCAGCCCTGTCATTGGGTGCATAAATATTTAATATGGTTATATCCTCCTGGTATATTGTCCCTTTGATTATTATACAGTGTCCTTTCTTATCCTTTGTGGTGGATTTAACCTTAAAGTCTATTTTGTC
Source organism: Loxodonta africana (assembly GCF_030014295.1). Lineage (NCBI taxonomy): Eukaryota > Metazoa > Chordata > Mammalia > Proboscidea > Elephantidae > Loxodonta > Loxodonta africana. The sequence continues at coordinate 1,332,146 of NW_026975036.1, forward strand.
AGGAATTAATATTGCCACTTCTGCTTTTTTTAAATTTTTTTTGCTTGATTAATTTTTTTCCACCCTTTGAGTTTTAGTTTGTGTCTCTAAGTCTAAGGTGTGTCTCTTGCAGGCAGCATATAGATGGATGGTGTTTTTTAATCCATTCTGCCACTCTCTGTCTCTTTATTGGTGCATTTAGTCCATTTACATTCAGCGTAATTATGGATAGGTATTAATTTAAAAATTTTTTTTTTTTTTTATTAATTTAGTGCTGTCATTTCGATGTCTTTATTTGTGTTGTTGAAAGTTTCCTTTTCAGTTAATCATTTGTGCTGAGTAGTTTATTTTTTATATTGTCTTTTCCTCTTATTCATTGTTGTTGATTTTGTTTCTACCGAGTCTCTATTTTTTCTTGTATTTTATTTTGTTGAGTAGGATAGTTAGTCTCCTTTGTGGTTACCTTAATATTTACCCCTATATTTCTAAGTTTAAACCTAATTTTTACTTCTTTATATCGGCTTGTCTTCCTCTCCACATGGTAGATCTTTGATTACATTTCTTTGTCCTTCTTTATTATTTTAATGTTGTCTTGTTTATGTAATAACGTCACCGTTTCCCTGTTTTGAGCATTTTTTTATCTTGATATTTTTCTGGTTTCCCTGTCTGTGTTAACATCTGATTCTTCTGTCTAGTATTCTGGTCTTGGGTTGATATCTGATATTATTGTTTGTCTAACCAAAGAACTCTTTTTAGTATTTCCTGTAATTTTGGTTTGGTTTTTATGAATTCCCTAAACTTCTGTTTATCTGGAAATCTAATTTCACCTTCACATTTGAGAGACAGTTTTGCTGGATATATGATTCTTGGCGGGCAATTTTTTTCCTTCAATACTTTATATAAGTTATCCCATTGCCCTCTTGCCTGCATGGTGCCTGCCAAGTAGTCGAGCTCATTCTTATTGGCTCTCCTTTGTATGTGACTTTTCGTTTATCCCTAGCTGCTCTTAAAATTCTCTCTTTATCTTTTGTATTGGCAAGTATGATTATAATATGTCTTGGTGACTTTCTTTTAATATCTACCTTATGTGGAGCTCGATGAGCATCTTGAATAGATATCTTCTCATCTTTCATGATATCAAAGAAGCTTTTTGCCAACAAATCTTTGACAATTCTCTCTGTAATTTCTGTTATCCCTCCCTGCTCTGGTACTGCAATCACTCGTAGGTTATTTCTCTTTATATAAACCCACATGATTCTTAAATTTTCTTCATTTTTTAAATTCTTTTACCTGATTTTTCTTCAAATATATTGGTGTCAATTGCTTCATCTTCAAGGTCACTAATTCTGCCTTCCACTTGCTTGATTCTGCTCCTCTGACTTTCTATTGAGTTGTCTAATTCTGTAATTTTATTGTTAATCTTCTGAATTTTTGATTGCTGTCTCTGTATGGATTCTTGCATCTTATTAAATTTTTCCATATGTTCTTGAATAACATATTTAATTTCTTTAACTGTTTTATCTGTGTGTTCCTTGGCTTGTTCTGCATATTGCCTGATCTCCTTTTTGATGTCTTGAAGTGCTCTGTATACTAATCTTTTGTATTCTGCGTCCGGTAATTCCAGGAGAGCAGCTTCATCCAGAAGATCCTTTGATTCTCTGTGTTGAGAGCTTTTGAAGTGATCGCGGTCTGTTTCCTTATGTGGTTTGATATTGACTGCTGTCTCTGAGCCATCTATAAGTTATTATATTATTTTGTTTGGTTACTGTATCCTAGTTTCTTGCTTTGTTTTGTTTTGACTTGCCCAAATGGTTGCTTGAGTGAGTTTTAGCTTGATTATTTTCACCCTTGGAGTTCTGGCGTCCTGTCACCAGATGGCTAGTGCTGTTATCAGGTATATGAGCTCATGAGTCCATTCACTTTTCTTGTGTGGATTCAGATCTGGTGTCCAGGTAGCTGATTATCAAGTGGATGATGCAGTCTCTGTTGTACAGTCTTAGAGGTCCAGGGGTGTTTGGTGCATGTACCGCTATCTGATTGCAGCAGGGTTCATGCTCTGAACAAGGCAGGGAGCTGAGAACCACCCCCCAAGTGTCTCTGAGGAAAGCGTGTCCCTGTTCCCTAGAGCATACAAGTGAATGGGCTCTGCAGGCAGACTATGGGCACCCAAAGGTTTTGGTTGTACGGTCTGGGAGGTACCAGTTATTCTTGGACCCCAGTCATGGGTGGCTGGGTGACCTGAATGGAGCCACCAGTCCTTAGGCCCCTGATATGGGTAGGTGAGAACCCTATTTAATAGACAAAGTGGTGTCAAATATCAATACCCAGCTCTCCACCACACAGCTGAAATGGTTGCAGTCTGCCAGGAAGGGGCTATTCTCCTGAAATAGGCCCGCAGAAGTCAATGCAGTGGGGGAAGGTATTCAAAGTCCACAGACCATTTATGCCTGGACAGGAGACGCTTCTGTCCTGAGCTCTTCCAGTTAGTGGAGCTGGCCAATTACCTTTTCCCCCTGATGTGAATTTATTCCCTCTTTTCCAAGGCTGGGAGCATGGCTCAGGGTATTCAAATGGGCCTATCTCAGGCCTAGGGAAATCAATGGGCACTGAAGCCAGCTTACGAGTGGGTGGCACGACAAAATATATTCAAGTACTTAGCTTTTGCTGAGAGAGGCGTTTTGCTCTGGTTCCGGACGCATGAGTAGGCTGTGTAGCTGGCTACTTCTCCCCGAGAAAACTGCAGCCAAACACTACTACCAGTCTGCTGCCTCCGATCCCGGGAATAGTGCCTGAGTGATCCCAGCAATTCAGGTCCAGCAACTTGTCTCTGCTTCTGAACCACCTCTCTCTCCCCCTGCTCAGTCCATTTTCTACCTTTTCTTTGTTGTTCAGAGCTCCTAGCTTGCCATAAATATAATCATTTCACTTGATTTTTCAGGTCTTTGTTGTAAGAGGGATCGCTGCAAGCATCTGGCTATTCTGCCATCTTGGCCCTGCCTCCTCCATGTTCTCTGTTCTGTATCCTGGTTTCTTGCTTTGTCCTCTGATATCATTTAAAGGAACTATGTGCCTGACAGGGAAGCATTCTCAGTCATTGTTTCAAGCTCGTAAGGTATAAAGAGAAGATGGTGTTCTTCCTCATGTAAAAATAAACCCAAATAAGTTATTTTTGTTCTTTTTCTATGTTTTTTATCCACTAAAATAACAAAAAGTGATATAAATATAACCCATTTACAAAATGTTTCCACCTGTCTTGCTTTCTAAAATTCCTCTAAAACCTTGTGATTTGAGCATCAGCAATAATGGCATTATATATAGGAGGAAAGAACAAGCATTATGATGATGGTTTCTTAGGGAAGGAGAAACAAGACTTTAACATGGACCACATCTGTACATTGAAGGAAGATAGAGGTGTAAACCTGTATTAACTGTCTCCAGATAGTGGCCTTCCTTACTCACCTGCAAGGCTTGGAAACCAGCAAAATAGGATGATTTTTTATGCATTAACTCCTTAAAGTCAACCTTAGTTCCATAGAAGTGACAAATCATGCCTAATTCTGCATGTCTGTATAAGAAATATTTTTAATTACTATCTCATATCTAGAACCGTTGTAAATTGGCTTTATAGAGTCAGAATCAGATGGCCCAGAGGAGTGTCTTCTGACTGCTAGACAATACACAGTATCCCTGTATGTAATTCTACATATGATTCCTCATTGCATCAAAGGTTTCCAGAACTAATTTAACTAAAGAGACAGAGTATATAACAGTTTATATTAGTTAGGTATCTTTCCCAGCCCAAAAATTGAACTAAAGAGACAGAGAGTATATTAAAAAAAAACAACCCATTGCCATCCAGTCGATTCCTACTCATAGTGACCCTATAGGACAGAGTATATACCTGTTTATATTGGATATCTTAGGAAGTAATAATCTTATGTAATGTTTAAATAAATTATACATATTTATTTAGAAGGGAATAGAGTTTAAGAATCATAAATTTGTTAAAGTATAAAAGATCATAAATACCCAGTATTTGTGTGTTTCTAAACCATATACCTTCATGAAATTCCACAATGGTCAATCATAGGCATTAATCATAGATGAAGTAAGTAAACGGATACTTCTGATAGATAGGAATGGATTACGAGTGTGTAGCCTTCAAATATTAGTTTGAAACAGGGGTGAGTTTATCTGCTTCACTGCAAAATTACACAGAGTTTGAGTCAAAACTGAATCAAATTCTTGTTCTGCTACTTATTAGTTATGGAAACATGGGGTAGTGAATTTAACTTTTTAAGCCAGTAGTTTATATATGCAGCAGATATTTTTTAAAAAAAGAACAAAATGTAGATTATCGCAAGTTGTATATAAGATAATACCTGGTGATTACTAGTGTGAGCCTGAGTATAAGAAATCATTGAACAGTAACTGTAACCTTTATTCTCTTCATCATCACCACCATCATCACCATCAACAAAATTGTCATCATTTTCATTCAAATATTGTCATCCACTACATTTGTATAGTATTTTTTTTTCAAATTGTGTACATTCACTACTCTGTTTCTCACAAAAGCTCTGTCAAATTGTTAATGAAGGTGGAATTATTACCTCAGTGGAAGTTAATAATTTATAAAGGAGGTAAAATATAAATAAATAAAATGCATAGTTAAAATCATAAGGCATTACAATTAGGCATAATTTGTATTTAAAAACAAAACCCGAATAACCATAGCACACCTTCTAATCCTATGATCCCTGAATTATTTCCAGATGTTGTCCTTGAGATGTAGAAAATATTTTATTTTCCAATACCAAAAAACCAAACCCATTGCCGTTGAGTCCATTCCAACTCATAGTGTGATCCTATAGGACAGAGTAGAACTGCCCCATAGAGTTTCCAAGGAGCACCTGGTGGATTCAAACTACCTACCTTTTGGTTAGAAGCCATAACACTTAACCACTATGCCACCAGGGCTTCCTGTTTTCCAATAGGTAAGTAATTTTAGACATTCTTATTTTATCTTCATTATAATTTCCATTTTATATTTTCATATAAAATCTAGACAAGTAATTTCCAGATATTTAATTGCAAAGAATGAGTCATATAAGGCAGAACAGCAAGTAAGACACAGCACTAACCACTCTTCACTCATGGGCAAATAGAAAATGTAGGAAATAGGAAATGCTGCATTCACAATTGCTGTGGAGAGCTTGGGCTCTTAAGAGCTAGCTTTATTAGTCTTGTTTCACTTGGGCCCATCAAAAGCTAACTCTAGTATGAATTTGTACTTTCATTTCCAGTGACTCTCATCTCCTATCTAAAACAGATAACGTATTTACAAATAGGATCCAAAACAATTTTTGTTGTCTGTATTTCATGCTGTAGGGTTTTTGGTGAACAGTGTTATGAAAAATGCAGAGGCTAATTCTGAACTTGACCAACTCTTACATAAATTATGTCACTCAATTCCTAAACCTGTCACTGTAAATCCAGAATGATTTTAGTTTAGACATTAATCCACACTACCAAAAGAATTAATATAATGGAATCGACACCTATGTGATCTCATCACTTACTAGCATGAAAACACCTGTACTTACAGAAAATATAATTCATGTTACTAGCTCCATATGAAAGAATTCTAAACTTGGCTTCGCTCTTTACCCGTATCCAAAAGGTTCCATCACAGGCACTACCACAATGCATCTTCCCCTCATTAAGAAATTCAATTTCTCCTTCAAGCCTCTCTTTAGTTTGTTTTATAAATTTATTTGAACAGCTACAGACAAATATTCTTACATTTGAGGTTCCATTTTAGGTGATGTGAACATTTACTATCTATTTTGTCACACAGAAACATAATTACTTTGGAAGTGACCATATTTTCATAAATATGATGTTTTTGAGGGAATTCCTGAGTTTATTCATCATAAATTCAAGAACAAGTTTCACAGATAATACCAACCATTTAGTGTATATTCTATTTCACTGTTTTACCTTCAGTTCACACTGCTGTTTTTATTGTTATGTGCTGCTGAGTCGATTGCCTCTCATACCAACCCTGTAGGACAGGGTAGAACTGTGCTAGAGGGTTTCCAAGGCTGTAATCTTTACACAGGCAGATTGCCACTATGCTTCCCATTGCCACATTGTGGTAATCAATGTCATAAAACAATATGTGTACTAATTGTTTCATGAGAAGCTAGTTTGTTCTGTAAACCTTCATCTAAATTACAATTCAAAAGAAAAAAAAAAGGACAGATTTCAGTATCAGCAGTATTCTCTCCTGGACTGCAATGCCTCTTCACCTAGCATATACACCTAAGCTAATACATTTTCTTTTCCTGAAAATAATAGGGGGACCCATTCAGGCACAGGCTGAGCTGGTATATCAATTTAAAATACTGGTGCAGAGAAGTTGACTCCCAACTCCTACCCCCAAAAAACATATCAATAGAATTATGAGTCTATTGACTGAAGAATAAGAAAATGTATAAGGTAAATTGTCTTATATAAGGGTAACGTGGCTACTTGGGATGCAAAATTTGAGTCTGTGCTGGGGACTTATTTGGGAATGGCTGAGATAGCATAACCCATAACTTCCATTAATCCTCTTATAAAGTATGCTCTCCTTCTTCTCTAACTCAGCATCTCTCCAGCCCTGATTACTGACCTTGTTTATAAATCACTTTCCTAGGATTCATCCAGATAAATTCAGGTCCCCTCTTCTGGAAAACATAAACTTGTCATATTTCTTCTGGAAAACATAAACTTGTCATATTTCCTCTATAGTTGTGTAAGACTTTCTAATCCCTATATCTGCCTTTTCCCCTGAAATTGGGGGAAAAAATTGGGACAGTACACACCTATTAACAGAGAATTAATGGAGAAAATATTATTTTTAAATAAATAAATCATTAATTTTTCTGTTGTCATATTGAGAGATAAATTATGTATAGTAGAATTGTTATATGAATGATATCATTTTAGAAAGTTTTCATTTTCTTTTCTACATATTAATAAAAGCTTCTTATTTCTCAGACTGAGTTGACTGTATATGCCTTTTATATTGATGGAAAAAAAATCACCTCAGGAAAAAAGAAACATGCCTTAGTAATGTAAAATTATTTTGTCAAACTTCTAGTTTTTAAAATCTTCTAATATAACCTTAGACCTTGTCCATTCACTGCAGAATAGACACTTTCAGCTTGAAGATTGATGCAGAAATCTTGTCTACATTTTCACAGAGAGAACATTCTCTGAGTAACTCTTCTCAGGGCCCTCATTACCTCTTTGTTCCTCAGGCTGTAGATGACAGGGTTGAACATGGGTGTGAGGATGGTGTAGAAAACAGCCAGAACCTTGTCTACTGTTGGAGATCGGAAGGATCTTGGGTGTAGATAATTGTAAACAAAGGGTGCATAGTACAAAGTCACAACAGTGAGGTGGGTACTGCAGGTTGAATAGGCCTTCTTCTTCCCTTCTGATGAGGGCATGCAGTAGATGGCAAGGAGAACCCGTCCATAGGAATAGGTAATGCCAATGAAAGGAAACACAAGGAATAAGGTGCTGCACACAAACACTATGTAGTCATAGACCCAGGTGTCCATGTGTCTCAGAGCCAATATGGCTGTGAAATCACAGAAAAAATAATCGATGGTCTTGGACTGGTAATAGGGTATATGGAGTGCATATGCGGTGTGGGCACACGCATTGATAGAGCTCATTATCCAAGATCCTATAGTCATTAGCGCACACACTTTTGGTCATACGAACAGGATAGTGAAGAGGAAAGCAAATGGCCACATAACGGTCATAGGCCATAGATGCCAAGAGAAGTGTTTCTGCACCTGCCAAAGTCAAAAAGAAGAAACTCTGAACTCCACATCCAATGAAGGAGATTGAGTTGCTTCCAAACAAGAAATTGTAAGCCATCTTGGGGACAATAGTGGAGATGTAATTCAGGTCCATGAGAGAGAGCTGACTAAGCAGGAAATACATGGGTGTGCGGAGATGAGTGTCTAGTAGGATGAGGATAATCATGGATATGTTACCAATTAAAGCCATTAGGACAATGAGAATGATGAGAATGAAGAGGAAAAGGCCAATTCTTGATGGTGGGAACAGTCCTAATAAAATGAAATCAGTTGATGTTTCACTATAATTCTCCATTGAATATTCATTGGTTTTCCCTAAAGTAAGAAACAAGAGTGTGGAAGGTAAATAAAGAACAGTGAACTACTTATTTATTTTTTCATAATATCTCTGATTGATCTAACAATGAATTTTTCAGGAAATTATACAGTTGCTTAAATGAATGGGCAATTTTACCTTTTTTTAAACAAGAAACACCATTCCATTACACAAAGATAAAATGTAAGACATCATGCATTTACATCCAAAATCTGTTGTAGAAGATCCATGAAAAAATAAATAAAAATATGCTATACTTATTTTAATAGGATAAGAATGATTAAGGAAAAAAAAACAAAGAAAAAAACAAACCCGTTGCTGTTAAGTCAATTCTGACTTATAGCAACACCTTAGGACAGAGTAGAACTGCCCCATGGGATCTCCAAGGAGCACCGGGTGGATTCGAACTGCTTACTTTTTAGTTAGTAGCCAAACTCTTAGCCACTACTCCACCAGGATTTCCATAAGGATAATAGTTCTTAGCAAATTCACTTATCAGTAAGAAAATACTTAAATATAAGCAGTGTGTTAAAAAGTTGAAAATATGTTGAAATGAATAAGTGATTGAATTGCTATATGAATGGATTTAGTGACATAAAGATTATTTTCCATTTTGAGGTTTATAATCTTTGCTTATCCCCAAGACATACATTAATTACTGCAACTATTTCTTTTTCTTTTGTTTAAGAAGCTGGACTTACTGCTTTAAGTCACTAACCCCAACATGACTCTCTAAATGTTACCTATCAGTATTTGGCTTTGGCTCAGAAATACATAAGTTTCTATTTTATAATATTATCAAGTACAAAGTTATAATCTTGATTTTTAAATTCCTCTAAGAAAGGTTCTTTTCAATCCCTTGCTCAATAGCTAAGTAGTCAGTACAGGATAGATTCTTCACTGGACTTTCTATTATCTATGACTCTGTTTAAAAAAAAAAAACGGTTGCCATCGAGACAATTCTGACTTATAGCAACCCTATAGGACAGAGTAGAACTGCCCCATGGGGTTTCCAAGAAGTGGCAGGTGGATTCAAACTGCTGACAGACCTTTTGGTTACCAGCCTCAGCACTTAACCACTGTGCGAGTAGGGCTCCATTCCTCTGTTTAGACATTCCCAAATATGAAAGTAAACTATTTAAATGTTGTAAGGCCCTTTTCCTGCTTCTCCTTCTCTCTCTGATTTTGTTTAAAAAAATCTTAACATTTAGAGAGGCAGGGCCAAGGTGGCAGAGTAGTCAGAAGATTATGGTGGTCCCTCTTACAAGAAAGACCCGAAAAAACAAATGAATCCATTATATAAAGACAAGCTAGGGGCCCTGAACATCAAAGGCACAGTTAAGATATCGGACTGAGCTCAGGGGGAGGGAGAGGCAGTTCATAAGCAGCAAGTAGTTTCCAGACCTGACTTAGCAGGAATTGACGTCCCTCAGTCATGGCCTCCTGGTGCAACTGTGACAGGACTGGCAATAGCTTACAGGACATGGTTACCTCAGTGAAAGAGAGCAAGTGGCCCAGGCCTGATCCCCTGGCGCAACCATGGCAGGGGTGGCAGTAGCATTTGGGACCTTGACTACTTAGCCACAGAGAGCCAGCTGCACAGAGTCTACTCATGCCTCCAAAATCAGCAAATAATGGCACTCCTGGCAAAAAATAAGTGCTTGCATGTAATTTACCACACGGATCAAATAGCTCCCGTTTTGAAAGAAGTCTCTCCCATTTATCTGATCTCTCCTCTCTCTGCCCCAGGCCCCAAGCTGGCTTCAGTGACAGTCGATTTCCCTGGGCCTGAGATAGGTCCTGCCGAGTATGCTAAGCCATTCTTCCAGACTTGGGGAAGGAACAAAATAATAAATAGGAAAAAATAACCTGCTGGTTCCCTTAAGCTGGGAACTCAGAGTAGAAACAGCTCCTGTTCAGGCACAATCAGTCCCCGAAATTTGAATGCCTTTTACCACTGCATGGAACCATGTGGCCCCATTTCAGCAGCTAGGCACTTGTTGTCACTGTGCAAGGGTGTATGTGCCTGAGGTCTGACTTTACCTGTTGCAGCTGTGTGGTGGAGAGGAGGGTTTTTGACATTTGACACAGCTCTGCTTATTAAGTAGGGTCCTCATCTACCCACATCAGGGACCTGAGGGCTGGTGGTTCCTCCCGTGCCATCTCTTCACCCACGACAGGGGTCCTAGGATAAGTGATGCCTCCCAGCCCTTACAGTTAACAGCATTGGGAGCCTATGGTCCTGCTGAGGAGCCCACCCACCTGTGAGCTCTAGAGAACAGGGATGCACCTTCCTCACAGACACTTGGATGGGACTATGCATGCACCAATCACCACTGCTTCTCTAAGACCATAGATGAGCAAACACTTCGTGACCGACTACTTGGACACACCTGAGCCGAATCCATACAAGAAAAGTGAATGGACTCCTAATAACAGCTCTAGCCATATGGTGACAGGATGTTAGAGCTTCGAAGGTGCAAATAATCAAACTAGCTCACTTGAGCACTTTATTTGGGCATATCAAAACAAAACAAAGCAAGAAACTAGGACACAGTTAGCAAACCTAAAATATTTAATACAATAACTTATAGATGGCTCAGAGACACCAGTCAATATCAAATCACATAAAGAAGCAGATCACGATTGCTTCAACTAGCTCCCAAAACAAAGATTTAAGGAATCTTCTGGATGAAGATGTATTCCTGGAATTAACCAGAGGTAGAATACAAAAAATTTATATACAGAACTCTTCTAGAGATCAGAAAGGAGATGAGGTAAAACACAGAACAAGCCAAAGAACACAGAGTAAAACAGTCAAGGAAATTAAGAAGGTTATACAAGAGCATAATGACAATTTTAATAGGCTGCAAGAATCCATAGAGAGACAGCAATCAAAAATTCAGAAGATTAACAGAAAAATTTCAGAATTAGACACTACTGCAAGAAACCAAAATAGACCTATATAAGTAGAAAAACATACCTTGGTCTTGGATAGGAAGACTCAACATTGTAAAAATATCTATTCCCCCCAAAATGATCTATAAATACAATGGAATCCTGATCCAAATACCAATGACATTTTTTAAATGATATGGAGAAAGAAATCACCAACTTCATATGGAAGGGAAAGAGGCTCCAGATAAGTAAAGCATTACTGAAAAAGAATAACAAAGTGGGAGGGCTCACACTACCTGATTTTAGAACATATAATACCATCACAGTAGTCAAAACAGCCTGGTACTGGTATAACAGATATATAGAACAATGGAACAGATTGAGAATCCAGACATAAATCCATCCACATATGAGCAGTTGATATTTGACAAAGGCCCCAAATCTGTTAAATGGGGAAAAGACTGCCTCTTTAACAAATGGTGCTGGGATAACTTGGTATCTATCTCCAAAAAAATGAAACAAGACCCATACCTCACACCATGTACAAAAACTAACTCAAACTGCATCAAAGGCCTAAATATAAAATCATTAAGATCATGCAAAACATTAGTAAAAATGCACAAACACCAGAAGACAAGGTAGATAACTAGGAGCTCCTAAAAATCAAAGACCTATGCTCATCCTAAGACTTCACCAAGAGTAACAAGATTACCTACAGAGATGAAAAAAGTTTTCAGCTACCATAATTCCAATCAGGGTCTGATCTCTAAAATCTACATGATACTGCAAAAACTCAAAAAAAAAAGACAAAAAACCCAATTAAAAAAATGGGCATACGAGGTATGAACAGGCACTTCACCATAGAAGATATTCAGGCAGCTAACAGATACATGAGGAAATGCTCACGATCATTAGCCATTAAACCCATTGCCGTTGAGTCGATTCCGACTCATAGCAACCCTATAGGTCAAAGTAGAACTGCCCCATAGAGTTTCCAAGGAGCACCTGGTGGACATGAACTGCCAACCTTTTGGTTAGCAGCTGTAGCACTTAACCACTATGCCACCATTAGAGAAATGCAAATCAAAACTACATCGAGATGCAATCTCATCCCAAAAAGGCTGGAACTAATCCAAAAAACACTAAATAATAAATGTTGGAGAGGTTGTGGAGAGACTGGTGGGAATGTGAAATGATACAACTTTGGAAATCGATTCGGTGCTTCCTTAAAAAGCTAGAAAAATAACTACCATAAAAAAATAATTAAAAAATTATTAGAAAAATAAAAAATTATTAAAAAATAATTTTAAAAATAAAAAATTATTTTTATTTTTTATTTTTATTTAGTTATATTTCTAGCTTTTTAAGGAAGCACCGAATCGATTTCCAAAGTTGTATCATTTCACATTCCCATCAGTCTCTCCACAACCTCTCCAACATTTATTATTTAGTGTTTTTTGCCATCCAGCAATTCTACTTGGAATGTATCCTAGAGAAATAACAGCCTTCACATAAATAGATATATGCACACCAGTGTTCTTTGCAGCACTGTTTACAATAGAAAAAAGATGGAGGCAACCAAAGTGCTCATCAATAGGTCAATGGATAAATTATGGTGTATTCACATAATGGAATACTAAGTGACAATTATGAACAACGATGAATCAGTGAAACATCTCATAGTGTGCAGGAATCTGGAAGGCACTGTGCTGAGTGAAATTAGTCAGTTGCAAATATTGTATGAGACCACTATTATAAGAACTCAAGAAAAGATTTAAACACAGAAGAAAATATTCTTTGATGGTTATGAAGGTGGGAATAGAGGGAGGGAGAGGGGTATTCACTAATTAGATAGTGGACAAGAACTATTTTAGGTGAAGGGAAAGACAGCACACAATACAGGAGAGGTCAGCACAACTGGACTAAACTAAAAGCGGAGAAGTTTCCAGGATACAACTGAATGCTTCAAAGGCCAGAGAAGCAGGGACAAGGGTTTGGGGACCATGCTTTCAGGGGACATTTACGTCAACTGGCATAACAAAAGATATTAAGAAAACATTCTGCCTCCCACTTTGGCAAATGACATCTGAGGTCTTAAAGTCTAATGTCTTAGTTGTCTAGTAACAGAAATACCACAAGTGGACAGCTTTAACAAAGAGAAGTTAATTTTCTCACAGTAAAGTAAGCTAAAAGTCCAAATTCAGGATGTCAGCTCCAGGGGAAGTCATTCTCTCGCTGTAGGCCTTCTCATCAATCTTCCCCCAGGCTAGGAACTTCTCTGCACAGGGACCCCAAGCCCAAAGGACGCGCTCTGCTCAGGTGCTGCGTTTTTGGTGGTATGAGGTCCCCCTATCTTTCTGCTTGCTTCTTTCTTTTATATCCCAAGAGACTGCCTCAAGACACAATCCAATCTTGTAGATTCAGTCCTGCCTCACTAACACAACTGCCACCCATCCTCCCTCATTAACATCATAGAGGCAGGATTTACAATATATAGGAAAATCACACAATACCAGGAATCATGGCCCAGCCAAATTGACACACACATTTTTGGGGAGACATAATTCAATCCATGACAGCGAGCAAGTGGTCATCTAAGATGCACTGATTGGTTTCAAACCACCGGGAGCAAAGGTGAAGAAAGAACACCAAAGACATGAGGTAAAGATGAGCCCATGAGACAGAAACGGCCACATAAATCAGATACTACATCAAACTGAGACCTGAAGAACTAGATGCTGCCTAGTTACAACCAATGATTGCCCTGACAGGGAACACAACAGAGAATCCCTGATGGAGAAGGAGAACTGTGGAACACAGATCTCAAATTCTCGTAAAAAGATCAGACTTAATGGTCTGACTGAGACTGGAGGGACCCCTGAGGTCAGAGTTCCCAGAACCTTTGTTACCCCAAGACAGGAACCATTCCTGAAGCCAACTTTTTAGACAGGGATTGGACTGGGCTATAAGACAGAAGATGATACTGGTGAGGAGTGAGCTTCTTAGCTCGGGTAGACACATGAGGCTATGTGGGCACCTCCTGTCTGGAGTTGAGATGAGAAGGCAGAGGGGGACAGAAGCTGGTTGAATGGACATGAGGTGTACAGAGTGGAGAGAAGCACTGTGCTGTCTCATTAGGGGAAGAGCAGCTAGGAGTACATAACAAGGCGTGTATAAGTTTTTGTATGAGAAACTGACTTGGATTGTAAACACTCACTTAAAGCACAATAAACTAAAAAAAAAAAACAGACATTCAAAGATTCAGGATTTACAACACATCCTAAGTAAAAGAAATAAAAACAAAAATATGGGGGAAAAAAAGAAACCTTACATTTAAAGCTTGTGCCAATCAAAGGTAAAAGTGACAGTGTGATCACAAATAAATAAATATATATATACACCGTCTCTTTCTTAAAACACAAAGTCATGGCAATAGAATAAAAATGTTGTTAGCTGTCATCTCAAGAGAAGAAAAAAAAAACAAAAAGGGAAGAAATGCCAAATGAAAGATTTCAGCACATTTTTGATGGTCAGATTTCAATGGAAAGTGATTATTTAATCCACCTCTCAAGAAGATCATAGAAATATTAGATGGCACATTGGACCTGGTACTTGATCCCAATGAAGCAACTCTTTAGTTATACAAATTATACTTTTCTTGTGTTCTTAATGGATATGACTTTACTAAAGTCAAAGATTTTCCTAACTAGGATTCCACAGTATTCACAAAATGCTGTTACAATGTTTGAAGAGCAAAAAGAGTACTAAATGTGTAAACAAACTCCCATTATTTTATCTGTGTCCCTTTTAGTCTGCATGTTGCCACTGACATAACAATAACTTACCTATTTATAGTACATTTACAAAACATTTTTCCTGTATTGATTATTTTCAATCTCTGTAAAAACTTTGCAAAAATGAAACCAAACTCGTTGCCATCGAGTTCATTCTGATTCATAGCAACTTTCAAAAGCAAAGATGTCACTTTGAGAACTAAAGTGCACCTGACCCAAACCATGGTATTTTCAATTGCCTTATATACATGTGAAAGCTGGACAATAAATAAGGAAGACTGAAGAAGAATTGATGCGTTTGAATTACGGTGTTGTGGAAGTGTACTAAATATACCATGGACTGTGGTAAAAATGAACAAATCTGTCTTGAAAGAAGTACAGACAGAATGTTCCCCAGAAACAAGGATGGTGAGACTTCATCTGAGGTGCTCTGGACATGTTATCAGGAAAGACTAGTCCCTGGAGAAGGATATCATGTTTTGTAAAGTAGAGGGTCCATGAAAAAGAGGAAGACCTTCAACAAGATGGATTGATACAGTGGCTACAATGATGAAGTCAAACATAGCAAAGATTGTGAGGATGACACAGGACTAGACAGTGTTTCATTCTGTTGTACATAGTGTCACTATGAGTCAGAACCAATGCAAGGGCACCCAACAACAAAAACAAAAACTTCGAGAATTTTACATCAGTATTAAATTGACTATATAAAAGAAAAAATCGGTAGCAGCAATGTATCTGTCCAAAGCTACACAGTGGATGGGGAAGGTATTAGCCTTGCCCCTGGTCCCTTTCTGTACATGGAAGGTAAAGATACAGGCACAAAATTTCAATGGCCATCTCTACCCAGCATCCAGGAAATGTGTCAGGAACTGTGGCACACCAAGAACAAGCTTCAGAGGACATCCACATTTGGTAGAGTTTATGTGGTGATCTCTATATTGCTAGCTAAAAAGATAGCCTCATTACTCACTTTATGAGAGATAATGAGTTAGAAGCAAGGGTGGTTCACTTTTTAGACATCCAAAACTTCCATTAAAATAGTTATTTAAACATGAAGTCTCTATTGATGGTAGGTACTCGGTGGTGGAAAATGTATTTGAAAAGTTATGTTATGCCCATATTAAATGATTTTAATTTTAAAGCTAACACACTTCCACATTGTCTCCTTAAAGACATGTTTCCTCATGTCTCCAAGCTTTAATGATTTTTCCCTGTTTTCCTTCAGCAGCTCACTATTTCCCAATCCAGCCTCTAACAAGCAGGGGGAGAGATCCTCACATCACCACTCACACATCTGAATGCAGTCCAAATCACTTGCTGCTTTCTGTCAAAACCTATCCCTACCTACAAAGATGTGCTTACAAAAAACACCCATATTATTTCTTTAAGTCAGCTTACAGACACCTACACTCTGTCATAAACAGGAAAGCCCTCCACTTGGTGCTCCAGTTTGGAAGTGACTGCCATGTTACCATTTCTGTAATTACTTTCTTTGTATAGGCACATCTTCCCTGTCCTCCTCTTTAGACATTTGGAATTGAAATACTGAGATAACTTGATTCAATATTAGAATTCATGAATTCATTTTTGATTCTGATACTTAAAACACATTCCCATTATTACACAGAGGAAAAAATTAAAATTCATACACTTAAAGCCATTCATTCAAGACCACACAGTGGCCAGTTGACAGAGCTGGGCTGAATTCATGTTTTTTGATTCCCAATTCAGTGTTTTGTCCTCCAGGAAAACTGTACCGAAACTCTGATTCCCTTCTTTTCTTCAGTGACCTTTCAGACTAGTGATAATCCTTACCAGGAAATATGAAGCTGAGGCAGAAATAAATTTAGTATGGCAATCCTTTATATGTTCTAGCATTTCTAACCAAACAAGGATTAGATATAGATGCCGAACATCCTACCTTTCTTGCTGTGTCCTCCTTATGCATTCAAGTTTGCAATCCTGTCAGGGATTCCTTATTTCACCACAGCTTTCCTCAACCAATTCCAAGACAGGAGAGACAAAAGAGAGCCTTATATTGTGTTTTACTTGAGAGATTTAAACATTTAATTATTTTATTTTATACTTAAGAAAATGACATTTTAAGTTACTGGAATACAATGTGATAATCTGTAAATGAGTCAATGAAGTTCCAAAAAAATCCACAAATTACAGTAATGATATATATGTTACATAAATATACACACATGTTTAACACACACATACATATATGCATATGCATATATATTTACACATTCAGAGAGAATATAAAGAGAGAAAGAGAAAAGGAGAGAGAGAGAGATTAGTAGAGTGCATCCATTAAATTGTGTATGAAGATGGGAGATGGGTTGGCATGTTTCACAAATACACTGTGCAGAATTCAGTATTAAAACTTAGACTGAATTATAGAACTGCTACTTTTTAGGAATGTGACCTTGGTCTACTGAGTTTAACACTTTAAACTTGTATCTAATACATTAAACAGTAGAATGATTTAGCTAATGCTGTGGTTCTCAACTTGGAGGTGATTCTCCTGCTCAAGGTCTATTTGGCCATGTCCAGGGACACTTTTTGTTGTCACAACTGGGCAGGCTGTTGCTGATACCTAGTGAATAGAGACCAAGAATGCTGTTAAATATTCCACAATGCACCAAACAGTCCCTCACAGAGTGAGAATTACCAGGCCTAAAACGTCAATTTTGTTGAGGTGGAGAAGCCCTGGATTAATGGTGCTTTTGAGCTTCTTTTTTTGCCTACATCATCTTCTTAATTTGTTGTTGTTGTTAGGTGCCCTCAAGTCTATTCCAACTCATAGTGACCCTTTATCAAGCACGGTGTCCTTCTCTAGAGACTGGTCTCTGCTGATAACACTTCCAAAGTATGTGAGATGAAGTTTCGGCATCCATGCTTCTAGGAACACTCTGGCTGTACTTCTTCCAAGACACATTTGGTAGTTCTTCTGCCAGTCCATGGTATATTCAATATTCTTCACCAATACCATAATACAAAGGCATCAATTTTTCTTCAGTCTTCCTTATTGTCCAGCTTTCGCATGCATATGAGGTGATTGGAAACACCTTTACTTGGGTCAGCTGCGTCTTCGTCCTTAAAGTAACATATTTGCTTTTGAACACTTCAAAGAGGTCTTTTGCAGCAGATACGTCCAATGTAATATGTCGTTAGATTACTTGACTGCTGCTTCCATGGCACTGGTTGTGAATCCAAGTAAAATGAAATCCTTGACAACTTCAATTATTTCTCCGTTTTTCATGATGTTGTTTATTAGTCCAGTTGTGAGGATTTTTGCTTTCTTTACGGTGAGGTGTTACTTCATACCTAAGGCTGTAGTCTTTGATGTAAGTGTTTCAAGCCCTCTTCACTTTCAGAAAAGAAGGTTTTGTCATCTGCATAACGCAGGTTGTTAATGAGACTTCCTTCAATCTCGATGCTATGTTCTTTTTCATATAGTCCAGCTTCGTGGATTATTTGGTCACCATACATTGTAGTAAAAGGATATAACTCTGACAAACACCTTTCGTGACCTTAAACCATGCAGTATACCTTATTCTATTTGAATGGCTTCCTCTGCCTCTATGTACAGATTCCTCGTGACCACAATTAAGTGTTCTGGAATTCCCATTATTTGCAATGTTATGCATAATTTGTTATGATCCACACAGTCAAATGCTTTTGCATAGTCAATAAAAAACAGGTAAACATATTTCTAGTATTCTCTGCTTTCAGCCAGGATCCATCTGAAGTCAGAAACGATATCCCATTTTCCATGTTTTCTTTTGAATTTGGCTTGAATTTATGGCAATTCCCTAGAGATGTACTGCTGCTACCACTTTTTACTGATCTCCAGCAAAATTTTAATTATGTGTGATATTATATGATATTATTCAATAATTTCCACATTCTTTCGGATTACCTGTCTTTGGAATAGGCATAAATATGGATCTCTTCCAGTCAGTCGGCCAGGTAGCTGTCTTCCATATTTCTTGGCATAGATGAGTGGACACTTCCAACAGCAACCTTTTCTTGAAATATCTCAATTGTTACTCCTTCAATTCCTGGAGTCTTGTTTTTTGCCAATGTCTTCACTGTAGGTTGGACTTCTTTCTTCAGAACCAAGGGTTCCTAATCATATGCTACCTCCTGAAATGGTGGAAAGTCGACCAATTATTTTTGGTACAGTGACTCTGAATTCCTTTCATCTTTCGATGCTTCCTAAGTCGGTCAATATTTTCCTTATAGAATTCTTCAGTATTGCAACTAAAGGCTTGAATTTTTTCTTCAGTTCTTTTGCCTTGAGAAACGCTGATCGTGTTCTTCCATTTTGGTTTTCTAATTCCAGGTCTCTGCACATTTAATTATAATACCTTACTTTGTCATCTTTAGCAGCCCTTTGAAATCTTCTGTTCAGATCTTTTACTTCATCATTTTTCTTCCACCTGCTTTAGTTACTGGACTTTCAAGAGCAAGTTTCAGAGTCTCTTCTGATATTCATTTGGTCTTTTCTTTCCTTTCAGTCCTTTCAATGACCTCTTGCTGTCTTCATGTATGGTGTCCTTGATGTCATTCCACAACTCCTCTGGTCTTCTTAATTACCACACTTGTCATTTACTAAGACTATTCGGTGATAAAGTCTTTCCAATTTTTTTCTGCACACTTCTACCATTTGAACCTCACAAGAATGCTGCTAAGTCATCAATAAAAATATTATTATGCTGATCTAACACAAATATTAGTGAGCATACAAGGCAAAACAACAACAGAAGCAGCAATAGGATAAAGCCCTGGGTATCATGTAGCCACTTACCTCCTTATTGGCAAAAGAATGCACAGGAAACAACAGCTCCCATGATTGTTATTGAAAACTTGAATCTGTGTGTTATCTTTATTCCCAGTGTCTCCTGCACAACCCAGGTGTCTTCAGCTCTCACATAGACAGATTCTGCATTATACAGTTCCAATTATTCTCAGCCTGACTCTCCTCTCTCTCCCAATTCAGACACCATGTTTTCAAATCGACATCATGTTTTCAAGTTAGCTAAAAAAAATAAACAAAACACAGCACCAAACTGTTGTTTGCACTTCTATTCCAGAAATACTGCTGTACATTTCAGTGTCAAAAGCAGCTCTGTCCTTTAGCCCACTTGTAATCTAATTCTGATCTCTACTTCTTTTCTAATTAACCACCTCAACTACAGCATCATTGCTTTCCAGATAGTTAACTACCTTGTCAAAGGGCAATTGAAAATAGAATAAAAGATATATAATTATATAAAACATCTGCACCTAAATATCTCCAATGACTCTATATAAATAATGCCACATTCCCAACAGTCTCCACTTTGTTACCACCTTCAGCTCTGTTTCCGAGATTAGGCAGCAGGTTCTAGCCACAGCATACTGCTATCTACTCTTCTAAACAGCCCCTTTTCCCTACTCCTGGTATTTGCTTCCCGACATTGTACGATGTGCCAAATCCTATTATCTTTTAATCCTCCTCTAAACTACACTCCAGCTATGTAATTTTTTGATCAACTTGAAGCCGACAACTAATAGGTTCTTGCCCAGCAGACTAGCGAATTGAAGTCAGCCGGACTCGGGGTTGGAAGAACACAGAGTCATTCACAGTTTGCTAACTGGGAGGCAGGCAAGGTCTCCCGACCTAAGGTGGCCAGCTTCCTGAACTAAGGCAGATTTGCTCCTTATATATTACATATTCATGAACAGTGAGAGGAGGAGCTTCAGTCCTGCGTTTCTTGCCTAGTTCGCATAATTTTTGCAAATGGGCTTTTGCGCACAGTTCTAAAAATATTGTGCACAGCCCTAAAAAAAATGGCAATGGCTGCTACTGCCACCACAGGAAGGTCATATGGGGGTAAATTTGGAGTTGGTGTGAATGAGCCTGGGCATCCTGCCAGGAGAAGTGAGGAAACCTGGGGAATCAACCAATCATGGAGAGGTGTTGTAAAAGGTGTAATAAAAATGTGACAAGAGTAGACTTTTCTGAAAAACAGCTATTATGGGATGGTCAATAACAGTCTGCCCGCTTCAAACTCAGTCTAAATAAATTATTGTCTGTTCATGGTTTAGTTTTAGTTCACACATACTTTTATTTTGGCAGTTACCACCCTGTATCATCTGTTTTGTTTCAGAAGTCTCTCTTTTATGAATGTGGCAGTCTTCAGGGTGAGGCCCTGTCTTATGCTCCAGAATTCAGTTAAGAAGTTCCTACAGAACTCAACCACTGAAGTATCTTTAATTTCACCACTTTTCACTTTTATCCAAAAATAGATGCATGTTATCACAAATGTTATTCCCGGAAGTGAAAAGAACTTACATTTTAGGCACAAAGAGAACACTATATCTTCTTGTGCCTAAAACATAAATTCTCTTCTATTTTTGTAATAACTTTTGTGATTCATGCATAATCTATTCTGGAATAAAGGTGAAATGTGGTGAAGTTAAAGATACCTCGCTGGTTGATGCTATGTGTGAACTTCTCAACTGAATTATAGAGAATAAGACACAGTCCCACCCTTGCGACTGCCACATTTGTGAAATTTAGACATTTGAACACATAATCTGGGCTTCTGTGGAGTCTCTGGCTGGCACAAATGGTTAGCGCTCAACTAATAGTCAAAAGGTTATCAGTTTGAACCCACCCAGAGGAACCTTGAAAGACAGGCCTGGTGATCTGTTTCTGAAAGGTCACAGTCTTGAAAGCTTTCCAGAGCATTTCTACTCTGCACACATGGGTCCATCATGACTTAATATAGACTCAATGACAACTGAAAACAACAACAACGGAGCATCTGTTAAGAGTAATGGTATAATTTGGGAACAGACAAGGAAGATGGTTGAACAACATGATGAACATAACTAATGCCACCGAACTGTACATGCAGAGATTGTTGAAATGCCAAGTGTTTTGTTACATATATATTTTCCATAATAAAAAGAGAAAGCCTGCACAAGTGGTCATCTAATGTCTTTAGATTTTGATTTTTTAAATAACTATATATGGTAATTTTATACTCCTTAAAGCCAAATAAAAAGAAATTTTTAAAGTCCCCTGATTATTGAGATGTGGAATTTGTCAATCACTTATACCAGCACATAACAAAGAGTGATCCTTTATGATTTGTAATCAAGTTATTCTAAAATATTTATATGATTCTTGATAAAACAAATGTTAGAATCAGTACCTTTCATTGTCTTCCCCCCTTCGTGGTAGTCCTGCGTGCATCACCAGAGCAAACGTCCACGAATACTTTCTATGGGAAAGTACACACTCACCTCTCACATATCGGGACGTCTGTGGAGACACATCTGCAACCATGATTCGGGGCTTCTTTACTAGGGTGCTCATCCTAATATTTGTTGTTCTGTTTGTGTTCTCTTGGCAATGCTCCCCTGAGACTAGGTCACGGGAGAGTGATTCGCTAATTGTAGGGGATGACCTTTGGCCTGGAGTGTGTGGGGGGGGAGTGTATGACACGTTTTCCAGATTTTTTCACAGGCTTGATTACCTTAACTCAGTGAAAAAGAACTCAGTGAAGAATGAGTTAAATGCTATCTATTTGGATTGCTAAAACATTATTTCACTGAAGTTTTCTATACATGTATGTACCATATATTAATACTCAGTAAGTACACATTTTACAACAATAAAACGTTTTCAAGAAAGAGACTACATGTTTTCAGAGTGTTTTACAAAGCTAACTGTGTAAAGCTTCATGTTCATAACAAGTACTCTTAAACACAGTGTAAACATTTCCCTGCAATGAGAGAGTTGTAAGCACACTTATTCAGAGATACATTTGTAGAATTTCATATTCAGAAAACCTCTATCTAACAAAATTTTACAATTCTTATCTATACATCGAGTGTTCGACACACTCCATTTTCCATGCAGTTTGTAAGACAACAAACACACAAACCCCCCTAAAGAATTTTTTTTAATTTGCAAATACATCTAATAAATTAAAATAAAAATGATATTAATTTAATTAAAAAGAAATACATATATGTACAACTACACAGTAAATATAAACATAAGTATAAATGTGAAGTAAATGTAAATATAATTTATTACATGTATTGGCATATAAAACAAAACCTGTTGCCGTTGAGTCAGTGCCGACTCATAGAGACTCGAAAGAACAGATTAGCACTGTCCCATAGGGTTTCCAAGGTGCACCTGGTGGATTTGAACTGCCGACAGTTTGGTTAGCAGCCATAGCTCTTAACCACTATGACATACAGAGTAAATATAAGTGCAAATGCAATGAAAAAGTTAATACGATTATTTATATAATACACAGTTATAAGCGCACATAGATATCTGACTTTTATTAAATTAATTTAGTTATTAAACATGTTATATACATAATTACTTTGGATGTCATTTTTCAGTCCTTCACACAATTTGTATATTTTAAAATGTTTAAGTACAAGGTTACAAGGCAATACACATTTAAAATTTTTTTTGGCTTTTTTTTTCATTTTGTGAAAAATACCAGGTAAAATAAAATAATGTGTCATTACTACAGATGAAGTATTATTCACTATAGTTTGTGATATTTTGAAAATATGTGCTAATGCAGTTTTTATTCCACTTAATACCTAATTGTCCTTAGTGTACATATGTCTCCAATAATGTAATTAATTGTAACATAGATCCAATGTGAAAATTTTTAAAAAGAAAATGTTCAAAAATTCCTGACAAAGAAAAACAGCATTTATATTACCTTCCTTAGAGGACAATAAAAGGTTGTAGTGCCAGAAGAAGCAAGAGAACTTATTTGGCTTGAGGAAGGAAGTTAGAAAAAATTTCTACAGGGAAATAAGCAACTTCAGATCCAGCCTCACAAACTCAGTTAGTTGTAAAGAATCTTAGTTAGAAAACCCTAATGAATCTGGGAATTAGAAATCTAGAAAGCCTGTGACTGGAATTCAGTGCTGAATCATCCTTGGGTTCACTAGTGCATGGGACAGTCACAGAAGGGTAGACAGAGCAGGATGGCTCTGTGTCCCTGTCCCCAGGTAGAAACCCCAGGTTTTTGCTCAACATGACTCATATTGAACAAGAAATGAGAGACAGAAATGGGAGAGCAGGAAAGACATCTTTATTTCACTGTACCAGGAAAACGAGTCAGTCAGAGCTGCTGCTGCCAAGACTGCTCACCAAGGGCAAGGAGACAAGTTACTTTAAAAGGGTTTAAAAGTAAGGAGTTCATACAAGTTGATTTAGAAAATAATATTGGAGTCATTGTTCCCTGTCCTTGAGCATAGAGAATGTGACCCAGCTGGAGCTAGACTCACAAGGACTCACAAGGACACATCAACTGGGCCCTGAGATATAAAGACAATAGCTAAAATAATCTTGAAATATGCCTTTTAGGGAACATTTCACATGAACCAATCAAATAAGAACACAAAAGTCTTTCTACTCTTATCTTTTTTCTATTAACATTTAGTGACTAGAAAATTTGTTGGACCAATGGAGACCCTCCTGACTGTCATTACTGAAACCTGTAGCAATGATTGTTAAGAAAGGCAATTCAAAATGTAGGATCACAATTTCTAGCCAATCGGTGAAAACATGAAGCTTTCAATAGTTTTGCCCATTTGTAATGTTAATATATACTGATGACTCTGTAACCTTTTTGGACTCAGGCAGAGATGGCTGTAGCAGCAAGCTTGTCCATTTTTCTACTTTTGTCTTGGAGGCAGATTACATGAAGAATAAATTAACCCTTCAACTCAGATATCAAAGAAAATTTTGTTATCTTAACAGCAAGAAACCCAATTATTTGTTTTAGATGCCATTTAACATTAAAGCTCCTAAAAATCTCATAAACTCAACCATTACACTTTAGTCAGGCAGATAAAACTTTTGACTATTATCAAATAAATTTCTTTTTCAATAAACCTATTAAACATTGTCTTTGTTGCATATCCTTCATAGTAAAAATGGCAAAAAAGAACATGTTCATTAACAGACTTAACTATATATATTTTTTCTCTTGTAGTATAAAAAGCAACAATATGTTAACTTAAATTACGACAAATATCTACTAACTCATTTTAACATCACTAAGCTACCTAAAATGTCTTAAAAATTAGTTTAAGCTTGTATACTGTAAAACATAACTGTTGCTGAAACAAAGTATGTTCAAACATTCTAAGTTTTCATTCAACTTTCACAATTTCTCATTTTTTTTCAATCTAATTTTAGGCTTCAAAGAGTTTATCAACTGGTTTTGGAAATCACAAAGTCTCTGTTCGACCAGTTTACTGATATGTATATAACCTTCTCTGGCTACTCTAGGAAACATTTTTTCCAGGCCATTTCAGATATGTCTCATTGTGATTTCTATTTTTTGGCTTCTTAAAGTTCCCCGACTATAGACAGAACTTGTTTACAGCTCTTTTATGACTTGGATTCACCCAATTTCTGATAACTATGGGAAAGCAGCAGTTCTTTCCTGTCTTCTTTTTGTATTAAAAGGATCTCCATCTAGTCAAAAGGGTCTTTCAAAAGCTCTTCTGTAGCTACAGGACCTTGGAGACTGGGTACCAGGGAGGCCTAATCCTCTGCTGCCCTCACTCTCTTGACTCATGAAAGACACTTACATATGTTTAAGTTGACCTAGGAATTATGAAGCACAAAAGGTAACTAATTTCTTTCCCTTTTACTGTTCTGGAACTGCTACTTTTGCTTTAAGACAAAATTATTCTTTTTCCTTAAATAAAACACATTTCATATAATATGTAGCTTAAATTACTTAGAAAGTTTTCACTTTTAAGATTAACATAGTATAGAACATAAAGACCTTAGTGTACTTTTCAAATAGACCAACTTATATAAAAGTTTCTCCAAGTAGCTATTAAAAGTCTAAATCATAAGACAGACACAAGACACAGTTTTTCTTGGATGAGAAAAGAATCGAGGTTCTAAGACAGCCTTACAAAAAACACTAATTTTCAGCTATAGTCTCCAATCTAATACAAGACAGAAACTTAGATACAATGCTCTAGACCAAAAGCAAGCTCTCAGAACAAAAGGAGACAGAAAGGCCACACAAACTCACCGAACAACACCACACAAAACAAGGATATGGGGGATTATAGTTTCTTAAAGAGTATACAGAATTTTTTGGTAAGATCGGCTCAATCCAGCAGAAAAAACCAGTTCTAGATAAAACTTATTAACTTACCAGGGACTCAGATAGAGGAATATTAGACCTTTTGACAAAGCCTGAGCATCAAGCATAAGTTTCTCAAAGAGGAAAATAAAACACGAATGAAAATTCATTTTGCCAAATTGGTCACTGATCTTCCAAATTACTTCCAGTATCTTTAGTTTATAGTGTTTTTAAATATGAACCCCAAACAAGTGTCTCGGTTAAAAAAAGCAGGGGGGAAATCCAGGCTCATTTACCAAAGATGTTAAGCTCTAAGGTTCAAGCTTCTGATTTTCTTATTTTTGAACTTAATTCATTCTGATGACTAAAGACCATGTCTCTTATTTTAGACCTTAAATATACTAGTTCCTCCAATTGGAAAGTATAGTTCACCAAAAGAGTTACTGGATATCACTCTAAACTACATGATCAAGCAAAAATATAAGAAAGATTCTCCATAATCAGTTTTTCAAATACATATGCCAAACAAAACTTTAGAAAACATAAGAAAGAGAACAAAAAATAGTAAGGAAAGGTTTGTTTTCTGAAAGCACTTAACCCATCGGTGTTGAAGGGAAGCTGAGTGGGAACACTTGGGTCCAGAAGATAGGGCCTCTCTTTGTCAGCTTCTATTCCTCAGTACAGGTCTCCTTGAGGTTAACTGGACTCATAGCTTCAGAAACCCTTGACGACTACACCGTTGACTTTTGTAGGGAAAAAACATCACAAAGTTTAGTAAAGCAAAAGAAAATTTTATTCGTCTGGCTGGGTTTAGAAACACAACTGTAATCTCTGACCTCATTAAGGCAAGGTGACGTGATATAACAAAATAGCCTTAGATTTTTTATTAGTCCAAGAAAGTAGTCTGTGCAGTTGCATTAGACAACAAGCTACTGGGTTACACGCTGTAACACCCTTACAAACACTAGATTTATTTGGTTGGTTACCATCGGGAATAAGTACATGGGCTAGATCATTACTGCAAGGAATAGTAATATTCTTAATCTACATCCTGATAGTATTAGACATAATAAAGTTTATCCTCTATAGTCTGACACACTTAAAAGGCAAAAGAAGGCCCCCTGCTAAAATGCTTGTGCTCATTGAATCCGCTCACTCTCCGCAATGCGATTGACAAGAACGTCACACTTACTTAAGATTCTGGTGAAGAACCAGATTGTATCCAGTGGAAAACCAGCAGCATGAGTTTAAAGAGACTGCAATGGTCACCATTTAGGAACTCAACTAAGTCCAAGTATTGATCATCAATGTGCTATCTCTAATCACCGATCAAAATGAAGGAATGGTTTTGAAAATAATATTGGAGTCGTTATCCCCTGTCCTTGAGGATAAAGAACATGACCCAGCTGGAGCTAGACTCACAAGGACTCACAAGGACACATCAACTGGGCCCTGAGATATAAAGACTTGGAAAATGTCTTTTACGGAACCTTTCCCAAAAGCCAAACAAGCAGAACAGAAACGACTATCCACTCTTATCTTTTTCTATTAATATTTAGTGAATAGAAAATTTGTGGCACTAGTGAAGACCCTCCTGAATCTTATTACTGAAACCTGTACGAATGATTGTTAAGAAAGGCTATTCAAAATGTAGGATCACAGTTTCTGTCCAATCAGTGAAAAGGCAAAGTTTTCCGTAGTTTTGCTCGTTTGTAATGTTAATATATACTGATGAGCCTATAACCTTCCTTGGACTTGGGCAGACATGGCTGTAGCAGCATGCTTGTCCATTTTCCTACTTTTGTCTGTTCTATAATACCTCCTTGAATTTAGACCGCCATGGCTGTGGCGGCTTGCTTGTCCACTTGCCCATTCTTGCCTATTCTGTAACATTCCTTGGATTTGGGCAGACATGACTCTGGCAATAGGCTCGTCTGATTTCCCACTTTTGCCTTTTTGAATATATGCTGAATAAAACTTTCTTTTTGCTTTATGAAGCTTTGTGATTTTTTCCCCCTACAGCAAAATTATGTCAGCAACATTCTTAACCATATTATGCAGGCACAATGGGGTTTACATTTAACCTCCAAGCAAAAAAAAAAAAAAAAAACAGGATTCCAACACAAAGCTGGATAGGGGGCAAGCAGCAAAGGAAACAGGATTTTTAATGCAACACTGTGGTTCCTCTGCCTCATTCCCAGGAGACATCACAGCACCAAGGATGGCATGGACATGGGGATGTCATGGAAATGAGAAATGGGGTATGGAGGGCATGAGATGCCAGCTACAACAGTGAGTGGACTGAGGATGGGGCTTGGATTGGAGGGAATTTGTTTTCAGTGGAAGCCAAGGTAGAGGCCAAGCAAACATGTGAGGACAGAATGCCGAGACTCTCCCCCATAATGCACTCAGGACATAATCTCTGCTTGGAGAGCAGACTAGAAGTTACATGAGGGCAAGACAGGGATGCATCAAAGTCAGACTCATGCCTACAGTTATGAGAGACATGCCTGTGGGAAGGCTTGTAAGACCAAGGGAAGGTTTCATAACAAAAAACAGTTGCCCCATATTTATAGTTATGGTTGTATTCATGGAGTCACGCTCTTGTCATCCTGTCTCCTAATTTAGTTCCAGTGAGAAAGAGGAAGTAGAGAAAGCAGATGAATCTTGACTTAGCAGAGTCTAAACCTTGGACTGGTTGCTATGAGTCGGAACAGACTCGAGGGTAACTGGTTTGGTTTTTATTTTTTTTTAACCCTTGGACTGGAGTCCTGGTGGTGCAGCAGTTAAGTGCAAAAGCTAGTATCCAAAAAGTTGGCAGTTGAATCCACCAGTGGAAACCCTTTGGGGCAGTTCTACTTTGTCCTATAGAGCCGCTATGGGTCAGAATCAATGACAATGAGTTTTTTTTTTAAACCTTGGACTGACCAATTGCACACGCACAAATGATTCAGTCATCTTGCAAGAAGAAGTTTATTATTTTTATTTTTTCTTCTGTGAATGAAAATAGGGTCTGATGAAATTAGGTAAGTTCATTAATAGAGATATAAACTAATATTTCAGTATACAAGAGTGATAAAATACAGAAAGCAAAATGCAAATGAAGTCATAGTAAAATGCAAACGAAAACTGAATAATCACAACATATCTATTAAAGCTGTGATTATCTGCGTTATTTCCAGAAGGTATCCCCCCAATCCCCAATATAGACATGCCCAGGTAATTTCAGATATTCTTATGTAGTCTTCAATGCAATTCCAGTTTATATTTTTGTAGGAAAATGTACATTAATAATTACAAATTATTTAACTATAAAGATAATTCACAAAGGCTTAGGAAGTTATGTATATTTTAGAAAGAACTTGAAGTAATCCATTTTTTCATTTTTATAGATCTGCACATAGTATGATGCACATAAAACTTTTACAAGGAAAGAAAGTGCAACCATTAGCATCAGCACAGGCTTCCCTTATTGACATCATAAAATTCATATTATGCTGAATCATTCATCTCACATGTTAAATAATTTTTAGGGGAAATTCTGACGGTATGTTATGCTATATTAATCAGGAAAATCAATGCTAGCTATAATATTAGGAAAGTTCAGTGTCTCCACATAGCAAAATTTATTTGCCTTTAATGTCACATCCAGACATGGGTTAGATTGTCCTCTTTCTTTTGTAGCTGTACCATATTGAATCACATGACCTCCCAGGGTCTCCGCGGCAGGAGAAGACAGAGATGTGGCTGGAAGTGCAACACTTCACTCAGAGTTATTGTCTGTTGCATGGAGTGAAACACATGGTTACGACTTATATTCAACGAAAGCTGGGGAATATGGAAAACCTCACAGAGTTGTTGACCACTCGTTTTGGTACATATATTTCATATAACATAAAATAATCACACAGACTATGTAAATAGTTACATTTTAAGAAAACATTGTGTATCTAGCTTTAAAAAAGAGTCTTAATAAAGCCAGATATTTATTTTATTCAATTGTATTCCTCCACACAGGTGCAGAATGAGCTGTTTCCAAGTGACAGTTAAAATACTTCTATAAATGTGAATGAAAAGATGAGTATGGGTGCATAGACACAGTCAAGACAGAGAGTGAGAAAGATCACACAAAAGCATTATCAGTAGAAACTCTCATGTTATCTCACAATAAGGTATGTCTTATAACAATATGAAAGTGAGGAAACTGACACACTGTGGTCAAATAAATCATCCAATCTAGCTGCAGGAGATATTGATGAAAAAACAAATTGAACCCTAGCATATTTAACCATTAAGCTCTCCTAGATAGATCAGTACATTTATCTAGCTTTATTGACTGTAAACTTCTGATGTTCGATACCAGTATCTTCCAGTCAGTAGGTTTCACACTCCTGACTTAATCACTCTTTGAACTTGCTATGTTATAGATGATATATTTTGTTAGAACCTCCATCAGAATAGAAAATCAGGGACACCAGGGATTTAATGATATTCACTTTTCTGTCCTAGGTTCTGTTAGACCTGGTATGGTAAAGGCTTTGTGTCATAAATTTGAAAATATCAGACAAAAGGACGCAGGCTTATAGGCATGGCTGTCTAGCCTTTTGCACTTGAGTTACTAGCTGCTCTCCAATCTGAAAAATTCTTGAGTCCAGTTACTGAATATTTTAACCTTGCATCCCCAGTATATAGTTCAGGGAATGGCTCTGGTATTCCATATTTATTTCTTGTTTACCTTTAATATCATGACTTTTCCAGATCCCATTATCTACTCTGTTCTCTTTGTTGTTGTTAGGTGCTATTGACTCAATTCCAACTCACTGTGATTCCATATGACAGAGTAGAACTGCGCCATAGAGTTTTCTAGACTGTAATCTTTATGGGAGCTGATCACCAGATCTTTCTCCCATGGAGAAGTTAGGTGGGTTCAAGCCACCAACATTTTGGTTAGCAGCTGACCACTTAACCATTGTGGCAACAGGGCCTTAAGATCCTAAAATTGTATTAAACAATAAGTACAAACCTAGTGAATGTTGGGTTTACACAAATTTATCAATCAAAGTTGTGAAGTCAACTGGTGGTCTTTTTTCAATTCACACCATTAATTTAGCAAGAAGAACAACAATGAGAACCAATGATGCCATTAATAAGAGAATTAAAGAATTACCCAGGGAGATGACTCACTGACAAGGCTCAGGCATTACGTTACTGTTAGCTGACTCTAAAAGGCCAATTTCTAAGCCAGCAGAGGGAAAAGCTGAGAAACATCCTGACTCATATGTAGAATCCCACAAGAGCAGGTTTTTGTAGAAAAATGTACTTCTGAAACTGATGTCAAGGTGAGGCTAAACACAGCAGGAAAGAACTTTTGGTCTCTCTACTTTGCTTTCTAGCTGTTCATACAAGCGTCTGACATTTATGTTTTTGTCTATTGCCTGATGACTTAGTATGGTTTCTAGACTTCTATGCAGTAACACATAATATTCACTGAAACTTTACGTTAGTATTTTAGAATATAATGAACACCCCTATAGGACTTTTCCCAGGGCCTTCATAACATCGTTATTCCAAAGACTATAGATCATGGGGTTGAACATGGGAGTGAGAATGGTGTAGAAGACCGACACTGTTTTATCTTGGCCTGGAGTGTGGGAAGAGATCGGCCTCATGTACGTAAAATAGATGGTGCCATAATATAGACTGACCACAGTCAAATGAGATGAGCAGGTGAAGAATGCTTTCTTCCATCCCTCAGTGGAAGCCATTTGAATAATAGCGATCAGAATGAGCCTGTAGGAGGCAAGGATGACTGAGAACAGAATAAGAAGCAGAATAGTGATGCTGATCGACATCCTAGTCTCACAGGACATGGTGTCCTTACAGGTGAGTCTCATGGCTCCAGGAAGTTTACAATAGAAATGATTAATCTCTCTGTTTCCACAAAAGAAGAACCTCATGGTATAGACTGTGTATCAAAGCATTGAGAGAGCCACTGGCTCGTGAGCTTACAGCTATCTGCCTGCAGAGGGGTCAGTTCATGAGGAGAGAATAGTGTAGAGGCTTGCAAATGGCAATATAGAGGTCATAGGACATGAGCCTAAGAGGATACACTCAGCCCCACCCAGGAATAATCCCAGGAACATCTGTATCCCACATCCAAAAACCGAGATGACTGTCCTGTGCAGAAGGCAGTCAGTCATTATCTTGGGGACAATGGCAGATGTGAACAAGATGTCTATGAGAGAGAGCTGCCACAGAAAAAAATTACATATGGGTGTGAAGGTGGGGGTCTATCAGGATTACCACAATCAGGAGATTGTTTCCAGTCAGGGTAACAAGGAACATCATGGTGATAAGGGCAAAGAGACAGAAGTGAGTTGGGATGTATTGAAGCAGACCTGAAAGAATAAATTCAGTGACTGTGTGGTTCTCCAAATGCATCATTCATGGTATTTCCCCTGTGGTAAAAGCAAATGCACATAAGTATGTATACAATTTTTACAATTAACTTTGGTCTATGGAAGTTAAAAAAAAGCCACCAAAAAAAATTTTTTAATATATTATGTAAAGAATTCTCGGGGAAAAAAAAGGTGGAACCAGTAGAAATAAATTGATCAAATGATATTTGTCCTGTGTGTTTTAGTGCCACATGATGCAAAGTACTTTTAGACTGACTTTGCCCACTGTCTTAGTCATCTAGTGCTGCTATAACAGAAATACCACAAGTGGATGGCTTTAACAAAAAAAAGTTCAGGAGGTGGAGCCAACATGGCGGAATAGACAGACGCTTCTGTAGAGCTCTCTTTACAACAAAGGCCCCAAAAAACAAGTGAAACGAGTATATTTATGACAAGCTAGGAGCCCTGAGCATCAAAGGCAAGTTTAGAAAATGAACTGAGGGGCAGGGGAGGAAGAGAGGGTTCAGAAGCAGAGAAGAGTTACTGGACCTGAATTACGGGGAGCCCTCAGACACCATTCCCAAAGTAGAGGCAGTGGGTGGAGCTAGCTTTCAGCCAGAGTTTCCTAAGGGAGAAGCACCCAACCACACAGCCTACTCACATCTCCAGAACCAGAGAAGAAAGGTGCTTTCAGCAAAAGCTAAGTACTTGTGTATATTTTAACGTGCCCACCCACCCCCAAGTTGGCTTCAGCGGCTGAATTCCCAGGTCTGAGATAGGCATTGTTGAGAGCTTAGAGCCATCCTCCTGGCCTTGGAGGAGGAAAAAATTTGCATTTGGAGAAAAGATAATTTGCAAGCTCCACTAACAGGGGGAGCTCCGGAGAGAGGTGGCTCTTGTCCAGACATAAATGGTCTGTGGACTTTCAGCACCTTTCCCCTCTGCATGGACATGTGTGGGCCTATTTCAGGACAATAGACCCTTGTTGGCAGACTCCAACTGTTTCAGCTGTGTGGTGGAGAGGTGGGTGTTGGAAGTTTTACGTTGCTTTGCCTATTAAACAGGGTCCTCACCTACCCACATCAGGGACCTAAGAACTGGCAGCTCTACTCGGGTCACCCAGCCACCCATGACAGGGGTCCAAGGATAACTGGTACCTCCCAGTCCTTACAACCAAAAACATTGGGTGCCCATGGTCTATCTGCAGAACCCAACCACCTGCATGATCTAGGGAACAGGGGCGTGTTTACTCAGAGACACTAGGGGGTCATTTCTCAGCCCCCTGCCTTGTGCAGAGTGTGACTCCTTGCTGCAACCAGATACTAGTACCTACACCAATCACCCCTGCCCCTCTAAGGCTGTAGGAAAGAGCCTGTACCACATACTTGATGATCAGCTACCTGGACACCTGCGCTGAATTCATACAGGAAAAGTGAATGCACTCCTAGACAGATATACCTGATAACAGCTCTAGCCTTCTGGGGACGGGACCTCAGAACTCCAAAGGTGAAAATAATCAAGCTAGTTCACTCAAGCAACCCATTTGGGCATATCTAAACAAAAAAAAAGGAAGAAGCTAAGACACAGTAAGCAAACGTAAACTAATACAATAACTTATAAATGGCTCGGAGAAAACAGTCAATATCAAGTTACATAAAGAAACAGACCATGATCACCTCAACATGCTCTCAAAACAAAGAATCCAGGGATCTTCAAGAAGAAAGTCCATTCCTGGGATAACTAGAGGCAGAATACAAAAGTTTAATACACAGAACCCTTCAAGACATCAGGAAAGAAATGAGGCAATAAGCAAAACAAGCCAAGGAACAAACAGATAAAGCAATTGAAGAAATCAGAAAGCTTACTCAGGAACATAGTGAAAAATTGAATAAACTGGAAAAATCCATAGACAGTAATCAGAAACTTAGAAGATTAACAATAAAATTACAGAAGTAGACAACTCAATAGAAAGTCAGAGGAGAAGAACTGAGCAAACAGAAGCTGGAATTCCTGAACTTGAAGATAAATCACTTGGCACTAATATATTTGAAGAAAAATCAAATAAAAATAAAAAAAAAAAATGAAGAAACCTTAAGAATCATGTGGGACTCTATCAAGAGAAAAAACCTACGAGCAATTGGAGTACCAGAACAGGGAGGGATAACAGAAAATACAGACAGAATTGTTGAAGATTTGTTGGCAGAAAACTTCCCTAATATCGTGAAAGATGAGACGATATCTAGCCAAAATGTTTATAGAACTCCTCAGAAGGTAGATGTTAAAAGAAAGTCACCAAGACATGTTATAATCAAACTTGCCAAAACCAAACATAAAGAGAGAATTTTAAGAGCAGCTAGGGATAAATGAAAAGTCATCTACAAAGGAGAGCCAATAAGAATAAGCTTGGACTACTCGGCAGAAACCATGCAGGCAAGAAGGCAATGGGATAACTTATTTAAAAAATTGAAGGAAAAAAATTGCCAGCCAGGAATCATATATCCAGCAAAGCTGTCTCTTACATATGAAGGTGAAATTAGAATATTTCCAGATAAACAGAAGTTTAGGGAATTCATAAAAACCAAACCAAAAGTATAAGAAATACTAAAGGGAGTTCTTCAGTGAGAAAATCAATAATATCAGGTATCAACCCAAGACTAGAACACTGGGCAAGGCAATCGGAACTCGAGCCAGACAGGGTAATCAAAAAAACAAAGCAAGATTAAAAAAAAAAAGCTCAAAACAAAGTAACAGTGATGTTATTATATAAAAGAAAAGACAACATTAAAACAATAAAGAGGGACTAAGAAATGTAATTACAGACATTCAATAATGGACAGGATGATACAGCAACACAAAGAAATAAAAGTTAGTTTTAAATTTAGAAAAATAGAGGTAAATAATAAGGTAACCACAAAGTAGACAAACTATCCCACTCATAAAAATAAAGTACAAGAAAAAAGTAGACTCAGCAGAAACAAAATCAACAACACTGAATACAAGGAAAGGACAATGTATAAAGATAATCTACTCAGCACATAAAATTAACTGGAAAAAGAAACTCTCAACAACATACAAAAAAAAAGATATTAAAATGATAGCACTAAATTCATACCTATCCATAATTATGCTCAATGTAAATGGACTAAATGAACCAATAAAGAGACAGAGAGTGGCAGAATGGATTAAAAAACACAATCCGTCTGTATGCTGCCTACAAGAGACACACCGCAGACTTAGAGACACAAAAACTAAAACTCAAAGGATGGAAAAAAATATATCACACAAACAATAATAAAAAAAAACGCAGGACTGGCAATATTAATTTCTGACAAAATAGACTTGAAAGTTAAATCCATCATAAAGGATAAGGAAGGACACTATATAAAGATTAAAGAGACAAAATACCAAGAAGATATAACCATATTAAATACGTATGCACCCAATGACAGAGCTGCAAGATACATAAAACAAACTCTATCAGCATTGAAAAGTGAGATAGACAGCTCCACAATAATAGTAGGAGACTTCAACACTCCACTTTTGGCGAAGGACAGGACATCCAGAAAGAAGCACGATAAAGACATGGAAGATCTAAATGCCACAATCAACCAACTTGACCTCATAGACATATGCAGAACACTCCACCCAACAGCAACCAAGTATAATTTTTTCTCCAGTGCACATGGAACATTCTCTAGAATAGACCACATATTAGGCCACAAAGCAACCCTTAGCAGAATATAAAACACTGAAATATTACAAAGCATCTTCTCCGACCTTAAGGCCATAAAAGTGGAAATCAATAACAGAAAAAGCAGGGCAAAGAAATCAAACACTTGGAAACTGAACAATACCCTGCTCAAAAAGGACTGGATTATAGAAGATATTAGGGATAGAATAAAAAATTCATAGAATCCAATGAGAATGAAAACACTTCCTATCAGAACCTTTGGGACACAGCGAAAGCAGTGCTCAGAGGTCAATTTATATCAATAAGTGCACACATCCAAAAAGAAGAAATGGTGAATATCAAAGAATTATCCCTACAACTCCAATAGAAAGAGAGCAACAAAAGAAACCCTCAGGCACCAGAAGAAAACAAATAATAAAAATTAGAGCAGAACAAAATGAAATACAAAACAGAAAAACAATTGAAAGAATTAACAAGGCCAAAAGCTGGTTCTTTGAAAAAATAAACAAAATTGATAAACTATTGGTCAAACTGACAAAATAGAGGAGAGGAAGAAAATAACCCGAATAAGAAATGAGATGGGTGGTATTGCAACAGACCCAAATGAAATTAAAAGAATCATATCAGATTACTATGAAAAATTGTACTCTAACAAATTTGAAAACCTAGAAGAAATGGATGATTTCCTAGAAAACACTACCTACCTAAAATAACACAAAGAGGTAGAACAACTAAATACATCTATAACAAAAAAATTGAAAAGGTAATTAAAAAACTCCCAACAAAAAAAAGCCCTGGTCCAGAAGGCTGGCTTCACTGCAGAGTTCCACCAAACTATCAAAGAAGAGTTAATACCGCAACTATTAAAGGTATTTCAGAGCATAGAAAAGGACGGAAGACTACGAAATTCATTCTATGAAGCCACCCTATCGTTGCTAGCAAAACAAGGTAAAACACCACAAAAAAAGAAAATTGCACACTTATATCCCTCGAGAACTTGTTGTTGTTGTTAGGTGCTGTCCAGTCGGTTCCGACTCATAGCAACCCTATGCACAACAGAATGAAACACTGCCCGGTCCTGCGCCATCCTTACAATCGTTGTTATGCTTGAGCTCATTGTTGCAGCCACTGTGTCAATCCACCTCCTTGAGGGTCTTCCTCTTTTCCACTGACCCTGTACTCTGCCAAGAACAATGTCCTTCTCCAGGGACTGAACCCTCCTGACAACATGTCCAAAGAATGTAAGTTGCAGTCTCGCCATCCTTGCTTCTAAGGAGCATTCTGGTTGTACTTCTTCTAACACAGATTTGTTCATTCTTTTGGCCGTCCATGGTATATTCAATATTCTTTGACAACACCACAATTCAAAGGCGTCAACTCTTCTTCGGTCTTCCTTATTCATTGTCCAGCTTTCACATGCATATGATGTGATTGAAAATACCATGGCTTGGGTCAGGCGCACCTTAGTCTTCAGGGTGGCATCTTTGCTCTTCAACACTTTGAAGAGGTCTTTTGCAGCAGATTTGCCCAATGCAATGTGCCTTTTGATTTCTTGACTGCTGCTTCCATGGCTGTTGATTGTGGATCCAAGTAAAATGAAATCTTTGACAACTTCAATCTTTTCTCCGTTTATCATGATGTTGCTCATTGTTCCATTTGTGAGGATTTTCGTTTTCTTTATGTTGAGGTGCAAACCATACTAAAGGCTGTGGTCTTTGATCTTCATTAGTAAGTGCTTCAAGTCCTCTTCACTTTCAGCAAGCAAGGTTGTGTCATCTGCATAATGCAGGTTGTTAATGAGTCTTCCTCCAATCTTGATGCCCTGTTCTTCTTCATATAGTCTGGCTTCTAGTATTATTTGTCCAGCATACAGATTAAACCCTGGCAGAGTAGTGGTTAAGTGCTAGGGCTGCTAGCCAAGAGGTCAGCAGTTTGAATCCACCAGACGCTCCTTGAAAATTCTATGGGGCAGTTCTACTCTGTCCTATAGGGGCACTATGAGTCGGAATCGACTTGACCCCACTGGGCTCATGACCTTAGATGGAAAAATCCTCAACAAAATTCTAGCTGAGAGAATTCAATGGCATATCAAAAAAATAATTCACCATGACCAAGTGGGATTCATACCAGGTACACAGGTAAGGTTCAACATTAAAAAAACAATTAATGTAATCCATCACATAAATAAAACAAAAGACAATAATCACATGATTTTATCAAGCAATGCAGAAGAGTCATTTGACAAATTCCTGTACTCATCATGAATAAAACTCTCAGCAAAATAGGAATGGAAGGAAAATTCCTCAACATAATAAAGGGCATTT
The DNA here is from genome assembly GCF_030014295.1 of Loxodonta africana. Lineage (NCBI taxonomy): Eukaryota > Metazoa > Chordata > Mammalia > Proboscidea > Elephantidae > Loxodonta > Loxodonta africana. Next base: position 1,370,597 of record NW_026975036.1, read on the forward strand.
ATACAAAGCCAAAGCCAACATCATCCTAAATGGAGAGCGCCTGAAAGGATTCCCCTTAAGATTGGGGACCAGACAAGGATGCCCTTTTTCACCACTGTTATTCAACATTGTTCTGGAGGTCCTAGCCAGAGAAGTAAAGCGCATCCAGATTGGCAAGGAAGAAGTAAAAGTAGCTCTATTTGAAGATGACATGATTTTATACACAGAAAACCCTAAGCAATCCTCAAGAAAACTACTGAAAATAATAGAAGAGTTCAGGAGAGTATCGGGATACAAGATAAACATACAAAAATTAGTTGGATTCCTCTACACCAACAAGAAGAACATCGAAGAGGAACTCGCCAAATCAATACTATTTACAGTAGCTCCCAAGAAGATAAAATACTTAGAGATAAATCTTACCAGAGAAGTAAAACTCTTATACAAAGAAAACTACAATATGCTTCTGCAAGAAACCAAAAAGACCTACATAAGTGGAAAAACATACCTTGCTCATGGGTAGGAAGACAACGTTACAAAAATGTCTATTCTACCAAAAGCGATCTATACATTTAATCCAATTCCAATCCAGATTCCAACAACATTCTTTAATGAGATGAAGAAACAAATCACCAACTTCATATGGAAGAGAAAGAGGCCCCAGATAAGTAATGCATTAATGAAGAAGAAGAACAAAGTGGGAGGCCTTACTCTACCTGATTTTAGAACCTATTATACCACCACAGTAGTCAAAACAACCTGGTACTGGTACAACAACAGATACATAGACCAATAGAACAGAATTGAGAATCCAGACATAAATCCATCCACATATGAGCAGTTGATATTTGACAAAGGCCCCAAAACAGTTAAATGGGGAAAAGACAGTCGTTTTAACAAATGGTGCTGGCATAACTGGATTTCCGTCTGCAAAAAAATGAAACAATACCAATACCTCATTCCAGGCACAAAAACAAGCTCAAAATGGATCAAAGACCTAAATATAAAATATAAAACGGTAAAGGTCCTGGAAGATAAAATAGGGACAACATTAGGAGCCCTAATACATGGCAGAAGCAGTATACAAAACATTACTAACAATACAGAAGAAAAACTAGATAACTGGGAGCTCATAAAAATCAAACACTTATGCTCATCCAAAGACTTCATCAAAAGAGTAAAAAGATTGCCTACAGACTGGGAAAAGTTTTTAGCTATGACATTTCCGATCAGCACCTGATCTCTGAAATCTACATGATACTGCAAAAACTCAACTGCGGAAAGACAAATAACTCAAAAAATGGGCAAAAGATATGAACAGACACTTCACTAAAGAAGACATTCAGACAGCTAACAGATACTTGAGGAAATGCTCATGATCTTTAGCCATTAGAGAAATGAAATCAAAACTACAGTGAGATTCCATCTCACTCCAACAAGGTTGGCAATAATCCAAAAAATACAAAACAGTAAATGTTGGAGAGGCGGTGGAGAGATTGGAACACTTATACACTCCTGGTTTGAATGTAAAATGGTACAACCACTTTGGAAATCGATTTGGAGCTTCCTTAAAAAGCTAGAAATAGAATCACCACATGATACAGCAATACCACTCCTCGAAATATATCCTAGAGAAATAAGAGCCTTTACACGAACAGATATATGCTTACTCATGTTCACTGCAGCACTGTTTACAATAGCAAAAAGATGGAAGCAACCAAGGTGTCTATCAACGGATGAATGGATAAATAAATTATGGTATATTCACACAATGGTATACTGTGCATCGATAAAGAACAGTGATGAATCTGTGAAACATTTCATAACATGGAGGAATCTGGAAGGAATTATGCTGAGTGAAATTAGTCAGCTGAAAAAGGATAAATATTGTATAAGACCACTATTATAAGAACTCGAGAAATAGTTTAAACAGATTAGAAAATATTATTTGATGGTTATGAGAAGGGGAAGGGAGGGAGGGTGCGAGAGGGGTATTCACTAATTAGAGAGTGTATAAGAACTACTTTAGCTGACGAGGAAGACAACACACAATACAGTCGAGGTCAGCACAACTGGACTAATCGTAAAACAAAGAAGTTTCTGGAATAAATTGAACACTTCGAAGGCCAGTGTGGCAGGGACAGGGTTTTGGGGACCATGGTTTCAGGTGACATCTAAGTCAATTGGCATAATAAAATCTATTAAGAAAACATTCTGCATCCCACCTTGGAGAGAGGCGTCTGGGGTCTAAAATGCTAGCAAGCGGCCATCTAAGATGCATCAATTGGTCTCAACCCACCTGGATTAAAGGAGAATGAAGAACACCAAGGACACGAGGTAATTATGAGCCCCAGAGACAGAATGGGCCACATAAACCACAGACTACATTAGCCTGGGACCGGAAGAGCTAGATGGTGCCTGGCTACAACTGATGACTGCCCTGTCAGGGAACAAAACAGAACACCTGAGGGAGCAGGAGAGCAGTGGGATGCACACACCAAATTCTTGTAAAAAGCCCAGACTTAATGGTCTGACTAAGACTAGAAGTACCCTGGTGGTCATGGCCCCCAGATCTTCTGTTGGCACAGGACAGGAACCATTCCCAAAGCCAACTCTTCAGACAGGGATTGGACTGGACAATGGGTTGGAGAGGGATGTTAGTGAGGAGTGAGCTTCCTGGATCAGGTGGACACTTGAGACTAGGTTGTCATCTCCTTCCTAGAAGGGTGATGAGAGGGTAGAGGAGGTTTGAAGCTGGCGAAATGGACAAAAAAGAGAGTGGAGGGAGGGAGCAGTTTGTCTCATTAGGGGGACAGCAACTGGCAGTATGTAGCAAGGTGAATATAAGTTTTTGTGTGAGAGACCGACTTGATTTGTAAACTTTCACTTAAAGCACAATAAAAATTAAAAAAAAAACTTTCTGAAAAAAAAAGAAAAGAAGTTTATTTTCTCACAGTCGAGTAGGCTACAAGTCCAAATTCAGGGCATCAGCTCTAGGGGAAGGCACTCTTTCTCTGGTGGCTCTGGAGGAAGGCCATTGTAATGAATCAGTTTTCCCTTGGTCTGTGAGCATCTTGGCACAGGAATCTAAGGTCCAAATGTTGCGCTCTGCTCCTGGTGCTGCTGTCTTGGTGGTGTCAGGTTCCACCTCTCTGCTAGCTTCCCTTTCCTTTTATCTCTTGAGAGATCAAAGGTGGTAGAGGACACAGCCAAGGGAAACTCCCTTTACATTGGATCAGGGATGTGACCTAGTAAGGGTGTTACAATCCCGCCCTAATCCCCTTTAACATAAAGTTACAATCACAAAATGGAAGACAATTACAGAACACTGGGAATCATGGCCTAACCAAGCTGATGCACACATTTTGGGGGGGGACATAATACAGTCCGTGACATCCACCTTTTAGTATATTTTAGACACTGGCTCTTTTAGTCAGAAATAGGTTGAATAAAAGTGCTTATTTACCAGTAGTTTACCAACAGTTTTGAGGATGGATCCCCAGTTGAATACACACAATCACACTGACTTCCTTTGCGGTGCCTCAGTAAGTCCCCCTTGCCTTCATAGCACTGATCCCTAGAACAAAACACAGCTCTGTAAGCAAGTCAATTAAAAATAAAGCATTGGACACTGAACATCACTATAGGCATAAGTGCATATTGGTTCTGTGCTGGTTACCAGAACCTAATTCTCTTAATTAATTTGTATTTTTGTAAGTCTTTTTCTTGCTCCATATACCCAGAGTTTTGTGTACATAAAATGAATATTCCACATGTAGTTTTCTCACAAATATTACCCAGCATCATTCATTTTTTTTTTTGGACCATTCACTCAACATTCAAGAATAAATTGAAGTAAAGGAAATATTCTTATGGTTATTTAACTCTAATGATGAAGAAGTTACATAGCGGGTCCTTGGTTCACTTTAGAAGTCTCTACCTGATGCAGTTCCACACAGCAACATGTACCTTCACCTCAGCACAGGAAGAAAGACAGCTTTGTCTCAATATTTGCAACTACTCCTCACCTTCTACTAAGGTAAAAATTCTTCAGCCTGCCAAGGACATTATTCAAGAATTGGCTCCAAATCTTTCCTTGAAAAGTACACTGAACTGAAAAATCTTATAAAAATGTTAAACTTTTATTATTAGGCAAACCCACTATTTACTGAAATTATTGTCTCTATATGAATTATATATATATATATATTTTTTATATACAAGAAGCTGGACTATATGAAGAACAGGCATCAGGATTGGAGGAAGACTCATTAACAACCTGCGTTATGCAGATGACACAACCCTCCTTGCTTAAAGTGAAGAGGACTTGAAGCACTAATGAAAATCAAAGACCACAGCCTTCAGTGTGGACTGCACCTCAACATAAAGAAAACAAAAATCCTCACAACTGGAACAATGAGCAACATCATGATAAACGGAGAAAAGATTGAAGTTGTCAAGGATTTCATTTTACTTGGATCCACAATCAACAGCCACGGAAGCAGCAGTCAAGAAATCAAAAGATGCATTGCACTGGGCAAATCTGCTGCAAAGGACCTCTTCAAAGTGTTGAAGAGCAGAGATGTCACCCCGAAGACTAAGGTGCGCCTGACCCAAGCCATGGTATTTTCAATCACATCATATGCATGTGAAAGCTGGACAATGAATAAGGAAGACCGAAGAAGAGTTGACGCCTTTGAATTGTGGTGTTGGCGAAGAATATTGAATATGCCATGGACTGCCAAAAGAACGAACAAATCTGTCTTGGCAGAAGTACAATCAGAATGCTCCTTAGAAGCAAGGATGGCGAGACTGCATCTTACATACTTTGGACATGTTGTCAAGAGGGATCAGTCCCTGGAGAAGGATATCTTGCTTGGCAGAGAACACGGTCAGCGGAAAAGAGGAAGACCCTCAAGGAGGTGGATTGACACAGTGGCTGCAACAATGAGCTCAAGCGTAACAATGATTGTAAGGATGGCTCAGGACAGGGCAGTGTTTCATTCTGTTGTGCACAGGGTCGCTATGAGTTGGAACCTACTCGATGGCACCTAAGAACAACGACAATGTAAATTTTTTACCACTCTGCTGCTTAAAGCAACAATCAGTTGTGTAATAATGTGTACATTATTACATTTCAAATTATAAAGTGATGTTCCAATGGTTTGAAGAGTTGGAGGGACTATTGTGGCTAGAGAATACTGAATCAAGAAATATTTTGAGATAAAAGTTTCAACAGCAAATATGTTTTATAACTATAGGTGTACTTGTAGGTAAATGTTTAAGGTAATAATTTGGATGGCTAAAAAAGACAAAAACAAATAAAAACACATTAAACTGCAGAATAAGTCAATAGATATCTATTATCACGACAGATACAAACAGAGAACAAAGAATGAAAAATAAGTGAAGCAGGGGTTACCAGCATTATGCAAAAGAGCTGAGCATCTTGACACTGAAATAAAATAGCTAGATGCTTCAAAATGTGCATCCAACAGCTTTTCCCTTTAGCAGGTATTGCAATTTCTGATTTATTGAATTATACTAGTAGTCTATGTCAATCAAGTATAATTTTTACTTAATAAATCATTTACAAGTCTAATGCTATAGACAAAAGGCCTAAATCATTACATAAACATAGCTTTGCTGACAACTGTTCCCATTCTGAACCCATTAATTTTCCCTTTACCACTTCCTAGATAGCTTTGAAAATCTTCCCAAAGCTGTAAACTCAAGTTCTAGTCCCACCACCGTTTTATGCCACACTGATTACTCTGTGTCCTCGTGAAGTCATTTTTTTTATGTCCTATAGCAATGTGGTCACTATCGTTGACCCTTAACATGTTTACTGACTTATTATGCCCTTTACCTGTTGTCGAAGCCTTGCTATTTGTTTTTAAATGCCTTTTTTATTTCTCTAGCTTAAGACTTAAAACAGTGTTCTGTTTGTCATTGTTGTTTTCTTTTATTATATTTCTTCTTGTTCACTCACAGATTTCAGATATCATTAAACATATCGATAATTACACTTTTGTGGAGACAGACTGGGATTTAGAATCAAGTTTCAGTTACCTGGGTTTTACTTTCTTCATTGACTAGCTGTAATACTTACTATAAAACTTAGTTGCACTATTTGTAAAACAGGTCACAATCTATTTTTTTTAGAAATATACTTTTTTAATTTCAAAATATAAACGATATTAACTTTAGATTTTTCTTAGAATAAAAAAATCAAACCAAACCTGTTTCATCGAGTTGATCCCAACTCATAGCGACCCTACAGGACAGAGTAGAGCAGCCCCATAGGGTTTTCAAGGAGCAGCTGGTGGATTTGAACTGCTGGCCTTTTGGTTAGCACCAAGCTGTAATCCACTATGCCACCAGGGGTCATTTCTTGTAATAAGTCAGATTAATTGATAAGGTTATATTCCATCTATGTATTTAGTACATGAAATATGTCAAAGAGCATTATCTAATGTTTAAAATTTTAGAAGGTAAATTGATCAAAAATTAAAATAAATTCCAAATATTTCTTGTGATAAGTAAGATAAATGATTAGCTCAAGATCTAACTAGGGATTTAAAGGCCTTTGAGACCAGTCGGCGCTCCTGTTTTTACCCATTGTAAATGCCAGAAACTTAGCATCAGTCTCTGAATAGCCATTATGATGCTAACACAGTAGATGGTCAGGAGTGAACAGGCTACTATTTTCACGTTTTGCTGGCTAATAGACATAAATTATCTTTACCGTCTTTTTTTTTTATCTTTTACTTTTGAAGAATGAAGGCAATTATTCATGTCATATTACGCACAATAGAGCCCAGAGTGTTTGTAATGTTCATTACTTAAAATTTCTCACCACTTTCATCATTATTTTTTGTATAGGAAACTCAGGAATCCAGGAGATATTATATAATGTCTAGAAATGCTTACATTGTACCAATAAAGTGGGAGCCATTATATCATTAAGGGAAATATCGACACAACGTTGGCTTTTTGATTAGACAGGCTTGTGTTTGTAAGTTCACCCTGCCTCTTTTGGCTGATGACTTTAGGTATGCTTCTTTACTTTCCTTAGTCTTGTTTGCTTTACTCAACCGCAAAATGGGATGATGACCCTCATCTGGAAAGAATATATATATATATATATATATATATATATATATGTATGTATGTGTGTGTATGTGTGTACATACATATGAAACTTACTTATGACAATGGATGAAACAAAGTCAATGCTAACAAATATCGATATTTTGCCTACCTCCCTTCTTTAATCACGCCAAATGTCTAGACAGTTTGCTAAGTATTGTTTCCCTCCTTCCTTTCTTCTTTCCTCCTTTCCTTCTTTCTTTATATGCTATCTCCTTTTATTCCCAGGTCAATTTCATTGTGACTTCACAAATGCTAGGTTGAATTCCCATGTTTGTATGCTATTAGGGATATGCATCTAAGCATGCAAATTAACCTTTCTGAATTTGAAATATAGATAATTCCTGCCCTGCCTGCCTCATATGGCATGGGAAAGCTATTTGAAATAGTAAGAAAATATAAATGTGCTACTTATTCATTCATCTATTGAATCCATACATTAGGATAGATAATTTACCTGTCATGTTGAAGTGATAAATTTATAAATATAGATGTTAATATTTTGTTATTAATGTAAGAGTAAGTTAGGATTTCAAAAGGAGTGCGTCTCTATATGTGGATGGATTTATGTCTGGAGTATCAAGTCTGTTCCTTTGGTCCACGTATCTGTTGTTGTACCAGTACCAGGCTGTTTTGACTACTGTGGAGGTATAATAGGTTCTAAAATCAGGTAGAGTGAGGCCTCCCACTTTCTTCTTCTTTTTCAGTAATACTTTACTTATCTGGGGCTTCTTTCCCTTCCATATGAAACTGGTGATTTGTTTCTCCACCTCATTAAAAAATGTCATTGGAATTTGGATTAAAATTGCATTAAATCTGTAAATAGCTTTTGGTAGAATAGACATTTTTACAATGTTGAGTCTTCCTATCCATAAGCAAGGTATGTTTTTCCACTTACGTAGGTCTCTTTTGGTTTCTTGCAGAAGTGGTTTGTATAGTTTTGTTTGTATAAGTCTTTTACTTCTCTGGTAAGATTTATTCCTAAGTATTTTATCTTCTTGGAGCCTACTGTAAATGGTATTGATTTGGTGATTTCCTCCTCTAGGTTTTTTTTTTGTTGTTGGTGTAGAGGAATCCAGCTGATTTTTGTATGTTTATCTTTTGTCCTGATACTCTGCTGAACTCTTCTATTAGTTACAGTAGTTTTCTTAAGGATTCCTTAGGGTTTTCTGTGTATAAGATCACATCATCTGCAAATACAGATACTTTTAAGTTTTCCTTGCCAATCTGGATGCCCGTTATTTCTTTATCTAGACTAATTGCTCTGGCGAGGACTTCCAGCACAATGTTGAATAAGATTGGTGATAAAGGGCATCCTTATCTGGTTTCCGATCTCAAGGGGAATGCTTTCAGGCTCTCTCCATTTAGGATGATGTTGGCTATTGGCTTTGTATAAATGCCCTTTATTATGTTGAGGAATTTTCCTTCTATTCCTATTTTGCTAAGAGTTTTTATCAGGAAGGAGTGTTGAACTTTGTCAAATACCTTTTCTGTATCAATTCATAAAATCATGTGTGTCTCATTTTTTGTTTTATTTATATGATGCATTACATTAATTGTTTTTCTAATATTGAACCATCCCTGCATACCTGGTATGAATCCCACTTGGTCATAGGATATTATTTTTTGATGTGTTTTTGAATTCTATTATCTAGAATTTTGTTGAGGATTTTTGCATCTAAGTTCATGAGGGATATAGGTCTTTAATTTTCTTTTTTTGTGGTGTCTTTTTTTTTTTTTTTTTTTTTTAGCTGGTTTTGGTATCAGGGTTATGGTGGCTTCATAGAATGAGTTTGGTAGTATTCCATCTTTTTCTATCCTCTGAAATACCTTTAGTAGTAGCACTGTTAACTCTTCTCTGAGAGTTTCATAGAACACTGCAGAGAGGCTGCCCTGTCTGGGGCTTTTTTATGGTTGTGTTTTTTGATTACCTTTTCAATATCTTCTTCAGTGTGGGTCTATTTAGTTGTTCTACCTCTGTTTGTTTTAGTTTAGGTAGATTTTGTGTTTCTAGGAATTCTTTCATTTCTTCTAGGCTTTCAATTTTCTTAGAGTACAATTTTTCACAGTAGGCTGATATGATTCTTTTAATTTCTTTTGGGTCTGTTGTAATATTGCCCATCTCATTTCTTCTTTGGGTGATTTGCTGCCTCTCCTGTTTTTCTTTTGTCAGTTTGACCAATGGTTTATCAATTTTGTTGATTTTTTCAAAGATCCAGCTTTTACTCTTGGTAATTCTTTCAATTGTTTTTCTTTTTTTCTATTTCATTTAGTTCTGCCGTAATTATTATTATTTCTTTTCTTCTGGTGCCTGAGGGTTTCTTTTATTGCTCTCTTTCTATTCAAGTTGTAGGGATAATTCTTTAATTTTGGCCCTTTCTTCTTTTTGTATATGTGCATTTATTGTGATATAAATGGACCTCTGAGCAGGCTTTCTCTGTGTCCCAAATGTTCTGATAGGAAGTGTTTTCATTCTCATTGGATTCTATGAATTTGTTTACTTCATCCTTAATGTATTCTATAGTCCAGTCTTTTTTTGAGCAGGTAATTTTTCAGTTTCCAAGTGTTTGATTCCTTTGCCCAGTTTTTTTGTTAATGATTTCTACTTTTATGGTCTTATTGACAGAGAAGATGTTTTGTAATATTTCAATGTTTTGGATTCTGCTGAGGCTTGCTTTATGACCTAATATGTGGTCTATTCTAGAGAATGTTCCATGTGCACTAGAAAAAAAAAAAAAAAAACACTCTCCTGCTGTTGGGAGGAGTGTTCTGTATATGTCTATGAGGTCAAGTTGGTTGATTGTAGCATTTAGATCTTCCGTGTCTTTACTGAGCTTCTTTCTGGATGTCCTGTCTGTCACTGAAAGTAGTGAGTGCATAGAAGTCTTCTACTATTATTGAGGAGCTGCCTATCTCACTTTTCAATGCTGATAGAGTTTGTTTTATGTATCTTGCAGCCCTGTCATTGGGTGCATAAATATTTATTATGGTTATATCCTCCCGGTGTATTGTCCCTTTAATCATTACATAGTGAAAGTGTCCTTCCTTATCTTTTGTGGTGGATTTAACTTTAAAGCCTATTTTGTCAGAAATTAATATTGGTACTCCTGCTCTTTTTTCATTGTTCTTTGCTTGATATATTTTTTCCATCCTTTGAGTTTTAGTTTGTTTGTGTCTCTAAGTCTAAGGTGTGTCTCTTGTAGGCAGCATATAGAGAGATCATGTTTTTTTAATCCGTTCTGCCACTCTCTGTCTCTTTATTGGTGCATTCAGTCCATTTACATTCAGGGTAATTATGGATAGGTATCTTAGTGCTGTTATTTTATGTCTTTTTTTGTGTGTTGTTGACAGTTTCTTTTTCCCACTTAATTTTTTGTGCTGAGTAGACATATTGTCTTTTCCTCATATTCGTTGATGATTTTGTTTCTGCTGAGTACTTTTTTTTTTATTTCGATGAGTGGGATAGTTTGTCTCCTTTGTGGTTACCTTATTATTTACCCCTATTTTCTAAATTTAAACTTAACTTTTCTTTGTATAGCCTTGTCCTCCTCTCCATATGAAAGATCTATGACTACATTTCTTGGTCCTTCTTTATTGTTTTAATGTTGTCTTCTTTTACATAATGACATTGCTGTTTTCCTATTTTGAGCATTTTTTAAAATAATTTTTATTGTGCTTTAAGTGAAAGTTTACAAATCAAGTCATTCTGTCACAGAAAAACCCATATACACCTTGCTACACACTCCCAATTACTCTCCCCCTAACGAGACAGCCCACTCTCTCCCTCCACTCTCTCTTTTTGTGTCCATTTAGCCAGCTTCTGACCCCCTCCACCTTCTCATCTCCTCTCCAGGCAGGAGATGCCAATATAGTCTCAAGTGTCCACCTGATCCAAGAAGCTCACTCCTCACCAGCATCCCTCTCCAACCCATTGTCCAGTCCAATCCCTGTCTGAAGAGTTGGCTTTGGGAATGGTTCCTCTCCTGGGCCAACAGAATGTCTGGGGACCACGATCACGGGGGTCCTTCCAGTCTCAGTCAGACCATTAAGTCTGGTCTTATGAGAATTTGGTGTCTGCATCCCACTGCTCTCCTGCTCCCTCAGGTGTTCTCTGTTGTGCTCCCTGTCAGGGCAGTCATCGGTTGTAGCCAGGCACTATCTAGTTCTTCTGGTCTCAGGATGATGTAGTATCTGGTTCATGTGGCCCTTTCTGTCTCTTGAGCTCGTAATTGCCTTGTGTCCTTGGTGTTCTTCATTCTCCTTTGATCCAGGTGGGTTGAGACCAATTGATGCATCTTAGATGGCTGCTTGCTAGCGTTTAAGACCCCAGATGCCACTCTTCAAAGTGGGAACCTGCACCACCTTTTTTCTCTCAAGAGATAAAAGGAAAGGGAAGCAAGCAGAGAGTTGGGGACTTCGTACCACCAAGAAAGCAGCACCAGGAGCAGAGTGTGTCCTTTGGATACTGGGTCTCTGTGCCTGAGAAGCTCTTTGACCAGGGGAGGATATGAGGACAAGGACCTTCCTCCAGAGCCGAGAGAGAGAAAGCCTTCCCCTTGACCTGACGCCCTGAACCTACTAGACTGCGAGAAAATAAATTTCTCTTTGTTAAAGCCATCCACTTGTGGTATTTCTGTTATGGCAGCACTAGATGACTAAGAATTGGCATGAAAAAATACTATTGTATTTGAGAGCCCTTTATATTATTACAAGAAATTTCACCATTACATTTTTGTCAATGAAAGAAAATGCACAACTGTTAGATTTAGAGAATAATTGCATTGTTAAAATAAGATTCCAAGGATCCTGATTTAATAAGGAAGAAAGGCTTTTCTGACAATAGGGTGGAAAACAGAAGGATATTGCTGCCTTTCACACCATCTACTGGTGCAAAATTTCTTGTTAGTGGTGATGATCATGAATTGAAAGAGAATATAATTAGAAAAACATTATCAGGAATTTTATGGTCATTTCAATTATAAAGTCTAATACAAAAAAATTATGTTGTCATTGAATCACACATATAAACATTGTTAAGTTGGCAAATGTTTCGTTATATATATATTTTTATTAACTTTTATTGAGCTTCAAGTGAACGTTTACAAATCAAGTCAAACTGTCACATATAAGTTTATATACACCTTAATCCGTACTCCCACTTCCTCTCCCCCTAATGAGTCAGCCCTTCCAGTCTCTCCTTTCGTGACAATTTTGCCAGTTTCTGACCCTCTCTACCCTCCTATCTCCTCTCCAGACAGGAGATGCCAACACAGTCTCAACTGTCCACCTGGTACAAATAGCTCACTCTTCATCAGCATCTCTCTCCTACCCACTGTCCAGTCCCTTTCATGTCTGATGAGTTGTCTTCGGGAATGGTTCCTGTCCTGGGCCAACAGAAGGTTTGGGGACCATGACTGCCGGGATTCCTCTAGTCTCAGTCAGACCATTGAGGATGGTCTTTTTGTGAGAATTTGGGGTCTCCATCCCACTGATCTCCTGCTCCCTCAGGGTTTTTCTGTTGTGCTCCCTGTCAGGGCAGTCATCGGTTGTGGCCGGGCACCAACTAGTTCTTCTGGTCTCAGGATAATGTAGGTCTCTGGCTCATGTGGCCCTTACTGTCTCTTGGGCTCTTAGTTGTCGTGTGACCTTGGTGTTCTTAATTCTCCTTTGATCCAGGTGGGTTGAGACCAATTGATGCATCTTAGGTGGCCGCTTGTTAGCATTTAAGACCCCAGATGCCACATTTCAAAGTGGGGTGCAGAATGTTTTCATAATAGAATTATTTTGTCAGTTGACTTAGAAGTCCCCTTAAACCATGGTTCCCAAACCCCCGCGCTTGCTCCGCTGACCTTTGAAGCATTCAGTTTATCCAGGTAACTTCTTTGCTTTTGGTCCAGTCCAGTTGAGCTGACCTTCCATGTATTGAGTATTGTCCTTCCCTTCACCTAAAGCAGTTCTTATCTACTAATTAATCAGTAAAAAACCCTCTCCCACCCTCCCTCTCTCCACCCCTCGTAACCACAAAAGTATGTGTTCTTCTCAGTTTATACTATTTCTCAAGATCTTATAATAGTGGTCTTATACAACATTTGTCCTTTTGCCTCTGACTAATTTCACTCAGCATAATGCCTTCCAGGTTCCTCTATGTTATGAAATGTTTCACAGATTCTTCACTGTTCTTTATTGATGCATAGTATTCCATTGTGTGAATATACCACAATTTATTTACCCATTTATCCATTGATGGACACCTTGGTTGCTTCCAACTTTTTGCTATTGTAAACAGAGCTGCAATAAACATGGGTGTGCATATATCTGTTTGTGTAAAGGCTCTTATTTCTCTAGGGTATATTCCGAGGAGTGGGATTTCTGGGTTGTATGGTAGTTCTTTTTCTAACTGTTTAAGTTAAGGCCATATAGATTTCCAAAGTGGTTGTACCATTTTACATTCCCACCAGCAGTGTATAAGAGTTCCAATCTCTCCGCAGCCTCTCCAACATTTATCATTTTGTGTTTTTTGGATTAATGCCAGCCTTGTTGGAGTGAGATGGAATCTCATCGTAGTTTTAATTTGCATTTCTCTAATGGCTAATGATCGAGAGTGTTTTCTCATGTATCTGTTAGCTGCCGGAATATCTTCTTTAGTGAAGTGTGTGTTCATATCCTTTGCCCACTTCTTGATTGGGTTGTTTGTCTTTTTGTGGTTGAGTTTTGACAGAATCATGTAGATTTTAGAGATCAGGCGCTGGTCGGAGACGTCATAGCTGAAAATTCTTTCCCAGTCTGTAGGTGGTCTTTTTAGTCTTTTGGTGAAGTCTTTAGATGAGCATAGGTGTTTGATTTTTAGGAGCTCCCAGTTATCTGGTTTCTCTTCATCATTTTTGGTAATGTTTTGTATTCTGTTTATGCCTTGTATTAGGGCTCCTAAGGTTGTCCCTATTTTTTCTTCCATGATCTTTATCATTTTAGTCTTTATGTTTAGGTCTTTGATCCACTTGGAGTTAGCTTTTGTGCATGGTGCGAGGTATGGGTGCTGTTTCATTTTTTTTGCAAATGGATATCCAGTTATGCCAGCACCATTTGTTATAAAGACTATCTTTTCCCTAATTAACTGACACCGAGCCTTTGTCAAATATCAGCTGCTCATATGTGGATGGGTTTATATCTGGGTTCTCAATTCTGTTCCATTGGTCTATGTGCCTGTTGTTGTACCAGTACCAGGCTGTTTTGACTACTGTGGCTGTATAATAGGTTCTGAAATCAGGTAAAGTGAGGCCTCCCACTTTCTTCTTCTTTTTCAGGAATGCTTTGCTTATCCGAGGCTTCTTTCCCTTCCATATGAAGTTGGTGATTTGTTTGTCTATCACATTAAAAAATGTCGTTGGAATTTGGATTGGAAGTGCATTGTATGTATAGATGGCTTTTGGTAGAATAGACATTTTTACTATGTTGTCTTCCTATCCATGAACAAGGTATATTTTTCCACTTATGTAGGTCCCTTTTAGTTTCTTGCACTAGTACTTTATATGTTTCTTTGTATAGGTCTTTTACATCTTTGGTAAGATTTATTCCTAAGTATTTTATCTTCTTGGGGGCTACTGTGAATGGTATTGATTTGGTTATTTCCTCTCCGATGTTCTTTTTGTTGATGTAGAGGAATCCAAGTGATTTTTGTATGTTTGTCTTGTAACCTGAGACTCTGCCAAACTCTTCTATTAGTTTCAGTAGTTTTCTGGAGGATTCCTTAGGGTTTTCGGTGTATAAGATCATGGCATCTGCAAATAGAGATAATTTTACTTCCTCCTTGCCAATCCGGATGCCCTTTGTTTCTTTGTCTAGCCTAATTGCTCTGGCTAGGACCTCTAGCACAATGTTGAATAAGAGCGGTGATAAAGGGCATCCTTGTCTGGTTCCTGTTCTCAAGGGAAATGCTTTCGGGCTCTCTCCATTTAGAGTGATGTTGGCTGTTGGTTTTGTATAGATGCCCTTTATTATGTTGAAGAATTTTCCTTCAATTCCTATTTTGGTGAGAGTTTTTATCATAAATGAGTGTTGGACTTTGTCAAATGCCTTCTCTGCATCAATTGATAAGATCATGTGGTTTTTGTCTTTTGTTTTATTTATATGGTGGATTACATGAATGTTTTTTCTAATGTTAAACCAGCCCTGCGTACCTGGTATAAATCCCACTTGGTCATGGTAGATTAATTTTTTTGATATGTTGTTGGATTCTATGGGCTAGAATTTTATTAAGGATTTTTGCATCTATGTTCATGAGGGATATAGGTCTGTAATTTTCTTTTTTGTGATGTCTTTACCTGGTTTTGGTATCAGGGAGATGGTGGCTGCATAGAATGAGTTAGGTAGTATTCCATCATTTTCTCTGCTTTGAAATACCTTTAGTAGTAGTGGTGTTAACTCTTCTCTAAAAGTATGGTAGAACTCTGCAGCACAGCCATCTGGGTCAGGGCTTTTTTTTCTTGGGAGTTTTTTGATTACCGTTTCAATCTCTTTTTTTGTTATGGGTCTATTTAGTTGTTCTACTTCTGATTGTGTTAGTTTAGGTAGGTAGTGTTTTTCAAGGAATTCTTCCATTTCTTCTAGGTTTGCGAATTTGTTAGAGTACAATTTTTCATAATAATCTGATATGATTCTTTTAATTTCAGTTTGGTCTGTTGTGATGTGGCCCATCTCGTTTCTTTTTCAGGTTATTTGTTTCCTTTCCTATATTTCTTTAGTCAGTCTGGCCAATGGTTTATCAATTTTGTTAATTTTTTAAAGAACAAGCTTTTGGCTTTGTTAATTCTTTCGATTGTTTTTCTGTTCTCTAATTCATTTAGTTCAGCTGTAATTTTTATTATTCGTTTTCTTCTGGTGCCTGATGGATTCTTTTGTTGCTCACTTTCTATTTGTTCAAGTTGTAGGGACAGTTCTCTGATTTTCGCTTTTTTCTTCTTTTTGTATGTGTGCATTTATAGATATAAAATGACCTCTGAGCACTGCTTTTGCTGTGTCCCAGAGGTTTTGATAGGAAGTATTTTCATTCTTGTTGCATTCTATGAATTTCCTTATTCCCTCCTTGATGTCTTCTATAACCCAGTCTTTTTTCAGGAGGGTATTGTTCAGTTTCCAAGTATTTGATTGCTTTTCCCTAATTTTTCTGTTATTGATTTCCACTTTTATGGACTTGTGGTCTGAGAAGATGCCGTAATATTTCAATGTTTTGGATTCTGCAAAGGTTTGTTTTATGACCTAATATGTGGTCTATTCTAGAGAATGTTCCATGTGCGCTAGAAAAAAAAGTATATTTTGCAGCAGTTGGGTGGAGAGTTCTGTATAAGTCAATGAGGTCAAGTTGGTTGATTGTTGTAATTAGGTCTTCCGTGTCTCTATTGAGCTTCTTACTGGATGTCCTGTCCTTTTCCGAAAGTGGTGTGTTGAAGTCTCATACTATATTTGTGGACGTGTCCACCTCACTTTTCAGTTGAGTTAAAATTTGATTTATGTATTTTGCAGCCCTGTCATAGGGTGCATAAATTATATGGTTATATCTTCCTGATCAATTGTCCCTTTAATCATTATGTAGTGTCCTTCTTTATCTTTTGTGGTGGATTTAACTTTAAAGTCTATTTTGTCAGAAATTAATATTGCTACTCCTCTTCTTTTTTGCTTATTGTTTGCTTGATATATTTTTTTCCATTCTTTGAGTTTTAGTTTGTTTGTGCCTCTAAGTCTAAGGTGTGTCTCTTGTAGGCAGCATATAGACGGATCATGTTTCTTTATCCAGTCTGAGACTCTCTGTCTTTTTATTGGTGCATTTAGTCTATTTACATTCAGCGTAATTGTAGATAAGTAAGTGTTTAGTGTTGTCATTTTGATGCCTTTTTATGTGTGTTGTTGACAATTTTATTTTTCCACTTACTTTTTTGTGCTGAGACGTTTTTCTTTGTAAATTGTGTGTTCCTCATTTTCATAGTATTTGACTTTATGTTTGCTGCGTCATTACTTTTTTCTTGGTTTTTATTTTGAGTTATGGAGTTGTTATACCTCTTTGTGGTTGCCTTAATATTTACCCCTATTTTTCTAAGTAAAAACCTAACTTGTATTGTTCTATATCGCCTTGTATCCCTCTCCATATGGCAATTCTATGCCACCTGTATTTAGTCCCTCTTTTTGATTATTGTGATCTTTTACATATTGACTTCAATGATTCCGTGTTTTGAGCATTTTTTTTTTAATTAATCTTAATTTGTTTTTGTGATTTCCCTATTTGAGTTGATATCAGGATGTTCTGTTCTGTGACCTTGTGTTGTCTTGGTATCTGATATTATTGGTTTTCTGACCAATTTCCTTTAGTATTTCTTGTAGCTTTCATTTGGTTTTTGCAAATTCTCTAAGCTTGTGTTTATCTGTAAATACCTTAATTTCGCCTTCATATTTCAGAGAGAGTTTTGCTGGATATATGATCCTTGGCTGGCAGTTTTTCTCCTTCAGTGCTCTGTATATGTCATCCCATTCCCTTCTTGCCTGCATGGTTCCTGCTGAGTAGTCTGAACTTATTCTTCTTCATTCTCCCTTGTAGGAGACCTTTCTTTTCCCCCTGGCTGCTTTTAAAATTTTCTCTTTGTCTTTGGTTTTGGTAAGTTTGATGATAATATGTCTTGGTGTTTTTCTTTTTGGATCAATCTTAAATGGGGTTCGATGAGCATCTTGGATAGATATCCTTTCATCTTTCATGATGTCAGGGAAGTTTTCTGTCAGCAGATCTTCAACTATTTTCTCTGTGTTTTCTGTCCTCCCTCCCTGTTCTGGGACTCCAATCACATGCAAGTTATCCTTCTTGATAGAGTCCCACATGATTCTTAGGGTTTCTTCATTTTTTTTAATTCTTTTATCCGATTTTTTTCCAGCTATGTTGGTGTTAATTCCCTGGTCCTCCAGATTTCCCACTCTGCATTCTAATTGCTCAAGTCTGCTCCTCTGACTTCCTATTGCGTTGTCTAATTCTGTAATTTTATTGTTAATCTTTTGGATTTCTGCATGCTGTCTCTCTATGGATTCTTGCAGCTTATTAATTTTTCCACTATGTTCTTGAATAATCTTTTTGAGTTCTTCAACTGTTTTATCAGTGTGTTCCTTGGCTTTTTCTGCGGTTTGCCTTATTTCATTTCTGAGGTCATCCCTGATGTCTTCAAGCATTCTGTAAATTAGTTTTTTATATTCTGTATCTGATAATTCCAGGAGTGTATCTTCATTTGGGAAAGATTTTGATTGTTTTGTTTTGGGGGGTTGTAGAAGCTGTCATGGTCTGTGTCTTTATGTGGTTTGATATTGACTGCTGTCTCCGAGCCATCACTAAGATATTGTAGTGATTTATGCTATATTTGCTCATTGAGTCTTGTTTTGTTTTCTTTCTATATATGTGGATGGGCTACTAGATTGTGCTGTCTTGATTATTGTAGCCCTTGACTTACTTATGATCTATTACGAGCTGTTTTGGGCTGTTACCAGATATATAAGTCTGAGTCCATTCACTATTCTTGAGTAGAATCTGATTTTGGGTCATCAAGTGTGTAATGCACCCTAACTCCTATCCAGCTTGAGAAGTAGTGGTGATAGTTGTGTGCACCAGATTCTATTAGCAGCTGGGGTTCACTCTTCAGGGGGGGCAGGATGCTGACAGGCTTCCCCCAAGTGTCAGTGAGGTAGGTGTGTCTCTATTCCTAAAGCACCTTGGTGGGAGGGCTCAGCAGCTGTACCTTAGGCCCCCAATGCAAGTACCTCTACAGATTGGTAGGTGTCACCCTCCTTAGACCCCTAAGGCAGGAGGCTAGGTGGTCGGGGGAGAGCTCCAGCCCTCAGTTCCCTGTTGTGGGTCATTTAGGGCTCCGTTGAATACGCAAAGATATCAGACCTGGAAAACTTGTTTTTCCAGTAAATCCACTAAAAGAAAAAATGCAATCAGATCCCTATCAGAAATGTCTTTGCATTATAATAGCCACCTTGTTCCCTGTAGGGATGAAAGCCTGAGATACGGATCACATATGCTTGGCTGGAGCTGGTTCTGTGTTTTTAGTTCAATTAGGGAAGAATTATTGGTCCCTGGGTTTTTTGTGATTGCTTCTCTCAGGCCGGAAGAATGGGTTAGGAAAAGACCGAAAAAAAAAAAAAGGGAAAAGAAAAGCTGCGGAGCAGCTCTCTCTCTGCCTCAGGAAATTCCAATGTTAATGAAGCCGCCTGCGAAGGGGAGGGGAGGGTTCAGAAAAACAGGAGTAGCACCCCGGAATATAGACAAAGTTACTTATCTTGCTTGGGTTGACTATTTTATCTGAGATTCCAGAGAGGCGTGTCGCCTATGCGTGCTGCCTGGGTTGAGATTGCCCCCAAGGGTCAGGCCCGCAGAAGCTGCAGTCAGATCCTCAGCTGCCAGTCCAAAGCCCAGCGTCAAGGTTCCCCGGCTGGGACACTGCACTCCCAGCTCCAAAACCCAGTCGCTGCCTCCCGGGGACTTCTCCTCCCAGCAGCCGCTTCGCCGCACTGCCCGCGATGACCGGCTGGGCCCCCTCCCGAGGTCAGTTCAGGGGGGTAGGGCTGCGTGCTGTGTTTGCACCGTGACAGGATACTGTGCTCAGCTCCCCTGTGCCCAGTCCAAAGCCCGGCACCTAGGTTCCCTGGCTGGGACGCTGCACTCCTGGTTCCAAAACCAGTCGCTGCCTCCCGGGGACTTCTCCTCCTGCCAGCCGCGTCACCACGCCCCCCGCATGGACCGGCTGGGCCCCCTCCTGGGATCAGTTCAGGGGGGTAGGGCTGCGCCCCGTGTTTGTACCTTCACAGGATGTCCTGCTCAGCTCCCCTGCACCCAGTCCTAAGCCCAGAGCCAAGGTTACCTGACTGGGACGCTGGCTCCAGGCTCCGAAAACAGTCTCTGCTTCCCCATAGTTGTTCATTCTCCATCTCTGTCACTCAGGTCAATCCTTTAAATCTGTGTTTGTTGTTCAGGGTTCTTAGATTGACATGTATGTGATCGATTCACTTGTTTTTCTGAGTCTTTGTTGCAAGAGGGATCCGAGGTAGCGTCTACCTAGTCAGCCATCTTGGCCCTCTGCTCTGTTTTGAGCATTTTTTCAGTCTTGATTTATTTTTGTGATTTCCCTGTCTTGGTTAACATCTGATTGCTCTGCCCATTGTTCTAGTCTTGGGTTGATATCTGATATTATTGCATTTCTAACCAAAGGACTCCCTTTATTATTTCTTGTACTTTTGGTTTGGTTTTTATGAACTTCCTAAACTTCTTTTTATCTGGAAATTCACAATTTCACCTTCATATTTGAGAGACATTTTTGCTGGATATATGAGTCTTGGCTGGCAGTTTTTTTCCTTCAATTTTTTTAATATAAGTCATCCTATTGCCTTCTTGCCCACATGGTTTCTGCCAAGTGGTCCAAGCTTATTCTTATTGACTCTGCTTTTCATTTATCCCTAGCTGCTCTTAAAATTCTCTTTTTATGTTTGATTTTGGCGAGTTTGATTACAATATGTCTTGGTGACTTTCCTTTTAACATCTACCGTCCGTGGAGGTCAATGAGCATCTGGAATAGATATCTTCTCATCTTTCATGATATCAGGGAAATTTTCTGCCAACAATCCTTCCACAATTCTTTCTGCATTTTCTGTAATCGTTCCCTGTTCTGGAACTCCAATCACTTGTAGGTTATTTCTCTTGATAGAGTCTCACATGATTCTTAAAGTTTCTTCATTTTTTTTAAAATTCTTTTATCTGATTTTTCTTCGAATATATTGGTGCCAAGTTCTTTGTCTTCAAGTTCACAAATTCTGTCTTCCACTTGCTCAATTCTTCTCCTCTGACTTTCTATTGTGTTGTCTAATTCTGTACTTTTATTGTTGTTAATCTTCTGAATTTCTGATTGCTGTCTGTCTATGGATTTTTCCAGCTTATTAAATTTTTCATTACGTTCCTGAATGACCTTTTTAATTTCTTCAACTGCTTTATCTGTGTGTTCCTTGGCTTGTTCTGCATATTACCTGATTTCTTCAAGGGTTTTGTATATTAATCTTTTGAATTCTGCCTCCAGTAATTCCAGGAAGGCACGTTCATCTAGAAGATCCCTTGATTCTTTGTTTTGAGAGCTTGTTGAGGTGATCGCGGTCTGTTTCTTTATGTGGCTTCATATTGACTGTTGTCTCTGAACCATCTGTAAGTTATTGTATGAATTTATTTTATGTTTGCTTACCATATCGTAGCTTCTTGCTTAGTTTTCTTTTGATATGCCCAAGTGGGTTGCTTGGCTGAGCTAACTTGATTATTTTCACCTTTGGAGATCTGACTTCCTGTCCCTAGATAGCTAGAGCTCTTATCAGGGATATCAGGGGTTAGTGTCTGAACAAACAGGGGGCTGAGAATCATCCCCCTAGTGTCTCTGAGGAAAGCCTGTCCCTGTTCCCTAGAGCATACAGATGGGTGGATTCTGCAGACAGGCCATGGGCACCCAATGCTTTTGTTTTTAAGGACAGGGAGGTAGCAGTTATCTTTGGACCCCTGTCACAGGTGGCTCGGTGACCTGAGTGGAGCTGCCAGTCCTTAGGCCTCTGATGTGGGTAGATGAAGACCCTGTTTAATAAGCAAATTGGTGTCAAACATCAAACACCCCCCTCCACCGCACAGCTGAAATAGCTGTAGTCTGTCAACAAGGGCCTATTCTCCTGAAATAGGCCCACACAGGTCCATGTACAGGGGAAAGGTACTCAAAGTCCATGGACCATCTGTGCTTGGACAGGAGCCGCTTTTGTCCTGAGCTCCTCAGTTAGTGAAGCTGGCAAATTATCCTTTCCCCCAACTGAGAATTTATTCCTTCTCCAGGGCATGGAGGATGGGTCTAGGAGCTCAATAGGGCCTATCTCAGGGCCAGGGTAGTCAACAGCCGCTGAAGCCAACTTTGGGTCAGGGAGGGCAATAAAATATATGTAAGTACTTAGCTTTTGCTGAGAGCGACATTCTTCTCTGGTTCAGGAGGTGTGAGTAGTCTGTGTGGCTGGCTGCTTCTCCCTGAGGAAACTGAGGTCGAAAGCTAGTATCAGCCTGCTGCAGCCGCTCCCAGAAATGGTGCTTAAGTGCTCCCGGTGCTTCAGGTCTGGTAACTCAGCTCCGCTCCTGAACCACCTCTTCCTCCCCCTGCTCCTCAGTTCATTTTCTAAACTTGCCTTTGATGTTCAGAGCTCCTAGCTTGTCATAAATATAATCATTTCACTTGTTTTTTTGGTCTTTGTTGTAAGAGGGCTCACCAGAAGCTTCTGTCTATTCCGTCATGTTGGCCCCACATCCTCTCAGTAGGGAATTCTTACTGTACTTCTTCCAAGAAGATTTGTTTCTCCTTCTGGCAGTCCATGGTATATTAAATATTCTTCACCAAAACCATAATTCAAAGGCATCAATTGTTTTTTGGACTTCCTTATTCATTGTCCAGCTTTAGCATGCACATGGATTAGGCACACCTTAGTCCTAAAAGTGACGTTTTTGCTTTTTAACACTTTAAGGAGGTCTTTTGCAGCAGATTTGCTTAAAGTAATGTGTCATTTGATTTCTTGAATACTGCTTCCATGGACTTTGATTGTGGCTCCAATTAAAATGAAATCCTGGACAACTATAATATTTTCTCCATCTATCGTGATGTCACTTATTGGTCCAGTTTGAGGATTTCTGTTTTCTTTATGTTGAGGTGTAATCCATATTGATGGCTGTGGCCTTTGATGTTTATCACTAAGTGCTTCAAGTCCTCTTCACTTTCAGAAAGTAAGGTCTTATCATCTGCATATCACAGGTCGTTAATATGTCTTCCTCTAACCCTGATACCAAGTTTTTTCATATAGTCTGGTTTTCAGATTACTTCGTCAGCAAACAGATTGAATCAGTACGGTGAAAGGATACAAACCAGATGCACACCTTCCCTTACTTTAAACCATGCAGTATCCACTTTTCTTTTGAAACAACTATCTCTTGATCTATGTCCAGGTTTTCACAAGCACAATTAAGTGTTCTAAATTCCCATTCTTTGCTATGCTATCCATCATTGGTTATGATCCACACAGTCGAATGTCTTTGCATAGTCAGTAAAACACAAGTAAACATCTTTCTGGTATTCAGTGCTTTCAGTCAGATTCCATCTTACATCAGAAATAATATCCCTCATCCCATGTCCTTTTCTGAATCCTGCTTGAAATTCTGACAGTTCTGTGTTGATACACTGCTGCAGCCACTTTTGAATAATCTTCAGGAAAATTTTGCTTGCGTGTGATATTAATGATATTGTTAAAAAATTTCCACATTTGGTTAGATCAACTTTCTTAGGAATGGGCATAAATAGGGATCTCTTCCAGTCTATTGGCCAGGTAGCTGTCTTTGAAATTTCTTGGCATAGAAGTGAGCACTTCCAGAGTTGCATCTGTTTGCAAAAACATCTCAACTGATACTCTGTCAAATTCCTGATACCTTGTTTTTTGCCATTCCCTTCAGCGTAGCATGGACTTCTTCCTTCAGTACCATTGATTCTTGATCATATGCTACCTCCTGAAATGCTGATCATCAGCCAATTATTTTTGATGTAATGACTCTGTGTATTCGTTCCATCTTCTTTTGATGTTTCCTGAGTTGCTCTATATGTTGTCCACAGAATCCTTCAATATTGCAACTCACAGCTTGAATGTTTTCTTCAGTTCTTTCAGCTTGAAAAATACTGAGCGTGTTCTTCCCTTTTGGCTTTCTAACTCCAGGTCTTTGCACATTTCTTTATAATATTTTACTTTGTCTTTTCAAGCTGCCCTTTGAAATCCTCTGCTCAGCTCTTTTACTTCTCAATTTCTTCTATTGGCTTTAGCTACTGGAAGTTCAAGAGCAAGTTTCAAAGTCCCTTTTTGACATCTGTTTTGGTCTCTTTTTTCTTTCCTGACTATATGATACGTATAAACCAAAACCCATTACTATCAAGTTGATTCTGACTCATAGTGATCCTATAAGACAGAGTAGAACTGCCCCATAGGGTTTCCAAGGAGCACCTGGTGGATTCAAACTGCTGACATTTTGATTAGCAGCCATAGCTTTAACCTTTACACCACCAGGTTTCCTATAATACATATAACGAAACAAAAAACCAAACACAGTGCCGTCGAGTCGATTCCGACTCATAGTGACCCTGTAGAACTGCCCCTATCGAGTTTTCAAGGAGCGCCTGGCTGATTCAAACTGCTGACCCTTTGGTTAGCAGCTGTAGCACTTAACCACTACACCACCAGAGTTTCCATAATACATATAGAACTCCTCAAATCAACATAACAGTATAAAAATGAGCAAAATATATGTCCAGTAGAAGATAAGAAGGCACTAATATATTCATGGAAAGTTATCTAATTTTGCTAAAATTTAAATTAAAATGGCAGTCGGAATTCATCATTTTTCCAAATGTTTTAGCAGATATCAGAAGATTTGAAAATACTTAGTGATGGCAACGGTCGAAGGGAAAGAAACCGTTCTCAATCATCATTGGAAATATGGATTGTCAGGCTTTGTGGTGATATATTTTGGAGTTGTTTTCAATATTTATATTTGTGCTAGGTACAATCCAAGTTAGGAATTTGTAAAATGGGAATAAATGATTTTACATACTTTTCTTTGTTACATTTTAAAAGAGCACTCTTTGAAGCAAAATAAAAAAAAAATGGAAAGAATTCCAGTGACTGTAAATACCCATCAATCAGGCATTAGAACATGTCTAGTTTGAAAAAGTGAGGAAAACTTGTATTTCTAACCTAGAAAAATATCTATCAAATATAGCTAGGCAAGAGTGCATTAATTTTCAGTTTGTATTTTCAACACTTTTTTATTTCATTAATACAAAAGTAGGGAATTTTTACTTCTACTTAATTCATTCTGAATAAAATAAATATTTTAAATATTTTTTACAATCAGAAATAAAAATAACATTTAAAAATTTTAAGAGTTTTTAACCATAATGTAAATCAATGTAAATTTTCCATCACATTAATGTCCATATCTGCATAGTTAGGAACCATCGATTTTCTATTTCTTTATTTTATCTATTTTCAGACTGAAAGCAACTATAGACTTTTCCACAAATTGAAATAAAAATTTTTATTTATCGTGAGTAATCTACTCTTCTTGAATCTCTTTTTATTTTACAATATTTTACAAAAAGAAGCACACATATGTATGAACAGTTTGGTGGTAAAACAGGCAGGTACAACCTAAGATAAAGTTAAAAAAACAATAAACAAAACAAAACAAATTTTTTTCCAGCATGTCTGTCTGTGTCACTATATTATTTTCACGAGTATAGTTTTTCCAGGTCATATGTGCAATATTCTTATGTTAAAAGTAGGAATGAGGGCACATAGTTGGAAAATAGTCACAATTCATTCCGTTACACTAGATGTTGTGGCCCTGTGATTATATGGACTGCTCTCTAAATCAATACAAAGTGCTATACAAAGTTTTCCCTAATTAGTTCCTTGTTTCCTCCACTTAGGGCAGAAAGAAGTCATCAACCGAGAATGCTAGGTTTTGTTCTGTGATGATTTGCCATACGAATATAAACAACATATCCAGCAACAGTCTGCTGTAATTGACTGCTCAGTGATGTGTCCCACGTGTAGACCTGATCTCCCACTCTGGTGAATGCACCTCTTGGTTTGTGAATTACAGAAATTTTAAGTACTTTTTTTATTGTGTATGTGCAAAACTTTGGGACAAATAAAAATATTTTATTTTCTATTTTTCATTTCTACTTACGTCCAAGTATTTCTTACACCCCAATGAATGAACTTTAAAAAAAAATTCTATTTATTTTGTTTTTGTTGAGAATATATACAAAAAATCATAAATGAATTCAACAATTCTACATATACAATTCAGTGACACTGATTAGATTCTTTAGTTTGCTAAATCCATTCTCGTCCTCCTTTTTTAGCTAATGCTCCCTCATTAATATAATCTCACTGCCGCCTAAGGTTCCTATCTAATCTTTTGAGATGATTTTGTCAGTTCGATTCCATATAGAACATTCTTAAAATAGGATATGCTCAAGGCAGATCTTTTATACTATGTAAGCTAAACTATTTTTCAGTTTTAAGAAGACTTCATGGGCTATTTTGGTTTAAGATTTAAAGATTATCTCAGAGTAATAGTTTCAGGTGTTCATCCACACTCCGTGTTTCTAGAAAGTCAACAGTCCATGAAAAGCTGAAATTCTGTTTTGCATTTTCACCTTTTGATCAGAAATTGTCTGTGGGATCTTTCTTTTTTTTTTAATTGTCTTTAAGTGAAAGTTTACAGTTCAAGTTAGTTTTTCATAAAAAAAAAAATTTATACACACATTGTTATGTGACCCTAGTTGCTCTCCCTATAATGTGACAGCACACTCCTCCTTTCCACCCCAGGTTTCCCATGTCCATTCAACCAGATCCTGTCCCTTTTTGCCTTCTCATCTCACCTCTGGACAAGAGCTGCCCATTTAGTCTCATGTATCTACTTGAGCTAAGAAGTACTTTCTTCACGAGTATCGTTTTATGTCTTATACTCCAGTCTAACCTTTGTCTGAAGAGTTGGCTTCAGGACGGGGTTCAGTTCTGGGCTAACAGAGATTATTGGGCCATGCCTTCTAGGGTCCCTCCAGTCTCAGTCAGACCATTAAGTCTGGTCTTTTTACTAGAATTTGAGTTCTGAGCCCCAATTTTCTCCTGCACTCTCATGGACTCTTGTGTTCCCCTTTAGGGTGGTCATTGGTGGTAGCTAGGCACCATCTTGTTCTTCTGATCTCAGGCTGATGGAGTCTCTGGTTTATGTGGTCCTTTCTGTCTCTTGGGCTAATATTTTCCTTGTGTCTTTGGTGTTCTTCCCTCGCCTTTGCTCCAGGTGGGTTGGGACAAATTCATGTATCTTAGATGGCCACTTGATAACTCTTTAGACCCCAGACGCTAGTCACCAAAGTGGGATGTATAATATGTTCTTAATACACTTTGTTATGCCAGTTGACCTAGATTTCCCCTGAAACCATGGTCCCCAGACCGCCGCCCCTGCTACTCTGTCCCTCAAAGTGTTTGGTTGTATTCAGGAAACTCCTTAGCTTTTGTTTAGTCCAGATGTCCTGACATCGCCTGTATCATATGTTGTTCTTCCCTTCACCTAAGATAATTCTTATCTAATACCTTGTGTGTTTAAACCTTGTCTTGAGTTCTTATAGTAATGGTTTCATACGATATTTGTCCTTTTGTGATTGACTAATTTCACTCAGCATAATGCCTTCCAGATTCATCCATGTTATGAGATGTTTCACAGATTCATCATTGTTCTTTATCATTGTGTAGTATTCCATTGTGTGAATTTACCATAATTTGTTTATCCATTCGTCTGTTGATGGACACCTAGGCTGTTTCCATCTTTTTGCTATTGTGATCAGTGCTGCAATGAACATGGGTGTGCATGTGTCTATTCAAGTGAGGGCTCTTATTTCTCTAGGATATATTCCAAGGAGTGGGGTTGCTCGATCATATGATAGTTCTATATCTAGCTTTAAGGAAGTGCCAAATCGATTTCCAAAGTAGTTGTACCATTTTACATTCCCACCAGCAGTGTATAAGTGTTCCAGTCTCTCCACAACCTCTCCAACATTTATTATATTGTGTTTTTTGAATTAATGCTAGCCTTCTTGGGGTGAAATGCTGTCTCATTGTAGTTTTGATTTGCATGTCTCTAATGGCTAAAGATCGTGAGCATTTTCTGTTTATCTGTTAGCCGTCTGAATGTCTTCTTTGGTGAAGTGCTTGTTCATATCCTTTGCCCATTTTTTAATTGGGTTATTTGTCTTTTAGTTGTTGAGGTTTTTCAATATCTTGTAGATTCTAGAGGTTAGACACTGATGGGATTTGTCATAGCCAAAACCTTTTTCACAGTCTCTAGGTTGTCTTTTTATTCTTTTGATGAAGACTTTTGATGAACATATATGTTTGATTTTTAGGAGCTCCAGTTATCTAGTTTCTCTTCTGGTTTTTATGCATTGTTAGTAAAGTTTTTTATTCAGTTTATGCCATATGTTAGTTCCTCTATAGTTGTTCCTAATTTTTCTTCCATGATCTTTATCATTTTAGATTTTATATTTAGGTCTCTGATCTATTTTGAGTTCATTTTTGTGCATAGCGCGAGTTATGGGCCTTGTTTCAATTTTTTTGCAAATGGATATCCAGTTAGCCAGCACAATTTGTTAAAGAGACTGTCTTTTCCCCAATTAATGGACTTTGGGCCTTTGTCAAATATCAGCTGCTCCTAGGTGGATGAATTTATGTCTGGATTCTCAATTCTGTTCCCTTGGTCATTGTATTTCTTGTTGTACCAGTATCAGGCTGTTTTGACCACTGTGGAAGTATCATAAGTTCTAAAATCAGGTGTTGGGAGGCCTCCCACTTTGTTCTTTCCTTCAGTAATGCTTTACTTATACAGTGTCTTTTCTCTTTCCATATGAAGTTGGTGATTTCCTTGTTCATATCATGAAAAAATGCCATTGGAATTTGGATCGAGGATGCATTGTACCTATAGATAGCTTTGGATAGAACTGACATTTTTACAAAGTTGAGTCTTCTTATCCATGAGAAAGGTATGTTTTTCTGCTTATGTATGTCTCTTTTGGTTTCTTACAGTAGTGTCTTGTAGATTTCTTTGTATAGGTCTTTTAAGTCTGCTTAGATTTATTGCTAAGTATTTTATCTTCTTGTGGGCTATCGTAAATGATATTGATTTGGTGACTTCATTTTGGAAGCTCTCTCTGTTGGCGTAGAGGAAGCCAACTAATTTTTGTATGTTTACCTTGTATTCTGATACTTTGCTGAAATGTTCTATCAGTTCCAGTAGTTTTCTTGTGGGTTCTTTGGGTTTTCCTGTGTATAAGTTCATATCATCTCTAATAGAGAGATTTTACTTCTTCCTTACCAGTTTTGACTCCCTTTATTTCTTTTTCTAGCCTAATGGCTCTGGCTAGGACCTTCAGCATGATGTTGAGTATGAGTGGTGATAAAGGGCATCCTTGTCTGGTTCCTGTTCTCAAGGGGAATGCTTCAGACTCTCTCCATTTAGGATGATGTTGGCTGTTGACTTTATATAAATGTCCTTTATTATGCTGAGGAATTTCCCTTCCATTGCTATTTTACTGAGAGTTTTTATCATGAATGCATGTCGAACTTTGTCAAATACCTTTTTGGCATCAATTAATAATATCGTGTGGTTCTTGTCTTTTGTTCTATTTATGTGATGGATTTCGTTGATTGTTTTTCTAATGTTAAACCATCCCTGCATACCTGATATGAATCCCATTTGGTCATGGTAATTTTTTTGATGTGTTTTTGAATTCCATTGGCCAGAATTTTCTTAAAGATTTTTGCATCTATGTTCATGAAGGATATTGACCTGTAATTTTCTTTTTGTGGTGTCTTTACTGGTTTTGGTACCAGGGTTTTGCTGGCTTCATAGAACGATTTTGGGAGTATCCCATTGTTTTAGGTTAAAGGCCACCAGCCTCACATTAATCCCCTTTAAAGCCAGGGCCAAGATGGCAGAGTAATCAAACACTTCCTGTGGTCCCTCCTAAAATAAAGAACCAAAAAAATAAGTTAATCAATTATATATGACAATCTAGGAGCTGCCAGACCTGACCTGGTGAGAACTGGCATCTGCAGGCTGGGTAGGCTGGTGTGCATCGTGAGGCAAGCAATGGTGCTCAGGACACCTTTTCCACACTTGGAGTGACCAAGTGACAGAGGGTCCACTCAACCCTCCAAAACCAGAGAGGAGAGGCACTCAATTGGCAAACCTGCCACACAGATTAAAAAAAAGAAAAAAAAAACCTATGGGAAGAATGTACCTCCCATTTATTTTCCCCTTCTCGCTATACACCTGGTCCAGGCTGGCTTTCGCAATTGCCATGTCCCCTGGGCCAGAAGTAGAACCCATCATGTTCCCTGGGCCAGAAGTAGAATCCATCATGTGCCTTGAACCATTCTCCTAGCTTTGAAGAGGGAACAAATTAACAAAGAAGGAAAAATAATCTGCAAGCTCCCCTAAGCCAGGAACACAGGGCATTCACAGCTTCTTTGCCTAGGCACAGGCATAAGGGGTCTACAGGCTTTGAATACCTTTCACCCCTGAATAAACCTGTGTGGGCCCATTTCAGCAGTGTAAGCCCTCATTAACACAGAAAACGAAACCAAAACCAAACCCAGTGCTGTCGAGTCGATTCCAACTCATAGCAACCCTATAGGACAGAGTAGAACTGCCCCGTGGAGTTTCCAAGGAGCTCCTGGTGGATTTGAACTGCCGACCTCTTGGTTAGCAGCCATAGCACTTAACCACTATGCCACCAGTAGGGTATATACCTGAAGGCTAATTTCAACAGTACCAGCTATAAGGTGGAGTGGCGGGTTCATGACATTTGACACTGCTCTGTCCATTGAGCAGGGTCCTCACCTACCCACATCAGAGGCCTGAGGACTGGTTGCTGCACCCATTCCACTAAGCCACAAGCAATAGGGGCCCAAGAATAGGTGGTGCCTTCCAGTCCTTACAGCAAACAACATTTGGTGCCATAGTACAGCTGCAAAATCCACCCATCTATCCCTCTAGGGAACTTTCCTCTCAGATACTTAAGGGCAGCCATCAGCCCCCTACATTGCTCATCGCATGACCTTCTACTGCAGCCAGAGACCTGTGCCTACTCCAATCATCCTGCCTGTCTAGGGCTGTAGGTGAGAGCCTGCACTACACACTTGGTGATTAATTACCTGGACATCTGAGCTTCACCCATACAAGAAAAGTAAATGGACTCCTGGACTCACATACCCAGTAACAGCTCTAACTGCCTGGTGACAGGACATGAGAGCTTCAAAGGCACCAATAATCAAACCAGCAAACACAAGAATCCTATTTGTGCATATCAAAACAAAAAACAAAACAAGAAGCTGGAACACGGTAAGCAAACATAAATAAATATAATAACTTGATGGCTTGGAGACAACAGTCAATATCAAATCACATAAAGCAGCAGACGATGATGGCTTCAGCAAGTGCACAAAACAATCAAGAAATCTGGAGGAAGATGATTTCTTCAGACATAGAATTCAAAGGATTAATACACAGAGCTCTTCAACAGATCAGGGAGGAGATCAGGCAAAATGCAGAACAAGCCAAGGAACACACAGATAAATCAATAGAGGAACTTAAGGAGGTTATTCAACAGCATAATTACTAATTTAACAGGTTGCAAGAAGCCATAGAGAGACAGCAAACAGAAATTTAAAAGATTAACAATAAAATTTCAGAACTAGACAACTCAATAGAAAGTCATAGGAGTGGAACTGAGGAAACGGAAGTCAGATTAGTGAGATTAAAGATAAAGCACTTGATACCAACATACTTGAGGAAAAATCAGATAAAAGAATTACAAAAAATGAAGAAACCCTAAGAACTACATGGAACTCTATCAAGAGGAATAACCAACGACTAACTGCAGTACCAGAAGAAGGGTGGGAACAAAAAATACAGGGAGAATTGTCAAATATTTGTTGACTTAAAACTTCCTTGATATCGTGAAAGATGAGGAAATATTTATCCAAAGAGCTTATGTAACCCCACACAAGGTAGAGCCCAAAAGAAAGTCACCAAGACATATTATAATCAAACTTGCCCAAAACAAAGATAAACTGAGAATTTTAAGAGGGTCTAGGGATAAACAAAAAGTCACTTGCAAAGGAGAGTCAATAAGACTAAGCTCAGACTACTCAGCAGAAACCATGCAGACAAGAAAGCAATGGGATGACATATATAAAGCCTTGAAGGGAAAAAAAAAATCCAGCCAAGAATTGTATATCCAGAAAAACTGTTTCTCAGCTATGATGGTAAAATTAGGGCATTTGTAGATAAACAGAAGTTTAGGGAATTTGTAAAAATCAAACCAAAATTAAAAGAAATACAATGGGGAGTCCTCCTGTTAGAAAATCAATAATGTCAGATAACAACTGAAGACTAGAATATAGGAAAGAACAACCACATATCAACACATATAGGGAAATCACAAATAAATCAAAGCTGAATATAGGAAAACAGAGACATCATTAAGTAAAAGATGACAACATTAAAACAAAACGAGGAACTAAATAATGTAGTCATAGATCTTTTGTATGGAGAGGAAGTCAAGGCAATATAAAGAAATAAAAGATTGGTTTAAAATTAGAAAAATAGGAGTAAATATTAAGATAACCACAAAGGAATATAACAATCCTACATATCAAGATTAAAAAAAATCTTTTCAAAATAAAAAAAGGGCAGGACCAAGACAGCAGAATGGTTAGAGGCTTCCTGTGCTTCCTCTTACAACAAAGACCCAAAAAAACAAGTGACTCGATTATATACGACAATCTAGGAGCCATGAACATCAAATGCAAAGCTGAGAAATTGGACTAGGTGGCAGGGGGAAGGAGAGATGGTTAAAAAGCAGTGAGGAGTTGCCAGACATGAATTGGCAGGAACTGGCAGCCCACAGGTAGGATCCCCTGATGCCAGCTCAGTGAGGAAGGCAGTGGCATTTGGGACATGCTTTACTCATCAGACCAAGTGGTGGAGAGTTCACTCACACCTCCAGAATCAGTGAAAAGCGGTGCTCAATCAGCAAAAGATAAGTAGATGCGTCTAGCCTACTGTGCAGATAAAACAAACAAACAAAAAAATCCTTTGGGAAAAATTTTCTCCCACTTACCTGTCCCCTTCCCACTCTGCACTGGGTCCAAGCCAGCTTCAGAGATTGCCACATCCCCTGGGCTGGAAGTAGGACCTATCGTACACTCTGATCCATTTCCAGGCATTGGAGAGAAAACAATTTAACAAACAGGGAAAAAAATAATTTTCTGGCTCTCCTAACACAGGAAATCAGGGTAGAAACAGCTACTTTGCCTAGGCACAGGCATAAGGTTCCACAGACTTTGACTACCTTTCACCCCTCCATAGACCTGTGTGGGCCCATTTCAACAACATAGGCCCTCTTTAGCACGGTATAACAGGGTATATACCTGAAGTCTAACTTCAACTGTTTTAGCTATAGGGTGGAGAGGCAGGTTCATGACATTTGTCACCGCTCTTCCCATTAAGCTGGGTCCTCAACTACCAACTTCAAGGGCCTGGGGACTGGTTTCTCCACCCACTCCACCAAGCCACCTATGACAGGGATTCAAGAATAAGTGGTGACTCCCAGTCCTTACAGACAACAGCATTAGGTGCTGATAGTAAAGCTGCAAAACCCAACCACCTATGTGCTCTGCAGAACGGGAACATGCTTTCATCACAAACACTCAGAGGCAGCTATGACCACCTGCCTTGCTCAGCGTGTGACCCCCTACTGCATCCAGATACCTGTGCCTACATGAATCACCCTTTCCCATCTAGTACTGTAGGTGAGAACCTGCACCAACACTTGGTGACTGACCACCTGAACACCTGACCTGTAACCATACAAGAAAAGTAAATGGATTCCTGGGCTCACATACTTTGTAAGAGCTCTAACCACCTGGTGACAGGATGTTAGAGCTTCAAAAGGACCAATAATCAAGCTACCTTACATGAGGAGCCTATCTGACCATAACAAAACAAAAAAGAATCTAGGACAAAATAAGCAAACATAAAATAAATACATACAATAAGTTATTGATGACTCAGAGACAACAGTCAATATCAAATCACATAAAGAGGCAGATCATGATGGCCTCAGCAAGCTCCCAAATCAAAGAATCAAGAAACCTTCCTGAGCAAGATAACTCCTTGTAATTACCAGAGGTAGAATACAAAAGGTTAATATACAGAACTCTTCAAGATATCAGGGAGGAGATCAGGCAAAATGCAGAACAAGCCACGAAGCACAAGACCAACAATACAGTAACTTAAGAAGATTAGAGAAGAGCATAATGACAAATTTAATAGGCTGCAAGAATCCGTACAGAGAGAGCAAACAGAAATCCAGAAGATTGAAATTAAAATTTCAGAATTAGACAACTCATTAGAAAGTCATAGAAGCAGAACTGAGGCAATGGAAGTTAGAATTAGTGAGACTGAAGATAAAGCACTTGACACCAACTTACTTGAGAAAAATCAGACAAAAAAATAAAAAAAGAAGAAACCCTAAGAATTGTGTGGGACTGTAACAAAAGGAATAACCTACCAATAACTGGTGTACCAGAATGGGGGGAGGGGAGGGGAGGGATAACAGGAAATACAGAGAGAATTGTTGAAGACTTGTTGCCAGAAAACTTCTCTGATATCATGAAAGATGAGAAGATATCTGTCCAAGATGCTCATCCAACCCCATACAAGGTAGATCCCAAAAGAAAGTCACCAAGAATATTGTAATCAAACTTGCCAAAGCCAAAGATAAAGAGAGAATTTTAAGAGCAGCTAGGGATAAACAAAAAGTCACCTACAAAGGAGAGTCAATAAGACCATGCAGGCAAGAAGACAATGGGATGACATATACAGAGCCTTGAAGGAAAAAAAAATGCCATCCAAGAATTATATATACAGCAAAACTGTTTCTCATATATGATGGTGAAATTAGGACATTTCCAAATAAACAAAAGTTTAGGGAATTTGTAAAAACTGAACCAAAATTACAAGGAATACTAAAGGGAGTCCTGTGGTTAGAAAATCAGTAACATCAGACAACAACCCAAGACTAGAACACAGGACAGCAACCAGATATCAATGCAGATAAGGAAATCACAAAAATAAATCAAATCTAAAACACTCAAAATAGGGAAACAAGAACATCATTAGGTAAAAGGTAACATTAAAACCAAAAAAAAAGAAGAGAATAAAAATGTAGTCCTAGATCTTTCATACGGAGAAGAATTCCAGGCAATATGAAGAAATAAAAGGTTAAACTTAGAAAAATAGGGGTAAATATTAAGGTAACCACAAAGGAAACTAACAATCCTAAACATCAGAATAAAAAAAACAAGTAAAAGAGACTCAGCAAATACAAATCAACAAGAATGAAAAAGAGGAAAAGAAAATACATAAAGAAAAAGGACTCATCACCACAGAAAATTAAGTAGAAAAAAGAAACTGTCAACAACATGCATGCAAAAAAAGACACCAACATGACAGCACTAAACTCATACCTATCAATGATTATCCTTAATGTAAATGGACTAAATGCACCAATAAAGAGACAGAGAGTGGCAGAATGGATTTAAAAAAAACCCAAAATCCATCTATATGCTGTCTACAAGAGACACACCTTAGACTTAAAGAAACAAACAAGCTAAATATCAAAAGATGGAAAAAATATATATACCAAGGAAACAACAATCAAAAAAGAGCAGGAGCGACAATTTTTAATTTCTGACAAAATAGACTTTAAAGTAAAATCCACAACAAAGCTTACAGAAGGACTCTATATAATGATTAAAAGGTCAATACACCAGGAGGACATAACCATAATAAATATTTACACACCCAAGTACAGGGCTCCAAAATACATAAAACAACTACGGTCACATAACAATGTGTGTATAAGTTTCTGTATGAGAAACTGACTTGAACTGTAAGCTTTCACTTAAAGCACAATAAAAAAAACTCACACCTATCAAAAATTATGCTGAATATAAATGGACTAAATGCATCAATAAAGAGACAGAGAGTGGTAGAATGGATTAAAAAAAACACAATCCATCTATATGCTGCCTACAAGAGACACACCTTAGGCTTAAAGACACAAACTAAAACTCAAAGGAAGAAAAAAATACATACATATATGTATCAAGCAAACAACAATCAAAAAAGAGCAGGAATGGAGATATTAATCTCTGACAAAATAGACTTTAAAGTAAAATCACCACAAAGGATAAGAAAGGACACTATATCATGATTAAAGGCTCAATACACCAGGAGAACATAACCACAGTAAATATTTATGCACCCTATGATAGGGCTCCAAAATATATAAAGGAAACTCTAACACATTGAAAAGAGAAATAGAGAGCTCCACAGTAATAGTAGGAGACTTCAACACACCACTGTCGATGAAGGACGGAACATTCAGACAGAAGCTCAATAAAGACATGGAAGATTTAAATGCCACAATCAACCAACTTAATCTCATAGACATATACAGAACGCTCCACACAATAGCAGCCAAGTATACTTTCTTCTCCAATGCACATGGAACATTCTCCAGAATAGACCACATATTAGGTCATATAAGCTGTAACAGAATACAAAACATTAAAATATTACAAAGCAACTTTCTGACCATAAAGCCATAAAAGTAGAAATCGATAACAGAAAAAGCAAGGAAAAAAAAATCAAACACATGGAAACTGAACAACACCTTGCTCAAAAATACCAGTTTATAGAAGAAATAGTGTGGAAAAAGAAATGCACAGAATCCAATGAGAATGAAAACACATCTTACCAGAACAATTGGGACACAACAAAAACAGTGCCTCGATGTCCATTTATAGCAATAAATGCACACATCCAAAAAGAAGAAAAGTCCAAAATCAAAGAATTAACTCAAGAACTCTAGCAAATAGAAAGAGAGCAGTAAAAGAAGCCCTCAGTCACAAGAAAGTAAATGATAAAAATTGGAGCAGAATTAAATGAAATAGAGAATAGAAAAACAGTAGAAAGAGTTAACAAAACTAAAAGCTGGTTCTTTGAAACGATCAACAAAATTGATAAACCAATGACCAAATTGACAAAAAAACTCACGAGGAACTGTATAACCAGTAAAAGAAATGAGATGGGCTATATCACAACAGACCCAACTGAAATTAAAAGAATCGTAACAGAATACTATGAAAAATTGTACTTCAACAATTTTGAAAACCTAGAGGAAATGGACAAATTTCTAGAAACATACTACCTACTAAACTAACAGAAACAGAGGTAGAACAACTAAATAAACCTATAACAAAAGAAGAGGTTGAAAAGGTAATTAAAAACTCCCAAGAAAAAAAAAAAAAAAGCCCTCTCCCTGACAGTTTCACTAGAGAATTCTACCAAACTGTCTAAGAAGTAACACCACTACTACTAAAGATATTTCAGAGCATACAACAGAATGAAATACTCCAAAACTCACCCAGCATAACCCTGATAATGATACCAGGTAAAGACATCACAAAAAATTAAATTACAGACCAATATCTCTCATGAACTTAGACACAAAATCCTCTACAAAATTCTGGCCAATAGAGTTCAACAACATATCAAAAAAGAATAATTCATAATGACCAAGTGGGATTCATACCAGTTATGCAGGGATGGTTTAACATTAGAAAAACAATCAATGTAATCTATCACATAAATAAAACTAAAGACAAGAACAGTGTGACCTTTAGTAAGATGCAGAAAAGGCATTTGACAAAGTCTAACACCCATTCATGATAAGACCTCTCAGCAATATGGAAACAGAAGTGAAATTCTTCCCCATAATAAAGGGCATTTATATAAAGTCAACAGCCACCATCACCTTAAATGGAGAGAGCCTGAAAGCATTCCCCTTGAGAATGGGACCCAAACAGGATGCCCTTTATCACCACTCTTATTCAACATTGTGCTGGAGGCCCTAGCAATTAGGCTAGAAAAAGAAATAAAGGGCATCCACATTGGTAAGAAAGAGATAAAAGTGTCTGCATTTCAGATGATGTGCTCTTATACACAGAAAACCCCAAAGAATCCACCAGAAAACTACTGGAACTAATAGAAGATTTCAGCAAAGTATCAATACAAGATAAACATACAAATATCAGTTGGATTCCTAAACTCCAACAAAGAGAACTTCAAAGAGGAAATCACCAAATCAGTTGTCATTTACAATAGTCTCCGAGAAGATAAAATACTTAGGAATATATCTAACCACAGATGTAAAACACCTATACAAAGAAAACTACAAGACACTACTGCAAGATATCAAAAGAAGACATTCTGACAGCTAACAGATACATGAGGAAATGATCATGATCATTAGCTATTAGAGAAATGCAAATCAAAACTACAATGAGATACCATCTCACCACAACAAGGCTAGCATTAATCCAGAAAACACACACAAAAAAAACAAGTGTTGGAGAGGTTTCTGAGAGACTGAGATACTTATACACCGCTGGTGGGAATGTAAAATTGTACAACTACTTTGGAAATCAATTGGGCACTTCCTTAAAAAGCTAGAAATTGAACTATCATATGATACAGCCATCCCACTCCTTGGAATATATCCTAGAGAAATAAGAGCTCTCACATGAATAGATATATGCACACCTATATGTACTGCGAAAACACTGGTGCCATAGGAAACCCTGGTGGCATAGTGGCTAAGTGCTATGGCTCCTAACCAAAAGGTCGGCAGTTTGAACCCACCAGGTGCTCCTTGGAAACTCTACGGGGCAGTTCTACTCTGTGCTATAGGGTCGCTATGAGTCGGAATAGACTCGACGGCAGTGGTGGGTATATGCATTGCACGGCGAAAAGATTGAAGTTGTCAAGGGCTTCATTTTACTTGGATTCACAAGCAACACCCATGGAAGCAGCAGTCAAGAAATCAAAAGACACATTGCATTGGACAAATCTGCTGCAAAGAACCTCTTTAAAGTGTTGAAGAGCAAAGGTGTCACTTTGAAGACTAAAGGTGTGCCTGGCCCAAGCCATGATATTTTCAATGGCATCATATGCATGTGAAAGCTGGACAATGAATAAGGAAGACTGAATAAGAGTTGACGCCTTTGAATTGTGGTGTTGGTGAAGAATATTGAATATACCATGGACTGCCAGAAGAACTAACCAATCTGTCTTGAAAGAAGTACAACCAAAATGCTGCTTAGAAGCAAGGAAGGCGAGACTCCGTCTTACACACTTTGGACATGTTGTCAGGGGGGATCAGTCTCTAGAGAAGGACATCATGCTTGGTAAAATACAGGGTCAGCAGAAAAGAAGAAGACCCTCAACGAGATGGGTTGACACAGTGGCTGCAACAATGGGCTCAAGCGTGACAATGATTGTAAGGATGGCGCAGGACCGGGCAGTGTTTTGTTCTGTTGTACGTAATAAGGATGCTATGAGTCGGAACCGACTCAAGTACACCTAACAACAGCAGCAACAACATGTTCATTGCAGCACTGTTCACAATAGCAAGAAGATGGAAACAACCTAGGTGCCCATCAACAGTCAAATGCATAAACAAATTATAGAATATAATACAATGTGTGTATAAATTTTTGTATGAGAAACTAACTTGAACTGTAACTTCCACTCAAAGCACACACACACACACACACACACACAAATGTCTAATTTACACTGCAAGTTCTGGCCTCATTACATCTACCCATTTCATACTACTCACCAATTTACTCCTTGAACTTTTGTGACTATGCTGGGTGTGTTCCCATCTCAGGGAATTCTCACTCATTCTTTGCTTTTCCAAGAACACTCATCCCCAGATATCTACTTGAATCTTTTCCTTGGATCCTTTTAGTTTTTGACAAATGTCTCATTCTTTGTTCTTCTTTCTCTGTTTTCCCTATTCCAGTTTTCCACTTAGTTTTTCTTCACAGCAATTAATACTTTTTGGTATACTGTCAAATTTACACAAAGAAATGTAAATTCATGACAGCAGAGATTTATGTCAGTTTTATCTTGTTTCATCCCATTTCACCAGTGCCTATGACAGTGTCACATACACAGTTAAAGCATTAAAACCTTCGTTTAATGAATGAATAAATAAGTGGATGTATGCACTTTCCTCTACATTATAGTTTGTTTGTCACATATATTTTCCTGATACTATGTATTATATGGTAAATTATATTTCATATTCATTTTATTTCAGAATAAAGTGTTGAAAATATTTGTTATGACATAGGAGCATTGTGTTGACAGGGATTAATTCTATTGCTTTAGAAGACAAATAAAGCTGATAATTCCAAACATTGTCTAGCTTCACACTGCAAATACATCCAGTTCCAATAACCGTGCTTTAACTATTTCTCAAAAGAGGGGAAATCAAGACATTCTTCCATTTATTTATTTTGTAAACATTTATTGGAGCTTATACAGTAGGCTAGTCAAGGCTTGCTGTTGAGTCTCAAACTATAAAAGGTTCCTAAAGTCATATTTTCTATACAAATATCCATTATCCCAGCAGTCTTCTCATGGCCCTTATGACCTCCTTGTTCCTAAGATTGTAGATAAATGGGTTCAGAAGAGTTGTGATAATGCTGTAAAATATTGCCACCACCTTTTCCTCCTTAGGGTAATGCAAGGAGTGTGGTCTTGTATAGGTGGAGAGAGCAGTCCCATAGGAAGCCAAAAGGGCCAAAAATGATAGTATCAGAATGATAAGACTGCTAAATAGGACAGTATACTCATACTGGGAGGTGTCCTGGTGCACCAAAGATATTAGAGATGGAACTTCACAGAAAAAGTGGTTAATGAGCCAAGATCTACATAACAGAAGT
The DNA here is from genome assembly GCF_030014295.1 of Loxodonta africana. NCBI lineage: Eukaryota > Metazoa > Chordata > Mammalia > Proboscidea > Elephantidae > Loxodonta > Loxodonta africana. The sequence continues at coordinate 1,411,295 of NW_026975036.1, forward strand.
TGAAATACATGCAATGTATGTGTTTAAGAATTCCTAAAACTACTGGCCTATATACACATGACCATGAACAAACAGATCATCTTGCTCATAAGAACAGGATAATGTAGGGGATGACAGATGGCTATGTTTCGATCATAAGGCATAAAACCAAGAAGAGCTTCAGTTCCACTGAGAGTCAAAACTACAAAGGTTTGAATCTCACAACCTAAAAAAGTAATGGATTTACTATTTGACAGAAAATTTGGTGCCATCTTGGGTACCGTGGTGGAGATGTACATCAAGCCAATGAAGGAGAGCTGGCTGAAGAGGAAGGACATGGGAGCGTGGAGTCAGGTGTCTAGTCGGATGAGGTGGATCAGTATGATGTTCCCCATCAAAGTCACTGAGAAGAGGCCTGCAATGGCAACAAAGAGGACAGTGTTCATTTGGCCATATGGGAAAATACCAAGAAGTATAAACTCTGCTCCTAAATTTTGATTTTCTGTCTTCATGGCTTACATCAAAATAAAGCAGACAATATCTAAAAATTCCATGTAATAACAGTGACTATCCTTCCAGAGAAAATAAAATGATTACTAAATACGGTAGAATTTGCTTGTGTTACCTTAGGAGGCTATTTCTTTCCCTATTTTTATACACAGACTCTGTGTCTGTTGAGCAATGGCCATTTTGGAAATAAAAAAAAAAAAGGTTTATTTATTTCTTCATTTTTTACTGGTTACAGAATAAATTTTTTTTTATGGGAATAAAACATTTAGATGATTTGTCAAAGTAAGCTATTTCTCCCCTTGTAAACATCTTCGAGATGATAGGCTGGAGATATGTTCATTGTTACAAAAAAAGAATCTTTCACTCAATTCATTCATATAAATAATTTAGCATGGCAGTGATGGCCAAATGTGGTATAATATTCTTACAATATTTTTCGGTTTTGAAATTACATTGGATATAAATTATGATAAAAGTTATATTAACATTTGTATGTCAGGAATATTATAGCTCTTAAAATGAATTGGTGGTTATTTTTATAATACCTGTAAGTGTAGATGGGAATACATAACCCAGGCAAAAACAAAAAATATGCCAGACCTTACGGAGAGCTGGAGAATGAATCATTAAAACGTATGTTAACAATTATTAATCTAAGTTTAACTTAAGGAGCAAGTCAAGAAGGGCATTTTGAATTTGATTTGGTCCTTTTATATTAATAGGGGAAATTTACATTTAAACTATACTTGGAAAAAAAGGCAGTTAGTAAAAGTTTATCACTTGCTCCTCAATCAAGATATGGAATCAAAAGACTACTGAACGCCTTGTTAAAACTTGAAAATTTTAGATAATTCTTAATACAAAAATATTGCAGAACAAATTTGAAGAATTGAAAATATTTTCAATAACAGGTAGCCAACTTTAATATAAAATCTGACAAATAAGAAAATTAACTGACAGTAACAACTGTTTATTATATGCATGCAAATACTAACACAATTCTGGAATATATGATCCAATGATCTATCATAAATTTACATTTATTGTTAACCTGAATATCCTCGGTGCAAGATGCAGTCACTGAAGCTAAGCCTCACATCAGCAAACCAAAACCTAACAAAGTGTACTTTCTGTCAATGCCTGACCTTCCCAGAAGCCAAAATGTCATCTCACCAATTAGGACTTGCCTGTTGAGCTTAACCTGGTTCAAAATGTTCCATTAATCCCATCCCCATCACCAGAACTGTTGAAAAATAAAATTTCTACAAGATTAAATTTGTATATGAATTTTAAGCTGTATTTGCTCTTCATTAACTGGAAAGGTCTTGTCTGAAACTGCCTATTCAAGTGCTGCAAATAAGGTTTATGAGTTCATATGTGAGTTTAATCTAGGAAAAAAATTATTTTTTACACTATCTATAGTCAGCCAAGTTGGTATAAACTAAGGCACATTTGACTGTAAATAATCTATATCTCTAAGTTATATAAGAAAGATAATATACACATTTTACATATTCCAAAAAGTATTTGATGCTATCGAACATGCATTCTTCCTTATAGGCCTTACTCAAAAAACAAAACAGCAAAGACAATGATATAAAATAAAGATGGATGCTTGTTTAACTCAAAAAAAATTTATTCTAACATCATTATTTTGTTTACAACGTTCTCACGCATAAATAGGATATAACAAATAAAATAACAATAACACAAAAAAGAAAAAGTAGTTTATCTATGGGAAAGCTTTATTGCTTTTGCAATTCTGATAAAAGAAAAATATTTAACTCACTAAATGTATTAAAAAAATTGATTCTATAAATTATAATTTATAAAATTAGTAACATTCCAATACATTAGGATAATATTTTAATATTCTTAATATTTTTCACTTTACTACTAATAATATTGTTGTTGTTAGGAGCCTTTGAGTCAATTTTGACTCATAACGACCCTATGTACAACAGAACAAAACACTGCTTGGTCCTGTGCCATCCTTACAACCATTGCTAAGTTTGAGCCCATTGTTAAAGCCAATGAGTCAGTCCATCTTGTTGAAGGTCATCCTCCTCTTTGCTGACCCTCTACTAATAACAGTATTCCATGATAATAAAATATTATTTAAATATGATTATACTAAGAACTGGCTTATGCTTTAAAAATATCAAATACAACCACCAAGAGAGCATGTAACTAAAAGGACAAAATAAATATCATTACAAACTCCTTCTTTGTAAAACAATTCAAGCAAATGCAATCTAAATTTCAAAGTTATATATTTCAGATCATGCTGCATTTTTAAAATAAAATCCTGAGAGAAAACGATCAAGTTAAAAATAAAAATAATAAAAATATGTTGATAAGAGAACAAAGAGGAGGAAATACAACATATAAGATTTTATAGACATAAAAGTAATAAAAGAGTGTGATAATTGGGCAACATAGAGAAATAAGACATTAAGAATATGATAGCTGTAGAAGTTATAAGGAACTTTGATGACAGCGTAGAGATTAAAGTGTTGGGCTGCTAACCAAAATGTCGGAGGTGGCTCGAACTCACCTACAGCTCTACAGGAGAAAGATGTAGCATTCTGCTCCTGTAAAGACTCACAACCTTGGAAATCCTATTGGGCAGTTCTACCCTGTCCTATAGTGTCACTGTCAGTTGTGATTGACTCCATGGCAGTGGGTTAATAGAAGTTACAAAATATAATAAATTATTATATGATGATACATCATCAATGAAGTATATACACTACCCATTGCTATCAAGTTAATTTCAATTCATACTGACCCCCTGAGGACTGAGTAGAACTGCCCCAGAGGCTTTCCAATGCTGTAATCTGTATGAAAGGGGCCCTGGTTTGCAGTCATTAAGCATTTTGGTGCTACCAGAAAGTTTGGTGGCTCAAACCTACAGAGCACTTCATAGGAGAATGTTGTGGCAGTTTGCTCCCTTAAAGGTTTACAGGCTTAAAACCCTATGGGGCAGTTCTACTCTGTCCTACATTTACACTATGATTTGGAATCTACTCAATGGCAGTGGGTTAATCTTTATAGAAGCAGACTGCCACATCTTTCTCCCTGGAAGCACGTGATAGGTTCCAACTCCCCACCTTTGGGTTAGCAATCCGGCATTTAACCACTGTGCAATGAGGCCTTCTTCAATAAAATACACAGGGAAGTCTGGTCTTTTTTTGTGAATTTGATCATTTGTTCTACATTTTCTCCCACTCTATCACTACCCTCTATTGCAATCCCAGTCAGAACAGAACTCTGCAGACTATGGCCCTGGACACACTTCTAACTAAGAAAAGAAGCCACTCCAGAAGTTTACCTTTTAGCCAAAGATTAGACAGGTCTATAAAACAAACAGTAACACATGTAAGGAATGCGCTTCTTCGTTCAATCAAGTAAATGACACCAAATGGGCTTCACCTGCCCCAAAACAAAGAGGAGAAGCCAGGGACAGACAGGAAAACTAGAAGAATGGAACCTGAGAAAGTGGGGTGAAAAGGGAAAGGGGGGAGTGCTGACACAATGCTGGATTGCAACCAATGCCACAAAACAATTTGTGTATACATTTTTGAATGAGAAACTACATATATATATATATATATTTTTTATATATATATGAAAAATGTTTTTAAAAATGGGAACATTAGCAACAATTCTCAAACTATTGAAATACTCATTTCATCTTGTGTGGATCATTTACATTTTATAATTTTGATAACAAAAAATCTAATGCAACAAATTATAAATCTGAACAGGAACCTGAAGGAAATTCTTAGAGCAAGTTAAGAAAAAAATTTAATATCACAAATAAAAAATAATTTGCCAAACAGTAATAATAATGATAAAAAGAGTTTACTAAAAGGGAAAATGTACAAATAGATGATGCATCCAAAATGAAAGAGAAGAGAGGTGGGGCCAAGGTGGAATAACCAGATGCTTCTGGAGATCCCTCTCAGAACAAAGACCCAAAAATCAAGTGAAATGATTACATTTATGACAAGCTAGGAGCACTGAACATCAAAGGTGAAGTTAGAAAATTGACTAAGTGGCAGGGGGAGAGTGAGACTTTCAGAAGTGGAGAGGAGTTGCCACTCCTGAATCACTGGGATCCCTTAGGCACCATTCCCAGAAGCGGATGTGATGGGCTGGTGGTAGCATTGGGCTGCAGTTTCCTCAGGAAGAAACAGTCAGCAGCACAGCCTACTCACAACCTCCGGAGCCAGAGAAGAACGGTGCTCAAGGCAAAAGCTAAGTAGTTGCCTATGTTTTACCTGGCCCCTGCCCCCAAGCTGGCTTCAGTAGCTGTAGATTTCTCTGGGCCTAAGATAGGCCCATTTGAGTGCCCTGAGCCATGCTCCTGGATTTGGAGAAGGAATAATTCACAACAGGGGGAAAAGATAATTTGCCAGCTCCACTAACACAGGGAGTTCAGAACAGAAGTGGCTCCTGTCCAGGCATAAAAGGTACACAGACATTTCACTTCTGCATGGACCCATGTGGGCCTGCTTCAGGAGAATAGGCCCTTGTTGACAGACTACAATTGTTTCTGCCGTGTGGCGGAGAAGTGGGTGTTTGATGTTTGACACAGCTTTGCCTATTAAACAGGATCCTTGCCTACTCACATCAGGGGCCTAAGGACTGGTGGCTCCTCCCAGGTCACCCAGCCACCCGTGACAGGGGTCCAAGGGCCTCCCAGTAATTACTAGCAAAACCATTGGGTGCTCATGGTCCGTCTGCAGAACCCACCCACCTGCATGCTCTAGGGAACAAGGGTGAGTTTTCCTCAGAGACACTCGGGGGATGTTTTTCAGCCCTCTGCTTATTCAGAGCGTGGCCTCCTGCTGCAATCAGATACCAGTACCTGCACCAAACACCCCTGCCCCTCTAAGACTGTAGTGCAGAGCTTGTACCACACACTTGATGACCAGCTACCTGGACATCTGAGCTGAATCCACACAGGAAAAGTGAATGAACTCATGAGCTCATATACCTGATAACAGCTCTAGCCATCTGGTAACAGGACGTCAGAGCCCCAAAGGCAAAAATAGTCAACCTAGTTCACTCAAGCAACCCACATGGGCATATTAAAAAAAAGTGAGAAACTAGGATACAGTAAGAAAACATAAAATAAACTAATACAATAACTTATAGATGGCTCGGAGACAACAGTCAATATCAAACCACATAAAGAATCAGGCCATGATTGCTAGAACAAACTCTCAAAACAAAGAATCAAAGGATCTTCTGGATGAAGGTGCCTTCCTGGAATTACCAGATGCAGAATTAAAAAGATTAGTATACAGAACTCTTCAAGACATAAGGAAGGAGATCAGGCAATACGCAGAACAAGCCAAGAAGCACACACATAAAACAGTTGAAGAAATTAAAAAGGTTCTTCAAGAACATAATGAAAAATTTAATAAGCAGCAAGAATCCATAGAGAGACACCAATCAGAAACTCAGAAGATTAACAAAAAAATTACAGAATTAGACAACTCAATAGAAAGTCAGAGGAGCAGAATGGAGCAAGTGGAAGGCAGAATTGGGGACCTAGAAGGTAAAGCACTTGGCACCAATACATTTCAAGAAAAATAAGATAACAAATTTTTTTAAAAATGAATAAGCCTTAAGAATCATGTGTGATTCTATCAATAACCTGTGAGTAATCAGAGTACCAGAACAGAGAGGGAAAACTGAAAAAAGAGAGAGAACTGTTGAAGATTTGTAGGCAGAAAACTTCCCTGATATCATGAAAGATGAGAAGGTGTTAATCCAAGATACTCACAGAACTCCACGTAAAGTAGATTATAAAAGAAATTCACCAAAACATATTATAATCAAACTTGCCAAAACCAAAGATAAAGAGAGAATTATAAGAGCAGCTAGGGATAGATGAAAATCACCTACAAAGGAGACAAAGGAGAGTCAATAAGAATAAGCTCAGACAACTCGGCAGAAACCATGCAGGCAAGAAGGAAATGGGATGACTTATACATACAATTGAAGGAAAAAAACTGCCAGCCAAGAAACATATATCCATCAAAAGTGTCCCTCAAAAATGAAGGTGAAATTAGGACATTTCCAGATAAACAGAAGTTTAGGGATTTCATAAAAACCAAACTAAAACTACAAGAAATGCTAAAGGGGGTTCTTTGGTTAGAAAATCAATAGTATCAGGTATCAACCCAAGACTAGAACACTGGGCAGAGCAATCAGATGTTAACCTAGACAGGAAAATCACATGAATAAATCAAGATTTAAAAAAAGGCTCAAAACAGGGAAATAGTGATTTCATTATGGAAAAAAGACCACATTAAAATAATAAAGAGGGACTAAGAAATTTAATCATACATCTCTCATATGGAGAGGAAGGGAAGGCGATGTAAAGAAATAAAAGTTAGGTTTAAATTTAGAAAAATAGGGGTAAATATTAAGGTAACCACAAAGGAGACTAACCTACTTATCAAAGTAAAATACAAGAAAAAAAAATAGAGACTCAAGAGGAAAAAAAAAAATTCAATAACAACAAATAAGTGGAAAAGACAACATATAAACTACTCAGCACAAAAAATTAAGTGGGAAAAAGAAACCGTCAACAACACACAAAAGAAAACATCAAAATGATAGCACTATATTCATACCTATCCATAATTACGCTGAATGTTAATGGAATAAATGCACCAATAAAGAGACAGGGAGTGGCAGAATGGATTAAAAAAACACGATCCATCTATATGCTGCCTACAAGAGACACACTTTAGGCTTAGAGACACAAACCAACTAAGACTCAAAGGACGGAAAAAAATATATCAAGCAAATAATCAAAAAAGAGGAGTGGTGGCAATATTAATTGCAGACAAAATAAACTTTAAAGTTAAATCCACCATAAACAATAAGGTAGGACACTGTATATTGATTAAAGGGACAATATACCAAGAGGATATAACCATAGTAAATATTTATGCACCCAATTACAGGTCTGCAAGATACATGAAAAACTCTAACAGCGTTGAAAAGTTAGATAGACAGCTCCACAACTATAGTAGGAGAACTCAACACTCCACCTTCAGCGTAGGACAGGACATCTAGAAAGAAGCTCGATAAAGACATGGAAGATCTAAATGCCAAAATCAACCAACTCGACCTTATAGACATATACAGAACACTCCACTCAACAGCACCCAAGTATACCTTCTTTTCTAGCGCACATGGAACATTCTCTAGAATAGACCACATATTAGGTCATAAAGCAAGCCTTAGCAGAATGCAAAATAGCAAAACATTACAAAGCATCTTCTCTGACCATAAGGCCATAAAAGTAGAAACCAACAACAGAAAAAGCAGAGAAAATAAATCACACACCTGGAAACTGAACAATACACTGTTCAAAAAAGACTGGGTTCTAGAAGACATCAAGGATGGAAAAAAGAAATTCATAGAATCCAATGAGAATGAAAACACTTCCTATCAAAACCTTTGAGACACGGCGAAAGCAGTGGTCAGAAGTCAATTTATACCAATAAATGCACGCATACAAAAAGAAGAAAGGGTCAAAATCAAAGAATTACCACTACAACTTAAACAAATAGAAATAGAGCAACAAAAGTAACGCTCAGGCACCAGAAGAAAGCAAATAATAAAAATTAGAGCAGAATTTAATGAAATAGAAAACAGAAAAACAATTCAAAGACTTAACAAGACCAAAAGTTGGTTCTTTGAAAAAATTAACAAAATTGATAAACCACTGGCCAAACTGCCAAAAGAAAAACAGGAGAGGAAGCAAATAACCAGAATAAGAAATGAGATGGGCAATATTAGGACAGACCCAACTGAAATTAAAAGAATCATATCAGATTACTATGAAAAATTGTACCCTAACAAATTTGAAAACCTAGAAGAAATGGGTGAATTCCTAGAAACACAATACCTACCTAAACTAACACGAACAGAGGTAGAACAACTAAATAAACCCGTAACAAAAGAAGAGATTGAAAAGGTAATGGAAAACTCCCAACAAAAAAAAGCCCTGGCCCGGACGGCTTTACCTCAGAGTTCTGCCAAACTTTCAGAGAAGAATTAATACCACTACTACTAAAGATATTTCAGAGCACAGAAAAGGACAAAATACTCCCAAACTCATTTTATGAAGCCAGCATATGCCTGATACCAAAACTGGGTAAAGACTCTACAAAAAAGAAAATTACAGACCTATATCCCTTATGAGCTTACATGCAAAAATCCTCAACAAAATTCTAGCCAATAGAATTCAACAACATATCAAAAAAAAAAATTCGGGAGGCAGAGCCAAGATGGTGGAATAGACAGACGATTCTGGCGAGCCCTATTTACAACAAAGACCAAAAAAACCAAGTAAAACGAGTATAATTATGACAAGGTAGGAGCCCTGATATCAAAGACAAGCTTATAAAATGACCTTGAGGGGCAGGGGGAGGAAGAGACGGTTCAGTAGCGTAGAGGAGTTACCAGACCTGAATTGCAGCCACACCTCAGGCACCGTTCCTGGGAGCAGCGGAGGCTGGATAGTACTAGTGTTTGGCTGCAGTTTCCTCAGGGAGAAGCAGCCAGCCACATAGCATACTCATACCTCTGGAATCAGAGAAGAATGGTGCTCTCAGCAAAAGCTAAGCCCTTGCGTTTATTTTACCGCGCCCCACTGCTCCCCAGTCGGCTTCAGTAGCTGATTTCCCTGGGCCTGAAATAGGCCCTTTTGTGTGCCTAGAGCCTTCCTCCCAGCCTTGGAGAAGGAATAGGTTTGCAATTGGGGAGAAGACAATTTGCCAGCTCCACTAACCAGGGGAGCTCAGGACAGAAGCAGCTCCTGTCCAGGCATTAACCGTCCAAGGACTTTGAGTACCATTCCCCTATGCATGAACCTGTGTGGGGCTAATTCAGGAGAATAAGCCCTTATTGGCAGACTCCAACCCCTTCAGCTGTGCTGTGGAGACATGGGTATTTGATGTTTGACATTGCTTTGCCTATTAAACAGGGTCGTTACCTACCCACATCAGGGGCCTAAGGCCTGGTAGCTCCACTCAGGTCACCCAGCCACCCACAACAGGGGTCCAAGGATAACTGGTACCTCCCAGTCCTTACAACCAAAAACTTTGGGTCTCCATGGTCCATCTGCAGAACCCACTCACATGTACACACTAGGGAACAGGAAACTGCTTTCCTCAGAGGCACGTGGGGGACAAGTCTCAGCCCTGGCCTTATTCAGAGTGGGACTCTCTGCTGCAACCAGATACCGGTACATACACCAATCACCCCTGCCCCTCTAAGACTGTACAATAGAGCCTGAACCACACAATTGATGATCAGCTACCTGGACATCTGAGCTGAATTCAAACTAGAAAACTGAATGGACTCCTAGACTGATATACCTAATAACAGCTCTAGCCATCTGGGGCCAGGATGTCAGAGCTCCAAAGGTGAAAATAATCAAGCTTGCTCACTCAAACAACCTATTTGGGCATATCAAAACAAAACAAATCAAGAAGCTATGACAAAGTAAGTAAACATACAGTAAACTAATACAATAACTTATAGATGGCTCAGAGACAACAGTCAATATGAAGTAAAGAAACAGAGCATGATCGTCTCCACAAGTTCTCAAAACAAATATTCCAGGGATCTTCTAGATGAAAGTGCATTCGTGGAATTACCAGAGGCAGAGTACAAAAGATTAATATACAGAACCTTCAAGACATCAGGAAAGAAATGAGGCAATATAGAACAAGCCAAGGAACACACAGATAAAACAACAGAAGAAATAAAAAAGATTATTCAGGAACACAATGAAAAATTTAATAAGCTAGAAAAGTCCATAGACAGAGAGCAATCAGAAATTCAGAAGATTAACAATAAAATTACAGAAGTAGACAACGCAATAGAAAGTCAGAGGAGCAGAATTGAGCAAGTGGAAGCCAGAATTTCTGAACTTGAAGATAAAGCACTTGGCACTAATATATTTGAAGAAAAAACAGTTAAAAAAATTTTAAAACACAAAGACCTTAAGAATCACGTGGGACTCTACCAAAAGAAATAACATAAGAGTGATTGGAGTACCAGAATATGGAGGGATAAAAGAAAATACAGCCAGAATTGTTGAAGATGTGTTCGCAGAAAACTTCCCTGAAATTGTGAAAGATGAGAAGATATCTATCCAAGATATTCACAGAACTCCAAGTAAGGTAGATTTTAAAAGAAAGTCACCAAGAAATATTATATTCAAACTTGCCAAAACCAAAGATAAAGAATTTTAAGAGCAGCTAACAAAAAACAAAAAGTCACTTAAAAAGGAGAGCCAATAAGAATAAGCTCGGACTACTCAGCACAAAACCATGCAGGCAAGAAGGCAATGGGATGACTTATATAAAAAATTGAAGGAAAAAAATTGCCAACCAAGATCATGTATCTGGCAAAACTGTCTCTCAAATATGAAGGTGAAATTAGGACATTTCCAGATTAACAGAAATTTAGGGAATATGTAAAAAAAAAACTAAAACTACAAGAAATACTAAAGGTAGTTCTTTGGTTAGAAAATCAATAACATCAGATATCAACCCAAGACTAGAACACTGGGCAGAGCAATCAGAAGTCAACCCAGGCAGGGAAATCAAAAAAATAAATCAAGATTAAAAAAAAATGCTCAGAACAGGGTAACAGCGATGTTAATATGTAAAAGAAGACAATATCAGAACAATAAAGCCAACCCAGTGCCCTCCAGTCGATTCGGACTCATAGCGACCCTATAGGACAGAGTAGAACTGCCCCATAGAGTTTCCAAGGAGAAGAACTAAGAAATGTAGTTATAGATCCTCCATATGTAGATGAAGACAAGGCGATACAAAGAAAAAAAAACCTTGGTTTAAATTTAGAAAAACAGGGGTAAATAATAAGGGAACCGCAAAGGAGACAAACTTTCCTACATATCAAAGTAAAATACAGGGAAAAAATAGAGACTCAGTAGAAACAAAATCAATAACAACAAATATGAAGAAATGACAACGTATAAAGATAATCTACTCAGCATGTAAAATTAAGTATGAAAAAGAAACTGTCAACAACACACAAAAAAAAGACATCAAAATGATAGCACTAAATTCATACCTATCCATAATTCTCTGAACGTAAAAGGACTAAATGCACCAATAAAGAGACAGATAGTGGCAGAATGGATTAAAAAACATGATCCGTCTATACGCTGCCTACAAGAGACATATCTTAGACTTAGCGACATAAACAAACTAAACCTCAAAGGATAGAAAAAATATATCAAGCAAAAAACAATCAAAAAAGAGCAGAGGTAGCAATATTAATTTCTGTCAAAATAGATTTTAAAATTGAACCCGTCATACAGGATAAGGAGGGACACTATATAATAATTAAAGGGACAATACACCAAGAAGATATAACCATATTAAATATTTATGCACCCAATGACAGGGTTGCAAGATATTTATAACAAACTCTAACAGCATTGAAAAGTGAGATGGGCAGCTCCATAACAATAGTAGGAGACTTCAACACACACCTTTCAGTGAAGGACTGAATGTCAAGAAAGAAGCGCAATAAAGACATGGAAGATCTAAATGGCACGATCTGACCTCATAGACATATAAAGAGCACTCCATCAAACAGCAGCCAAGTATACTTTCTTTTCCAACACACATGGAACATTCTGTAGAATAGAAAGCAAGCCTTAGCAGAATCCAAAACAACGAAATATTACAAAGTATCTTCTCTGACCATAAGGCCATAAAAGTAAAAATCAATAACAGAAAAAGCAGGGAAAAGAAATCAAACACTTGAAAACTGAAAAATACCCTGCTCCAAAAGACTAGATTATAGAAGACATTAAGGATGGAATAAAGAAATTCATAGAATCCAATGAGAATAAAAACACTTCCTATCAGAACTTTTGGGACACAAAGAATGTGGTGATCAGAGGTCAATTTATATCAATAAATGCACACATATGAAAAGAAGAAAGGGCCAAAATCAAAGAATTATCCCTACAACTTGAACAAATAGAAAGAGCAACAAAAGAAACCCTCAGGCACCAGAAGAAAACAAAAAATAAAAATTAGAGCAGAACTGAATGAAATTGAAAACAGAAAAAACTATTCAAAGAATTAACCAGACCAAAAGCTAGTTCTTTGAAAAAATCCACAAAATTGAAAAACCGTTGGCCAAACTGAAAAAAAGAAAAACAGAAGAGGAAGGAAATAACACAAATATGAAATGACATGGGCAATATTACAACAGACCCAACTAAAATTAAAAGAATCATACCAGATTACTGTGAAAAATTGTGCTCTAACAAATTTTAAAACCTAGAAGAAATGGGTGAATTCCTAGAAACACACTACCTATCTAAACTAACAAAACAGAGGTAGAACAACTAAGTAGACCCATAAGAAGAGATTGAAAAGGTAATCAAAAAACTCCCAAGAAAAAAAAGCCCTAGCCCAATGGCTTCACTGAAGAGTTCTACTACACTTTCAGAGAAGAGTTAACACCACTACTACTAAACGTATTTCAGAGCATGGAAAAGGATAGAATATCCTGAAACTCATTCTATGAAGCCAGCGTATCCTTGATGGCAAAACCATGTAAAGATCCCACAAAAAAAGAAAATTACAGGCCTATATCCCTCATGAACTTAGATGCAAAAATCCTCAACAAAATTCTAGACAATAGAATTCAACAACATATCAAAAAATTAATTCCCCATGACCAAGTGGTATTCATAGCAGGTATGCAGGGATGGTTCAACATTAGAAAAACAATTAACATAATCCATCATATGAATAAAACAAAAGACAAGAATCACATGATTTTATCAATTGATGCAGAAAAGGCATTTGACAAAATTCAACACCCATTCATGATAAAAACTCTCAGCAAAATAGGAATAGAAGGAAAATTCCTCAACATAATAAAGGATATTTACATAGAACATCATCCTAAATGGAGAGAGCCTGAGAGCATTCCCCTTGAGATTGGGAACCAGACAAGGATGCCCTTTATCACCACTCTTATTCAACAATGTGCTGGAGGTCCTAGCCAGAGCAATTAGGCTAAATAAAGAAATAAAGGGCATCATAAGGTTGACAAGGAAGAAGTAAAATTACCTCTATTTGCAGACATGATCTTATACACAGAAAACCCTACGGAATCCTTAAGAAAACTACTGAAACTAATAGAAGAGTTCAGCAGAGTATCAGGATACAAGATAAACATACAAAATCAGTTAGAATCCTCTATACTAACAAAAAGAACATGGAAGGGGAAATCACCAAATCAATACCATTTACAGTAGCCCCCAAGAAGGTAAAATACTTAGGAATAAAAATTACCAAAGATGTAAAAAGACATACAAAGAAAACTACAAAACACTTCTGCAAGAAACCAAAAGAGACCTACATAAGTGGAAAAATGTATGTTGCTCTTGGATAGGAAGACTTCACATGATAAAAATATCTATTCTGCAAAAAGCGGTCTATAGATTTCATGCAATTCTGATCCAAATTCCAATGACATTCTTTAATGAGATGGAGAAACAAATCACCGACTTCATACGGAAGGGAAGAAGTCCCAGGATAAGTAAAGCATTACAGAAAAAGAAGAACAAAGTGGGAGGCCTCGCTCTATCTGATTTTAGAACCTATTATACTGGCACAATAGTCAAAACAGCCTGGTACTGGTACAACAACAGGTACAGAGACCAGTGGAACAGAATTGAGAATCCAGACATAAATCCATTCACATATGAGCAGCGGATATTTGACAAATGCCCAAAGTTGGTTAAATGGTGGAAAAGGCAGTCTCATTAACAAATGGTGCTGGCATAACTGGATATCCATCTTCAAAAAAATGAAACAAGACCCATACCTCACACCATGCACAAAAACGATCTCAAAATCGATCAAAGACCTAAACATAAAATCTAAAATGATAAAGATCATGGAAGAAAAAATAGGGAGAATGCTAGGAGGCCTAATACATGGTATAAACTGTATACAAAGCATTACTAACAATGCAGAGGAAAAACTAGATAAATGGAAGCTCCTAAAAATCAAACACCTATGGTCATCCAAAGACCTTACCAAAAGAGTAGAAAGATTACCTAAAGACTGTGAAAAAGTTTTTAGCTATGACTTTTCCGATCAGCATCTGATCTCTAAAATCTACATGATACTGCAAAAACTCAACTACAAGAAGAAAAATAACCCAATTAAAAGATGGGCAAAGGATATAAACACTTTACTAACAGATACATACTTACAGGTGGCTAACAGATACACAAGGAAATGCTCATGATCGTTAGCCATTAGAGAAATGCAAATTGTAATTACAGTGAGATTCCATCTCACTCCAACAAGGCTGGCATTAATCCAAAAAACACAAAATAATAAATGTTGGAAAGGTTGTGAAGAGACTGGAACATTATACACTGTTGGTGGGAATGTAAAATGGTACAACCACTTGGGAAATCGATTTGGCACTTCCTTAAAAAGCTGGAAATAGAACTGCCATAAAAAAAAAAAAATCCGGCAATTCCACTCCTTGAAATATATTCTACAGATATGAGCTTTTACACTAACAGATATATGCATGCCTATGTTCATTGCATAGTATATTTTCTGACCATAAAGCCATAAAAGTAGAAATCGATAACTGAAAAAGCATGGGAAAAAATCAAACACATGGAAACAACAATACATTGCTCAAAAACTACTGGGTTATAAATGTAATTAAGAATGGAATAAAGAAATTCATAGAATGAAATGAGAATGAAAACACTTCCTATCAGAACTTTCGAGACACAGCAAAAGCAGTGCTCAGAGGCCAATTTATAGCAATAAATGCACACATCCAAAAAGAAGAAAGGGCCAAAATTAAAGAAATATCCCTACAATTCAAAGAAATAGAGAGCAGTAGAAGGAGCCCTCAGGCACCAGAAGACAATGAAAAAGCTTAATATCACCAGTCAGAACAAGGCCAAGGGCCAACCACAGAACAGATAATCAATTGCTCCTATGTAAGTTCAAGTTGAAATTGAAGAAAATTAGAATAAGTCCATGAGAGCCAAAGTAAGACCTTGAGTACATCCCACCTGAATTTAGAGACCTAAGATTTGATGCACTAAACACTAATGACCTAAGACCAGACGAGTTATGGAATGACATCAAGGACATTACACATGATGAAAGCAAGAGGTCACTAAAAAGAAAGAAAAGACCAAAATGGATGTCAGCAGAGCCTCTGAAAATTGCTTTTGAAAGTGGAATAGCTAAAGACAATAGAAGAAATGATGAAATAAAAGAGCTGAACAGAAGGTTTCAAAGGGCAGCTCAAGAAGACAAAGTATTAAAATGACATGTACAAAGATCTGGTGATAGAAACCAAAAGGGAAGAACACACTCAGCATGTCTCAAGCTGAAAGAACTGAAGAAAAAATTCAAGCCTCGAGTTGCAATATTGAAGGATTCTACAGGGAAAATATTAAACAATGCAGGAAGCATCAAAAGAAGATGGAAGGAATACAAAGTCACCATACCAGAAAGAATTAGTCCATGGTCAACCATTTCAGGAAGTAGCATATGATCAGGAACCCATTGTGCAGAAGTAACATGGTCAAGCTGTACTGAAAAAAAAAAAAGTACTGAAGGCATGGGCAAAAAACAAGACTTCAGGAATTGATAAAATACCGATTAAGATGTTTGGACAAATGGATGAAAAGCTGGAAGTGACCACTCTTCAATGCAAAGAAATATGGAAGACAGCTACCTGGTCAAATGACTGGAAGAGATCCATATTTATGCCTATTTGCTAGAAAGGTGATCCAGCAGGATGAGAAAATTATTGTGCAATTTCCTTATTATCTCATGGATGTAATATTTTGCTGAAGATAATTCAAAAGCAGCTGCAGCAGTATATTGACAGGGAACTGCCAGAAATTCAAGCCAGATTCAGAAGAGGGCTTGGAACCAGTGATATCATGGCTGGTGTCAGATGGATCCTGGCTGAAAGCAGAGAATATCATAAACGTGTGTACCTGTGCTTTATTGACTATGCAAAGGCATTTGACTGTGTGGATCATAACAAATTATGGATAACATTGCAAAGAATGTTTTGCATTCTGTTAAGGCTAGCTTTATGACCTAACATGTGGTCCACTCTGGAGAATGTTCCATGTGCATTGGAAAAGAAAGTATACTTGGCTGCTGTTGGTGGAAAAGAAAGTATACTTGGCTGCTGTTGGGTGGAGTGTTCTGTATATGTCTGTGTGGTTGATTAATTGTGACATTTGGATCTTCTGTATCTTTATTCATCTTCTTTCTGGACTTTCTATCCTTCACCGAAAGTGGTGTGTTGAAGTCTCCTACCACTATGGTGGAGCTATTTCTCTTTTCGATGCCATTAGAGTTTGTTGCTTATTGGTCCAGTTGTGAGGATCTTTGTTTCCTTTATGGTGAGAGGTAGTCCATACTGAAGGCTGTGGTCTTTGATCTTCATCAGTAAGGTCTACAAGTCCTCTTCAAGTTCAACAAACAAGGTTGTGTCATCTGCATGTCGCAGGTTGTTAATGAGTCTTCCCCCAATCCTGATGCTCCATTCTTCTTAATATCGTCCACCTTCTCAGGTAATTTGTTCAGCATAGAAATTGAATAAGTGTGGTGAAAGGATACAACCTTGATACACATCTTTCTTGATTTTAAAACACTCAGTATCCCTTTGTTCTGTTCGAATGACTGCCTCTTGATCTATGTACAAGTTCCTCATGAGCGCAATTAAGTATTCTATTATTGTGGAGCTGTCTCTTTGTTCAACGCTGTTAGAATTTGTTTTATGTATTTTGGAGCCCTGTTGTTGGGTGCATAAATATTTATTATGGTTACATCCTCCTGGTATATTGACCATTTAATCATTATATAGTGTCTTTCCTTGTCCTTTGTCATGAATTTTACTTCAAAGTCTATTTTTCAGAAATTAATATGGCCACCTATGCTCTTTTTTGATTGTTGTTTGCTTGGTTTTCTTTTTTTTTTTGTCCATCCTTTGAGTTTTAGTTTGTGTCTTTCAGACTAAGGTGTGTCTCTTAAGGCAGAATATAGATTGATCATGTTTTTTTAATCCATTCTGCCACTGTCTCTTTTTTGGTGCCTTTAGTCCATCTACTTTCAGTGTAATTATTGACAGGTAATTTTTTTTTTAATGATAGTGCTGTCATTTTGATGCTTTTGTGTGTGTTTATGTATGTTGTTGATAGTTTCTTTTTTCCACATAATTTTCTGTGCTGAGTCGTTTTTCTTTATATATTGTCTTTTCCTCTTTTTCATTGTTGTTGCTATTGTATTTGCTGAGTCTTTATGCTTTTCTTGTTATTTATTTTGATGTGTAGGATTGCTAGTTTCCTTATGGTACCTTAATATTTACCCCTATTTTTCTAAGTGTAAACCAATCTTTTATTTCTTTGTATTGCCTTCACTTCTTCTCCATATTGAGAGATCTTTGAATACATTTTTTAGTCCCTATTTTTGTTTTAATGTTGTCATCTTTTACATTATGGTGTCTCTGTTTCTCTGTTTTGAGCGTTTTAACTTTGATTTATTTTTGAGATTTCCCTATCTGGGTTGATATCTGGTTGCCCTGTCCTGTGTTCTAGCCTTGGGATGTTATCTGATGTTATTGATTTTCTACCAGGAGGCCTCCCTTTGGTATTTCTTGTAATTTTGGTTTGGTTTCTGCAAATTCCCTAAAATTCTGTTTATCTGGAAATGTCCTAATTTCACCTTCATATTTGAGAGACACTATTGTTGGATATATAATTCTTGGCTGGCATTTTTTTTTTTTTTCCTTTGAGGCTTTCAATATGTCATCCCATTGTCTTCTTGCCTGCATGGTTTCTGCAGAGTAGTTAGTCTTATTGACTCTCCTTTGTAGGTGACTTTTTATTTATCCATAGCTGTTCTTAAAATTCTCTTTTTATCTTTGGTTTTGGCAAGTTTGATTGTAATTTGCCTTGGTGATTTTCTTTTGGTATCTACCTTGTGTGAGGTTTGATGAACATCTTGGGTAGATATCTTCTCATCTTTCACAATATCAAGGAAGTTTTCTGCCAACAAATCTTCAACAATTCTCTCTGTTATTATCTTTTATCCCTTCCTGTTCTGGTACTCCAATCACTTGTAGGTTATTTCTCTTGATAGAGTCCCACATGATTCTTGGGGTTTCTTCATTTTTAAAAATTCTTTTATCTGATTTTTCTTCAAATATATTGGTGCCAAGTGCTTTATCTTCAGTCTCACCAGTTCTGCCTCCCACTGGCTCAATTTTGCTCCTCTGGCTTTCTATTGTCTACTTCTGTAATTTTATTGTTAACCTTCGGAATTTCTGATTGCTGTCTCCCTATGGAGTCCTGCAGCTTATTGAATTTTTCATTATGTTCTTGAATAATTTTTTAATTTCTTCAACTGCTTTATCTGTGTGTTCCTTGGCTTGTTTTGTGTATTGCCTGATCTCCTTCCTAATCTTTTCCTGATGTCTTGAAGAGTTCTGTATATTAATATTTTGTATTCCACATCTGGCAATTCCAGGAAGCCACCTTCAACCAGAAGATCCCCTGATTCATTGTTTTGAGAGCTTGTTGAAGTGATCATGGTCTGCTTCTTTATGTGATTTGATATCGACTGTTGTCTCTGAGACATTTATGTTATTGCATTAGATTATTTTATGTTTGCTTACTGTATCTTAGCTTCTAGCTTTTTGTTTTGATATGCCCAGATAGATTGCTTGAGTAAGCTAGATGGATTATTTTTGCCTTTGAAGCTTTAACGTCCTGTCACCAGGTGGCTAGAGCTGTTATCAGGTATATCAGCCTAGGAGTCCATTCACTTTTCTTGTATGGATTCAGTTCAGGTGTCCAGGTAGTTGGTCATAAAATGTGTGGTATGGGCTCTGTCCTACAGTCTCAGGGGGCAGGGGCTACTGGTGTAGGTACCGGTACCTGGTTGCAGCAGGGGGTCACACTCTGAACAAATCAGGGGGCTGACAACTGTCCCCGAGTGTCTGTGAAGAAAGTGCATCTCTGCTCCCTAGAGTGTACAGGTGGGCAGGTTCTGCAGACAGACCATGAGCACCGAATGCTTTTGGTTGTAAGGACTGGGAGGTACCAGTTATCCTTGGACCCCTGTCACCGGTGCCTGGGTGACCTGAGTGGAGCCATGAGTCCTTAGGCCCCTGATGTGGGTAGTTGAGGACCCTGTTTAATATGCAAAGCGGTCTCAAACATCAAACACCCATCTCTTTACCGCACAGCTGAAACAGTTGCAGTCTGCCAACAAGGGTCTGTTCTCCTGAAATAGACCCACACAGGTCCATGCATGGGGGAAAGGTATTCAAAGTACACAGACTATTTATATCTAGACAGGAGCCACTTCTGTCCTAAGCTTCCCAGGTTAGTGGAACTGGCAGATTATCTTTTCCCTCAGTTGTGAATTTATTCCTTCTCCAAGGCTGGGAGAATGGCTCATAACACTCAGCAGAGCCTATCTCAGGCCCAGGGATATCAGCAGCCACTGAAGCTGGCTTGGGGACTGCGAGCAGGATAAAATATTTGCAAATACATAGCTTTTGCTGAGAGCACTCACACCTCTGGTTCTGGAGGTGTGAGTAAACTGTGTAGCTGGCTGTCTCTCCCTGAGGAAACTGTGGCTGAAGGCTACCATCCAGCCAAACGCAGCCGCTCCCAGGAGTGGTGCCTGAGGGATCCTGGGGTTTCAGGTCCAGCAACTCCTCTCCACTTCTGAACTGTCGTCTGCCTGCCACTCAGTCTGTTTTCTAACTTTGCCTTTGATGTTCAGGGCTCTTAGCTTGTCATAAATATTATTGTTTCACTTGTTTTTTCAGGTCTTTGTTGTAAGAGGGATCACTGGAAGCATCTGACTACTCCGCCATCTTGGCCCTGCTCAGTTATTCCTCTTGATAGAGTCCCACATGGTTTTTAGGGATTCATTTTTTTTTTAATTCTGTTATCTGATTTTTTCTCTAATATGTTGGTGTCAAGTGCTTTATATTCAGTCTCACTAATTCTGACTTTCATTGACTCAGTTCCTCTCCTCTGTCTATTGAGTCATCTAATTCTGAAATTTTATTTTTAATATACTGGATTTCTGTTTTCTGTCTCTGTATGGATTCTTGCAGCCTATTAAACTTGTCATTATGCTCTTGTCTAATCTTCTTAAGATCCTCTAATGCTTTGACTATGTGCTGCTTGACTTGTTCTGCATTATGCCTGATCTCCTTACTGGTCTGTTGAAGAGTTTTTGTATATTAACCTTATTTATTAATTTATATTTATTGTGCTTTATGTGAAAGTTTACAAATCAAGTCAGTCTCTCATACAAGAACTTACACGCACCTTGCTATGTAATCCTAGCAGCTCCCTCCTCCTAATGAGACAGCGTACACCTCCTCTCACCCTGTATTCCTCATGCCCATTCAACCAACTCCTGTCTCCTTCTGCCTTCTCATCTTGCCTCCATACAGCAGCTGCCCACATAGTCTCGTGCGTCTACTTGAGCCAGGAAGCTCACTCCTAAATAGTATCATTTTGTGTCTTATACTCCTGCCCAATCCCTGCCTGAAAGGTTGCCTTCCAGAATGGTTCCAGTCTTGTGCTAACAGAGGGTCAGGGCCCAAGGCCCTTGGGGTCCCTCTAGTCTCATTCAGACAATTCTAAGCTTTTTTTTTTTTTACAAGAATTTGAGATCTGCATTCCACTGTACTCCTGCTCCCTCTGGAAGTCTCTGTTTTGTTCACTGTCAGGGTACTCGTTGGTGGTAGCCAGGCACCATCTAGTTCTTCTGGTCACAGGCTGTGATATAGTCTCTGGTTTAAGTGGCCCTTTCCATCTCTTGGTCTTGTATTTACCTAGTGTCTTTGGTGTTCTTCATTCTTCCTTGTTCCGGGTAGGTTGAGACCAATCGATGCATCTTAGATGGCCGCTTGCTAGGTTTAAGACCAGTCAACAAAGTGGGATGCAGAACGTCTTCTTAATACATTTTGTTATGCCATTTGACCTAGATGTTGCCTGAAACTATGGTTCCCAGACCCCTGTCCCTGCTACTCTGGCCTTTGAAGAGTTTGTTTGTATTCAGGAAACTTCTTTGCTTTGGTTTAGTCCAGTTGTGCTTACTTGCCCTGTATTGTGTGTTGTCTTTCACTTCACCTAAAATAGCTCTCATTTACTATCTAATTAGTGAATACCCATCTCCATCCCTCCCCACCCTCTTTCGCATCAAAGAATATTTTCTTCTGTGTTTAAACTTTTTCTTGAGTTCTTATCCTAGTGGCCACATACAATATTTGTTGTTTTGTAACAGCCTAATTTCACTCAGCATAATGCCTCCCAGATTCCTTCATGTTATGAGATGTTTCATGGATTCATCATTGTTCTTTATCCTTGTATATTATTCCATTATGTGAATATACCATAATTTATTTATCCATCCATCTGTTGATGGGTACCTTGGTTGCTTCCATCTTTTTGCTATTGTAAACAGAGCTGCAATAAACATGGGTGTGCATATATCTGTTCGTGTGAAGGTTGTTATTCCTCTAGGATATATTCCAAGGAGTAGGATTGCTATGGTACCTCTATTTTTAGCTTTTTATGTAAGCACCAAATTGATTTCCAAAGTGATTATACCACTTTACATTCAGGCCAGCAGTACATAAGTGTTCTAGTCTCTCTACAACCACGCCAACATTTATTATTTTGTGTTTTTTGGATTAATGATGGCCTTATTGGGGTGAGGTGGTATCACATTGTAGTTTTGATTACCTGTTTTTTTTTTTTTTTTAATGGCTCATGATCGTGAACATTTCCTCATGTATCTGTTAGCCACCTGAAAGTCTCCTTTGGTGAAGTGTCTGTTCATATCCTTTGCCCATCTTTTAATTGGGTTATTTGTCTTTGTGTTCCTGAGTTTTTACAGTATCATGTAGATTTTAGAGATCAGACACTGATCAGGTTTTTCATGGCCAAAATTTTTTCCCAGTCTGTACATAATTTTTTTTACTCTTTTTGTGAAGTCTTTGGATGAGCAAAAGTGTTTGATTTTTAGGAGCTTCCAGCTATCTATTTTCTATTCTGGTGTCTTCATTGTTAGTAATCTTTTATATACTGTTTATGCCATGTATTAGGGCTCCTAGTTTTGCCACTAGTTTTTCTTCCATGATCTTTATCATTTTAGATTTTATATTTAGGTCTTTGATCCATTTTCAGTTAGTTTTGAGCATGGTATGAGGTATGGGTCTTGTTTCATTTTTGTTCAGATGGATAACCAGTTATGCCAGTATCATTTGTTAAAGAGACTGTCTTTTCCCCATTTAATGAACCGTGGGGCTTTGTCAAGTATTAGCTGCTCATATGTGGATGAATTTATATCAGAATTCTCAGTTCTGTTCCTTGGTCTATGTATCTGTTTTTGTACCAATACCAAGCTATTTTGATTACTGTGGCAGTATAATAGGTATAAAATCAGGTAGTGTGTGGCCTCCCACTTTGTTCTTCTTTTTCAGTAATGCTTTACTTATTTGGGGCCTCTTTCCCTTCCATATGAAGTTGGTGATTTGTTTCTCCAGCTCATTTAAAAATGTCATGGGGAGGGGAGGGGGCCAAGATGGTGGACTAGGTAGATGCTACCTCGGATCCCTCTTGCAACAAAGACTCGGAAAAACAAGTGACTCGATCACATACATAACAATCTATTAACCCTGAACAACAAACACAGATTTAGAGACAGAGAATGAACAAATACGGGGAAGCAGCAACTGTTTTCGGAGCCTGGAGCCAGGGTCCCAGTCACGTAACCTTGGCACCGGGCTTAGGTCTGGGCCCAGGGGAGCTGAACTCAAAAATCTTGTGACGGCACATACAAGGGGTGCAGCCCTACCCCCCTGAACTGACCCCGGGAGGGGGCCCAGCCGGTCTGCGGAGGTGGCGTGGCGACGCGGCCAGTGGAAGAAGTCCCTGGGAGGCAGTGACTGGTTTTGGAGCTGGGAGTGCAGTGTCCCAGCTGGGGAAACTTGGAGCCGGGCTTTTGAATGGGCTATCATGGCACAAGCACGGGGCCCAGCCCTACTCCCCTAAACTAACCCCGAGAGGGGGCGCAGCTGGTCCCTGGGGGCGGCGCGGCGACGCAGCTGGCGGGACGAGAAGTTTCTGGGAGGCAGCGATTGATTTTGGAGCCGGGAGTGCAGCGTCCCAGCAGGGGAACCTTGATGCTGGGCTTTGGACTGGCAGCAGAGGATCTGACTGGGGTTTCAGCGGGACAGACCCCCAGGGGCAATCTCCACACAACCAGCACACATAGGCGACAAGCTCCTCAGGAATCTCAGATAAAATAGTCATTCCAAGCAAGACAAGCAACTCTGGCTACATTCCGAGGTGCTAATCTCCTATTTCTCTGAACCCTCCCCCGACCTTCCCAGGCAGCTTCATTAACATTGGAATTTCCTGAGCCAGAGGGAGAACGGCTCCAGCTCCGCGGTGGCTTTGCTTCCCTCCCCCCCTTTTTATTTTGGTCTTTTGCTAACCCATTCTTCTGGCCTGAGAGAAGGAATCACAAAAAACCCAGGGACCAAAAATCCATCCCTAATTGGACTAAAATCACAGAATCAGCTACAGCCAAGCATATATGATCCAAATCTCGGACTTGCATCCTTACAGGGAACAAGGTGGCGGTTATAATCCAAAGGAACTTCTGATAGGGATCTGACTGCATTTTTCTTTAGCGGATTTCGGGAAAAACAATTTTCCCAGATCTGATATCTCTGCTTACTCAACAGAGCCCTAACTGACCCACAACAGGAAACTGAGGGTTGAAGCTCCCCCCAGACCACCTAACCTCTTGCCTTAGGGGTCTAAGGAGGGTGACACCTACCAATCAGTAGAGGTACTTGCATTGGGGGTCTAAGGTATAACTGCAGTGCTCTCCCACCAAGGTGCTATAGGAATAGAGACACACCTAACTCACTGACACATGGGGAAAGCCTGTCAGCATCCTGCCCCCCTTGGAGGGTGAACCCCAGCTGCTAATAGAATCTGGTGCACACAACTATCACCACTAATTCTCGAGGTGGATAGGCGTTAGAGTGCATCACACACTTGATGACCCAAAATCAGATTCTATGCAAGAATAGCGAATAGACTCAGGCATGTATACCTGGCAACAGCCCAAACCAACTGGTAATAGGTCATAAGTAAGTCAAGGGCTACAGCAAAAAAGACAGTACAATCCAGTAGCCCATCCACGTATATTGAAAGAAAACAAAACAAGATAACACTTAGTGAGCAATTATAGAATAAACCACTATATCTTAGTGATGGCTCGGAGACAGAAGTTGATATCAAACCACATAAAGAAGCAGATTCTACAACCCCCCAAACAAAAGAATCAAAATCTTTCCCAAATGAAGATACAATCCTGGAATTATGAAATACAGAAGATAAAAAACTAATTTACAGAATGCTTCAAGACATCACAAATGAAATAAGACAAACTGCAGAAAAAGCCAAGGAACACACTGGTAAAACAGTTGAAGAACTCAAAAAGATTATTCAAGAACATAGTGGAAAAATTAGTAAGTTGCAAGAATCCATAGACAGACAGCATGTAGAAATCCAAAAGATTAACAATAAAATAACAGAATTAGACAACACACTAGGAAGTCAGAGGAGCAGACTCGAGCAATTAGAATGCAGACTAGGAAATCTGGAGGACCAGGGAATTCACACCAACATAGCTGAAAAAAAATCAGATAAAAGAATTAAAAAAATGAAGAAACCCTAAGAATCATGTGGGACTCTATCAAGAAGGATAACTTGCATGTGACTGGAGTCCCAGAACAGGCAGGAAGGACAGAAAACACAGAGAAAATAGTTGAAGATCTGCTGACAGGAAACTTCCCTGACATCATGAAAGACGAAAGGATATCTATCCAAGATGCTCATCGAACCCCATTTAAGATTGATCCAAAAAGAAAAACACCAAGACAAATTATCATCAAACTTGCCAAAACAAAAGATAAAGAGAAAATTTTAAAAGCAGACAGGGAGAAAAGAAAGGTCTCCTTCAAGGGAGAATCAATAAGAATAAGTTCAGACTACTCAGAAGAAACCATGCAGGCAAGAAGGCAATGGGATGACATATATAGAGCACTGAAGGAGAAAAACTGCCAGCCAAGCATCATAAATACAGCAAAACTCTCTCTGAAATATGAAGGCAAATTTAAGATATTTACAGATAAACACAAGCTTAGAGATTTTGCAAAAACCAAACCAAAGCTACAAGAAATGCTAAAGGATATTGTTTGGTCAGAAAACCAATAATATCAGATACTGGCACAACACAAGGTCACAAAACAGAACATCCTGATATCAACTCAAATAGGGAAATCACAAAAACAAATTAAGATTGATTTTAAAAAAATGCTTATAACAGGGAAGCATTGAAGTCAATATGTAAAAGATCACAATAATCAAAAAGAGGGACTAAATACAGGTGGCATAGAATTGCCATATGGAGAGTGACACAAGGTGATATAGAACAACACAAGTTAGGTTTTTACTTAGAAAAATAGGGATAAATATTAAGGTAACCACAAAGAGGTATAACAACTCCATAACTCAAGATAAAAGCCGAGAAAAACGTAACGACTCAACAAACAAAGTCAAACACTACGAAAATGAGGATGTCACAATTTACTAAGAAAAACATCTCAGCACAAAAAAGCAAGTGGAAAAATGAAATTGTCAACAACACACACAAAAAGGCATCAAAATGACAACACTAAACACTTATTTATCTATACTTATGCTGAATGTAAATGGGCTAAATGCACCAATAAAGAGACAGAGAGTCTCGGACTGGATAAAGAAACACGATCCGTCTATATGCTGCCTACAAGAGACACACCTTAGACTTAGAGACACAATCAAACTAAAACTCAAAGGATGGAAAAAAATATATCAAGGAAACAATAAGCAAAAAAGAAGAAGAGTAGCAATATTAATTTCTGACAAAATAGACTTTAGACTTAAATCCACCACAAAGGATAAAGAAGGACACTGCATAATGATAAAAGGGACAATTGATCAGGAAGATATAACCATATTAAATATTTATGCACCCAATGACAGGGCTGCAAGACACATGAATCAAATTTTAACAGAACTGAAAAGTGAGATAGATACCTTCACAATTATAGTAGGAGACTTCAACACACCACTTTTGGAGACGGACAGGACATCCAGTAAGAAGCTCAATAGAGACACGGAAGACCTAATTACAAAAATCAACCAACTTGACCTCATTGACTTATACAGAACTCTCCACCCAACTGCTGCAAAGTATACTTTTTTTTCTAGCGCACATGCAACATTCTCTAGAATAGACCACATATTAGGTCATAAAACAAACCTTTGCAGAATCCAAAACATCGAAATATTACAAAGCATTTTCTCAGACCACAAGCCAATAAAACTAGAAATCAATAACAGAAAAACTAGGGAAAAGAAATCAAATACTTGGAAACTGAACAATACCATGCTGAAAAAAGACTGGGTTATAGAAGACATTAAGGAGGGAATAAGGAAATTCATAGAATGCAATGAGAATGAGAATACTTCCTATGAAAACTTCCGGGACACAGCAAAAGCAGTGCTCAGAGGTCAATTTATATTGATAAATGCACACATACAAAAAGAAGAAAGAGCCAAAATCGGAGAACAGTCCCTACAACTTGAATAAATAGAAAGTGAGCAACAAAAGAATCCATCAGGCACCAGAAGAAAACAAATAATAAAAATTAGAGCTGAACTAAATGAATTAGAGAACAGAAAAACAATTGAAAGAATTAACAAAGCCAAAAGCTGGTTCTTTGAAAAAATTAACAAAATTGATAAACCATTGGCTAGACTGACTAAAGAAATACAGGAAAGGAAACAAATAACCCGAATAAGAAACGAGAAGGGCCACATCACAACAGACACAACTGAAATTAAAAGAATCATATCAGATTATTATGAAAAATTGTACTCTAACAAATTTGCAAACCTAGAAGAAATGGATGAATTCTTGGAAAAACACTACCTACCTAAACTAACACATTCAGAAGTAGAACAACTAAATAGACCCATAACAAAAAAAGAGATTGAAACGGTAATCAAAAAACTCCCAAGAAAAAAAAGCCCTGACCCGGACGGCTTCATTGCAGAGTTCTACCAAACTTTCAGAGAAGAGTTAACACCACCACTACTAAAGGTATTTCAAAGCATAGAAAATGACGGAATACTTCCCCACTCATTCTATGAAGCCACCATCTCCCTGATACCCAAAGCAGGTAAAGACATTACAAAAAAAAGAAAATTACAGACCTATATCCCTCGTGAACATAGATGCAAAAATCCTCAACAAAATTCTAGCCAATAGAATTCAACAACATATCAAAAAAAATAATTCACCATGATCAAGTGGGATTTATACCAGGTATTTTTTTTATGCAAGGCTGGTTTAATATCAGAAAAACCATTAATATAATCCACCACATAAATAAAACAAAAGACAAAAACCACATGATCTTATCAATTGAGGCAGAAAAGGCATTTGACAAAGTCCAACACCCATTTATGATAAAAATTCTCACCAAAATAGGAATTGAAGGAAAATTCCTCAACATAACAAAGGGCATCTATGCAAAGCCAACAGCCAATATCATTCTAAATGGAGGGAGCCTGAAAGCATTTCCCTTGAGAACGGGAACCAGACAAGGATGCCCTTTATCACTGCTCTTATTCAACATTGTGCTAGAAGTCCTAGCCAGGGCAATTAGGCTAGACAAAGAAATAAAAGGCATCCGGATTGGCAAGGAGGAAGTGAAATTATCTCTATTTGCAGATGACATGATCTTATACACAGAAAACCCTAAGGAATCCTCCAGAAAACTACTGAAACTAATAGAAGAGTTTGGCAGAGTCTCAGGGTATAAAATAAACATACAAAAATCACTTGGATTCCTCTACATCAACAAAAAGAACATCGAAGAGGAAATAACCAAATCAATACCATTCACAGTAGCCCCCAAGAAGAGAAAATACTTAGGAATAAATCTTACCAAGGATGTAAAAGACCTATACAAAGAAAACTACAAAGCTCTACTACAAGAAATTCAAAAGGACATACTTAAGTGGAAAAACATACCTTGCTCATGGATAGGAAGACTTAACATAGTAAAAATGTCTATTCTA
This sequence comes from Loxodonta africana, assembly GCF_030014295.1. Lineage (NCBI taxonomy): Eukaryota > Metazoa > Chordata > Mammalia > Proboscidea > Elephantidae > Loxodonta > Loxodonta africana. The sequence continues at coordinate 1,440,141 of NW_026975036.1, forward strand.
CCAAAAGCCATCTATACATACAATGCACTTCCGATCGAAATTCCAATGTCATTTTTTAAGGTGATAGACAAACAAATCACCAACTTCATATGGAAGGGAAAGAAGCCTTGGATAAGCAAAGCATTACTGAAAAAGAAGATAGTGGGAGGCCTCACTCTACCTGATTTCAGAACCTATTATACAGCCACAGTAGTCAAAACAGCCTGGTATCGGTACAACAACAGGCACATAGACCAGTGGAACAGAATTGAGAACCCAGATATAAATCCATCCACATATGAGCAGCTGATATTTGACAAAGGCCCAGTGTCAGTTAACTGGGGAAAAGATAGCCTTTTTAACAAATGGTGCTGGCATAACTGGATATCCATTTGCAAAAAAATGAAACAGGACCCATACCTCACACCATGCACAAAAACTAACTCCAAGTGGATCAAAGACTAAAATAATAAAGATCAGGGAGGAAAAAATAGGGACAACATTAGGAGCCCTAATACAAGGCATAAACAGAATATAAAACATTACTAAAAATGACGAAGAGAAACCAGATAACTGGGAGCTCCTAAAAATCAAACACCTATGCTCATCTAAAGACTTCACCAAAAGAGTAAAAAGACCACCTACAGACTGGGAAAGAATTTTCAGCTATGACATCTCCAACCAGCGCCTGATCTCTAAAATCTATATGATTCTATCAAAACTCAACCACAAAAAGACAAACAACCCAATCAAGAAGTGGGCAAAGGATATGAACACACACTTCACTAAAGAAGATATTCAGGCAGCTAACAGATACATGAGAAAACGCTCTCGATCATTAGCCATTAGAGAAATGCAAATTAAAACTACGATGAGATTCCATCTCACTCCAACAAGGCTGGCATTAATCCAAAAAACACAAAATGATAAATGTTGGAGAGGCTGCGGAGAGATTGGAACTCTTATACACTGCTGGTGGGAATGTAAAATGGTACAACCACTTTGGAAATCTATCTGGCGTTATCTTAAACAGTTAGAAATAGAACTACCATACAACCCAGAAATCCCACTCCTCGGAATATAGCCTAGAGAAACAAGAGCCTTCACACAAACAGATATATGCACACCCATGTTTATTGCAGCTCTGTTTACAAAAGCAAAAAGCTGGAAGCAACCAAGGTGTCCATCAACGGATGAATGGGTAAATAAATTGTGGTATATTCACACAATGGAATACTACGCATCGATAAAGAACAGTGACGAATCTGTGAAACATTTCATAACATGGAGGAACCTGGAAGGCATTATGCTGAGTGAAATTAGTCAGAGGGAAAAGGACAAATATTGTATAAGACCACTATTATAAGATCTTGAGAAATAGTATAAACTGAGAAGAACATATACTTTTGTGATTACGAGGGGGGGAGGGAGGGAGGGAGGGAGAGGGTTTTTTAGGGATTAATTAGTAGATAAGAACTGCTTTAGGTGAAGGAAAGGACAGCACTCAATACATGGAAGATCAGCTTATTTGGCCTGGACCAAAAGCAAAGAAGTTTCCGGGATAAAATGAATGCTTCAAAGGTCAGCGGAACAAGGGCGGGGGTTTGGGAACCATGGTTTAAGGGGACTTCTAAGTCAATTGGCAAAATAATTCTATTATGAAAACATTCTGCATCCCACTTTGAAGTGTGGCGTCTGGGGTCTTAAATGCTAACAAGCGACCATCTAAGATGCATCAATTGGTCTCAACCCACCTGGATCAAAGGAGAATGAAGAACACCAAGGTCACACGACAACTAAGAGCCCAAGAGACAGAAAGGGCCACATGAACCAGAGTTCTACATCATCCTGAGACCAGAAGAACTAGTTGGTGCCCGGCCACAATCGATGACTGCCCTGACAGGGAGCACAACAGAGAACCCCTGAGGGAGCAGGAGATCAGTGGGATGCAGACCCCAAATTCTCATAAAAAGACCATACTTAATGGTCTGACTGAGACTAGAGGAATCCGGGCGGTCATGGTCCCCAAACCTTCTGTTGGCACAGGACAGGAACCATCCCCGAAGACAACTCATCAGACATGAAAGGGACTGGTCAGTGGGGGGAGAGAGATGCTGATGAAGAGTGAGCTAATTAAATCAGGTGGACACTTGAGAGTGTGTTGGCAACTCTTGTCCGGAGGGGGGATGGGAGGATAGAGAGAGAGGGAAGCTGGCAAAATTGTCACGAAACGAGAGACTGAGAGGGCTGACTCAATAGGGGGAGACCAAGTGGGAGAAGGGAGTGAGATGTATGTAAACTTACATGTGACAGACTGATTGGATTTGTAAATGTTCACTTGAAGCTTAATAAAAGTTAAAAAAAATAATGTCCTTGGAATTTGGATCGGAAATGCATTGTATATATAGATGGGTTTTGGTAGAATAGACATTTTTACTATGTTAAGTCTTCCTATCCATGAGCAAGGTATTTTTTTGCACTTAAGTACGTCCCTTTTAGTTTCTTGCACTAGTACTTTGTATGTTTCTTTGTGTAGGTCTTTTACATCTTTGGTAAGATTTATTCGTAAGTATTTTATCTTTTGGGGGGCTACTGAGAATGATATTGATTTGGTGATTTCCTCTTTGATATTCCTTTTGTTGATGTAGAGGAATCCAGGTGATTTTTGTATGTTTATCTTGCAACCTAAGATTCTGCCAAACTCTTCTATTGGTTTCAGTAGTTTTCTGGAGGATTCCTTAGGGTTTTCTGTGTATAAGATCATGTCATATGCAAATAGAGATAATTTTACTTCTTCCTTGCCAATCCGGATGCCCATTATTTCTTTGTCTAGCCTAATTGCTCTGGCTAGGACCTCTAGCACAATGTTGAAAAAGAGCAGTGATAAAGGGCATCCTTGTTTGGTTCCCGTTCTCAAGGGAAATGCTTTCAGGCTCTCTCCATTTAGAATGATGTTGGCTGTTGGCTTTGTATAAATGCCCTTTATTATATTGAAGAATTTTCCTTCAATTCCTATTTTGCTGAGAGTTTTTGTCATGAATGGGTGTTGGACTTTGTCAACTGCCTTTTCTGCATCTATTGATAAGATCATGTGGTTTTTGTCTTTTGTTTTATTTATATGGTGGATTACATGAATGGTTTTTCTAATTTTGAACCAACCTTGCATACCTGGTATAAATCCCACTTGGTCGTGGAGGATTATTTTTTTGATATGTTGTTGAATTCTATTGGCTGGAATTTTTGTTGAGGATTTTTGCATCTATGTTCATGAGGGATATAGGTCTGTAATTTTCTTTTTTTGTGGTGTCTAACCTGGTTTTGGTATCAGGGATATGCTGGCTTCATAGAATGAGTTAGGTAGTATTCCAAGATTTTCTATGCTTTGAAATACCTTTAGTAGTGGTGGTGTTAACTCTTCTCTGAAAGTTTGGTAGAACTCTGCAGTGAAGCCGTCCGGACCAGGGCTTTTTTTTTCTTTGGGAGTTTTTTGATTACCTTTTCGATCTCTTTTTTGTTATGGGTCTATTTAATTGTTCTACTTCTGATTTTGTGTTAGTTTAGGTAGGTAGTGTTTTTCTAGGAATTCATCCATTTCTTCTAGGTTTTCAAATTTGTTAGAGTACAATTTTTTGTAATACTCTGATACGATTCTTTTAATTTCAGTTGGGTCTGTTGTGATATGGCCTATCTCATTTCTTCTGGTTATTTGTTTCCTTTCCTGTATTTCTTTAGTCAGTCTGGCCAATGGTTTATCAATTTTGTTAATTTTTTCAAAGAACCAGCTTTTGGCATTGTTAATTCTTTCAATTGTTTTTCTGTTCTCTAATTCATTTAGTTCAGCTCTAATTTTTATTATTTGTTTTCTTCTGGTGCCTGATGGGTTCTTTTGTTGCTCACTTTCTTTCTGTTCAAGTTGTAGGGACAGTTCTCTAATTTTGGCTCTTTCTTCTTTTTGTATGTGTGCATTTATCGATATAAATTGACCTCTGAGCACTGCTTTTGCTGTGTCCCAGAGGTTTTGATAGGAAGTATTTTCATTCTCGTTGCATTCTATGAATTTCTTTTTTCCCTCCTTAATGTCTTCTATAACCCAGTGTTTTTTGAGCAGGGTATTGTTCAGTTTCCAAGTATTTGATTTCTTTTCCCTGATTTTTCTGTTATAGATTTCCACTTTTATGGCCTTGTGGTCTGAGAAGATGCTCTGTAATATTTCGATGTTTTGGATTCTGCAAAGGTTTGTTTTATGACCTAATATGTGATCTATTCTACAGAATGTTCCATGTGCACTAGAAAAAAAAGTGTACTTTGAAGCTGTTGGGTGGAGTGTTCCGTATAAGTCTATGAGGTCATCTTCATTGATTGTAGCAATTAGGTCTTCCGTGTCTCTATTAAGCATCTCACTGGAAGTCCTATCCTTCTCCGAAAGAGGTGTGTTGAAGTCTCCTACTATAATTGTGGAGATGTCTATCTCACTTTTCAGTTCTGTTAAAGTTTGTTTTAAGTATCTTGCAGCCCTGTCATTGGGTGCATAAATATTTAATATGGTTATATCTTCCTGGTCAATTGTCCCTTTAATCATTATGTAGTGTCCTTCTTTATCCTTTTTGGTGCATTTAACTTTAGAGTGTATTTTGTCAGAAATTAACATTGCCACTTCTGCTCTTTTTTGATTGTTGTTTGATATATTTTTTTCCATCCTGTGAGTTTTAGTTTGTGTCTCTAAGTCTAAGGTGTGTCTCTTAGGCAGCATATAGATGGATCGTGTTTCTTTATCCAGTCTAAGACTTTCTGTCTCTTTATGGGTGCATTTAGTCCATTTACATTCAGAGTAATTATAGATAAGTATGAGTTTAGTGTTGTCGTTTTGATGCCTTTTTGTGTGTGTTGTTGACAATTTCATTTTTCCACTTACTTTTTTGTGCTGAAACATTTTTCTTTGTAAATTGTGTGTTCCTCATTTTCATAGTAGTTGACTTTATGTTTGCTGAGTCTTTATGTTTTTCTTGGTTTTTATTTTGAATTATGGAATTGTTAGTACTCTTTGTTGGTATCTGATATTATTGATTTTCTGACCAAACAATTTCCTTTAGTAATTCTTGCAGCTTTGGTTTGGTTTTTGCAAATTCTCTAAGCTTGTATTTATCTGTAAATGTCTTAATTTTGCCTTCATATTTCAGAGAGAGTTTTGCTGGATATATGATCCTTGGCTGGCAGTTTTTCTCCTTCAGTGCTCTCTATATGTCATCCCATTGCTTTCTTGCCTGCATGGTTTCTGCTGAGTAGTCTGAACTTATTCTTATTGATTCTGCTTTGTAGGAGACTTTTCTTTTATATCTGGCTGCTTTTAAAATTTTCTCTTTATCTTTAGTTTTGGCAAGTTTGATGATAATATGCCTTGGTGATTTTCTTTTTGGATCAATGTTATATGGGATTCGATGAGCATCTGGATAGATACGCTTTCGTCTTTCATGATGTCGGGGAAGTTTTCTGCCAACAGATCTTTAACTATTCTCTCTGTATTTTCTGTTATCCCTTCCTGTTCTGGAACTCCCATCATACACAAGTTTTTCTTCTTTATAGAGTCCTACATGATTCTTAGGTTTTCTTCATTTTTTTAAATTCCCTTATCTGATTTTTCTTCAACTATATTGGTGTCAATTCCCTTATTGTCAAGGTCCCCCACTCTGTATTCCAATTGCTCGATTCTGCTCTGCTGACTTCCTATCGAGTTGTCTAATTCTGTAATTTTACAGTTAATCTTTTGGATTTCTGAATGCTGTCTCTCTATGGACTCTTGCAGCTTATTAATTTTTCCACTATGTTCTTGAATAATCTTTTTGAGTTCTTCAACTGCTTTATCAGTGTGTTCCTTGGCTTTTTCTGTAGATTGACTTATTTCATTTTTGATGTCATCCCTGATGTCTTGAAGCATTCTGTAAATTAGTTTTTTATATTCTGCATCTGGCAATTCCAGGATTCTATCTTCATTTGGGAAAGATTTTGATTCTTTAGTTTGGGGAGTTGTAGAAGCAATCGTGGTCTGCTTCTTTATGTGGTTTGATATTGACTGCTGTCTCCAAGCCATCTATAAGATATTGTAATGATTTATTTAATATTTACTCACTGAGTCTTATCTTGTTGTGTTTTCTTTCAATATATGTGGATGGGCTACTAGATTGTGCTGTCTTGATTATTGTAGCTTTTAAATCACTTATGTCCTATTACCAGGTGGTTTGGGCTGTTACCAGATATATAAGCATAAGAGTCCATTCACTCTTCTTGAGTAGAATCTGATTTTCGGTCACCAAGTGTGTGGTGTAGACTGTCACCTATTCACTTAGAGGAGTAGTGGTGATAGTTGTGTGCACCAGATTCTAGTAGCAGCAGGGGTTCACACTCCAGGTGGGGCAGGATGCTGACAGGCTTCCCCCAAGTGCCAGTGAGGTAAGTGTGTCTCTATTCCTAAGCACTTTGGTGGGTGGGCTCTGCAGCTGTACCTTAGGCACTCAATGCATGTACCTCTACAGATTGGCCAGTTTCGGTATCCTCAGACCCCTTTGGCAGGTGTTTAGGTGGTTTGGGTGGAGCTTCAGCCCTCAGTTACCCTTTGTTGGTCAGTGAGGGCTCTTTTTAATAGGTGGAGATATCAGACTTGGGAAACTTGTCTTTCCAGTAATCTGCTAAAACAATTACAGTCAGATTCCTATCAGAATTGCCTTTGCATTATAATAGCTACTTTGTTCCCGGTAGGGATGAAAGCCCAAGACTGTGGATCTCATATGCTTGGCTGGAGCTGGTTCTGTATTTTTAGTCCAATTTGGGGAAGTCATGGAAGGATTTTTGTTCCCTTGGTTTTTATTAGCTGCTTCTCTCAGGCCAGGAAAATGGGTTAGGAAAAAAAAAACCCACAGAGCACTTCACTCCCTGGCCCAGGAAATTCCAATGTTAATGAAGCCAAGTGGGGCAGGGAGGGGAGGGATCAGATAGATAGGAGAGAGTAACACCCAGCAATATAGACAAAGTTATTTATCTTGCTTGGTGATGACTGTTTTATCTGAGATTCCCAACGGGCGTGTAGACTGTGTGTGCTGGCTACTTTAAGGAATGTATAGAACATCAAATGAAATAAAATGATTTAAAAGACATATATTTTCCACATTGATTACTTCCAAATTTATACCTGTAACCAAATAACTTCCAGAAATAGATGACTTTATGTCCAATTTCTATCTTCAACTTTCAGGTAATTTTTGTTCTTTTTCTTTTTTTAACATTTTGCCCTGTGTTTCATACATTAATGATGTTGTATTGTCATTAAAAATTTTTTCAGCACTTGATGTTATCTATAAGTTTCAAAAGAATTTCTAATCTGCTTTCCTTTAACTGGCATCTACATCTACACAGTTAACAATTTTTTAAAATAAATATTTACTTGAAAGATGAATTATATAAAGTTCAAAAAAAGATTTATAAGGGGCGGGGCCAAGATTGCAGGGTAGTCAGAAGCTTACTGTGGTCCCTCTTACAACAAAGACCAAAAAAAAACAAGTGAATTGATTATATATGACAATTCAGGAGCCCTGAACATTAAAGGCAAAGTTGAGGAATCAGACTGAGCAGCAAGGGGAGGGAGAGATGGTTTAGAAGCAGTGAGGAGTTGCCAGAACTGACCCAGCAGAAACTGGCACCCTGCAGGCCAGATCCCCTGTCATGAGAGAAGTGAGACAAGCAGTGGCATTTCGGGCATGTTTTCCACATTGGAAGAGGCAGAGAAGTGGAAAGTCCACTCACACTTCCAGAATCAGTGAAAAGCTGTGCTCTTGGCAAAAGATAAGTACATTCCTCCAATCTGCCCCATGGACAAAAACACAGCTTGGGGGGGGGGAAGCTCTATCTTTCCATGCTGCCTTCCCACTCTGCACCAGGTCCCAAGCCAGCTTCAGTGATAGCCACTTTCCCTGGGGTGGAAGTAGGACCTGTAGTGTGTTCTGAGCCACTCTCCCAGCCTTGGAGAAGGAATAAATTAACAATCAAGGAAAAGATCATCTGCCACCTCCACTAAGCCGGGAATTCAGGGCAGGCACAGCTCCTTTGCCTAAGCACAGGAATAAGGGGTCCACAGATATTTTAATGCCTTTCACCCCCACCTAGACCTGTGTGGACTCTTTTCAACAGTGTACACCCTCATTTGCACAGTACAACAGGGTGTGTACCTAAAATCTAACTTCATCTGTTTGAGCTATATGGTGGAGAGGCAGGTTTGTGATGTTTGACACCACTCTACGTGTTAAGCAGGGTCCCCACCTACCCACATCAGGGGCCTGGGGAATGGTGGCTCCACCCATGCCACCTAGCCACCCAAGACAAGGGTCCAAGGGTAAGTGGCGTCTCCCAGTCCTTACAGCCAACAGCATTGAATGTCCATAGTCTAGTTGCAAAACCCACCCACCTACATGCTATAGGGAACAGGAACATGATTTTCTCACAGACACTCAGGGGCACTTGTCAGCCCCCTGCCTTGCTCAGCATGTAACCCTTACTGCAACAAGATACCTGTGCCTACACCGATCTCCTCTGCTTGTCTAAGACTGTAGGTAAGAGCCTGCACCACATACTTGGTGACTGACTATCTGGACACATGAGCTGAATCCATACAGGAAAAGTAAAGGGACTCCTGGCCTCATATACCTAATAACAGCTCCAACCACCTGATAACAGAACATTAGAGCTTCACAAGCACTGATAATCAAATTAGATCACTCAGACAGCCTATTTGGGCATATCAGAACAAAACAAGAAGCTAGGACACAGTAAGCAAACATAAAATAAATACAATAACTTATTGCTGGCTCAGCAACAAGTCATATCAAATCACATAAAGACAAACAAATGATGGCTTCAACAAGCTCCCAAAACAAAGATCAAGAAATCTTCCAGATGAAGATAATTTCCCGGAATTACCGAGGTAGGACACAAAAAATTAATATACTGGAGGTGGGACCAAGATGGCAGAGTAGTGAGATGTTTCTGGTGTTCTCTTTTACAACAAAGACCTGAAAAAACAAGTGAATCAATTACATATATGACAAGCTAGGAGCCCTGAACATAAAAGGCAAAGTTAAGAAATCAGACTGAGCTACAGACAAGGAAGTCATGGTTCAGAAGCAGTGAGGAGTTGCTGGACCTGACTCGACAGGCACTGGTGCCCCTCAGGCCTAATCCCCTTGCATGACCATGGCAGGGCTGGTGGTAGCATTTGGGACATGTTTTTCACAGGGAGAGAGAGCAAGTGGCACAGAGTCTACTCATGCCTCCAGAATCAGCAAAGAACAGAGCTCTTGCCAAGAGATAAGTACTTGCAAATAATTTACCATGTGGACCAAAAAGTACCCTTTTGAAAGAACTATCTCCCATATATCTGATCTCTTCTCCCTCTTCCCCATCCCCTGAGCTGGCTTCAGTGGCAGTCGATTTCCCTGGGCCTGAGATGTGTCCTCTGCTATGCCTTGAGCCATTCTCCTGGCCTTGGAGAAGGAAGAAACTAAGAAATGGGGAAAAAATAACCTGCTAACTCCTCTAAGCTGGGAACTCAGGACAGAAGCAGCTCTTGTTCAGGCACAAGTGGCCCATAGATTTTGAATGCCTTTCACCCCTGCATGGACCTATGTGGGCCCATTTCAGCACCTTAGGCCCTTGTTGGGACAATGCAACGGTGTATGTGCCTGATGTCTGACTTCAAGTTTTAGCTCTGTGGAGGAGAGTTAGGTTTTTTATACTGGACACAGCTGTGCCTATTAAGCAGGGTCCTAACCTACCCAAACCAGGGGCCTGAGGATTGGTGTCTCCACCAATGCAACATAACTGTCCAGGACAAGGGTTCCATGGCAAGTGGTGCCTCCCAGTCTTTACAACCAAAAACACTGGGTGTCTATCATCTGGCTGCAGAGCCCACCCACTTGTGCACTCTAGGGAACAGGGATGCACTTTCCTTAAGACACACGGGGGACGGTTGTCAGCTCCCTGCCTTCCTCAAAGTGTGAACCCCTACTGCAACCAGATACCTATGCCTACACCAATCACCCCTGCTCCTTTAAGACTGTAGGTGAGAGCCTACACCACACTCTTGGTGACCGACTACATGAGCTGAATCCATACAAGAAAAGGGAATGGAATCTTAGGCTCAAGTACCTGGTAACAGCTCTAGCCATCTGGTGACAGGACACTAGAGCTTCAAGGGTGCCAATAATCAAGCTAGTTTACTCGAGCAGCCTATTTAGGTGTATCAAAACAAAACAAAGCAAGAAACGAGGACACGGTAAGAAAACATAAAATAATACAATAACATAGATGGCTCGGAGATGAGTCAATAAAATAAAGAAGCAGGCCATGATCACATCAAAAGTTCCCAAAACAAAGATTTAAGGAATCTTCCAGATGAAGATGTATTCCTGGAATTATCTGAGGTAGAACACAAAAGATTAATATACAGAACACTTAAAGAAATCAGGAAGGAAATCAGGTAAAATGCAAAACAAGCCAAGGAACACACAGATAAAGCAGTCTAGGAAATTAAGGAAGTTATTCAAGAGGATAATGAAAAATTTAATAGGCTAGAAGAATTCATAGAGAGAAAACGATCAGAAAATCCTAAGATTAAAAATAAAATTTTAGAATTAGACAACTCAATAGAAAGTCAGAGGAGATGAACTGAGGAACTGGAAGTAAAAATTAGTGAGATTGAAGTTAAAACACTTGGCACCAACATATTCAAAGAAAAATCAGATAAAAGCATTAAAAAAAAAAAATGAAGAAACCCTAAGAATCATTTTGGATCCTATCAAGAGAAATAACCTACAAAAGATTGGCATACTGGAACATGGAGGATGAACAGAAAATACAGAGAGAATAGTTGAAGATTTGCTGACAGAAAACTTCCCTGATATCATGAAAGATGAGAAGATATCTATCCAAGATGCTCATCAACCCTAATAGGAGGAGACTTCAACACACCACTTTTGGTGAAGGGCAGATCATCCAGAAAGAAGATCAATAAAGATATGGAGGATCAAAATGCCACAATCAACCAACTTGACCTCATAGACATATACAGGACACTCCACCCAACAGCAACCAAGTATAATTTCTTTTCCAATGCACATGAAACATTCTCCAGAATAGACCACATATTATGTCATAAAACAATCCTTAACAGAATCTGAGACATCAAAATTTTACAAGGCATCTTCTCTGACTATAAAGGAATAAATGTAGAAATTCATAACTGAAAAAACAGGGAAAAGAAATAAAGCACATGGAAACTGAACAACACCTTGCTCAAATACTACTGGGCTATAGAAGAAATTAAGGATGGAATACAGAGCTTCACAGAATCCAAAGAGAATGAAAACACTTCTTACCAGAACCTTTGGGAAACAGCTAAAGCAGTGCTCAGAGGTCAATTTATAGCAATAAATGCACTTATCCAAACAGGAAAAAGGACCAAATTCAAAGAATTACCCCTACAACTTGAACAAATAGAAAGAGAGGAACAAAAGAAACCCTCCGACACCAGCAAATTACAAAGAAAGCAAATAATAAAAAATTAGAAGAGAATTAAATTAAATTGAGAACAAAAAAGCAACTGAAAAAGTTAATAATACCAAAAGCTGGTTCTTTGAAAAACATAACAAAATCAATAAACCATTGGCCAAACTGACAAAACAGAAGAGTGAGCAAATAACTTGAATAAGAAATGAGATGGGTGATATCACAACATATCCAACTGAAATTAAAAGAATCATATTAAGTTACTATGAAAAACTGTACTCTAACAAACTTGAAAACCTGGAAGAAATGGACAAATTTCTAGGAATACACTACCTACCTAAACTAACACAAGCAGAGGTAGAACCACTAAATAAACCCATAACAAAAGAAGAGATTGAAAAGGTAATTAAAAGTCTCCCAACAAAAAAGGCCCTGGCCTGAGGGCTACACTGAAAAATTTTACCAAACTTTCAGAGAAACATTAACACTACTATTACTGAAGGTATTTCAGAGCATAGAAAAGGATGGAATAGTTCCAAACTCATTCTATGAAGCCAGTATATCCCTGATACAAAAATGAGGTAAAGACACCACAAAAAAAGAAAATTACAGATCAATATCCCTTATGAACTTAGATGCAAACACCCTCAATAAAATTCTAGCCAGAAGATGTCAACAACATATTAAAAAATTAATTCACCATGACCAAGTGAGATTTATACCTTCAAGGGAGAATCAATAAGAATAAGTTCAGACTACTCAGCAGAAACCATGCAGGCAAGAAGGGAATGGGACGACATATACAGAGCACTGAAGGAGAAGAACTACCAGCCAAGGATCATATATACAGCAAAACTCTCTCTGAAATATGAAGGTGAAATTAAGATATTTACAGATAAACACAAGTTTAGAGAATTTGCAAAAACCAAACCAAAGCTACAAGAAATGCTAAAGGAGATTGTTTGGTCAGAAAACCAATAATATCAGGTACCAGCACAATACAAGGTCACAAAACAGAACGTCCTGATATCAACTGAAATAGGGAAATCACAAAAAAAAAAAAAAATTAAGGTTAATTAAAAAAAAACAAATGAGTAATAAAATAGTACACATAACACGGAATCATGGAAGTCAATAGGTAAAAGATCACAATATTCAAAAAGAGGGACTAAATACAGGAGGCATTGAACTGCCAGATGGAAAGTGATACAAGATGATATAGAATGATACAAGTTAGATTTTTACTTAGAATAATAGGGGTAAATAATAAGGTAACCACAAAAAAGAATATCAACTCCATAACTCAAGATAAAAGCCAAGAAAAACGTAACGACTCAACTAACATAAAGTCAAGCACTATGAAAATGAGGATCTCACAATTTACTGAGAAAAACATCTCAGCACAAAAAAGTATGTGGAAAAATGAAATGGCCAAGAACACACATGAAAAGGCATCAAAATGACAGCACTAAAAACTTATTTATCTATAATTATGCTGAATGTAAATGAACTAAATGCACCAATAAGGAGACAGAGAGTCACGAACTGGATAAAGAAACACGATCCATCTATATGCTGCCTACAAGAGACACACCTTAGACTTAGAGACACAAACAAACTAAAACTCAAAGGATGGAAAAAAGTATATCAAGCAAACAATAAGCAAAAAAGAAGAGGAGTAGCAATATTAATTTCTGACAAAATAGACTTTAGACTTAAATCCACCACAAAGGATAAAGAAGGACACTATATAATGATAAAAGGGACAATTGATCAGGAAGACATAATCATATTAAATATTTACGCACCTAATGACAGGGCTGCAAGATACATAAATCAAATTTTAACAGAATTGAAAAGTGAGATAGATACCTCCACAATTATAGTAGGAGACTTCAACACACCACTTTCGGAGAAGGACAGGACATCCAGTAAGAAGCTCAACAGAGACACGGAAGATCTAATTACAACAATCAACCAACTTGACCTCATTGACTTATACAGAACTCTCCACCCAACTGCTGCAAAATATACTTTTTTTTCTAGCGCACATGGAACATTCTCTAGAATAGACCACATATTAGGGCATAAAACAAACCTTTGCAGAGTCCAAAACATTGAAATATTACAAAGCATCTTCTCAGACCACAAGGCAATAAAACTAGAGATCAATAACAGAAAAACGAGGGAAAAGAAATCAAATACTTGGAAAATGAACAATACCCTCCTGAAAAAAGACTGGGTTATAGAAGACATCAAGGAGGGAATAAGGAAATTCATAGAAAGCAACGAGAATGAAAATACTTCCTATCAAAACCTCTGGGACACAGCAAAAGCAGTGCTCAGAGGCCAATTTATATCGATAAATACACACATACAAAAAGAAGAAAGAGCCAAAATCAGAGAACTGTCCCTACAACTTGAACAAATAGAAAGTGAGCAACAAAAGAATCCATCAGGCACCAGAAGAAAACAAATAATAAAAATTAGAGCTGAACTAAAAAAGAGAACAGAAAAACAATCGAAAGAATTAACAAAGCCAAAAGCTGGTTCTTTGAAAAAAATAACAAAATTGATAAACCATTGGCTAGACTGACTAAAGAAATACAGGAAAGGAAACAAATAACCCAAATAAGAAATAAGAAGGACCACATCACAACAGAACCAAATGAAATTAAAAGAATCATTTCAGATTATTATGAAAAATTGTACTCTAACAAATTTGAAAACCTAGAAGAAATGGATGAATTCCTGGAAAAACACTACCTACCTAAACTAACACATTCAGAAGTAGAACAACTAAATAGACCCATAACAAAAAAAGAGATTGAAACGGTAATCAAAAAACTCCCAACAAAAAAAAGCCCTGGTCCGGACGGCTTCACTGCAGAGTTCTACCAAACTTTCAGAGAAGAGTTAACACCACTACTACTAAAGGTATTTCAAGGCATAGAAAATGACGGAATACTACCCAACTCATTCTATGAAGCCACCATCTCCCTGATACCAAAACCAGGTAAAGACATTACAAAAAAAGAAAATTATAGACCTATATCCCTCATGAACATTGATGCAAAAATCCTCAACAAAATTCTAGCCAATGGAATCCAACAACACATCAAAAAAATAATTCACCCTGATCAAGTGGGATTTATACCAGGTATGCAAGGCTGGTTTAATATCAGAAAAACCATTAATGTAATCCATCACATAAATAAAACAAAAGATAAAAACCACATGATCTTATCAATTGATGCAGAAAAGGCATTTGACAAAGTCCAACACCCATTCATGATAAAAACTCTTACCAAAATAGGAATTGAAGGAAAATTCCTCAACATAATAAAGGGCATCTATGCAAAGCCAACAGCCAATATCACTCTAAATGGAGAGAACCTGAAAGCATTTCCCTTGAGAACGGGAACCAGACAAGGATGCCCTTTATCACCACTCTTATTCAACACCGTGTCGGAAGTCTTAGCCAGGGCAATTAGGCTAGACAAAGAAATAAAAAGTATCCGGATTGGCAAGAAAGAAGTAAAGTTATCACTATTTGCAGATGACATGATCTTATACACAGAAAACCCTAAGGAATCCTCCAGAAAACTACTGAAACTAATAGAAGAGTTTGGCAGAGTCTCAGGTTATAAAATAAACATACAAAAATCACTTGGATTCCTCTACATCAACAAAAAGAACACCGAAGAGGAAATCACCAAATCAATACCATTCACAGTAGCCCCCAAGAAGATAAGATACTTAGGAATAAATCTTACCAAGGATGTAAAAGACCTATACAAAGAAAACTACAAAGCTCTACTACAAGAAATTCAAAAGGACATACTTAAGTGGAAAAACATACCTTGCTCATGGATAGGAAGACTTAACATAGTAAAAATGTCTATTCTACCAAAAGCCATCTATACATTTAACGCACTTCCGATCGAAATTCCAATGTCATATTTTAAGGGGATAGAGAAACAAATCACCAATTTCATATGGAAGGGGAAGAAGCCTCGGATAAGCAAAGCATTACTGAAAAAGAAGCAGAAAGTGGGAGGCCTCACCTTACCTGACTTCAGAACCTATTATACAGCCACAGTAGTCAAAACAGCCTGGTATTGGTACAACAACAGACACATAGACCAATGGAACAGAATTGAGAACCCAGACATAGATCCATCCACGTATGAGCAGCTGATATTTGACAAAGGACCAGTGTCAATTAACGGGGGAAAAGATAGCCTTTTTAACAAATGGTGCTGGCATAACTGGATATCCATTTGCAAAAAAATGAAACAGGACCCATACCTCACACCATGCACAAAAACTAACTCCAAGTGGATCAAAGACCTAAACATAAAGACTAAAACGATAAAGATCATGGAAGGAAAAATTGGGACAACCCTAGGAGCCCTAATACAAGGTATAAACAGAATACAAAACATTACCAAAAATGATGAAGAGAAACCCGATAACTGGGAGCTCCTAAAAATCAAACACCTATGCTCATCTAAAGACTTCACCAAAAGAGTAAAAAGACCACCTACAGTTTGGGAAAGAATTTTCAGCTATGACATCTCCGACCAGCGCCTGATCTCTAAAATCTACATGATTCTATCAAAACTCAACCACAAAAAGACAAACAACCCAATCAAGAAGTGGGCAAAGGGTATGAACACACATTTCTCTAAAGAAGATATTCAGGCAGCCAACAGATACATGAGAAAACACTCTCGATCATTAGCCATTAGAGAAATGCAAATTAAAACTACGATGTGATTCCATCTCACACCAGCAAGGCTGGCATTAATCCAAAAAACACAAAATAATAAATGTTGGAGAGGCTGCGGAGAGATTGGAACTCTCATACACTGCTGGTGGGAATGTAAAATGGTACAACCACTTTGGAAATCTATCTGGCATTATCTTAAACAGTTAGAAATAGAACTACCATACAACCCAGAAATCCCACTCCTAGGAATATACCCTAGAGATACAAGAGCCTTGATACAAACAGATATATGCACACCCATGTTTATTGCAGCTCTGTTTGCAATAGCAAAAAGTTGGAAGCAACCAAGGTGTCCATCAACGGATGAATGGGTAAATAAATTGTGGTATATTCACACAATGGAATACTACACATCGATAAAGAACAGTGACGAATCTGTGAAACATTTCATAACATGGAGGAACCTGGAAGGCATTATGCTGAGCGAAATTAGTCAGAGGCAAAAGGACAAATATTGTATAAGACCACTATTATAAGATCTTGAGAAATAGTAAACCTGAGAAGAACACATACTTTTGTGTTTACGAGGCGGGGAGGGAGGGAGGGTGGGAGAGAGTTTTTTATTGATTAATCAGTAGATAAGAACTGCTTTAGGTGAAGGGAAAGACAACACTCAATACATGGAAGGTCAGCTCAATTGGACTGGACCAAAAGCAAAGAAGTTTCCGGGATAAAATGAATGCTTCAAAGCTCAGCGGAGCAAGGGCGGGGGTCTGGGGAACATGGTTTGCGGGGACTTCTAAGTCACTTGGCAAAATAATTCTATTATGAAATCATTCTGCATCCCACTTTGAAATGTGGCGTCTGGGGTCTTAAATGCTAACAAGCGGCCATCTAAGATGCAGCAATTGGTCTCAACCCACCTGGAGCAAAGGAAAATGAAGAACACCAAGCCCACACGGCAACTAAGAGCCCAAGAGACAGAAAGGGCCACATGAACCAGAGACCTACATCATCTTGAGACCAGAAGAACTAGTTGGTGCCCGGCCACAATCGATGACTGCCCTGACAGGGAGCACAGCAGAGGACCCCTGAGGGAGCAGGAGATCAGTGGGATACAGACCCCAAATTCTCATAAAAAGACCAAACTTAATGGTCTGACTGAGACTGGAGGAATCCCGGCGGCCATGCTCTCCAGACCTTCTGTTGACACAGGACAGGAACCATCCCTGAAGACAACTCATCAGAAATGAAAGGGACTGGTCAGCAGGTGTGAGAGAGATGCTGATGAAGAGTGAGCTAATTATATCAGGTGGACACTTGAGATTGTGTTGGCAACTCTTGTCTGGAGGGGGGATGGGAGGATAGAGAGAGAGGGAAGCCGGCAAAATTGTCAAGAAAGGAGAGTCTGAAAGGGCTGACTCAATAGGGGGAGAGCAAGTGGGAGTAGGGAGTGAGATGTATGTAAACTTGTATGTGACAGACTGTTTGGATTTGTAAACGTTCACTTGAAGCTTAATAAAAGTTATTAAAAAAAAAAAAAGACAAACAACCCAATTTAAAATTGGGCAAAAGGATATGAACACGCACATTACTAAAGAAGATATTCAGGCAGCTAATAGATACATGAGAAAATGCTTTTGATCATTAGCCATTAGAGAAATGCAAATTAAACTACGACCAGATTCCATCTCACTCCAACAAGGTTGGTATCAATCCAAAAAACACAAAATAATAAATGTTGGAGAAGCTGAGGAGAGATTCGAATTCTTATACACTGCTGGTGGGAATGTAAAATGGTACAACCACTTGGAAATGTATCTGGCGTTTCCTTAAAAAGTTAGAAATAAAACTACCATAGGACCCAGAAATCCCACTCCTCGGAATATTTCCTAGAGAGATAAGAGCCTTTACACGAACAGATATATACACACCCATGTTCATTACAGCTCTGTTTACAATAGCAAAAAGATGGAAGCAACCAAGGTGTCCATCAACGGATGAATGGGTAAATAAATTATGGTATATTCACGCAATGGAATACTATGCATCGATAAAGAACAGTGATGAATCTGTGAAAAATTTCATAACATGAAGGAACCTGGAAGGCATTGTGCTGAGTGAAATTAGTCAGATGCAAAAGGACAAATATTGTATAAGACCACTATTATAAGATCTTGAGAAATAGTTTAAACTGAGAAGAACACTTTCTTTTGTGGTTAAAAGAGGGGGGAGGGAGGGAGGGTAGGAGAGGGTTATTTACTGATTGGATAGTAGACAAGAACTACTTTAGGTGAAGGGAAGTACAATACTCAATACAGGGAAGGTCAGCTCAACTGAACTGGACGAAAAGCAAAGAAGTTACCTGGGTAAACTGAATGCTTCAAAGTCAGCAGAGCAAGGGCAGATTTTGGGGACTATGGCTCCCGGGGACATCAAAGTCAATTGGCAAAATAAATTGCATTAAGAAAACATTCTGCATCCCACTTTGAACTGTGGCGACTGGGGTTTTAAATGTTAACAAACGTCTGTCTAAGATGCATCAATTGGTCTCAACGCACCTGGATCAAAGAAGAATGAAGAACACCAAGGTCACAAGAGAATTATGAGCCCAACAGACAGAAAGGGCCACATGAACTAGAGACTTACATCATCCTGAGACTAGAAGAACCAGATGGTGCCCGACCACAAACGATGACTGCCCTGACAGGAAGCACAACAGAGAACCCCTGAGGGAGCAGGAGAACAGTGGGATGCAGACCCCAAATTCTCATAAAAAGACCAGATTTAATGGTCTTACTGAGACTGGAAGAATCCCTGTGGTTGTGGTCCCCAAGCCTTCTGTTGGCCCAGGATAGGAACCGTTCCAGAAGTCAACTCATCAGACATGGAAAGGACTGGGCAATGAGTTGGGGAGAGATGCTGATGACGAGTGAGCTACTTGTATCAGGTGGACACTTGAGACTGTGCTGGCATCTCTTGTCTGGAGGGGAGATGGGAGGGTAGAGAGGGTTAGCAACTGGCAAAACGGTCACGAAAGAAGAGACTGGAAGGATTAGACGGAGAGTAAATGGGAGTGTGTCGTAAGGTGTATAGAAGTTTATATGTGACAGACTGACTTGATTTGTAAACTTTCACTTAAAGCACAATAAAAATTATTTAAAATAAAAAAATGAAAAGGAATGCATAAATTTCTATATCCTAAGCATCAGTGACCTGAAATGGAGTGGTATTGGCCTTTTTGAATCAGAGAGTCATATAGTCTACTATGCCGGAAATGACAAATTGAAGGTTAATTGTGTCGCATTCATTGTTAAAAAGAACATTTCAAGATCTATCCTGAAGTACAGCACTGTTAGTGATAGGATAATATCCATACACCTACAAGGAAGACCAGTTAATAGGACTATTATTCAAATTTATAGAAACCACTGATACTGAAGATGAGGAAATTGAAGATTTTTGCCAACTTCTGCAGTCATAAATTGATCAAACATGCAATTAAGATACATTGATTATTAGTCATGATTAGAATATGAAAGTTGGAAATGTAGAGGAAGGATCAGTATTTGGAAAATATTGCCTTCGTGATAGAAATTATGCCAGGGATCACGTGATAGAATTTTGCAAGACTGATGACTTACTCGTTGAAATACCTTTTTTTTTTTTTTTTTTTGACAACATAAACATGGATTTCACCAGATCGAATATACAGGAACTATGTCTGTGGAAAGAGATGGTGGAGAAGCTCAAAATATTAGTCAGAGCGAGGCCAGGGGCTGACAGAAGAACAGACCATCCATTGCTTATATGCAAGTTCAAGTTGAAGCTGAAGAAAATTCAAACAAGTCCATGAGAGCCAAAGCACAACCTTGAGCATATCCCACCTGCATTTAGAGATTATCTCAAGAATAGATACATAGCACACTTATGACCGAAGACCAGACAAGTTGTAAAATGACATGAGGACATCATATATGAAGAAAGCAAGAGATCATTAAAAAGACAGGAAAGAAAGAAAAATCCAAAATGGATGTCAGAAGAGATTCTGAAATTTGCTCTAGAATGTAGAATAGCTAAAATAGATGGAAGAAGTAAAGAAGTAAAAGAGCTGAACAGAAGATTTCAAAGGGCAGCTCAAGAAGACAAAGGAAATTATAATTACTTGTGCAAAGATTTGAAGTTAGAAAACCAAAAGGGAAGAACACATTCATTATTTCTCAGCCTGAAAGAACTGAAAGAAAAATTCAGGCCTTGAGTTGCAATACTGAAGGGTCCTATGACCAAAATATTGAATGATGAATGAAGCATCAATAGAAGATGGAGGTAACATAGAATCACTGTACCAGAAAGAATTGGTTGACATTCAGCTATTTCAGGAGATAGCATGCGATTTACAACCTATGATACTGAAGGATGATGTCCAAGCCGCACCGAAGGCACTGGTGAAAAACAAGGCTCCAGGAATTGGAAGAATACCAAATGAGATACTTCTACAAACAGACGCAACTCTGGAAGTGCTCACTTGTCTCTGCCATGACATTTCGAAGAGAGCTACCTGACCAACCAACTGGAAAAGGTGCATAACGTGCCCATTTCAAAGAAAAATGATGCAATGGAATGCAGAAATTATGGAATAATATCATTAATATCACATGCAGGTATAATTTTGCTAAAGATATTTCAAAAACTGTTGCAGCAGAACATCAAAAGGAAACTGCTAGAAACTCAAACTGGATTCAGAAGAGGATGCAGAACAGGGTTATCACTGCTGACTTGAAATGGATCTTGGCTGAAAGCAGAGAATGCCAGAAATATGTTTACTTGTGTTTTATTGACTACACAAAGGCATGCGAGTGTGTGCAACATAACAAGTTATGGATAGAATTTTGAAGAATGAACATTCCAGAACACTAATTGTGCACATGTGGGAACTGTACATAGATCAAGAGGCAGTAGTTCAAACAGAAAAAGGGCATACAGTGTGGTTTAAAATACGAAAAGGTGCGTGTTAGGGTTTTATCCATTCACCATTCTTATCAAATCTATGTGGTGTGCAAATAATCCAAGAAGTTGGGCTATATGAAGAAGAGTGCAGATTTAGGATTGGAGGAAGACTCACTAACAACTGTCAATATGCAGATGACACAACATTGCTTGTTGAATGTGAAGAGAAATTGTAGTACTTACAGATAAACATCAAAGACTACAGCCTTCAGTGTGGACTACATCTCAACATAAAAAAAAAGACGAAAATCCTCACAACTGGACCAATCAGCAACATCATAATAAATGGAGAAATATTGAAGTTGTCAAGAATTTCATTTTACTTGTATCCACAATCAATGCCCATGGAACCAGCAATCAGTAAATCAAACAACCTATTGCATCGGGCAAATCTGCTGCAAAAGCCCTCTTTAAAGTATGAAAAAAACATTGAGGACTAAGGTGTGCCTGACCCAAGCATGATATTTTCGATATCCTCAAATTCACGTGAAAGCTGAATGATGAATAACTAAGACCAAAAAAAAAAAAAAATTGATGCCTTTGAATAATGGTGTTGGCAAAAAATACTGAATATACCATGGACTGCCAGAAAAATGAATAAATCTGTCTTGAAACAAGAGAGGTTAGCAAAATTTCTTCTTACTGACTTTGTACATGTCATCAGGAGGGACAAGTACATCATGCTTGGTAAAGTAGACAATCAGCGAAAATGAAAAGACCCTCAGTGAAATGGATTGACAGAGGCTGCAACAATGGGCTCAAACATGGAAAGATTGTGAGAATGGTGCAGCATTGGGCAACATTTTGTTCTGCTGTACATGGGAGTGTTATGAGTCGGATCTGACTCCAAGGCACCGGAGCAGCAATTTTATTATTGTTGCTGCCTTGTTTGCTGCCTTTTTGATTATCTTTCTCTATAACCAAAGATGGATTCAGGAATACATGTATCATATCCTCTCAAAAAATAAATAAATAATAATAAAAAAAAAACATTGCCATCAAGTGGGCTCAGACTTTGCTCAACTGAGGCCACAAACACATTCAACAGTCATCCACATCTCAGTGTGACATGGTTCTACTAAAAACTCAACAAACTATCCTCATACAGAGTAACTTAAATAAACCTTTTAATTATAGCCATTTTCTCTGTCTGGTGTCCAGCCACAACTATCCACATGATCACTGTTCAGAGATGACCTCCTCCCAGCCAGGGGTAACCTCCCCACCCTTGGGATTTCTTTAGTTTGATAAATGACAAACCCCAAGACTATGGCTCCCAGACACTCTGCTAACACAAAACTAAGACAATTTCCAAAGCCCATGTTTCTGACAAAGATTAGACAGGTCCATATATATATATACATATAAAAGTCATAACATGCTTCTTTTTTTTAATTTTTATTGTGCTTTAAGTGAAAGTTTACAAATCAAGTCAGTCTCTCACACAAAAACTTATCTACAACTTGCTGCATACTCCCAATTGCTCTCCCCCTAATAAGACAGCCTGCTCTCTCCCTCCACTCTCTCTTTTTATGTCCATTTCATCAGCTTCTAATCCCTTTTACCCTCTCATCTTCCCTCCATGCAGGATATGCCAACATAGTCTCCGGTGTCCACCTGATCCAAGAAGTTCACTCCTCACCAGAATCACTCTCCAATCCATTGTCCAGTCCAATCTCTGCTGAAGACTTGGCTTTCACATGGTTACTGTCCTAAGGCCAGCAGAAGTTCTGAGGGCCATGATCGCCGGGGTCCTTCTAGTCTCAGTCAGACCGTTAAGTTTGGTCTTTTTTTGAGAATTTGGAGTCTGCATCCCACTGCTCTCCTGCTCCCTCAGGGGTTCTCTGTTGTGTTCCCTGTCAGGGCAGTCATCGGTAGTAGCTGGCACCATCTAGTTCTTCTGGCCTTGGGCTGATGTAGTCTCTGGTTTATGTGGCCCTTTCTGTCTCTCGGGCTCGTAATTACTTTGTGTCCTTGGTGTTCTTCATTCTCCTTTGATCCAGGTGGGTTGAGCCCAAATGATGGATCTGGGAAGGTCGCTTGCTAGCGTTTAAGATCCTAGATGCCACTCTCCAAAGTGAGATGCAGAATGTTTTCTTAATAGATTTTATTATGCTGATTAACTTAGATGTTCCCTGAAATGAAGGTCCCCAAACCCCCACCCCTGCTACAATGGCCTTCAAAGCATAATGTTTATTGAGGAAACTTCTTTGCTTTAGGTTTACTCCAGTTGTGCTGACCTCGCCTGTATTGTGTGATGTCTTTCCCGTCACCTAAGTAGTTCTTACTCCTCTCCCACCCTCCCTCCCCACTCTCGTAACCATCAAAGCATATTTTCTTCTGTGTTTAAACTATTTCTCAAGCTCTAATAATAGTGGTCTTATACAATATTTGTCCTTTTGCAACTGACTAATTTCACTTTTCTGGGTTTAATTTCACTCAGTATAATGCCTCCCAGGTTCCTCCATGTTATGAAATGTTTCACAGATTCATCACTGTTTCTTATCGATGCATAGTATTCTATTGTGTGAATATACCATAATTTATTTATCCATTCCTCCTTTGATGGGCACCTTGGTTGCTTCCATGTTTTTGCTATTGTAAACAATGCTGCAATGAACATGGGTGTGCATATATCTGTTCGTGTAAAGGCTCTTATTTCTCTAGGATATATTCCAAGGAATGGGATTGCTGGATCGAATGGTAGCTCTATTTCTAGCTTTTTAAGGAAGCACCAAATAGGTTTCGAAAGTGGTTGTACCGTTTTACATTCCCACCAGCAGTGTAAAAGTGTTCCGATCTCTCCACAGCCTCTTCAACATTTATTATTTTGTGTTTTTTGGATTAATGCCAGCCTTGTTGGAGTGAGATGAAGTCTCATTGTTGTTTTGATTTGCATTTCTCTAATGGCTAATGATTATGAACATTTCGTCATGTGTCTGTTAGCTACCTGAATGTCTCTTTTAGTGAAGTGTCTATTCATATCTTTTGCCCATTTTTTAATTGGGTTGTTTGTCTTTTTGTAGTTGAGTTTTTCCAGTATCACATAGATTTTAGAGATCAGAGGCTGATGGGAAATGTCATAGCTAAAAACAATTTCCCACTCTGTAAGTAATCTTTTTACTCATTTGGTAAAGTCTTTGGATGAGCATAGGTGTTTGATTTTCAGGAGCTCCCAGTTATCTAGCTTTCTTCTGCACTGTTAATAATGTTTTCAATACTGTTTTTGCCATGTATGAGGGCTCCTAACTTTGCCCCTATTTTTTCTTCCATGATATTTATCAGTTTAGATTTTATATTTAGGTCTTCAATTCATTTTGAGCTCTTTTTTGTGCATGGAGTGAGTTATGGGTCTTGTTTCATTTTTATGCGGATGTATATCCAGTTATACCAGCACCATTTCTTAAAAAAGACTGTCTTTTCCCCCTTTAACTGTTTTGGCACGTTTGTCAAATATCAACTGCTCATATGTGGATGGATTTATGTCTGGATTCTCAGTTCTATTCCATTGGTCTATGTATTCGTTGTTGTACCAGTACCAGGCTATTTTGACTACTGTGGTGGTATAATAGGTTTCAAAATCAGGTAGAGTAAGGCCTCCCACTTCGTTCTCCTTTGTCAGTAATGATTTACTTATCCGGGGGCTTTCTCTTCCATATGAAGTTGGCGATTTGTTTCTCCATCTCATTAAAGACGTCACTGGAATTTGGATCGGAATTGCATTGTATTTATACGTGGCTTTTGGTAGAATAGACATTTTTATAATGTTAAGTCTTCTTATTCATGGGCAAGGTATGCTTTTCCACTTATGTAGGTCTCTTTTAGTTTCTTGCAGAGGTGTTTTGTAGTTTTCTTTCTTTGTCTTTTACATTTTGGTAAGATTTATTCCTAAGTGTTTTATCTTCAAGGGGGCTACTGTAAATGGTATTGATTTGGTGATTTCCTCTTTTATGTTCTTTTTGTTGGTGCAGAGGAATGCAAGTAATTTTGTATGTTTGTCTTGTATCCTGGTATTCTGCTGAACTCTTCTATTAGTTTCAGTAGTTTTCTGGAGGATTCCTTAGGGTTTTCTGTGTACACAATCATGTCATCTGCAAATAGAGATACTTTTACTTCTTTCTAGCCAATCTCGGTGCCTTTTATTTCTTTATCTAGCCTAATTGCTCTGGCTAGGACTTCCAGCAGAATGTTGAAAAAGAGCGGTGATAAAGGACATCCTTGTCTGGTTCCCAATCTCAAGGGAAATGTTTTCAGACTCTCTCCATTTAGGATGATGCTGGCTATTGGCTTTGTATAAATGCCCTTTATTATATTGAGAAATTTCCCTTCCATTCCTATTTTGCTGAAAGTTTTTATCATGAATGGGTGTTGAACTTTCTCAAGTGCCTTTTCTGCACAAACTGATAAAACCATGTGATTTTTGCCTTTTGTTTTATTTATATGATGGATTATAGTAATTGTTTTTCTAATGTTGAACCATCCGTGCATACCTGGTATAAATCCCACTTGGTCATGGTGAATTACTTTTTTGATATGTTGTAGAATTCTATTGGCTAAAATTTTGTTGAGGATTTTTGCATCTAAGTTCATGAGGGATGCAGGTGTGTAATTTTCTTTTTTTGTGGTGTCTAACCTGGTTTTGGTATCAGGGATATGCTGGCTTCATAAAACGAGTTTGGGAGTATTCTGTCCTTTTCTATGCTCTGAAATACTTTTAGTAGTAGTGGTGTTAACTCTTCTCTGAAAGTTTAGTAGAACTCTGCAGTGAAGCCATCGGGCCAGGGCTTTTTTTTCTTGGGAGTTTTTTGATTACCTTTTCAATCTCTTTTTTTGTTATGGGTTTATTTAGTTGTTCTACCTCTGTTTGTGTTAGTTTAGGTAGGTATTGTGTTTCTAGGAATTCATCCATTTCTTCTAGGTTTTCAAACTTGTTAGAGTACAATTTTCATAGTAATCTGATACAATTCTTTTAATTTCAGTTGGGTCTGTTGTAATATTGCCCATCTCATTTCTTATTCTGGTTATTTCCTTCCTCTCCTGTTTTTCTTTTTTCAGTTTGGCCGATGGTTTATCAATTTTGTTGGTTTTCTCGAAATCTGGCCTTTGGTTGTTAATTCTTTCAATTGTTTTTCTGTTTTCTATTTTATTCAGGTCTGCTCGAATTTTTATTATTTGTTTTCTTCTGGTGACTGAGGGTTTCTTTTGTTGCTCTTTTTCTATTTGTTCAAGTTGTAGGGATAATTCTTTAATTTTGACCCTTTCTTCTTTTCGTATGTGTGCATTTATTGACATAAATTGACCTCTGAGCACTGCTTTCACTGTGTCCCAGAGGTTCTGATAGGAAGTGTTTCCATTCTCTCTGGATTCTATGAATTTCATTATTCCATCCTTAATGTCTTTTATAATCCAGTCTTTTTTGAGTAGGATATTGTTCAGTTTCCAAGTGTTTGATTTCTTTTCCCTGCTTTTGTCTGTTATTGATTTCCACTTTTATTGCCTTATCGTCAGAGAAGATGGTTTGTAATATTTTGATGTTTTGGATTCTCCTAAGGCTTGCTTTATGACCTAATATGTGGTCTATTCTAGAGAATGTTCCATGCGCACTAGAAAAGAAGGTACACTTGGTTACTGTTGGGTGGAGTGATCTGTATACGTCTATGAGGTCAAGTTGGTTGATTGTGGCATTTAGATCTTCTGTGCCTTTATTGAGCTTCTTTCTAGATGTCCTGTTCTTTTCCGAAAGTGGTGAGTTGAAGTCTCCTACTATTATTGTGGAGCTGTCTATCTCACTTTTCAGTGCTGATTGAGTTTGTTTTAGTATCTTGCAGCCCTGTGATTGGGTGCATAAATATTTAATATGGTTATATCTTCTTGGTATCCCACTCCCACCACTGCCGTCCAGTCTAAAAAAAAATTACTGTCCCTTAAATCATTATATGGTGTTCTTGATTAGCCTTTATGATGGATTTAAATTTAAAGACTATTTTGTCAGAAATAAATATTGCTACCTGTGCTCTTTTTTGATTGTTGTTTTGTTGATATATTTTTTCCATATTTTGAGTTTTCTCTTGTTTTTGTCTCTAAGGTGTGTGACTTGTAGGTAGCTTATAGACAGATCCATTCGGCCACTCTCTGTCTCTTTACTGGTGCATTTAGTCCATTTCCATTCAGCATTAATTATGGATAGGTATGAATTTTTTATGAATTAGTGCTATCGTTTTGATGTCTTTTTTTATGTGTTGTTGACAGTTTCTTTTTCCCACTTAATTTTTTGTGCTGAGTCGATTCTCTTTACATATTGTCCTTTCCTCATATTTGTTGTTGTTGATTTTGTTTCTGCTGAGTCTCTATTTTTTCTTGTATTTTATTTTGATGTTTAAGATAGTTTGTCTCCTTTGTGGTTACTTTGTTATTTACCCCTATTTTTCTAAATTTAAACCTAACTCTTACTTCTTTGTATCACTTTGTCTTCCTCTCCATATGGAAAATCTATCACTACATTTCTCAGTCCCTCTTTATTGTTTTAATGCTGTCTTCTTTTACATATTAACATCACTGTTACCCTCTTCTGAGTGTTTTTTTTTTTAACCTTGATTTATTTTTGAGATTTCCTGTGTGGGTTGACTTCTGATTGCTCTGCCCAGTGTTCTAGCCTTTGGTTGATACCTGATATTATTGATTTTCTAACAAAAGAACTCCCTTTAGTATTTCTTGTAGTTTTGGTTTGGTTTTTACAAATTCACTAAACGTCTGTTTATCTGGAAATGTCCTAATTTCACCTTCATATTTGAGGGAGAGTTTTGCTGGATATAAGATTCATGGCTGGGGATTTTTTTTCATTCAGTTTTTTATGTAAGTCATCCCATCACCTTCTTGTTTGCATGGTTTCTGCAGAGTAGTCCGAGTTTATTCTTATTGGCTCTCCTTTGTAAGTGACTTTTTGTTTATCCTTAGTTGCTCTTAAAATTCTCTATCTTTGATTTTGGCAAGTGTGATTATAATATGTCTTGGTGAAATTCTTTTAACACATACCTTATGTAGAGTTCCATAAGCATCTTGGATAGATGTCTTCTCATCTTTCACGATATCAGGGAAGTTTTCTGCCAACAAATCTTCAACAATTCTCTCTATTTTCTGTTATCCCTCCGTCTTCTGTACTCCAATCACTCATAGGTTATTTCTTTTAATAGAGTCGCACATGATTTTTAAGGTTTCTTCATTTTTTTAAGTTCTTTATCTGATTTTTCTTCAAATATATTAGTGCCAAGTGCTTTATCTTCCAGGTCAGAAATTCTGCCTTCCACTTGTTCAGTTCTGCTCCTCTGAGTTTCTGTTATCTAATTCTGTAATTTTATTGTTAATCTTCCAAATTTCTGATTGCTGTCTATGGATTTTTCCAGCTTATTAAATTTTTCATTATATTCCTGAATAATCTTTTCAATTCCTTCAATTGTTTTACTTGTGTGTTCTTTGGCTTTTTCTGTGTATTGACTCCTTTCCTTCCTGATGTATTCAAGAGTTCTGTATATTAATATTTTGTATTCTGCCTCTGGTAATTCCAGGAATGCACTTTCATCAAGAAGATCCATGGAATCTTTGTTTTGAAAGCTTGCTGAAGTGATTGTGGTCTGTTTCTTTATGTGACTTGATATTGACTAGTCTCTGAGCCATCTATAAGTTATTGTACTAGTTTCTTTTATGTTTGCTTACTGTGTCGTAGCTGCTTGCTTTTTTTGTTTCAATATGCACAGATGGATTGTTTGAGTGAGCTACTTTGATTTTTTTTGCCTTTGGAGTCTGATGTTCTATCCCCAGATGGCTAGAACTGTTATCACGTATATCAGTCTAGGAGTCCATTCACTTTTCTTTTTGAATTCAGCTCAGGTGTCCAGGTAGCTGATCATCAAGTGTGTGGTACAGGTGATGTCCTACAGTCTTAGAAGGGCAGGGGTGATTGGTGTAGGTACCAGTATCTGGTTGCACCAGGGGGTCACTTTCTGAACAAAGGCTGAGGGCTGAGAATCATCCCCCACATGTCTCTGGGGAAAGCATGTCCTTGTTCCCTAGAGCATACCAGTGGATGGGTCCTGCAGGGGGTCCATGGGCACCCACTGTTTCTGATTGTAAGGACTGGGAGGTACCAGTTATCCTTGGACCCCCGTAGTGGGTGGCTGGGTGACCCGAGTGGAGCTACCAGTCCTTAGGTCCCTAATATGGGTAGGTGAGGACCCTGTTTAATAGGCAAAGCAACGTCAAACTTCAAACACCCACCTCTCCACCG
Source organism: Loxodonta africana (assembly GCF_030014295.1). Lineage (NCBI taxonomy): Eukaryota > Metazoa > Chordata > Mammalia > Proboscidea > Elephantidae > Loxodonta > Loxodonta africana. The sequence continues at coordinate 1,469,690 of NW_026975036.1, forward strand.
CACAGCTGTAACAGTTGTAGTCTGCCAACAAGTGTCTAATCTCCTGAAATAGGTCCTCACAAGTCCAACCATAGGGGAAAGGTACTCAAATTCCACGGACTGTTTATGCCTGGACAGGAGCCGCTTCTGTCCTGAGCTCCCATGGTTAGTGGAGCTGGCAAATTATCTTTTTCCCCCAGTTGCAAATTTATTCCTTCTCCAAGGCTGGGAGGATGGCTATAGACACTCAACAGGGCCTATCTCAGGCCCAGGGAATTCAGTCACTGAAACTGGAGTTGGAGCAGGGGGATATAGTAAAATGTATGCAAGTACTTAGCTTTTGCTGAGAGAGCTGTTCTTCTCTGGTTCTGGAGGTGTGAGTAGGCTGTGTGGCTGGGTGTTTCACCCTGAGAAAACTGCAGCCAAACGCTAGTGCCAGCCCACCACCACAGCTCCCAGGAATGGTGCCTAAGGGTTCCCTGCGATTCAGGTCCGGAAACTCCTCTCTGCTTCTCAGCCATCCCTTCCTCTTCCTGCCTCTCAGTTCATCTTCTAAGCTTGCTTTTGATGCTCAGGGCTCCTAGCTTGTCATAAATATACTCGTTTTGATTTCTTTTTTGAGGTCTTTGTTGTAAAGAGGGCTCGCTGGAAGCTCTGTCTATTCCACCACCTTGGCTCTGCCTCCATAAAGTGCTTCTTTTTTTTTAAATAATTTTTATTGTGCTTTAAGTGAAAGTGTACGAATCAAGTCAGTCTGTCAACATAAGCCTATATACACCTTACTACATACTCCCATTTACTCTCCCGCTGATGAGTCAGCCCGCTCCCTCCCTCCAGTCTCTCCTTTCGTTACTGTTCCGCCAGTTTCTAACCCTTTCTACCCTCCCATCTTGCCTCCAGACAGGAGATGCCAAAGCAGTCTCAAGTGTCCACCTGATACAAGTAGCTCACTCTTCATCAGCATTTCTCTCCAACCCATTGTCCAGTCCTTTCCATGTCTGATGAGTTGTCTTTGGGAATGGTTCCTGTCCTGGGCCAACAGAAGGTTTGGGGACCATGGCCGCCGGGATTCTTCTAGTCTCAGTCAGACCATTAAGTATGGTCTTTTTATGAGAATTTGGGGCCTGCATCCCACTGTTCTCCTGTTCCCTCAGGGGTTCTCTGTTGTGCTCCCTGTCAGGGCAGTCATCGGTTGTGGCCAGGCACCATCTGGTTCTTCTAGTCTCAGGATGATGTAAGTCTCTAGTTCATGTGGCCCTTTCTGTCTCTTGGGCTCATAATTGTCTTGTGACCTTGGTGTTCTACATTCTTCTCTAATCCAGGTGGGTTGAGACCCGTTGATGCATCTTAGATGGCCGCTTATTAGCTTTTAAGACCCCAGACGCCACACTTCAAAGTGGGATGCAGAATGTTTTCATAATAGAATATATTTTACCAATTGACTTAGAAGTCCCCTTAAGCCATAGTCCCCAAACCCTCTCCCTTGCTCCACTGACCTTCGAAGCTTTCAGTTTATCCCGGAAACTTCTTTGTTTTTGGTCCAGACCAGTTGAGCTGACCTTCCCTGTATTGACTATTGTCCTTCCCTTCACCTAAAGTAGTTCCTGTCTACTAATTAATCAGTAAATAATCCTTTCGCACCTTCCCTCCCTCCCCTCCTCAACCACAAAAGAATGTGTTCTTCTCACTTTATATTATTTCTCAAGATCTTATAATAGTGGTCTTATACAATATTTGTCCTTTTGCCTCTGACTAATTTCGCTGAGCATAATGCCTTTCAGGTTCCTCCAGGTTATGAAATGTTTCAGAGATTCTTCACTGTTCTTTATCGATGCGTAGTATTCCATTTTGTGAATATACCATGAAATATTTAACCATTCATCCGTTGATGGACCCCTTGGTTGCTTCCAGGTTTTGTTATTGTAAACAGTGCTGCAATAAACATTGGTGTGCATATATCTGTTCGTGTAAAGACTCTTATTTCTCTAGGGTATATTCCGAGGAGTGGGATTTCTGGGTTATATGGTAGTCCTATTTCTAACTTAAAAAAAAAAAAAAAAAAACTTCAGATAGATTTCCAAAGTGGTTGTACCATTTTACGTTCCTACCAGCAGTGTATAAGAGTTCCAATCTCTCCCCAGCCTCTCCAACATTTATTATTTTGTGTTTTTTGGATTAATGCCAGCCTCGTTGGAGTGAGATGGAATATCATTGTAGTTTTCATTTGCATTTTTCTAATGGCTAATGATCGAGAGCATTTTCTCATGTATCTGTTAGCTGCCTGAACATCTTCTTTAGTGAACTGCGTGTTCATATCCTTTGCCCACTTCTTGATTGGGTTGTTTGTCTTTTTGTGGTTGAGTTTAACAGAATAATATAGATTTTAGAGATCAGGCGCTGATGTCATAGCTGAAAATTTTTTCCCAATCTTAGGTGGTCTCTTTACTCTTTTGGTGAAGTCTTTAGATGAACATAGGTGTTTGATTTTTAGGAGCTCCCAGTTATGTGGTTTCTCTTCATCATTTTTGGCAATGTTTTGTATTCTGTTTATGCCTGGTATTAGGGCTCATAATGATGTCCCTATTTTTTCTTCCATGATCTTTATCATTTTAGTCTTTATGTTTAGGTCTTTGATCCACTTGGAGTTAGCTTTTGTGCATGGTGTGAGGTATGGGTCCTGTTTCATTTTTTTGCAAATGGATATCCAGTTATGCCAGCACCATTTGTTAAAAATGCTATCTTTTCCCCAATTAACTGACACTGGGCCTTTGTCAAATATCAGCTGCTCATACGTGGATGGATTTATATCTGGGTTCTCAATTCTGTTCCATTGGTCTATGTGCCTGTTGTTGTACCAATACCAGGCTGTTTTGACTACTGTGGCTGTATAATAGGTTCTAAAATCAGGTAGAGTGAGGCCTTCCACTTTCTTCTTCTTTTTCAGTAATACTTTACTTATCTGGGACTTCTTTCCCTTCCATATGAAGTTGGTGATTTGTTTCTCCATCATTAAAAAATGTCATTGGAATTTGGATCAGAAGCGCATTGTATGTATAGATGGCTTTTGGTAGAATAGACATTTTTAGTATGTTAAGTCTTCCTATCCATGAGCAAGGTATGTTTTTCCACTTATGTAGGTCCCTTTTAGTTTCTTGCACTAGTACTTTGTAGTTTTCTTTGTATTGGTCTTTTACATCCTTGGTAAGATTTATTCTTAAGTATTTTATCTTCTTGGGGGCTACTGTGAATGGTATTGAGTTGGTGATTTCCTCTTCGATATTCTTTTTGTTGATCTGGAGGAATCCAAGTGATTTTTGTATGTTTATCTTGTAACCTGAGACTCTGCCGAACTCTTCTATTAGTTTCAGTAGCATTCTGGAGGATACCTTCGGGTTTTCTGTGTATATGATCATGTCATCTGCAAATAGAGATAATTTTCCTTTTTCCTTGCCAATCCGGATGCCCTTTATTTCTTCGTCTAGCCTAATTGCTCTGGCTAGGACCTCTAGCACAAAGTTGAGTAAGAGCAGTGATAAAGAGCATCCTTGTCTGTTTCGTGTTCACAAGGGAAATGCTTTCAGTCTCTCTCCATTTAGAATGATGTTGGTTGTTGGCTTTGTATAGATGCCCTTTATTATGTTGAGGAATTTTCCTTCAATTCCTATTTTGCTGAGAGTTTTTATCATGAATGGGTGTTGGACTTTGTCAAATGCCTTTTCTGCATCAATTGATAAGATCATGTGGTTTTTGTCTTTTGTTTTATTTGTATGGTGGATTACATGAATGGTTTTTCTAATATTAAACCAACCTTGCATACCTGGTATAAATCTCATTTGGTCGTGGTGGATTATTTTTTTGATATGTTGTTGAATTCTCTTGGCTAGAATTTTGTTGAGGATTTTTGCATCGATGTTCAGATATAGGTGTGTAATTTCATTTTTTTGTGATGTCTTTACCTGGTTTTGGTATCAGGGAGATGGTGGCTTCATAGAATGAGTTAGGTAGTATTCAATCATTTTCTATGCTTTGAAATACCTTTAGTAGTAGTGGTGTTATCTCTTCTCTGAAAGTTTGGTAGAACTCTGCGGTGAAGCCGTTCAGGCCAGGGCTGTTTTTGGTTGGGAGTTTTTTGATTACCTTTTCAATCTCGTTTTTTGTTATGGGTCTATTTAGTTGTTCTACTTCTGATTTTGTGTTAGTTTAGGTAGGTAGTGTTTTTCTAGGAATTCATCCATTTCTTCTAAGCTTGCAAATTTGTTAGAGTACTATTTTTCATAATAATCTGATATGACTCTTTTAATTCACTTGGGTCTGTTGTGCTATGACCCATCGTGTTTCTTATTTGGGTTATTTGTTTCCTTTCCTGTATTTCTTTAGTCAGTCTGGCCAATGGTTTATCAATTTTGTTAATTTTATCAAGGAACCAGCTTTTGGCTTTGTTAATTCTTTCAGTTGTTTTTCTGTTCTCTAATTCCTTTAGTACGGCTCTGATTTTTATTATTCGTTTTCTTCTGGTGCCTGATGGATTCTTTTGTTGTTCGCTTTCTATTTGTTCAAGTTGTAGGAACGGTTCTCTGATTTTGGCTCTTTCTTCTTTTTGTATGTGTGCATTTATCGATATAAATTGACCTCTGAGCACTGCTTTTGCTGTGTCCCAGAGGTTTTGATAGGAAGTGTTTTCATTCTCATTGCGTTCTACAAATTTCTTTATTCCCTGCTTAATGTCTTCTATAACCCAGTCTTTTTTGAGCAGGGTATTGTTCAGTTTCCAAATATTTGATTTCTTTTCCCTGATTTTTCTGTTATTGATTTCCACTTTTATGGCCTTCTGGTCTGAGAAGATGCTTTGTAATATTTCGATGTTTTGGATTCTGCAAAGGATTGTTTTATGACCTAATATGTGATCTATTCTACAGAATGTTCCATGTGCACTAGAAAAAAAAGTATACTTTGCAGCTATTGGGTGGAGTGTTCTGTATAAGTCTATGAGGTCAAGTTGGTTGGTTGTAGCAATTAGGTCTTCCGTGTCTCTACCGAGCTTCTTTCTGGAAGTCCTATCCTTCTCCAAAAGAGGGATGTTGAACTCTCCTACTATAATTGTGGAGGTGATATCTCACTTTTCAGTTCTGTTAAAGTTTGTTTTATGTATATTGCAGCCCTGTCATTGAGTGCATAAATATTTAATATGGTTATATCTTCCTGGTCTGTTGTCCCTTTGATCATTATTTAGTGTCCTTCTTTCTCCTTTGTGGTGGATTTAATTTTAAAGTCTATTTTGTCAGAAATTAATATTGCTACTCCTGCTTTTTTTTGCTTGTTGTTTGCTTAACATATTTTTTTCCATCCTTTGCGTTTTAGTTTGTTTTCTATCTCTAAGTCTAAGGTGTGTCTCTGGTAGGCAGCGTATACGTGGATCGTGTTTCAATATCCAGTCTGAGACTCTCTGTCTCTTTATTGGTGCATGTAGTCCATTTACATTCAGCGTGATTATACATAGGTATGTGTTTAGTGTTGTCATTTTGATGCCTTTTTGTGTGTGTTGCTGACAATTTCATTTTTCCACATACTTTTTTGTGCAGAGACGTTTTTCTTTGTAAGTTGTGTGTTCCTCATTTTCATAGTAGTTCGCTTTATGTTTGCTGAGTCTTTATGTTTGTCTTGGTTTTTATTTTGAGTTATGGAATTGTTATACCTCTTTGTGGTTACCTTAATATTTACCCCTATTTTTCTAAGTAAAAACCTAACTTGTATCGTCCTATATCGCCTTTTTGCCTCTACATATGGCAGTTCTGTGCCTCCTGCATTTAGTCTCCGTTTTTGATTATTGTGATCTTTTACATAATGACTTCAATAATTCCCTGTTTTGAGCATTTTTTTCTTGTTAAAATAAATCTTAATTTGCTTTTGTGATTTCCTTATTTGAGTTGATATCAGGATGTTCTGTTCTATGACCTTGTATTGTGCTGGTATCTGATATTATTTGTTTTCTGACCAAACAATTTCCTTTAGTATTTCTTGTAGCTTTGGTTTGGTTTTTGCAAATTCTCTAAGCTTGTGTTTATCTGTAAATGTTTTAATTTCACCTTAATATTAGAGAGAGAGTTTTGCTGGATATATGATCCTTGGCTGGCAGTTTTTCTCCTGCAGTGCTCTATATATGTCATCCCATTGCCTTCTTGATTGCATGGTTTCTGCTGAGTAGTCTGAACTTACTCTTATTGATTCTCCTTGGTAGGAAAACTTTCTTTTATCCCTGGCTGCTTTTAAAGTTTTCTCTTTATCTTTCATTTTGGCTAGCTTGACGATAATATGTGTTGGTGATTTTCTTTTTGGATCAATCTTATATGGGGTTCAATGAGTATCTTGAATAGATATCTTTTCGTCTTTCATGATGTCAGGGAAGTTTTCTGCCAACAAATCCTCCACTCTTCTCTCTGTATTTTCTGTTATCCCTCCCTGTTCTGGAACTCCAATTGCACACAAGTTATTCTTCTTGACAGAGTCCCACATGATTCTTAGGGTTTTTTCATTTTTTTAAATTCTTTTATCTGATTTTTCTTCAACTTTATTGGTGTCAATTGCATTATCCTCCAGCTCCCCCACTCTGCATTCCAATTGCTCGATTCTGCTCCTCTGACTTCCTATTGAGTTGTCTAATTCTGTAATTTTACTGTTAATCTTTTGGATTTCTGAATCCTGTCTATGGATTCTTGCAGCTTATTAATTTTTCTACTATGTTCTTGTATAATCTTTTTTTGTCCTTTTTTGTTTTAATAATTTTTATTGAGCTTTAAGTGAACATTTACAAATCAAGTCAGTCTGTCACATATAAGCTTATGTACACCTTACTCCATACTCCCACTTACTCTCCCCCAATGTGTCAGCCTGCTCCCTCCTTCCAGTCTCTCCTTTCATGACAATTTTGCCAGTTTCTAACCCTCTCTACCCTCCTATCTCCCCTCTAGACAGGAGATGCCAACACAGTCTCAAGTGTCCACCTGATACAAGTAGCTCACTCTTCATCAACATCATTCCCCAACCCCTTGTCCAGTCCCTTCCATGTCTGATGAGTTGTCTTCAAGAATGGTTCCTGTCCTGGGCCAACAGAAGGTTTGGGGACTATGACCACCAGGATTCCTCTAGTCTCAGTCAAACCATTAAGTATGGTCTTTTTATGAGAATTTGGTTTCTGCGTCCCACTGATCTCCTGGTCCCTCAGGGGTTCTCTGTTGTGCTCCTTGTCAGGGCAGTCATCGGTTGTGGCCGGGCACCATCTGGTTCTTCTAGTCTCAGGATGATGTAAGTCTCTAGTTCATGTGGCCCTTTCTGTCTCTTGGGCTCTTAGTTATCGTGTGACCTTGGTGTTCTTCTTTCTCCTTTGATCCAGGTGGGTTGCGACCAATTGATGCATCTCAGACGGCCATTTGTTAGCATTTAAGACCCCAGACACCACATTTCAAAGTGGGATGCAGAATGTTTTCATAATAGAATTCTTTTTCCAATTGATTTAGAAGTCCCCTTAAGCCGTAGTCCCCAAACCCTTGCTCCGCTGACCTTTGAAGCATTCAGTTTATCTCGGAAACTGCTTTTGGTCCAGTCCAGTTGAGCTGACCTTCCCTTTTATTGAGTATTGTCCTTGCCTTCACCTAAAGTAGTTCTTATCTACTAAGTAATTACTAAATAACCCTCTCCCACCCTCCCTCCCTCCCCCCTGGTAACCACAAAAGTATGTGTTCTTCTCAGTTTATACTATTTCTCAAGCTCTTATAATAGTGGTCTTATACAATATGTGTCCTTTTGCCTCCGACTAATTTCACTCAGCGTAATTCCTTCCAGGTTACCCCGTGTTATGAAATGTTTCACAGATTCTTCTCTGTTCTTTATCGATGCGTAGTATTCCATTGTGTGAATATACCACAATTTATTCAACCATTCATCCATTGATGGACACCTTGGTTGCTTCCAGCTTTTTGCTACTGTAAACAGAGCTGCAATAAACATTGGTGTGCATATATCTGTTTGTGTGAAGGCTCTTATTTCTCTAGGGCATATTGAATAATCTTTTTGATTTCTTCAACTGCTTTATCAGTGTGTTCCTTGGCTTTTTCTGTAGATTGCCTTTTTTCATTTTTGAGGTCATCCCTGATGTCTTGAAGCTTTGTGTAAATTAGTTTTTTATATTCTGCATCTGGCAATTCCAGGATTCTATCTTCATTTGGGAAAGATTTTGATTCTTTAATTGGGGAGTTGGTTTTTATTTTTTAGAATCAATCATTTTCTGCTTCTTTATGTGGCTTGATATTGACTGGTGTCTCTGAGCCATCTATCAGATATTGTAATGTTTTCTTTGATATTTGCTCACTGAGTCTTATCTTTTTTTGTTTTCTTTCAATATACATAGATGGACTACTAGATTGTGCTGTCTTTATTATTGTAGCCTTTGAATCACTTATGTTCTGTTTCCAGCTGGTTTGGGCTGTTACCAGATATATAAGCCTAAGAGTCTATTCACTATTCTTGAGTAGAATCTGATTTTCAGTCACCAAGTGTGTGGTGTAGACTGTCACCTATTCCCCTTAGAGGAGTAGTGGTGATAGTTGTGTGCACCAGATTCTAGTAGCAGCAGGGGGTCACATTCCGGGGGGGGCAGGATGCTGACAGGCTTCCCCCAAGTGCCAGTGAGGTAGGTGTGTCTCTATTCCTAAAGTACTTTGGTCGGTGGGATCTTCAGCTGTACCTTAGGCTCCCAATGCATATACCTCTACAGATTGGTGGATGTCACTATCCTCAGACTCCTTTGGCAGGAGGCTAGGTGGTTTGGTTGGACCTTCAGCCCTCAGTTCCCTGTTGTGGGTCAGTGAGGTCTCTGTTTTATAGGTAGAGATATCAGACCTGGGAAACTTGTCTTTCCAGTAATCTGCTAAAGCAATCACAGGCAGATCACTATCAGAATTGCCTTTGCATTATAATAGCCACCTTGTTCCCTGTAGGGATGAAAGCCCAAGACTGTGGATCTGATATGCTTGGCTGGAGCAGGTTCTCTTTTTTAATCCAATTTCGGGAAGTCAGGGAAAGATTTTTGGTCCCTCGGTTTTTTGTAGCTGCTTCTTAGGGCAGGAGAATGGGTTAGGAAAAGGTAATATATATATATACATATATATATGTATACATATATATATGTATACATATATATATATATACAGCAGAGCACTTCACTCTCTGGCCCAGGAAATTCCAATGTTAATGAAGCTTCCTGGGAATGGGAGGGGAAGGTTCAGATAGATAGGAGAGAGTAAGCACCCAGGAATAAAGACAAAGTTACTTATCTTGGTTGGTGATTACTGTTTAATCTGAGATTCTGGAGGGGCATGTAGCCTGTGTGTGTTGGCTGGGTCGAGATTGCCCCCAAGGGTCAGGCCCATGTCCTGTGCTTGTGCTGTCTCAGAAGCCGTGGTCAGTTCCTCCACTCCCAGTCCAAAGCCCAGTGCCAAGGTTCCCCGGCTGGGATGCCACACTCCAGTCTCCAATACCAGTCGGTGCCTCCCGGTGACTTCTCCTCCTGTTAGCTGCATCACTGAGCTGCCTGTGTGCACTGGCTGGGCTTCCCCCGAGGTCACTTCTGTGGGCTAGGGATGCATCCCATGTTTGTGCCATCTCAGGATGCTGTGCTCAGCTCCCTTGAGCCTGATCCAAAGCCGGGCACCAAGGTTTTCTGGCTGGGACGCTGGCTCCAGGCTCCAAAAACAGTTGCTGCTTCCCTGTGGTTTCTCATTCTCTTGTTAGCCCCGTCAATGTGCAGCCTGCTTGCGCTGGCTGAGTCTCTACTGAGGTTACCCCGGGGGCTAGGGGTTAGGGCTGTATCCTGTGCTTGCCCCACCTCTGCAAGCCGCATTCAGCCCCGCCACTCGGCACCTGCGAACACGAGGGCTCAAGGCTGTGGCGCGGTTAGCCACTTCCAGAAGCGGTCGCTGCTTCAGGGTGCAGCTTTTTGGCCCCGTCACTCAGGCCAACTCTTTAGATCTGTGTTTGATGGTCAGGGTTCGTAGATTGTCATGTATGTGATTGATTCATTTGTTTTTCTGAGTCTTTGTTGCAAGAGGGATCCGAGGTAGCTTCTATCTTGTCAGCCATCTGGGCCCCACCCTCCATAAAGTGCTTCTTACTCAATTAAATACAGGAGACCAAATAGGCACCTTCTGTCAAAAAGCAAGATGAGAAAGAAGGGGGGGACAGGAACTGAATGAATGGACACAGGGAACACAGGTTGGAAAGGGGGAGTGTGTTGTCGTGTTGAGAAGACTGCAACCAATGTCACAAAACACTACTGTATAAATTTTTGAGTGAGAAATTAACTCGAGCTATAAACTTTCACCTAAAGCACAATAACATTAAAAAAATGTAAATTAATGCTTTGAGGACATTTTTTGTAAATCTGTGGAATTCAATTGTGTTAATTATGTTCATTTTTTAATAATTTGTTGTCTTTTCAAACTGAAAGTAGATAATCCAGCACCGTCCACACTTTGGCCAATTCAACATTCCTGAACACCATCAGTATAAGTGGAAGAAAAAGCAAGTATATAGAGTCCAAATTTTCTTAGTAGTTAACAGGAGAGGTCAGAGATAGCAAAATAGAGGGACTCATTCTGGTAAGGGTGATGATAGTTGAACAACATGACAAATGTAATGTCACTGAATTGTACATGTGAAGAATGTTGAAATACAAAATGTCTTGTAACATATATATTTACCACACACACACACACACACACAAAATAGCAGAGTAGGTCCCTGAATCTCATTTTTGTAAAAATTACATGTTTGTATTTGTTTGTTTTCAGAAACAATTTGAGCCTTCCACTTGATGACAGAGTAGTGTAGTACATAGCCAAATTTTGATGGGCTGGCTATAGCACAGTTCATGACGAAGAGCTCAGATTGCATGGTATCACCATATGCTTACAAGGAACACCAGTTAATAAGACTATAATTTAAATTAAAGAACCAACCACAAATGCAAATAATGAGGAAATTGAAGATTTTAGTGAACTGCTGATGTCTGAAATTGATCAAACATACAATCAGAAGGCAGTGGTAATTACTGATGATTGGAATATGAAAGCCGGAAACAGAGAAGAAGGATAAAGTGTTGGAAAATACATCCTTGGTGATAGGAACCATGCCAGAGATCACATAATAGAATTCTGTAAGACCAATGACTTATTCATCTAAATATTTTTTTCAATAACAAAATGACGACTATACACCTGGATTTTGCCAGATGCATTATGTGAGAATCAAATCAACTACATCTGTGGAAAGGGATGATGGAGAAGCTTGATTATTATCAGTCAAGTAAATCCAGGGACCGAACGTGGAATAGACCATCAATTGCTCATAAGCAAGCTCATGATGAAGCTGAAGAAAATCAAAGCAAGCCCATGAAAGCAAAAGTACAATCTTGAGTACATCCTGCCTGACTTTACAGACCATGTCAAGGATAGATTTGATGCATTGAACTCTAATTTCTGAAGGCCGGAAAAGTTGTGTGATGACATCAAGGACATCGTACATGAAGAAAGTAAGAGATTATTAGAAAGATGGGGAAAAAAAAAGGATGTCAGAAGAGAGTATGAAACTTGCTCCTTAGCAGAATACTGAAAGTGAACTGAGGAACTTATAAGAGCTAAACAGATTTCAAAGTGTGGCTCAAGAAGACAAGGTGAAGTAGTATAATTTAGTGTGAAAAGACCTTGCATTAAAAAACTAAAAGGGAACAATGTGATTGGCATTTCTAAGCTGAAGAAATTGAAGATAATACTGAATCTTTGAGTCATATTATTGAAGAATTCTATAGGCAAAGTATTGAATGACACAGAAAGCATCAAAAAACAGTGGAAGTAATACACAGAGTCACTTTACCAAAAATAATCGATTGACATTCAACTATTTCAGGAAGTACCACATGATCAGGAACCATTGGTACTCAGGGAACAAATCCAAGCCTTACAGAAGACACTGGCAAAAAACAAGGCTCTAGGACTAGACGGAATACCAATTGAAATGCTTCAACAAATAGATGCAACTCTTGAAGTGCTTACTCATCTAAGTCAAGAAATTTAGAAGACAGCTAACCTAGACAACCAACTAGACAAGAGCTATATTCATGGCCATTCCAAAGAAAGGTTATCAAAGGAAATGTGGGAATTATTGAACAATATCATTAGTATAACATGATAGCAAAATTTTGCTATAGAGTTAATGTAATTGATACTACTAAGCTATAGACTGGAAAAAGGTTGAATTGGCAAATGTTGTGTGTCTTAGTTATCTAGTGCTGCTATAACAAAAATATCACAAGTAGGTGACTTTAAAATACAGAAATTTATTTTCTCACAGCTTAGAAGGGTATAAGTCCTAATTCAGGGTGCCTGCTCTAGTAGAGCAAACCCTGGTGGTGTGGTGTTTAAGTGCTACAGCTGCTAACCAAAAGGTCAGCAGTTTGAGTCCACCAGTGCTTCTTGGAAACTCTATGGGGCAGTTCTACTCTGTCCTATAGGGTTGCTTGCTATGAGTCAGAATCAACTTGACAGCAATGGGTTTGGGCTGTAGTGGAAGGATTTCTTTCTTTTGGAACTGAGGAAAGGTCCCTATTCCTTGGTTCCTTGGAGATATTCATGTAGCTTTATCTCTCCTTCCTTGCTTAATTTGCTCTTTCTCATACCAAAAAAAAAAAAGTTGATTCTGACTCATATTGACCCTACAGGACAGAGTAGAACTGCCCCATAATGTTTCCAAGGAGTAGCTGGCAGATTTGTACTACGGACCTTTTGGTTAGTGCCTGAACTCTTAACCACTGTGCCATCAAGAGAGGTTTAAGACACACCCAAGATATCGATTAAATAGTGCCTCACTAACATAACAAAGAAACCCATTCCCAAATGGGATTATAAATTCAGGCATACCCAAAACTCATTGCAGTCAAGTGGATTCCAACTCATAGTGACCCTATAGGACAGAGTACAACTACCCCGTAGAGTTTTCAAAGCTGTAACCTTTACCGGAGCAGACTGCCACATCTTTCTCCAGAAGAGCAAGTGGGTTTAAACTGCCGACCTTTTGGTAAACAGCAGAGGATTTAACCACTGTACCACCAGGCTCCTTCTAACAACAGGTATGGGGTTAATCTTTACAATGTGTATTTTTGGAGGACACAATTCAATCCATAACTCTGTGTGTATATAAACGTGTGTATATAATATATGTATATATATTTATATATATATGTATTTGTAAAACAAACAGTAACTGGCTGCTAAGGCAATTTTTTATGTCAAGAAAACACTTCATGGGATTTATTTTCTTGATGTGAAGGTTTAGGGGGATGGTTTCAGTCCATGGAAGCAACAGTCAAGATAGAAAGCTGTATTACTTTGAGCAAATCTGCTGCAAAAGACAGCTTTGAAATGTTAAAAAAAACAAACATATCACTTTGATGACAAAGAACTGCCTGACCCAAGCCATGATATTTTTAATTGCCCTCCTAGGCTTGTGAAAGCAGGATATTGTAAAAGGAAGATCAAAAATGAATTGATATAACCATATTAAATATTTATACACCCAATGAAAGGGCTTCAAGATACATAAAACAAACTCTAACAGTATTGGAAAGTGAGATAGACAGCTCCACAATAATAGTAGGAGACTTTAACACACATCTTTCAGTGAAAGACAGAACATCAAGAAAGAAGCTCAATAAAGACATGGAAGATGTAAATGCCACAATCAACCAACCTGACCTCATAGACATATACAGAACACTCCATCAAACACTAGCCAAGTATATTTTCTTTTCCAACACACATGGAACATTCTGTAGAATAGACAACATATTAGGTCATAAAGCAAACCTTAACAAAATCAAAAACATTGAAATGTTACAAAGCATCTTCTCTGACCATAATGCACAAAAGTAGAAATCAACAATGGGAAAAGAAATCAAACGCTTGGAAATTCAACAATATCCTGGTAAAAAATTACTGGGTTATAGAAGACATTAAGGATGGAATAAAGAAATTCATAGCCTCCAGTGAGAATGAAAACACTTCCTTTCAGAACCTTTGGTACACAGCAGAAGCAGTGCTCAGAGGTCAATTAACATCAATAAATGCACACATAGAAAAAGAAGAAAGGGCCAAAACCAAAGAATTATCCCTACAACTTGAACATACAGAAAGAGAGCAACAAAAGAAACCCTCAGGCACCAGAAGAAGCAAATAATAAAAATTAGAGCAGAATTAAATGAAATAGAGAACAGAAAAACAACTAAAAGATTTAACAAGACCAAAAGCCAGTTCCTTGAAAAAATAAACAAAATTGATAAGCCATTGGCCAAACTGACAAAAGAAAGACAGAAGAGGAAGCAAATAAAGCGAGTAAGAAATAAGATCGGTGATATCACAGCAGACCCAGCTGAAACTGGAAGAATCATATCAGATTACCATGAAAAATTGTACTCTAACAAATTTGAAAACCTGGAAGAAATGGATGAATTTCTAGAAACACACTACCTACCTAAACTAACACAAACAGAGGTAGAACAACTAAATAAACCCATAACAAAAGAAGAGATTGAAAAGGCAACGAAAATCTCCCCCCCAAAAAAAGCACTGGCCTGGACAGCTTCCTTGTAGAGTTCTTTGAAACTTTCAGAGTAGCATTAACAACACTACTAGAGGCATTTCAGAGCATAGAAAAGGACGGACTACTCCCAAACTCATTCTATGAAGCCAGCATATCCCTGATACCAAAACCAGGTAAAGATACCACAGAAAAAGAAAATTACAGACCTATATCCCTCATGAACACAGATGCAAAAATCCTCCACAAAATTCTAGCCAATAGAATTCAACAACATATCAAAAAAATAATTCACTGTGACCAAGTGGGATTCATATCAGGTTTGCAGGGATGGTGCAACATTAGAAAAACAATTAATGTAATCCATCACATAAATAAAACAAAAGACAGAAATCACGTGGTTTTATCAGTTTGTGCAGGAAAGGCATTTCACAAAATTCAACACCAATTCATGATAAAAACTCTCAGCAAAATAGGATTACAAGGAAAATCCGTCAACATAAAAAAGGCCATTTATGCAAAGCCAACGACCCACATCATCCTAAATGCAGAAAGTCTGGAAGCATTGCCCTTGAGATCGGGAACCGGACAAGGATGTCCTTTATCACCACTTTTACTCAACATTGTGCTGCATGTCCTAGCCAGAGCAATCAGGCTAGGTAAAGAAATAAATGGCATCCAGATTGATAAGGAAGAAAAAAAAAAAATCAAACCCAGTGCCCTCGAAACGATTCTGACTCATAGTTACCCTATAGGACAGAGTAGAAGTGTCCCAAAGAGTTTCCAAGGAGCACCTGGCAGATTTGAACTGCTGACCCTTTGGTTACCAGCTGTAGCACTTAAGCACTGCACCACCAGGGTTTCCATTGATAAGGAAGAAGTGAAAGTATCTCTATTTGCAGATGACATAATCTTATAAGCAGAAAACCCTAAAGAATCCTCAAGAAAACTACTGAAACTATTAGAAGAGTTCAGCAGAGTATCTGAAAACAAGATAAACATACAAAAATTAGTTGGATTGCTTTACACCAACAAAGAGAACATTGAAGAGGAAATCATCAAATCAATGCCATTTACAGTAGCCCCCAAGAAGATAAAATACTTAGGAATAAATCTAACCAGAGACATAATAGACCTATATATATATAAAAAAAAACTACAAGACACTACTGCGAGAAACCAAAAGAGACCTACATAAGTGGAAAAACATACCTTGCTCATGGACAGGAAGACTTAACATTGTAAAAATGTCTATTCTACCAAAAGCCATCTATAGATACAATGCAATTCCCATCCAAATTCCAGCGACACTTTTTAATGAGATGGAGAAACAAATATCAACTTCATATGGAAGGGAAAGAGGCCCCGGATAAGTAAAGCATTAGTGAATAAGAAGAACAAAGTGGGAGGCCTCACTCTATCTGATTTTAGAACCTATTATACTGCCACAATAGTCAAATAAAGCCTGGTAAAACAACGGACACATAGACCAATGGAACAGAATTGAGAATCCAGACATATACCCATCCACATATGAGCAGCTGATATTTGACAAAGTCCCAAAGTCAGTTAAATGGGGAAAAGACAGTTTCTTTAACAAATGGTGCTGGCATAACTAGATATCCATCTGCAAAAAAAATGAAACAAGACCCATAACTCACTCCATGCACAAAAACGAACTCAAAATGGATCAAAGACCTAAATATAAAATCTAAATCATAAAGATCATGGAAGAAACAATAGTGACAACGCTAGGAGGGCTAATACATGGCATAAACAGTATAGGAAACATTATTAACAATGCAGAAGAGAAACTAGATAACTAGGAGTTCCTAAAAATCAAACACCTATGCTCATCCAAAGACTTCACCAAAAGAATAAAACAATTACATACAGACTGGGAAAAAGTTTTTAGCTATGACATTTCTGATCAGCATCTGATCTCTAAAATCTACATGATACCCAATTTAAAAATGGGCAAAAGATATGAGCAGACACTTCACTAAAGAAGACATTCAGATAGTTAACAGATACATGAGGAAATTCTCATGATCATTAGCCATTAGAGAAATGCAAATCAAAACTACAATGAAACTTCGCCTCACTCCAACAAGGCTCCATTAATCCAAAAAACACTAAATAATAAATGTTGGAGAGGTTGTGTGGAGACTGGAACACTTCTATACTGCTGGTGGGAATGTAAAATGGTACAAGCACTTTGGAAATCGATTTGGCATTTCCTTAAAAAGCTAGCAACCAAACTACTTTAGGATCCAGCAATCCCACTCCTTGGAATATATCCTAGAGAAATAAGAGCCTTTACACAAACAGATATATGCGCACCTATATTCATTGCAGCACTGTTTACAACAGCAAAAAGATGGAAAAAACCTAGGTTCCCATCAACAGATGAATGGATAAATAAATTATTATAAAATGGAATACTATGCATCAATAAAGAACAAGGATGAATCTGTGAAACATTTCACAACATGGAGGAAACTTGAAGGCATTTTTTTGAGTGAAATTAGTTATTTGCAAAAGGACAAATATTGTATGAGTCCACTAGTATAAGAACTCAAGAAATAGTTTAAACAGAGAAGAAAATATTCTTTGATGGTTACGAGAGGGTGCAGGGAGGAAAGGAGGGGAAGGATAGGGGTATTCAATAATTAGATAGTAAATAAGAACTAATTTAGGTGAAGGGAAAGACAACACACAATACAGGAGAGGTCAGCACAACTGGGCTAAACCAAAAGCAGTTTTCTGAATACAACTGAATGCTTCGAAAGCCAGAGTAGCAGAGATGGGGGCTTTGGGGCCATGTTTTCAGGGGACATCTAGGTCAATTGGCATAATAAAATCTATTAAGAATACATTCTGCATCCCACTTTGGTGAGTGGCGTCTGGGGTCTCAAACACTAGCAAGTGGCCACCTAAGATGCATCAGTTGGTCTCACCCCATCTGGAACAAAGTAATTATGAGCCCAAGAGAAAGAAACCAAAGACAAAAACCAAACCCAGTGCCGTTGAGTTGACTCTAACTCATAGGAAAGGACCACATAAATCAAAGACTACATCAGCCTGAGACCAGAAGAACTAGATGGTGCCTGGCTACAAATGATGACTGCCCTGACAAGGAACACAACAGAGAATTCCTGATGGTGTAGGAGAGCAGCAGGGTGTGGATTTCAAATTCTTGTAAAAAGACCAGACGTAATGGTCTGACTCAGACTAAAAGGACCCTGGAGGTCGTGGTCCCCAGACCTCCTGTTAGCCCAAGACTGGAACCATTCCCAAAGCCAACTCTTCAGTCAGGGATTGGTCTGAACTATAAGATAGAAAATGATACTTGTGAGGACTGAGCTTCTTGGCACAAGTAGACACATGAGACTATGTGGGCGGCTCCTGTCTGGAGGGGAGATGAGAAGGCAGAGGGGGACAGAAGCTGGTTGAATGGACACTGGAATACAGAGTGGAGAGGACTGTACTGTCTCTTTAAGGGGAAAGCAACTAGGAGCATATAGCAAGGTGTATATAAGTTTTTGTGTGAGAGACTGACTTGATTTGTAAACTTTCACTTAAAGCACAATAAAAAAAATGATGCATTTGAATTGTGGTGTTGGTGAAGAACGTTGAATAAAACGTGAACTATCAGAAGTAAGAAAGAAGCAGTTTTGGAGGAAATGCAGCCAGAATGTTGCTAAAATTGACAATGGTGAGACTTCATCTTGCTTACTTTGGACAGATCATCAGGAAAGGCCAATTGCTAGAAAAGGAATCCCATTTGATAGTGTGTCAGCAAAAGTGAGGGAAACTCTTCATGACAAAGGTGTCAACTCTTCTTTGGTCTTCCTTTTTCATTGTCTAGCATTTACATGCATATGAAGCAGTTAAAAATACCATGGTTTGGGTCAGGTGCATCTTAGTCCTCAAAGAGCATTCTTTGCTTTTTAACACTTTAACGAGTTCTTTTGCAGCAGATTTGTCCAATGCAATATATCCTTTGATTTCTTGACTCCTTCTTCCATGGGTGCTAATTGTTGATCCAAGTAAAATGAAATTCTTGATAACCTCAGTATTTTCTCCATTTATCAGTTGAGAGGATTTTGGCTTTCTTTATGTTGATGTGTAATCCATGCTGAAGGCTGTAGTCTTTGATCTTCATCTGTAAGTGCCTTCATCTGTTAAAAAAAAAAAAAAAATTTTTTTTTTTTTCATCTGTTACTGCCTACAAAATCCTAGGCAGGCAGTTCGACTTGGTCATATAGAGGGGCTGTGAGTCAGAATCAATTGGAGGGCACACAACAATATGTTAGTTCTATGTTTAAACTTTTGAGGAAACAACTATTTTTCAAAGGGGCTGCACCATTTTACGATCCCACTAGAAATGTATGAGTGTTCAAATTTCTCCACATTTTCATCAATACTAGTTATTTTCTGTTTTATTATGTGTGTTTTATTTTTGTTTTTGCCATCTTAGTGGAGGTGTGGTTTTGATTTGCATTTCTTGAATGACTAATGATGTTGTGCATCTTGTCATTTATGGTCATTTTTATAACTGCCCTGAACAATTGTCTACTGAGGTACTTTGCTCAATTTTTAATTGCATTGCTGGTTTTGTTGTTACTGAGTAGAAAAAGGTCTTTATATACTGTGGGTACTGGAAAATATTAAAAGTCTTTTCTCCTATTCTGTAGGTTGACTTTTCACTTTCTTGATAATATTCTTTGATTCACAAAAAATACAAAGTTTTATCTTTTTATGAGATTGCATTTATCTATTTTTTTTTCATTTTTTTACTTATAATTTGGATGCCACATCTAAGGATCCACTGGCAAATCCAAGGTCAAGAATATTTTTTTCCCTATGTTTTCTTCTTAGAGTTTTATAGTTTTAGCTCTTAAATTTTGGTCTTTTGGGATCTTGATAAGGAATGAATGAAATCTATAGACTGAATATATTTCTATTTATTTGCATCTTTAATTTTGTTGAGCAAAGTATTCTAGGTTTCAAGATGGACATTTTTGCATATCCTTGGTTAAATGAATTGTAAATGGATTGCTTTCTTAATTTTTTTTTTTTTTGGGATTTTTCATTGTTAGTATGTATCAATACAACTGACTTTGGTCTTTTTGATCTTTTATTATGCAAGTTTCCTGAATTTGTTTAGAAGCTCTAATAGTTTTTTTTTTTAATGGATATTTAGGATATGAGTCCCCTGGTGGTACAAATAGTTAACATACTCAACTACTAACCAAAAATTAGGAAGTTTTAGTCCACACAGAGAAGATCTGAAGAAAAATCTTGCTATCTACTTCTGAAAACTCAGCCATTGAAAACCCCAGAAGCCCAGTTCTACTCTGACACACATGGGTTCGGCATGAGTTGGGTTTGACTCTATTGCAACTGGTGTTTTTTTTTTTTTTTATGTAAATATAGCTATGACGTTGTTTTGTTGAATGTTGTTGTTACCACTTGCCATTTAGTTGGCTCCTACTCATGGCAATCTAGTATATAACAGAAAGAAATATTGCTGGGTCTCTGCCATCGTAATGACTATTGGTATGTTTGAGCCCATTTTTGTGGTTATTGTTTCAATCCATCTTGTTGAGGGTTTCACTCATTTGTGTAATCCTCTACGTTACTTAATAGGACTTCCTTTTCTAGTGATTAATGTTTCCAGATGGCACGTTCAAAGTAAGCAAGATAAAGTCTTTCCAACCTCATTCCTAATAAATATTTTGGTTGTTTTATTATAAGACTGATTTGTTTGTTCTTTTGTTAATCCATGGTATATTCATGATTCTTCACCAACACCACACTTTGAGCACATCAATACTTCTGTCTTCTTTTTTCATTGTCCAGTTTTCACATTCATGAATGTGATTTAAAAAAAAAGATCAGTGTTGAATAGAAATAGTGAAAACAGATAACCTTGTCTTGTTCCTGATTTTAGGGCAAAGTCTTTCAGTCTTTCACCATTGAGTATAGTGTTAACTGTGTTTTTTTTTCACAACTTATCAAGTTAAGGAAGTATACGGAAGTCAAGGGAATTTAGGGCTTATAGAGAAAAGAGATAAGACTATGAGACAGTGCTGCAGAACAAGCTATTCAGAGGGGACAATACATTGAAAGTCACATGCAGGGCATGGTCCCCCACAGCAGAAGGTCTTCCAGAGGCTAGTGGCATAGGGAGCATCAGGAGAAGAGGACAAGAAATTCCCAGGGGTGAGGAGAAGTGATGTCCTCCTGCAGCCAACAAGACCTGACAGGACACTGGGTTTGAACCTCAGGCTGGTCTTTGGGCTGTGCACAAATGGGACGTATACACTAAGGCCCAATTGTAGGAGGCCTGTGTAAGCACTGAAAGGATACCTAATTTAGAATCCATCTTCAGTGACCAGGAAAGTGTTTTTAGTTTTATTTCTTTTTCTTCTGTTTTTGACTCCAAAATGGTCTCTGTCAGGTCACTGTTTGACCACTAAAATAACTGAGGATAGACTTCAGTGACCACACAAGTCAAAGAATACAGTCTATGCAAAATAATAAGTAAATATAAACAAGTGAACAAAAAAAATAGTTTGGAAATGTCACTAAAAAAACAGATGAGTGCAGCCCTCAACAATAACAGCAAGCACTAGGTAGGCTACAAAATCTGTTTTTTGGAGTTAACACATTCAACCCTGGGTGTCTACATTGGATCTCTGATCCTTCAGTACATTCAGTATCGCTACAAACACCTTATTTTCCCATGCATCTATCTCTTCTGTCTCTTCTTTCCCAGGTTACCAGGTTTGTCTGCTTCTTTCCCTGTTCTCCATTCCTTACCTCAGCTGGCTGTGACATGATATGTCTTTAAGTCTTTTGATGGGCAGACACTACCCAGTAGCCACTCATGTCTGAGGGGAGTAAAGCTAAGGCATGTCTCAGAGCAGGTATCTCTGGGAACTGCCAGATCAGTCAAAATAAACAACAACAAAGTTTTTAGATAAAGATCAATCTTGTCCAAACCCTGGTACCAATAAGCCACAGCAAGAATGTCGACTGATAATGCGCCTAAATATAATGGTTTCATTACAAGTAATTATGAGTAGCAGATACGAGGAGGCATGAACAGCCTTCTCAAGTGCTAGTAATATGTTACTACTTTCATATAGGTTTGTTCAATTTGTGATAATTCATCTGATTTGTTGTGCATATACTGTATATGAATTTATTTTTTCTATATAACTTATACAAATCATCCTTCAAATAACTATTTACTTAAAAATAGCTTGCTATAGCTATTCGAGTTTAGTCAGGTTTAGGCTCTTTTGGAACTCATAAATAAAAACACGAAAATGGTGAAAACAATAAAAAAAATTTAATAACAACAATAAAAGATAAGGATGTATAAAACTCTTAGGCCAAGATCAAAAAGACGGGAGTGGGGACTACCTGCAACTTGAAGCTAGTAATTGGACCTGCAACCATATACTTCAGTGACTTATGTGGTCTACAGAAGTGAATTTTCATGCAATCAGCCTGTGTGAAAAATATTTAAATATGTTAAAATTCATTGAATATGAATGTATACTTATTAAAATACCGATTTATTGTTTTAGTGTTTGATACTAAGTGTAAAGTAGTATTTCAAACGTCTTTCAACAAGTAATTTATATAAAACACAAATGGTTCACACAGTTAAGCAATTTCATCACCAATTCCATTCATAGGTATACACCAAGTATAAACTCTTCTTTATGAGAAACAGGAGACAAATGCAACAGTGTTCTTAAGAGAATTATATGTAATAGTAGACAACTAGAAATAAAACAAGTATCTATCAGCAACAACAAATGGATAGATGTGTAGTATAGTCTTAAAATAGAATGCCATTCAACAATAAAATAGAATGGGCTATCATTTCATTCAGCTTGGATAGTGCCTAAAGTAATGTCAACTGGAAAAATAATCAATTTCCAAAAAGATTAACTACAACTTAAGACTTCTTTATTAAGTTCTACATCATCTAAAATATTTTCTAATATCCCACGAATTCTATATTTGGTGATATTATAATTATAGCAAGAGAATTAAAAAACTAAAAACTAAAAATGATGGTGGAGGTATAGGAGGATATGAGGAGTTCCTGGGTGGTACGAACAGTTAACATATTCACTGCTAACTGAAAGGTTGGTGGTTCAAGTCTACCCGAGGCACCTCAGAAGAATGGGCTGGTCATCTACATTGGAAAAATAAGCCATTGAAAACCCTGTCAAGTACAGCTCTACTCTGACACACATGGGGTCATCATGAGTTAGAATTTACTTACAGGCAACTGGTTCGTTTTCTTTTTTTTTTTTTTTTTGGTATGTGCAGGAGCACTAAAGATAAATTTACTATTTTAGTTGTTGGGTTGGATGTATACTTACAAGTATACATTACATTATAAACAAACAAACAGACCAAAATAAGGCATTCATAGACCAATAAATACATTTTGTCTTGAACCAAAAATTAGTGCTCCTAAAACCCAACCAAACCAAACCCACTGCCGTCAAGTCGATTCTGACCCATAGCAACCCTATAGGACAGAGCAGAACTGTACCATAGAGTTTCCAAGGAGCGCCTGGCAGATTTGAACTGCTGACCTTTTGGTTAGCAGCAGTAGCACTTAACTACTACGCCACCAGGGTCTCCAGTGCTCCTAAAGGCCGTTACAAATCATTATTATTAAAATTATTGACAATGGATCCAAAAAATCTAGTCAGTGAATCTCTAAAATACTTCACAGAAAATATATAATCTTTTCCAATACCATTGTTCATGCACTCACGGGCCACTGGTTGTGTTTTGTTGTCATGGTTTATATCCAACTTTATATTTAGCACCAGGTAGTTTAGCAATCCACTGCATTATTTATTATCAACACTTAGACTCTAAGAAGTTCTCATATATTGCTGAATGAAATATAAGTGATTAAATCCAATTGGGTAACTCAGAGCTAAACATGTGCCTAATTTATGACCCAGCAATTTCAATCTTAGGTATATATACAAGAGAATTGAGTTCATATGTTCTCAGAAAACACTTGTACAGGAAGTTTTATGGCAGTTTTATTCATTATAGCTAAATATTTATGGCATCAGAATGGAAATAATTGTTCTAAAAGCCATATGATGGAATGTGGCTTTGTAATAAAAACGATGGAGACACTCAAAAATATGTTTAAACCTTATAAATATATTGAGGCAAAGAAGGAAGACATCAAAGAGAACCTTTTTCCTGATTTAAAAGTTTCTACCCAATTTTTACCCAATGGTGATGAGAAATAAGAACTTCTATTTAATGGTGATAGAAGTCAGAATAATGATTGCAATCGTGGGCCCGAGGCATTAACATCAAAGTAGCACAAGAGACCAAGAATGATGAAAATGCTCCACCAGTGGTTTTCCTCAAGCTGTAATGACGACAATTCCATACTTCCAGTTGTTTATTTCAAGTTTTAAACCAATTCTGAATGCTTCTTATTTCATAGCATTTCACTTCCATGTGTCCACAAAACTCAAATGTATGCTTTCTCCCAGACTCTTGAATCTGGCCAGTTTTTGCTCCTACACTAATATCACCTTGATCCAAGGTAATACCTTGTCACAGCTGGTCTACTGCAATGACTTTCTTCTGCCCATATCCTCACAACTCAGCAATGGTAGCCCATTGTTTTAGGTTAAGAGCCACAATCCTCACGTTGATCTAATTTACACGTAATGCCTGGCCCCAAAAAATCTACCTGTTTCCTATGCCTCACCAGTTTACACCTTGAACTTCTGTGACTATGCTGGGCATATTCCCACCTCAGGTATTCTCACTTGTTCTTTGACCTTCCCAGAACATTTGTCCACAGATATCCACTTGACTCTCTTCTTCAACTCCTTTTATTTATTTTTTTATTAACTTTTATTGAGCTTCAAGTGAACGTTTACAAATCAAGTCAGACTGTCACATATAAGTTTATATACATCTTACTCCATACTCCCACTTGCTCTCCCTCTAATGAGTCAGCCGTTCCAGTCTCTCCTTTCGTGGCAATTTTGCCAGCTTCCAACTCTCTCTATCCTCCCATCCCCCCTCCAGACAGGAGATGTCAACACAGTCTCAAGTGTCCACCTGATATAATTAGCTCACTCTTCATCAGCATCTCTCCTACCCACTGTCATAGCTGAAAATTCTTTCCCAGTCTGTAGGTGGTCTTTTTACTCTTTTGGTGAAGTCTTTAGATGAGCATAGGTGTTTGATTTTTAGGAGCTCCCAGTTATCTGGTTTCTCTTCGTCATTTCTGGTAATGTTTTCTATTCTGTTTCTGCCTTGTATTAGGGCTCCTAAGGTTGTCCCTATTTTTTCTTCCATGATCTTTATCGTTTTAGTCTTTATGTTTAGGTCTTTGATCCACTTGGAGTTAGTTTTTGTGCATGGTGTGAGGTGTGGGTCCTGTTTCATTTTTTTGCAAACGGATATCCAGTTATGCCAGCACCATCTGTTAATAAGACTATCTTTTCCCCCAATTAACTGACACTGGGCCTTTGTCAAATATCTGCTGCTCATATGTGGATGGATTTATATCTGGGTTCTCAATTCTGTTCCATTGATCTATGTGCCTGTTGTTGTACCAGTACCAGGCTGTTTTGACTACTGTGGCTGTATAATAGGTTCTGAAATCAGGAAGAGTGAGGCTTCCCACTTTCTTCTTCTTTTTCAGTAATGCTTTGCTTATCCGAGGCTTCTTTCCCTTCCATATGAAGTTGGTGATTTGTTTGTCTATCACATTAAAAAATGACATTGGAATTTCGATCAGAAGTGCATTGTATGCATAGATGGCTTTTGGTAGAATAGACATTTTTACTATGTTAAGTCTTCCTATCCATGAGCAAGGTATGTTTTTCCACTTAAGTATGTCCTTTTGAATTTCTTGTAGTAGAGCTTTGTAGTTTTCTTTGTGTAGGTCTTTTACATGTTTGGTAAGATTTATTCCTAAGTATTTTCTCTTCTTGGGGGCTACTGTGAATGGTATTGAGTTGGTGATTTCCTCTTTGATGTTCTTTTTGTTGATGTAGAGGAATCCGAGTGATTTTTGTATGTTTATCTTATAACCTGAGACTCTGCCAAACTCTTCTATTAGTTTCAGTAGTTTTCTGGAGGATTCCTTAGGGTTTTCTGTGTATAAGATCATGTCATCTGCAAATAGAGATAATTTGACTTCCTCTTTGCCAATCTGGATGCCCTTTATTTCTTTGTTTAGCGTAATTGCTCTGGCTAGGACTTCTAGCACAATGTTGAATAAGAGCAGTGATAAAGGGCATCCTTGTTTGGTTCCCATTCTCAAGGGAAATGCTTTCAGGCTCTCTCCTTTTAGAGTGATGTTGGCTGTTGGCTTTGCATAGATTCCCTTTATTATGTTGAGGAATTTTCCTTCAATTCCTATTTTGCTGAGAGTTTTTTATCATAAATGGGTGTTGGACTTTGTCAAATGCCTTTTCTGCATCAATTGATAAGGTCATATGGTTTTTGTCTTATGTTTTATTTATATGGTGGGTTACATTAATTGTTTTTCTAATATAAAACCAGCCTTTGCATACCTTGTATAAATCCCACTTGGTCGTGGTGAATTATTTTTTTCATATGTTGTTGAATTCTATTGGCTAGAATTTTGCTGAGGAATTTTGCATCTATGTTCATGAGGGATATAGGTCTGTAATTTTCTTTTTTTGTAATGTCTTTACCTGGTTTTGGTATCAGGGAGATGGTGGCTTCATAGAATGCGTTAGGTAGTATTCCGTCATTTTCTATGCCTTGAAATACCTTTAGTAGTAGTGGTGTTATCTCTTCTCTGAAAGTTTGGTAGAACTCTGCAGTAAAGCCATCTGGGCCAGGGCTTTTTTTTGCTGGGAGTTTTTTGGTTACCGTTTCAATCTCTTTTGTTGTTATGGGTCTATTTAGTTGTTCTACTTCTGATTGTGTTAGTTTAGGTTGGTAGTGTTTTTCCAGGAATTCATCCATTTCTTCTAGGTTTGCAAATTTGTTAGAGTACAATTTTTCATAATAATCTGATATGATTCTTTTATTTTCAGTTGGGTCTGTTGTGATGTGGCCCTTCTCGTTTCTTATTCGGGTTATTTGTTTCCTATACTGTATTTCTGTAGTCAGTCTAGCCAATGGTTTATCAATTTTGTTAATTTTTTCAAAGAACCAGCTTTTGGCTTTGTTAATTCTTTCAATTGTTTTTCTGTTCTCTAATTCATTTAGTTCAGCTCTAATATTTATTATTTGTTTTCTTCTGGTACCTGCTGGATTCTTTTGTTGCTCCCTTTCCGTTTGTTCAAGTTCTAGGGACAGTTCTCTGATTTTGGCTCTTTCTTCTTTTTGTATTGTGCATTTATCGATATAAACTGGCCTCTGAGCACTGCTTTTGCTGTGTCCCAGAGGTTTTAATAGGAAGTATTTTCATTCTCGTTGCATTCTATGAATTTCCTTATTCCCTCCTTAATGTCTTCTATAACCCAGTCTTTTTTCAGGAGGGTATTGTTCACTTTCCAAGTATTTGATTTCTTTTCCCTAGTTTTTCTGTTATTGATTTCTACTTTTTGGCCTTGTGGTCTGAGAAGATGCTTTGTAATATTTTGATATTTTGGATTCTGCAAAGGTTTGTTTTATGACCTAGTATGTGATCTATTCTAGAGAATGTTCCATGTGCACTAGAAAGAAAAGCATACTTTGCAGCAGTTGGGTGGAGAGTTCTGTATAAGTCAATGAGGTCAATTTGGTTGATTGTTGTAATTAGGTCCTCCGTGTCTCTATTGAGCTTCTTACTGGATGTCCTGTCCTTCTCCGAAAGTGGTGTGTTGAAGTCTCCTACTATAATTGTGGAGGTGTCTATCTCACTTTTCAGTTCTGTTAAAATTTGATTTATGTATCTTGCAGCCCTGTCGTTGGGTGCATAAATACTTAATATGGTTATATCTTCCTGATCAATTGTCCCTTTTATCATTATATAGTGTCCTTCTTTATCCTTTGTGGTGAATTTAAGTTTAAAGTCTATTTTGTAGAAATTAATACTGCTACTCCTCTTCTTTTTTGCTTATTGTTTGCTTGACATATTTTTTCCATCCTTTGAGTTTTAGTTTTTCTGTGTCTCTAAGTCTAAGGTGTGTCTCTTGTAGGCAGCATATAGATGGATCGTGTTTCTTTATCCAGTCCGAGACTCTGTGTCTCTTTATTGGTGTATTTAGTCCATTTACATTCAGCGTAATTATAGATAAGTGAGTGTTTAGTGTTGTCATTTTGATGCCTTTTTATGTGTGTTGTTGACAATTTCATTTTTCCTCTTACTTTTTTGTGCTGAGACGTTTTTCCTTGTAAATTGTGAGATCCTCATTTTTCATAGTATTTGACTTTATGTTTGTTGAGTCGTTACGTTTTTCTTGGTTTTTATTTCGAGTTATGGAGTTGTTATACCTCTTTGTGGTTACCTTAATATTTACCCCTATTTTTCTAAGTAAAAACCTAACTTGTATTGTCCTATATTGCCTTGTATCCCTCTCCATATGGCAGTTCTATGCCATCTGTATTTAGTCCCTCTTTTTGATTATTGTGATCTTTTACATATTGACTTCAATGATTCCCTGTTTTGAGCATTTTTTTTTAATTAATCTTAATTTGTTTCTGTGATTTCCCTATTTGAATTGAAATCAGGATGTTCTGTTCTGTGACCTTGTGTTGTGCTGGTATCTGATATTATTGGCTTTCTGCCCAATTTCCTTTAGTAGTTCTTGTAGCTTTGGTTTGGTTTTTGCAAATTCTCTAAACCTGTGTTTGTCTGTAAATATCTTAATTTCACCTTCATATTTCAGAGAGAGTTTTGCTGGATATATGATCCTTGACTGGCAGTTTTTCTCCTTCAGTGCTCTATATATGTCATCCCATTGCCTTCTTGCCTGCATGGTTTCTGCTTAGTAGTCTGAACTTGTTCTTATTGATTCTCCCTTGAAGGAGACCTTTCTTTTCTCCCTGGCTGCTTTTAAAATTTTCTCTTTATTTTTTGTTTTGGCAAGTTTGATGATAATATGTCTTGGTGTTTTTCTTTTTGGATCAATCTTAAATGGGGTTCAATGAGCATCTTGGATAGACATCCTTTCATCTTTCATGATCTCAGGGAAGTTTTCTGTCAGCAGATCTTCAACTATTTTCTTTGTGTTTTCTGTCCTCCCTCCCTGTTCTGGGACTCCAATCACTCGCAAGTTATCCTTCTTGATAGAGTCCCACATGATTCTTAGGGTTTCTTCATTTTTTTAAATTCTTTTCTCTGATTTTTTTTTCAGCTATGTTGGTGTGAATTCCCTGGTCCTCCAGATGTCCCAGTCTGCATTCTAATTGCTCGAGTCTGCTCCTCTGACTTCCTATTGTGTTGTCTAATTCTGTAATTTTATTGTTAATCTTTTGGATTTCTGCATGCTGTCTCTCTATGGATTCTTGCAACTTATTAATTTTTCCACTATGTTCTTGAATAATCTTTTTGAGTTCTTCAACTGTTTTATCAGTGTGTTCCTTGGCTTTTTCTGCAGTGTGCCTTATTTCATTTCTGAGGTGATCCCTGATGTCTTGAAGCATTGTGTAAATTAGTTTTTTTATGTTCTTTATCTGATAATTCCAGGAGTGTATCTTCATTTGGGAAAGATTTTGATTCTTTTGTTTGGGGGCTTGTAGAACCTGTCATGGTCTGTGTCTTTATGTGGTTTGATATTGACTGCTGTCTCTGAGCCATCACTCAGATATAAAAAAAGATATAGTAGTGATTTATTCTATATTTGCTCACTGAGTCTTGTTTTGTTTTCTTTCAATATACATGGATGGGCTACTAGATTGTGCTGTCTTGTTTGTTGTAGCCCTTGACTTACTTACGTCCTATTAGCAGCTGGTTTGGGCTGTTGCCGGATATATATGCCTGAGTCTATTCACTATTCTTGAGTAGAATCTGATTTTGGGTCATCAAGTGTGTGCTGCACCCTAACACCTATCCACCTCGAGAAGTCGTGGTGATAGCTGTGTGCACCAGATTCTATTAGCAGCTGGGTTTCACACTCCAGGTGGGGCAGGATGCTAACAGGTTCCCCGAAGTGACAGTGAGGTAGGTGTGTCTCCATTCCTAAAGCACTTTTGGTGGGAGGGCTCTGTAGGTGTACGTTAGGCCCCCAATGCAAGTACCTCTATAGATTGGTAGGTGTCACCCTCCTTAGACCCCTAAGGCTAGAGGCTAGGTGGTCTGGGAGGAGCTTCAGCCCTCAGTTCCCTGTTGTGGGTCAGTTAGGGCTCTATTGAATAAGCAGAGATATCAGACCTGGGAAACTTGTTTTTCCAGTAAATCCGCTAAAAAAAATGCAGTCAGATCCCTATCAGAACTGCCTTTGCATTATAACAACCACCTTGTTCCCTGTAAGGATGAAAGCCCAAGATTTGGATCCTATATGTTTGGCTCAAGCTGGTTCTGTGTTTTTAGTCCAATTAGGGAAGGATTTTTGGTCCCTGGGTCTTTTGTCATTGCTTCTCTCAGGCCAGAAGAATGGGTTAGGAAAAGACCAAAAAAAAAAAAAAAAGGGAGGGGAAGCAAAGCCGCGGAGCTGGAGCCATTCTCCCTCTGGCTCAGGGAATTCCAATGTTAATGAAGCCGCCTGGGAAGGGGAGGGGAGTGTTAAGAAAAACAGGAGAGAGTAGCACCCCGGAATATAGACAAAGTTGCTTATCTTGCTTGGGATGACTATTTTATCTGAGATTCCCGAGGGGCGTGTCGCCTATGTGTGCTGGCTGTGTGGAGATTGCCCCCGAGGGTCTGGCCCACTGAAGCCGCGGTCAGATCCCCTGCTGCCAGGCCAAAGCCCAGCGTCAAGGTTCCCCTGCTGGGATGCTGCACTCCCGGCTCCAAAATCAGTTGCTGCCTCCCGGAGACTTCTCTTCCCGCCAGCCGCGTCGCTGTGCTGCCTCTACGGACCGGCTGGGCCCCCTCCCGGTGTCAGTTCAGGGGGGTAGGGCTGTGCCCCGTTTGCGCCATCACGAGATGTTATGTTCAGCTTCCCTGAGCCCAGTCCTAAGCCCGGCGCCAAGGTTACCTGATTGGGACGCTGGCTCCAGGCTCCGAAAACAGTCGCTACTTCCCCGTGGTTGTTCGTTCTCCGTCTCTGTCACTCAGGTCAACTCTTTAAATCTGTGTTTGTTGTTCAGGGTTCGTAGATTGTCATGTATGTGATCGATTCACTTGTTTTCCCGAGTCTTTGTTGCAAGAGGGATCCAGGGTAGCTTCTACCTAGTCAGCCATCTTGGCCCCCCTCCCTCCTTTTATTTTTTGACAAATGTCATATTCAAGGCTCTCTCTTCTCTATTTTACTTAACATTGCTAACATCCTTTGCTTTCCCTATTCCAATTTTTCACTTAGTTTCTCTTCATGCAATTAATACTTTTCAATATACTGCAAAATTTACCAGTTAATTTTATATATTGTCTTTCTCCCAACAATGAAATCTAAACTCCATGAGAGCAGAGATTTATGTCAGTTTTATCTTGCTTCATCCCATTTCATCAGTGCCTATGACAGTGTCACATACACAGTTAAAGGATTAAAACCTTTGTTCAATGAATGAATAAATAAGTGGATGTATTCATTTTGCTCTATGTTATAGTTGGGTCATCATATATATTTTCTTGATATTATGTATTATATGATAAATTATATCTCATATGCATTTTATTTCAGAATATTAAAGAAGGTACTACAATTTGTTATGACATGGGAGTATTGTGTTGACAGGGATTAAATCTATTGCTTTAGAAGACAAAGTTGATAATGGCAACCATTCTCTAGCTTTTACACAGCAAATCCATCCAATTCTAATAACAATGCTTTAGTTATTTCTGAAAAGAGAATAAACCAGAGCATCATTACTTTTATTTTTTTAAACACTTCTTGTAGCTTACAGCTCTCTAGACAATACACTAATCAAATCATGTTGTTCAGTCTCAAACTATAAGGGGTTCCAAAAGTCATATTTTCTGTGCAAATATTCATTTTCCCAGCACTCTTCTAATGGCCCCCGTGACCTCCTTATTCCTCAGACTGTAGTTAAATGGGTTCAGAAGAGGTATAATGATGCTGTAAAACACTGCCACCACTTTACCTTCATCAGGGTAATGCAAGGAGTGTGGTCTTGTATAGGTGGAGAGGGTGGTCCCATAGAACAGGCTTGCCACAATCATGTGAGAGGAACACGTGGAGATGACTTTCATCTACCCTTTACTGAGCTCATCTGGTACACCACAATAAGTACTTGGGCATAAGAAGCCAGAATGGCCATGAATGGTAGTAGCAGAATGATAAGGACACTAAAGAGGATGGTATACTCATACTGGGAGGTGTTCTGACACACCAAAGGCAATAGAGATGGAACTTCACAGAAAAAGTGGTTAATGATCCGAGATCTACAGAAAGGAAGTTGAAATACATACAGTGTACGTATTAAAGCATTGATAGAACTACTGGCCCATGCACATGTGACCATGGACATACAGATAGTCTTGCTCATGAGCACAGGATAGTGTAAAGGGTAACAGATGGCTACATATCTATCATAAGACATAAAACCAAGAAGAAGAGCTTCAGTTCCACCAAGGGTCAAAAACACAAATGTTTGAATCTCACAACCTAAAAAAGTAATGGACTTACTTTTTGACAGAAAGTTTGCTGCCATCCTGGGTACTGTTGTGAAGATGTACATCAAGTCAATGAAGGAGAGCTGACTGAGGAGGAAGTACATGGGAATGTGGAGTCCGGTGTCCAGTTGGATGAGGTGGATCTGTACGATGTCCCCCACCAAAGTCACTAAGAAGATGGCAGTGATAGCAACAAAGAGGACAGTGTTCATTTGGCCATATTGGAAAAAGCCAAGAAGTATAAACTTTGCTCCAAAATTTTGATTTTCTGTCTTCATGGCTGTCTTGGGCTCGGTTCTCTAGAGAAACAAAACCAGTAATGCCTATAAATATATAGAGAGAGATTTATATTAAGGAAACAGTTCACACGATTGTAGGGGTTGGAATGTCCCAAATCCTTGGATAAGGATAGAGTCTTTTCCCAATTCACGGAGCTGCAGAAGCTGGTGAACCGAAGATAAGAAGGTTGGAGAGCAGGGATCCTGGTCACAGGTTGTGACTGTCAAGTAATCTCCAAGTCAGCAGGGAAGATCACAAGATTTCTCCTGAATCACTTAGCTGCAGGGGCTGGTGAACCCAAGATAGGCAGGTCAGGGAGCAGGACTCTTGCTCACATGCTGTGAGGATCTGCGATTCCCAAGATGGACAGGTCAGCTGCTACCTCAAGTCCCAAGAACCAGAGGTCAGGCAAGAGACAGCGGCTGGGTCCAAAACAAGCCAACAACATTTGCAAGCCAAGCAGGAAGGAAGTAGGCTGATGGAAGGCAGAGAGATGAAGGCTGAGGGGGCAGTGAGCTGCCACAGGCTCCCCCCCCACCAGTACCACTCAGCGGATTCCATCAAGGGGTTAATCACATACCAAATTTCAACAGGAAAGTGATCACAATATTATACAACTGCCAAAACACTGAGAATCATGGCCCAGCCAAGCTGACACACAGTCTTAACCATCACAATGGCTTAAATCAAAATAAAGCAGACCATATCCGAAAATTCCGTGTAACAACATTGATTGCCCACTGAGAGAAAACAAAAATGATTATTAAATGCAGTAGAATTTCCTTTAATCACCTTGGGTGACTATGTCTCTCCCTGTTTCTATACACTGAATTGTTGTCTATTGAGCAATGGACACTTGGAAAAAATAAAATAAAATTAGTTTTTTTTAAATTAATCACAGAATAAAAATATAATATGGGAATAAAACATTTGATGATTTTCCAACATGAGTTATTACTCCCCTTGTAAATATCTTCATGATGATAGACTAGAGACATGTTTACATGTTGTGAAAAATTTTTCACTCAATTCATTTATATATATATATAATTTAGAATGGCAGTGTTGTTTAAACATGGTATAATATTCTTTAAAAAAATGTTTCTTGACTCCATTTTTCAATTTTGAATTTGTATTGGCTATACATTGTAATGGAAACCCTGGTGGCATAGTGGTTAAGTGCAACAGCTGTTAACGAAGAGGTTTGCGGTTCAAATCCGCCAGGCACTCCTTGGAAACTCTATGGGGCAGTTTTACTCTGTCTTTTAGGGTCGCTATGAATCGGAATCGACTCAACGGCAATGGGTTTGTTTTTTGTTTTTCTTATACATTTTAATAAAAGTTATGTTAACATTTGTGGGTCAGGAATATTTTAGCTCTTATAAATGAATTAAATTGGTGGTTCTATATAACATCTGTAAGTGTAGAGGAAACCCTGGCGGTAGAGTGGTTAAGTGCTACCGCTGCTAACCAAAGCGTGGGCAGTTCCAATCCACCAGGCACTCCTTGGAAACTCTGTGGGGCAGCTCTACTCTGTGAGTAGGAATCCACTTGAAGGCAGTGGTTTTTTTTTTTTTTTTCATACTTGGTCCAAGATCCAGTCACTTATGCTAAGCCCCAGATCAGCAAACCAAAACCTAACAAAGTCTTCTTTCTGTAAATGCCTGACCTCAGAAGCCAAAATATGAGTTAATCAGTTAGGACTTGCCTGCTGGGCTTAACCTAGCTCAAAATGTACCATTAATCCCACCCCCATCACTAGATCTGTTGAAAATGATATTTCTACAAGATTAATCTAATTTGTATATGAGCTCATAAGCTATATTTTCTATTCATAAATTGGGAAGCTATTGTCTGAAACTTTCTATTCATGAGTTGCAAATAAATCTTATGAGTTCATATGCAAATTTAATCTAGTAGAAATTTTATTTTTTACGTTATCTATAGTCAGCCGAGGGCAATGGGTAGTGGTATAGTCAGCCAAGTTGGTATAAACTAAGGGATTTTTTTTTTTGAACAGTTTCACATTAGGAATTTTCATTGTGTAAAAAATTTATAGAAATATAGTAAAAAAAAAGAAATATAGTAAACGTGATATAATCTACAAGAGGAATTTGGAATGGTGAGGCCATGATAAAAATGGAGAAGGGAACTAAAAAATATTAACTTGGTGAGATAATATGCGTGTATTCAAAATCAGTTATGAAAACTAGACAGTTACACATTATATAGAAAAATATATATGCATATGTATGTATGTGTAGGTAACCCTGGTGGCGTAGTGGTTAAGTGCTACGGCTGCTGACCAAGAGGTCGGCAGTTCGAATCTACCAGGCCCTCTTTGGAAACTCTGTCAGGCAGTTCTACTCTGTCCTATAGAGTCACTATGAGTCGGAATCGACTCGACGGCAGTGGGTTTTGGGTTTTATGCATGTGTGTATGTTTCACTTAAAATAAAATTTTAATTTAAAAAATATTTTAATACAACTGCTTAAGGTTCTCACTACGAATTTGTATTCCTTGAAATATTTTACATGGTTTGCAACCTTTCACCATTCCAATAATTTTGTGGAATATGACTATGCCCTAAGCATAAAGCAAAGTGGTAAGGCAAAAATAAGAACCTTTTTCTCTACTCCAATCAAGACTACAAGTGATGCCCTCCAGGGCCATGCTGCCCAGTAGGGGTTGCACTGGACTTTCAAATCCTACCTTTTTCTCACTTTACAAAGATACATCACTCACCTTGCTCCTTTGTGATTGCTGTCCTGAGAAAATTTAAAATCAATATATGGCCAAATCAATCTCAGGTAAAAGATATTCATTTTTGTAGAAATCATTCAAATGTAATGTGGATAATCTAGCCAGCCCAGAAATTGCCCAAATCAAAGAAAATGGGCATGCAAGAAAAATAATACAATTCACTCTACATAATATATCAAATAAAACAAATTCCTTTAAATAGTGTTCCTGAGATTAGTTGTATATTCATTTTTTTTACCTAGATTGTAGTAAAGTCTTCAAGGTATTATAATATTTTAGGTTTAATTTGGAGTAATTAGTGGCCTGAAAGAGCTGTTTGAAATCTTAATGGTTATTACTATGAATGAGACTGGTTTACCTCCAGCAGGCCATGGTTTTGAAGCTGAAAAATAAGCCACTAGGTTTAAAAGCATATTCCTTTTTTTTTCACTGGATATGTAGATATATAGACTATTTTACATATATAAAATAGTTCAAATTTTTTTTTCAATTGAGAGATATCATCTTTCATATAGAGATGCATTTCATTCTCCTAGAATTTTTTTTTTTTTAAATAAAACATTAAACAGGGAGTTGGGAAATGGATCTTCAAAATTACATGGAAGATCTTCCTGTCACCCCACTTGGGCATAGTATCAGAGAGACACATCGAGCCTGTCTTTCAAAAAACTTTACGTTAAATTAAATTTGTTTGTCATATGTATTAAAAAGTCACAGACAAAGCTGTTTATATTATGAAAATCAATCTACTTAACACTTCTACAAGGTGACATAAAAATAAATTCACAAAGAAATCCAAAACTGTGAAGTCTTTAATTTGAAATGCATTTTAGGAAACATTACCAATCTATGAGTTTGCAAGATTGCTTTTTTTTTTTTTTTTTTTTTGCTTCAGACAACAAGGCTTCAATCACTCACAATGAAAAAATTTAGTGGAAAAGAGTCAAATGTTCAAACTAATTTTGTCATCCTTATGAGACAATTTAAACCTCTCAATGACATGGGCTGACTGGAGAATTATTATTAGTAGTATTATTTGGATATGTTGTTGAACTCTATTGGCTAGAATTTTGTTGAGGATTTTTGCATCTGTGTTCATGAGGAATATAGGTCTGTATTTTCTTTTTCTGTGGTGTCTTTCCCTGGTTTTGCTATCAGGGATATGCTGGCTTCGTAAAATGAGTTTGAGAGTATTCTGTCCTTTTCTACACTCTGAAATACCTTTAGTAGTAGTGGTGTTAACTCTTCTCTGAAAGTTTGGTAGAACTCTGTAGTGAAGCCATCCGGACCAGGGCTTTTTTTTTTGTTGGAAGTTTTTTATTTACCTTTTCAATCTCTTCTTTTGTTATGGGTCTATTTAGTTGTTCTACCTCTGTTTGTGTTAGTTTAAGTAGGTAGTGTGTTTCTAGAAATTCATCCATTTCTGCTAGGTTTTCAAATTTGTTAGAGTACAATTTTTCGTAGTAATCTGATATGATTCTTTTAATTTTGGTTGGGTCTGTTGTAATATCACCCAACTCATGTCTTATTCGGGTTATTTTCTTCTCTCCCGTTTTCTGTTTGTCAGTTTGGCCAATGGTTTATCAATTTTGTAGATTTTTTCAAAGAACCGGCTTTTGGTCTGCTTAATTCTTTCAATTGTTTTTCTGTTTTCTATTTCATCCAGTTCTGCTCTAATTTTTATTATTTGCTTTCTTTTGGTGCCTGATGGGTTCTTTTGTTGCTCTCTTTCTATTCGTTCAAGTTGTAGGGATAATTCTTTGATTTTGGCCCTTTATTCTTTTTGGATGTGTGCATTTATTGATATAAATTGACCTCTGAGAATTACTTTCGCTGTGTCCCAAAGGTTCTGATAGGAAGTGTTTTCATTCTCATTGGAGTCTATGCATTTCTTTATTTTATCCTTAATGTCTTCTATAATCCAGTCTTATTTGAGCAGGGTATTGTTCAGTTTCCAAGTGTTTGATTTCTTTTTCCTGCTTTTTCTGTTATTGATTGCCACTTTTATGGCCTTATGGTCAGAGAAGATGCTTTGTAATATTACAATGTTTCAGATTCTGCTAAGACTTGCTTTATGACCTAATATGTGGTCTATTCTAGAGGATGTTCCATGTGCACTAGAAAAGAATGTCTACTTGGTTGCTGTTGGGTGGAGTGTTCTGTATATGTCTATGAGGTCAAGTTGGTTGATTGTGGCATTTAGATCTTCCATGTCTTTACTGAGCTTCTTTCTGGATCCTGTCCTTCCACAAAAGTGGTGTGTTGAAGTCTCCTACTATTATTGTGGAGCTATCTCACTTTTCAATGCTGGTAGAGTTTGTTTTATGTCTCTCGCAGCCCTGTCATTGGGTGCATAAATATTTAATACGGTTATATCTTCTTGGTATATTGTCCCTTTAATCATTATATAGTGTCCTTCCTTATCCTTTGTGGTGGACTTAACTTTAAAGTCTATTTTGTCAGAAATTAGTATTGCCACTCCTGCTCTTTTTTGATTGTTGTTTGCTTCATATATTTTTTTCCATCCTTTGAGTTTTTGTTTTTGTCTCTAAATCTAAGGTGTGTCCCTTGCAGGCAGCATATAGATGGATCATGTTTTTTAATCCATTCTGACATTCTCTGTCTCTTTATTGGTGCATTTAGTCCATTTAGATTCAGAATAATTATGGATAGGTATGAATTTAGTGCTATCATTTTGATGTCTTTTTTTTGTGTGTGTTGTTGGCAGTTTCTTTTTCCTTCTTAATTTTATGTGCTGAGTGGATTATCTTTATATATAGTCCTTTCCTCATATTCGTTATTGTTGATTTTGTTTCTGGTGAGTCTCTTTTTTTCTTGTATTTTATTTTGATCTGTAGGATAGTTTGTCTCCTTTGTGGTTCCCTTATTGTTTACCCCTATTTTTCTAAATTTAAACCTAATTTTATTTCTTTGTATCCCTATATAGAATATCTATGACTACAATTCTTAGTCCCTCTTTATTATTGTAATGTTGTCTTCTTTTACATAATAACATTGCTGTTACCCTGTTCTGTGCATTTTTTTTATCTTGATTTATTTATTTATTTTTATTTCCCTGTTTGTGTTGACTTCTGATTGCTCTGCCCAGTGTTCTAGTCTTGGGTTGATACCTAATATTATTGATTTTCTAATGAAAGAACTCCCTTTAGTATTTCTTGTAGTTTTGGTTTGGTTTTTATGAACTCCCAAAATTTCTGTTTATCTGGAAATGTCCTAATTTCACCTTCATATTGGAGAGACACTATTGCTGGATATATGATTCTTGGCTGGCAGTTTTTTTCCTTCAATTTTTTATACAAACGATCCCATTGCCTTCATGCCTGCATGGTTTCTGCTGAGTAGTCTGAGCTTATTCTTCTTGGCTCTCCTTTGTAGGTGACTGTTTGTCTTTGGTTTTGGCAAGCTTGATTATAATGTCTTGGTGACTTTCTTGTAAGATCTACCTTATGTGGAGCTCAATGAGCATCTTGGATAGATATCTTCTCATCTTTCATGATATCAGGGAAGTTTTCTGCCAACAAATCTTCAACAATTCTCCCTGTATTTTCTGTTATCCCTCCCTCTTCTGGTACTCCAATCACTCGTAGGTTATTTCTCTTGATAGAGTTCCACTTGATTCTTAAGGTTTCTTTGCTTTTTTAAATTCCTTTGTCTGATTTTTCTTCAAATATATTAGTGCCAAGTGCTTTAACTTCAAGTTCAGAAATTCTGACTTTCACTTGCTCAATTCTGCTTCTCTGACTTTTTACTGAATTGTCTATTTCTGTAATTTTATTGTCAATCTTCTGAATTTCTGATTGCTGCCTGTCTATATCTTTTTCCAGCTTATTAAATTTTTCATTATGTTCCTGAATAGTCTTTTTAATTTCTTCAATTGCTTTATCTGTGTGTTCCTTGGCTTGTTCTGCATATTGCTTCATTTCCTCCCTGATGCCTTAAAGGGTCTGTATATTAATCTTCTGTATTCTGCCTCTGGTAATTCCAGGAAGGCACTTTTATCTAGAAGATCCTTTGATTGTTTGGAGAGCTTGTCGAGGCAATCATGGTATGTTTCTTTATGTGACTTGATATTGACTGTTTTCTCTGAGCCATCTATAATTATTATAGTAGTTTATTTTATGTTTGCTTAGTGTGTTGTAACTTCTTGCTTTGTTTTGTGTTGATACGCCCAAATGGGTTGCTTGAGTGAGCTAGCTTGATTATTTTTGCCTTTGGAGTGCTGACGTCTTGTCCCCAGATGGCTAGAGCTGTTAACAAGCATATCAGTCTGAGGGTCCATTCACTTTTCTTATATCAATTTAGCTCAGATCCAGGTAGCTGATCATCAAATGTGTGGTATAGGCTCTGTCCTACAGTCTTAGAGGGCAGGGGTGATTGGTGTAGGTACCGGTATCTGGTTGCATAAGGGGGTCACATTCTGAACAAGGCAGGGGGCTGAGAATTGTCTCCCACGTGTCTCTGAGGAAAGCATGTCCCTGTTCCCTAGAGTGTACAGTTTGGTGGGTTTTGGAGACAGATCATGGGCACCCAATCTTTTTGGTTGTAAGGACTGGGAGGTGCCACTTATCCTTGGACCCCATCACGGGTGGCTGGGTGACCTGAGTGGAGCTACCAGTCCTTAGTCCCCTGATGTGGGTAGGTGAGGATCCTGTTTATAAGGCAAAGCAATGTCAAACATCAAACACCCACCTCTCTGCAGCACAGCTGAAATGGTTGGAGTCTGCCCACAAGGGCCTATTCTCCTGAACCAGGTCCACACAGGTCCATGCAGAGGGGAAAGGTACTCAAAGCCCACAGACCATTTATGCCTGGATAAGAGCTGCTTCTGTCCTGAACTCTCCTGGTTAGTGGAGCTGGCAAATTTTCTTTATCCTATCCCCAATTGCAAATTTATTCCTCCAGGGCCGGGAGGATGGCTCTAGGTGTTCACAAGGCCTATCTCATGCCCAGGGAAGGCAGCCGCTGAAGCTGGCTTGAGTGGGGGAGGGGGAAGAGTGTGGGAGCATGGTAAAATATA
Source organism: Loxodonta africana (assembly GCF_030014295.1). NCBI lineage: Eukaryota > Metazoa > Chordata > Mammalia > Proboscidea > Elephantidae > Loxodonta > Loxodonta africana. The sequence goes on from NW_026975036.1 coordinate 1,510,123, forward strand.
CGCAAGTACTTAGCTTTTGCCAAAAGCACCGTTCTTCTCTGGCTCTGGAGGTGTGAGTACGCTGTGTGGCTGGCTGCTTCTCCCTGAGGAAACTGAGGCCGAATGCTAGTACCAGCCCGCTGCCTCCACTCCAAGGAATGATGCTTGAGGGCTCCCCATGATTCAGGTCCTGTAATTCCTCTCTGTTTCTGAACTGTCTCTTCCTCCCCCTTTCCCTCAGTTCATATTTTAAGCTTGCCTTTGATGTTCAGGGCTCCTAGGTTGTCATAAATATACTTGTTTCACTTGTTTTTTTGTATCTGTTGTAAAGAGGGCTTGCCGGAAGCGTCTTCTGTTCCACCTTCTTGGCTCTGCCTCTTCTGTCCTTCCATATATGTTAGTTCCTTTCTTTTTGTCACTGACTATAATCACGACAGTGCGGCCCTGGTATAAGAAAATAAATGTAGGTAAATGAAACAAAAGTGCATCTGGAAATAGACACACATATCTTTGGTCAATTTATTTTCAAGAAAGCTGCCAGAGTAATTTAAGGGGAAAGAGTAATTATTTTAACATGTAGTCCCATAACAATTCATTGGCCATAAGAAACAAAGGGAACCTTGGCTCTTACCTCATATCATAATTAAAGATAAACTCAAATAGATCATAGTCCTATAGACAAGAGCTAAAACTATGAAACTTATATAATAAAACCTAAGAGAAAATCTTCATGATTTTGAGTTAGGTAAAGATTTTTCTTGATAGGACATAGATTGCATCAACCAAAAAATAAGTCAGTGTATAAATTGGGGAAAATTAAAATGGAAGCCACTGTCTGAGAGAAAATATTTACAGCATAAATGTATGTGCTAAGGAACTTTTATTCAGGATATACAATAGTGATAATGGTTGGATAACCTTTTTAATATATTAAAAAACACTGAATTGTACAGTTTAAAAAGGTAAATTTTATGGTATGTGAATTATATCTCCACAAAAAAAGTATGAAAAAAATGAAAGAGACCACAGAGGATAGGCAAGTTGATCACCAAGGGAGGCAATAGGCAATTTGATCCTTACCCAGCTGAATGGGGGAAGGAAGGCTCTGCCACAAGGAAAAGCGCTTTGACCTTATACATTATGGCAGAGATTACTTCCTGCCTAGAGAATATTTGACTGTGGGGTCACAGTCACATATCTGGATGTTTTATACTGCATATGCTCCTCTTCTTGGTAGCAGACTTTTACACATCCCTCTTATAGGAGGGCCACTGCCCTGCTCCAGGTATATTTATATAAAATCTTAGTGGAGTACAAAAAAAGAACTAATTCTTCTTGGACATTTAAGATGTGCCAGTAGTGTCCTAAAGAGTTTTACATGCATTAACTCAGTTAATCGTCACAACAATGTTATGAGATAGGTTCTATTATTAATTCTATTTTTTTTAAAAAAAAGGTCATGAGATTTAAGGAGGAGTTTCATTAAAAAAGATTAACAGTTGGCAAATAAGCACATGAAATGATGCTCGACATTACTATTCATCAGGGAAATGCAAATAAAAGCTACAAAATACTGCTATACACACACTGTTGTTGTTTGGTACTGTTCAGTCAATTCTGACTCACATGTGACAGAGTAGAACTGTCCCATAGGGTTTTCTTGGCTGTAATCCTTATGGAATCAGATTGCCAGGTCTTTCTCCCATGGAGCTACTGGATAAGTTCAAACTGCCAACCTTTTGGTTAACAGTTGGGTGCTTAATCATCTCTCCACCAGCACTCCTTTGCACACACTCTAGAAGAGTACAATTAAAAAGACTGGTAACACCAGGTGTTGATGAGGTTGTGGAATGAGTATAATTTTCATACATTGCTAGCAAGAATGCAAAATTGCTCCACCACTTTTGAAAAATAGTGTGGCACTATATTAGAACTAGAGAATATTCAACAATTCCAGTCCTAAATATTTACCCACAAGTAATAAAAATATATGTCTACACAACTACTTGCATGTAAATGTCCCTAGACCGGTGAATGGATTAACAAATTGAGTTATACCCATATAATTTTTTTACTCAGTATTAAAATAAAGAACTACAGATACACAAAAGCATGGAGAAATCTCATTTCTTGGGTACCTAGACTTTAGATGAATGTGCCCAGAGAACAGAGTACATAACCTGGAACAAGGTCACCATTCGGGTAAACCTAGAATTCCTTGTATGATTAGAAAATAAATCCTTCAGCAAAAAGTTATGGTGGGGACACATACATCTTTAAACAGTAAATATATGAAGAAAAACATTTCAGAATTTCTCCCTTTCTTGTCATTTTTTGGAATCAATTTGCTCTTCTGAGAGATTGGGACAAGAGTTCATATAATCTGTAATATATGAAAATTTTAGCTTTGTTTAGAGGATTTCTGGATTGGTATTACCCTGGGGCACTCCACAGAAACATATTCATATGTCTCAATGTAACTCACTTTAAATATAGTACTCAGTAACAGAAAAAATTCAAGGGAATATAAGATCACAATTAAAAACAGACAAACAAGACACACACACACGTACACATAACATATGAGAAGACAAGCTGCCAAAGAAAAGTTAAAAAAAAGACACATAAATATTTTATATTTTAGAATTATTACATAACAAGGATAAATATTTCAACGTTTAAAAAAGAAAATAAAGTATAAAGTATTAATACAGATAAAAACATTATAGTTGGTAAGAGTTGAAAAAGAAACAGAATTTCTAGAAATAAAGAAATGACAACTGAAAATAAAAATTCAATCCATGTATTAAAGAGCAGATACAGCACAAATTAAGAAGAAGAAGAAAAGAGAGAGAGAGAGAGAAACTAGGAGATGGTCCTGTAGAAAGCATCTCCATCAAGAATGGAGCACTGAGATACAAAGAGATGGGAAATACTAAAGACAATTAACTTTTGTAATTACATTTTTTTCTCATTAATTTTTTTTGGCATGTGTTTTCACTATTGGAACGCATGCCTACTAACTATGTTCAAATTTTTGGTTGGTAACATGGATTTTGAGAAATATCACCTGGTTATACAAGACACAAATGAGGCAAGTGGCACTCTGGTACCACTGGTACCACTGATCTGTTGTATGACAATACACCAATGAAAGTTTTATAAATAATTTATTGTAAAAGCTTTTCCATTAGGTTACATGGGGAATCTCTGGCTTTCCAAATACAACATGGAAAAAAATTTAAAAAAAACATTAGGGCTCCCTAACTACCACACAGGGAAGCCCTAATTATGCTTGCTAGCCTTATATCTCAGAAATGAAGGCAAAAAAGGCAAAAGTTTACAAAACTAACACATCCAGGAAGTATCACCTAATTAGAGTGCTCAAACTACACAACAATGAGGCTCCAACTCTGGGCTGCTGAGCTACATGCATTTCAAGAAGGGACGCACCTTTACTCTAAATGTATCTGTTGTTGTTGTTAGGTGTCAGTGGAGTCGGTTCCAATTCAGAGTGACCCTTTAGGACAGTGTAGAACTGCCCCACAGCATTTCCAAGGAGTGGTTGGTGGATTCAAACTGCCAACCTTTCGGTTAGCAGCTGAGTTCTTAACCACTATGCCACCCCTTACCTTTGAGGTCCAGAGGCATAAAAAGTGGCTGATATGTCATTAACCCAATAGTAACAAAGGGATTTTAAAGAAGCTTACAAAACAGAGACAGTGTATACATACATATCATAAGAGTTTCTGAAGGAGCATGTAAGAGAATGAGGGAAATTTAAAATAGAGGAAAGACCCATTACCTACAATGGTCCTATAAGAAATTGTATCAAGTTCATTTACGGTTATGTGTTTTACTCCAGTGTTCAAAAACTAGGATGTATAAACAATAAATAACAAGTGTCCAAGGGTTAAGAATTTGCATGGCAGTTGCTTAGATGGACAAAGGGAGAGTTTAAACATGATGACGGTCCATGGGGCCAACTGTAATATGGTTCTTAAGACAAGTGTTTTTAAAATACCATGATGATATCAGAAATAGATGAGGAGGAAGATATAATCTAAACATCAACTCCATGATGAATGCGTGCGTGTGAACAAGGGGTTGGAGATGACAGAAACAAGGCATAAACAACATGGACGGTGTATCGTCCACAGCATCTGGAGGACAAAAACCTCAGAAGAAGTAATTCAGAGGAAACCAGTGGACAAATGAGGGGAGATTCGTGTCTTCTCTAGAAGACAAAGAAAACATTACAAGGTCGGGCTTTGAAAATACGTCCACCTTATTCCAACATAGGAAAGTCCTGCTGAGCTTCTGGTTAATGTGCTTGACTGCTAACTGAAAGGCTGGAAGTTTAAACCCACCCAGAGGCACCTTGGAAGAAAATCCTGGTGATTTTCTTCTGAAAAATCAGCCATTAAAAATCCTATGGAGCACAATTCTACTCTGGCACACATGAGGTCACCATGAGTTGGGGTTGACTCGATGACAACTAGTTTTTGGAGTTTTGTTATGACGTTGCTTCCAAGAAGAACAGTGATTCTCGGGATGCTCATAAGTACCCCATGGACATTCCTTGAGAACTGCTACAGGTCTTGCAAATTAAGTCTCTTGGGAATTTTCTACCCAGATATCTCTGGTCATTAGTGGCAATCTGAAAGTAAGTTATCCTCACTGGGCACTGGCTTAGATCAAGCCTCCAGTCAAATCAGCGAGAAATGTGTTTGTGATTCAAGGACTTAAACAAAATCCACATTACAGACTCCCAAAATCTATATTTCTTAGTGTCCTTCCCAATATCAGACCAAGATTATTACAGCCAAAGTAAAGATTATGTAGATGCAAAAGTATCTCTATTTGCAGATGACATGATGTTATACACAGACACCATAAAGAATCCTCAAGAAAACTACTGAAACTAATAGAAGAGTTCAGCAGAGTATCAGGATACAAGATAAACACAAAAAATCAGTTGGATTCCTCTACACCAACAAAAAGGAACTTCAGAGAGGAAATCAGTAAATCAATACCATTTACAATAGCCCCCAAGAAGATAAAATACTTAGGCATAAATCTAACCAGAGATGTAAAACACCTATGCCAAGAAAACTACAAGGCACTACTCCAAGAAACCCACATAAGTAGAAAAACATACCGTGCTCATGGATAGGAAGACTCAACATTGTAAAAATATTAATTCCACCAGAAGCGATCTATAGATACAATGCAATTCCGATCCAAATTCCAATGATACTTTTTAATGAGATAGACAAACAAATCATCAACTTCATATGGAAGGGAAAGAGGCCCTGGAAAAGTAAAGCATTACTGAAAAAGAAGAGCAAAGTGGGAGGCCTCAAACTACCTGATTTTAGAACATATTATACTGCCACAGTGGTTGAAACAGCCTGGTACTGGTACAACAACAGACACATAGACCAATGGAACAGAATTGAGAATCCAGACATAAATCCATCCACATATGAGCAGCTGATATTTGACAAAGGCCCAAAGTCAGTTAAATGAGGAAAGACAGTCTTTTTAACAAATGGTGATGGCATAACTGGATATTCATCTGCAAAAAAAAAAAAAAAAAAATGAGGCAAGACTCATACCTCACACCATGCACAAAAAATAATTCAAAATGGATCGAAGACCTAAATATAAAATCTAAAACAATAAAGATTATGGGAGAAAAAAAATAGAGGCAACACTAGAAGGGCTAATACATGGTATAAACAGTATACAAAACATTACTAACAATGCACAAACATCAGAAGAGAAACTAAATAATTGGAAAAAAAAAAAGCACCTAAAAATCAAACACTTATGCTCATTGAAAGACTTCACAAAAAGAGTAAAAAAATTACCTACAGACAGGGGGAAAAAAAATTTAGCTATGACTATTCCGATTAGAGTCTGATCTCTAAAAAAATCTATATGATTCTCCAAAAACTCAACAACAAAAAGACAAACCAATTAAAAAATGGGCAACGGATATGAACAGACACTTCACCAAAGGAGACATTCAGGCAGCTAACAGATACATGAGAAAATACTCAAGATCATTAGCCATTACAGAAATGCAAATCAAAACTACAGTGAGATTTCATCTCACTCCAACAAGGCTGGCATTAATCCAAAAAACACAAAATAATAAATGTTGGAAAGGCTGTGAAGAGACTTGAACTCTTACACACTGCTGGTGGGAATGTAAAATGGTACAACCACTTTGGGAATCGATTTGGGGCTTCCTTAAAAGGCTAGAAATAGAACTTCCATATGATCCAGAAATCCTACTTCTCTTAATAATTCATAGAGAAATAAGAGCTTTCACATGAACAGATATATGCACAATCATGTTCACTGCAGTACTGTTTACAATAGCAAAAAGAAGGAAGCAACCAAGGTGCTCATCAATGGATGAATGGATAAATAAATTATGGTATATTCACTCAATGGAATGCTATGCAATGATAAAGAACAATGATGAATCAGCAAAACATCTCATAACATGGAGGAATCTGGAAGGCGTTAGTTGCAAAAGGACAAATATTGTATTATAAGCACTCAAGAAATAGTTTAAACACAGAAAAAATATTCTTTGATGGTTACAGGGTGGGGAGGGAGGGAGGGGGTATTCACTAATTAGATAGTAGACAAGAACTATTTTAGGTGAAGGGAAAGACAACATGCAATACGGGAGAGTTCAGCACGACTGCACTAAAACAAAAGCAAAGAAGTTTCCTGAATACTACCAAACACTTCGAAGGCCAGAGTAGCAGGGGCAGGGATTTGGGGACCATGGTTTCAGGGGATATCTAGGTCAATTGGCATAAGAAAAAGTGTTAAGAAAACATTCTGCATCCCACCTTGGTGAGTGGTGTCTGGGGTCTTAAATGCTAGCAAGCAGTCATCTAAGATGATCAATTGGTCTCAACCCACTTGGAGTAAGGGAGAATGAAGAACACCAAAGGCACAAGGTAATTATGAGCCCAAGAGACAGAAAGGGCCACACAAAGGAGAGACTTCAACAGCCTGGGACCAGAAGAACTAGATAGTGCCCGGCTACAACCGATGACTGCCCTGACAGGGAATATAACAGAGAATCCCTGATGGAGGAGAACAGTGGGAAGCAGACCTCAATTTCGTTTGAAAAAAAAACAGATTCAATGGTCTGACTGAGGCTGGAGGGATCCCAGAAGTCATGGTCCCTGGACTTTCTGTTAGCCCAACACTGAAACCATTTCCAAAGTCAACTCATTAGATAGGGATTGGACTGGACTATAAGACAGAAAATGATACTGGTGAGGGGTGAGCTTCTTGGATCAAGTAGACACATGAGACCGTGTGGGCAGCTCCTGTCTAGAGGGGAGATGAGAAGGCAGAGGGGGAAAGGAGCTGGCTGAATTGACATGTGGAATACAAGGTGGAGAGTGGGAGTGTGCTGTCTCATTAGGGACACAGCAACTAGGCATACGTAGCAAGGTGTGTATAAGTTTTAGTATGAGAGACTGACTTGATTTGTAAACTTTCACTTAAAGCACAATCAAAAAAAGAAAGAAAAAGATTATGTAGATGCAGACCTAAATTTAAATTGTTACATGATTTAGAAGCAAATGAATGTCTTAGGATTCAGTAATCACATACATAGAAGGAGTAAAGGATTGCTGGAAGGATTCTTTCTAATGAGTTCCAGAGATCAACTCTTTTGTCTCACTGGAGGAAAGGACAATGCCCTCAGCTCTCACATCTGAGATGGGAGACAAGAAGGACAGAGTCTCCTAAGCTTTAGAGTCTAGAAAATGAAATTTAAGCGTATCTGAAAGTCTGACCTCCCAGGAGAATTCTATGTAGTCTACAAAGGTCCATTTGTAACTGTTTTAAAATCCTTGGTCCTCACTGGAGCAAGATTTGCCTGAGACATAGGACATCAGTGGCACATTTCCTTTGTATTTTAGAACTTGGAGACTGACTACACAGACTGATTGAAAGAAGAGAGTACCAGAAGGATGTTTACCGGTGTTTTATTGACTGTGTGGATCATAACAAATTATGCATAACATTGTGAAAAATGGGAATTACAGAACACTTAATTGTGCTCATGAGGATCCATTACATAGAGACAGTTGTTCAGACAGAACAAGGGGATACTGATTGGTTTAAGGTCAGAAAACGTGTGCGTCAGGGTTGTATTCTTTCACCATACCTATTCAATCTGTATGCTGAGTAAATAATACGAGAAGCTGGACTGTATGAAGAAGAACGGGGCATCAGGGTTGGAGGAAGACTCATTAACAACCTGCGTTATGCAGATGACACAACCTTGCTTGCTGAAAGTGAAGAGGACTTGAAGCACTTACTGACGAAGATCTAAGACCACAGCCTTCAGTATGGATTCCACCTCAACATAAAGAAAACAAAAATCCTCACACCTGGAACAATGAGCAACATCATGATAAATGGAGAAAAGATAGAAGTTGTCAAGGATTTCATTTTACTTGCATCCACAATCAACATGCATGGAAGCAGCAGTCAAGAAATCAAAAGACGCGTTGCATTGGGCAAATCTGATGGAAAGGACCTCTTTAAGGTGTCAAAAAGTAAAGATGTCCCCTTGAAGACTAAGGTGTGCCTGACCCAAGCCATGATATTTTCAGTCACATCATATGCATGTGAAAGCTGGACAATGAATAAAGAAGACCGAAGAAGAATTGACGCCTTTGAATTGTGGTGTTGGCAAAGAATATTAAATATACCATGGACTGCCAAAAGAACAAACAAACCTGTCTTAGAAGTACAACCAGAATGTTCCTTAGAAGCAAGGATGGTGAGACTGCGTCTTAATACTTTGGACATGTTGTCAGGAGGGATCAGTCCCTGGAGAAGGACACCATGCTTGGCAAAGTACAGGGTCAGCAGAAAAGAGGTCGCTATGAGTTGGAACCAACCAACTCGACAGCACCTAACAACAACAACAACAACACACAGATTGAGAAGCAGAGGACAGAGGTGCTCAATCAAAATCATCATGAGTTTGAATGGGTAAATCTGAAACAGAAGCCTGAAAGCACATAGGAAAATAATTGCATTGCTCTCTGGCTATTCCTGTAACTTAAAAACAAGAGTTTTTTTTTTTTTTTTTTTACAAAAACTTTGGAGAGAAGAGAAGTTCCAAATTGCTTATTTATCTTTTACCCCCTTTTCCTTTTAAACTATTTTGAAATCTAGAAGTTTTTGAGAGAGCATTCTTTTCAGTCTTATTCTATAAATGCTGCTTCTACTGACTTTGCTTGATAATTGTAACATTATTTGCCATCCTTGCAAACCTCAGCCTCTAACCGTGGTTTGTATTTGGTGCCAAACCTTCATGCTAGGCCCCAACTTGCCTCTTGTCTGCGCAGACAATAAATTGCCACTTTCTGGTTCCCTTGCCATCAGTGTCCATTTTATTTCAATAGACTAATAGGACAGGACAAGAACCTGAGGAATTTGGTTATAGTTACGGTTGTGTGTCAATTTGGCTGGACCATAATTCTCAGTGGTTTTGCAGTTATGATGTAGTTTGGCAGCTATGTATGACATAATCACTTCCATAATGAGATCTGATATACTATAATCACCACCTTGACAAGATCTGCTATAAGAAGCCAACCAGTTGAAAGGGAGTTTCTGGGGGGAAGGGGGGTGATGCCACCTGCATCCAATATATGTAGACTCTCTGGCAAAGCTCTCTGGATTTTGCTCACTCTGTATCCTGTAGTGGCTCCTGTTCATCAGACCTCTGGTTCATAGGACTTGAGCTAGTAGCTTACTACCTATCTTGGGATTCATCAGCCTCTACAGTCTGTAAAACAGTGACCTGCCATTTTACCTGCCAATCTTGGGTTCCCCAGCCCCTGTAACTACAAGAGTCAGGAGAAGCCTCCACCCTCATCCATGTACTTGGGACTTTCCAGCCTCTACAACTGTGTGAGCCATTTCTTTGATATAAAACTCTACGTCTCTCTCTTCTTCTCTCTCTATATATTCATATGTAAATATATATATGTATAGAAGAGAAGTGTGTGTTTATGGTTTTGCTTCTCTTGAGAACCCAGCCTTAGACACCATTCCTCTCCTTCCCATTGTGACAAAGTTTGTTTGTTTTTAACCATCACCACTATTATTTCCCCAATTTTTTTTAATCACCTCAAACAGAAACTCTGTGCCTATTTTCAATTTGATATATAAATTGTGGAGAAAGATATGTACCTGGCTCTACCCAATATTTGTTGTTGTTTTTGTTAGGTGCCGTCAAGAAGGTTCGGACTCATGGTGACCCTATGCACAATAGAAGGAAACACTGCCCAGTCCTACACCATCCTTATAATTGTTGTTATGCTTGAGCTCATTGTTGCAGCAACTGTGTCAGTCCACCTCATTGAGGTTCTTCCTCTTTTCTGCTGACTCTATAGTTTACCAAGCATGGTGTCCTTCTCCAGGAACTGATTCCTCCCGACAACCTGTCCAAAGTTTGTCCAAAGTATATAAGATGCACTCTCGCCATCCTTGCTTCTAAGGAGCATTCTAGTTGTACCCAATATTTAGAGCCCCCTTAAGCAGTCCTTGATTTTAGGAACGTTGCATATATTATAAACATTTCACAGTGTTAGAAGGCTGATGGAGACATGCCTTTTAAACCCTTATTTAATTATGTGGAATTGTATGTAGACATGTAGACCCTGCTCCAGGTTTTATCCCCAGCAGTGAAACAGCATAATTACAAATGCCTGATCTAGTTCATCGGGAGTTATATGTTGGCTCTCCTTCATTGCTCTGAAGGTTTTACCAGGGCCGTCTTTCTCCAGTAAATTTATTCAAAGTTTGTTAAATACCATGAAATTGCCAATTGCTGGTAAGTTTTGAACCTCAAAGCACCAGTTAATTTACTCCTCAGAAAATCATCTGTGCTGGAAGGGATGGGTTTTCTGAAGGTAGGGATATGAGTGCTCATCCTGGAAACAGTGTCTACTCTTGCTAACCCTGTTGGTATGTGGATGGGAGAGAAAACAAAATGAAGGCCTATTGAAATGGTCCCCTTACGTTCAAGAGATTATGGTTATATTCTTCTCTTCCTTTTCCAGAGGAAAAGTCGTTCTTTTTCCGTATCATATCTTCTATTCCCTCAAATGTTCTTGTTCCTACAGCTCGTCATTCTCCCAAAACATAGTTCCATTAATGTGTACTGCTCTATTTGGCTCCCTCATCATCCTCATTCTTCTTTTTCACTTTCTGTTTCCTTTCTTTCCCTTTCCCCATTTCTCTCACTCTCTCTTCCTTTTGTCCATTCTTTCTTCCTGTGTCTTTGAATTTAAGGAATTGCGTGTTCAATGCTCAAGATTAAAAAAAAATTGTACTACATCACTGATCACATAATAATTAACTTTATATTTATCCTGGGTTTCAATTGCCAGCATATACAAAGAGTGTATATAATGTGTTTGGTTGCCCCTTCATCTCATCTGACCCAGTTCATATCCTGCTACTCTGTCAATTAGCTCCCTTGTAATTGACCAATGTTTTTTTTTTTTTACTGTCATAAACAGGTAGGATTAATTTTTTGTTACTTCATGATAATCTTTGCAGCACATGATGCTGTTTCCCTTTTCCTTGAAACTCTCTCTCATTTTTAATTGATGTCTGTAAACTTTGCTATGTCGTTCTCTTCCTTCTTACAATTACTTCATTTATCTTTCTATTTTCTTTTCTTAAACCACCCTCTTCTTCCTCCTCTCGTCACCCTTATTTTGTCCAAGATTTCACTGGATTCTCTTCAAGTCAGTCATATAGTGTGAAAATTACATACATCATTATTCTTAAAGTGCTGAAGATTAGAAATCATTCTTAGAAAATAACTGAATGTTTTACAGAAAACTTATGTAAATGTGTTACTATTCTTGAAATCAGATCAGATCACATATGCATATTCTGACTTCCACTTCTCGGAATTATAGTTTAAGAAATAGATGAACAAAATGGAACTTGTCAATAGTTAAGAAACCATTATATGAAAGCTGCAGAAACTACATAAAGAGCCTATGGAAATCCAAAGCCCATTTTTCCGGGTGTAGAGGAGGAACATTAAAGTAGGGACACGGAGGAACTGTCACTGTCATAAGGAGAATGAAAAATGGCTGCCCTCATTTTGGTTGTACAATCACTGTGTTAGGTCCTGGGGAACTAAGATAATGAAGGCACTAACCTTAAACTAAATGCAAGGTTTTGTACAGGTGGAAGAGTCTAACTAGGAAAATTACTGTGAGCCCCAGTACCTTTAGCTTTCAGAAGAAATTTTGCCATGTTGACATCACCCATAAATACAACTGTTATAGAGAAGGAGGATAATGTAGCAGTGATGGGCCCAGGTCAGGAACTTCTCAGAAGCCTGACTGAGAACAGATGGATGAAAAGAGGCTGCAGGGGTGAGGGAGGGAGTTCCCCCAACTTTTTCTAGTCAGTGCATAATTAAAGCCATGTGTATCAGAGACAAGTTTCATTTAAAGAGGTTAAGCCAGATTATTTTTTCTGATTTTAGAGTGTTTTCTGAAAAAGCCACAAGTATTGGAGCAGAAGTAAGACTGCATGGGCAAGTGGAGAAAATGTCATCCAAGAGATGCTGAAGTAAAATCAAAGATAGACTCTTAAGAGTGTTCTGAGGAGGGAAACATGACCCCAAACCAATTTTGGATTGAAGCAAGGATAGCAAGGCTTCATCTCACATACTTTGGGCAAAAAAAAAAAAAAAAAGAGTTTTTTCTATCTTTTTTTTTTTTTTTTAACCCTGGAAAAGGACATCATGCTTCGAAAAGTAGAGGGTCAGCAAAAAAGACGAAGACCTTCAGTGAGATGAATTGACACAGTGGCTGTAACAATGGGTTCAAACATAATGACTGTGAGGATGGTGCAGGACCTGGCAGTGTTTTGTTTAGTTGTACATAGGGGTCACTATTAGCTGGAGCCATCTCGATGGCACCTAACAACAGCAGTGACCTCAAATGATCTGATCTGTGAATCTTTAAGTTAGGAGGATACTCAGCCTCTCCCCTCAGATGCACTCCCCAGCTATGTTTGTTTGTTCTCACGGTTAATTAAATCCTACCTAGAATATTATGTTAAACATCTGGCTTGTAGTCTCAGGTTGCGCTCTTTTCATGAAAAAGTTCACAATACATTTGAAAACTAATTTGTCAAATAACTAGAGTAGCTTTCTATTTTGTGTGTGTGTTTGTGTGTGTGTTATACTAGATATCTAGGTATCTAATGAACCCTGGTAGTGCAGTGGTTAAAGCACTTAGCAGTTTGAACTCAACAGTTTCTCTGAGAAGGAAAGATGTGATAGTTTGCTTCCATAGAAATTACAGTCTTGGAAACCCTATGGGGCAGTTCTACTCTGTCTTATAAGGTGGCTATGTGTTGTAACGAACTTGATGACAATGAGTGGTGTGTGTTTTACTAGATAATTACACAAAATGGAAAAAAAACACACTATAATGAAATTTTTAGCAAAACATTCATGTATTTAAGGAAAAATGGGAAATAATCAATTATAGCATCTCCTCATAAGCTACTATTTTAAAAGATTGCACTGTGCAGGAAGCAGAAAATCTATCCATGACTTCTAACTCACCAAAACTTCCATCGAGTAGGCTAAAGTTACACCTTATTACAATTGTAATTACATAGCTAACACTGTGAATCCAAATAGAGATAAACTTACCTAGAGATCATTTTCCCCCACGTGTCTGTCAGTTTGTCATGCTGTAGGGACTGGGATGTTGCTGTGATGCTGGAAGCTATGCCACTAGTATTCAGATACCAACAGGGTCACCCATGGAGGACAGATTTCAGCTGGGCTTCCAGACTAAGACAGACTAGGAAGAAGGACCCGGCAGTCTACTTCTGAAAAGCAATGGAACATTGTCTGATACAGTGCGGGAAAATGAGCCCCCCAGGCTGGAAGGCACTCAAAAGATGACTGGGGAGGAGCTGCCTCCTCAAAGTAGAGTCGACCTTAATGAATAGAATGGAGTAAAGCTTTCAAAACCCAACCCTCATTTGCTGATGCGGCATGACTCAAAATGAGAAGAAACAGCTACAAACATCCATTAATAACTGGAACCTGGAATGTACAAAGTATGAATCTAGGAAAATTGGAAATCGTCAAAAATGAAATGGAACGCATAAACATCGGTATCCTAGGCATTAGTGAGCTGAAATGGACTGGTATTGACCATTTTGAATCAGACAGTCATGTAGTCTACTATGCTGGGAATGACAACTTGAAGAGGAGTGGTGTTGCATTCATTGTCAAAAGAACATTTCAAGATCTACCCTGAAGTACAACGCTGTCAGTGATAGGAAAATATCCATACACCTGCAGGGAAGACCAGTTAATATGACTATTATTCAAATTTACGCACCAACCACTAGGGCCAAAGATGAAGAAATAGATTTTTATCAGCTGCTGCAGTTTGAAATGTATCGAACATGCAATCAAGGTGCGTTGATAATTACTGGTGATTGAAATGCAAAAGTTGGAAACAAAGAAGAAGGATCAGTAGTTGGAAAATATGGCCTTGGTGATAGAAACAATGCTGGAGATCGAATGATAGAATTTTGCAGGACCAACGACTTCTTCATTGCAAATACCTTCTTTCACCAACGTAAACAGAGACTATACACACGGGCCTCCCCAGATGGAACATGCAGAAATCAAATTGACTACATCTGTGGAAAGAGATGATGGAAAAGCTCGATATCATCAGTCAGAACAAGGCCAGGGGTGGACTGTGGAACAGACCATCAATTGCTCATATGCAAGTTCAACCTGAAACTGAAGAAAATCCGAGCAAGTCCACGATAGCCAACATATGACATTGAGTATATCCCACCTGGATTTAGAGACCATCTCAAGAACAGATTTGACTCATTGAACACTAGCGACCAAAGACCAGATGAGTTGTGGAATGACATCAAGGACATCATCCATGAAGAAAGCAAGATGTCATTGAAAAGACAAGAAAGAAGGAAAGACCAAGATGGATGACAGAGGAGACTCTGAAACTTGCTCTCGAACATTGAGCAGATAAAGCAAAAGGAAGAATTGATGAAGTAAAAGAACTGAACAGAAGATTTCAAAGGGCAGCTCGAGAAGACAAAGTAAAGTATTATAGTGACGTGTGCAAAGAGCTGGAGATGGAAAACCAAAAAGGAAGAACACGCTCAGCATTTCTCAAGTTGAAAGACCTGAAGGAAAAATTCAAGCTTCGAGTTGCAATAGTGAAGGATTTTATGGGGAAAACATTAAAAGACGCAGGAAGCATCAGAAGAAGATAGAAGGAATACACAGAGTTATTGTACTAAAAAGAATTAGTCAATGTTCAACCATTTCAAGAGGTGGCATATGATCAGGAACCGATGGTGCTGAAGGAAGAAGTCCAAGCTGCTCTGAAAGCATTGGTGAGAAACAAGGCTCCAGGAATTGATGGAATATCAATTGAGATGTTTCAACAAACAGGTGCAGCCCTGGAGTTGCTCACTTGTCTATGCCAAGAAATATGGAAGACAGCTTCCTGGCCAACTGACTGGAAGAGATCCGTATTTATGCCTATTCCCAAGAAAGGTGATCCAACCGAATATGGAAATTATAGAACAATATCATTGATATCATACGCAAGCAAAATTTTGCTGAAGATCATTCAAAAATGGCTGCAGCAGTATATTGACAGGGAACTGCCAGAAATTCATGCCGGTTTTAGAAGAGGACATGGAACCAGGGATATTGCTGATATCAGATGAATCCTGGCTGAAACAGAGAATACCAGAAGGATGTTTATCTGCGTTTTATTGACTATGCAAAGGCATGCGACAGTGTGGACGATAACAAACTATGTATAACATTGCAAAGAATGGGAATTCCAGAACACTTAATTGTGCTCATGAGGAACCTTTACACAGATGAAGAGGCAGTTGTTTGGACAGAACTAGGGGATACTGATTGTTTTAAAGTCAGGAAAGGTGTGCGTCAGAGTTGTATTCTTTCACCATACCTATTCAATCTGTATGCTGAGCAAATAATACAAGAGGCTGGACTATATGAAGAACTGGGGCATCAGGATTGGAGGAAGACTCATTAACAACCTGTGTTATGCTGACCCAACCTTGCTTGCTGAAAGTGAAGAGAACTTGAAGCACTTACTAATGAAGATCTAAGACCACAGCCTTCAGTATGGATTCCACCTCAACATAAAGAAAACAAAAATCCTCACAACTGGAACAATGAGCAACATGATGATAAATGGAGAAAAGATAGAAGTTGTCAAGGATTTCATTTTACTTGCAACCACAATCAACAGCCATGGAAGCAGCAGTCAAGAAATCAAAAGATGCATTGCATTGGGTAAATCTGCTGCAAAGGACCTCTTTAAAGTGTTGAAGAGCAAAGATGTCACCCTGAAGACTAAGGTGTGCCTGACCCAAACCATGGTATTTTCAATCATATCATATGCATGCAAAAGCTGGAAAATGAACAAGGAAGACCGAAGAAGAATTAATGCCTTTGAATTGTGTTGTTGGTGAAAATATTGAATATACCACGTACTGCCAAAAGAACGAACAGACCTCTCTTGGAAGAAGTACAACCAGAATGCTCCTTAGAAGCAAGGATGGCTAGACTGTGTCTTACGTACTTTAGACATGTTTTCAGGAAGGATGAGTCCCTGGAGAAGGACATCACGCTTGGTAGAGTACAGGGTCAGCGGAAAAGAGGGAGGCCCTCACTGAGGTGGATTGACACAGTGCCTGCAACAATGAGCTCAAGTATAAGAACGATTATAAGGATGGCTCAGGACAGGGCAGTGTTTTGTTCTGTTGTGCATAAGGTCGCTATGAGTCGGAACAACTCGACGGCACCTAACAACAACAATAGAGATCATTTTAAGTAATTAGAGAAGGGTGTAGAGTTCATTTCTTCTTTCACATTAATTTAAGGCCAAGTAAATTGGATTATTATACCCATAGCTGTTTTATACCTGAGAAGACTAAAAATATGACTATCTTGGTACTTTTAAGCTTTTTTGTCTAGACCAAACAATTAATGTTGTTGTTGTTAGTTGCCATCAAGTTGATTCCCATTCATGAAGACCCAACCTGTTACAGAGTAGAACTGCTCCATAAGGTTTTCTTTTTGTAATCATAATGGAAGCAGATTGATGACCTTTTCTCCTGCAGTCCTGCTGAATGGCCTCGAACAGTCAACGATTAGGTTGGCAGTCAAGCTCAAATTGTTCGTACTGCCTATTCCTACTCACAACGACTCCATTTGTGCAGAGTAGAACTGCTCTACAGGGTTTTTAAAGCTGTAACCTTTTGGAAGCAGACCACCAGGACTGTCTTCCAAGGTGCCTCTGGGTGGGTTAAAAATGCCAATCTTTGGGGTAGGAATGGAGCACGTAATCATTTTTGCCATTCAAGGACTCCTTTGCATTATCTGAGGACCTTAAATAATTGATAATAATATATGTTTTTGGTGGACCTTAAATGATTAATAAAAATATATTAACATAACTTTATTTGCTTTACTCAATAGGTGACTTATAATTTCAAAACATGACCAATCATACACTAATCATGGAATTCTTGCTCATCATTTTCACTGAAAGTTGGATGCTGCTGAGGCTACATGCTGCATTCTTCTCACTGATCTACCTAGTTAGTGCCCACAATGGAAAATGTTCTCATCATGCTTCTCACAATTCCTGATCAATGCCTCCACACTCCAATGTACTTTTTTCAGGCATTTGTCCTTCTTAGATCTGTGTCTCATTTCTGCCACTGTGCTCAAATCCATCCTCAACTCCATCACCTTCATTGACTTCAACTCTTTCCTTGGGTGTGCGTTGCAGCTCTTCTTGTTGGTGCTCTTGGCAGAGTCGGAGATCAGCATTCTCACTGCAATGTCCTATGACTGCTATATTGCCATTTGCTGCCCTCTGCACTATGAGGCTGTCTTGGGCAAGAGGGTCTGTGTTCAGATGATGGGTGTGTCTTGGTTCAACGGTGGGGCCTTGGGAATCTTCTACTCAGGTGGGGCATTCTCTCTCAACTTCTGTGGCTCCAAGAAGATCCATCAGTTCTTCTGTGATGTTCCTGCACTCCTACAGCTCACTTGTTCTGAAGAACATGCCACCATTAACATCACTGTGTCCATTGGAGTCTGTTATGCATTTTCACGTTTAGTTTGCATTGTGGTCTCATATGTGTATATTTTCTCCACTATGTTAATGATTCCATCCAGATAGAACCAATCAAAAGCCTTTTCCATCTGCTCGCCTCATCTCATTGTGGTGTGTTCCTTGTAACAGGTGCTGTTGCTTATTTAAAGCCAGTCTCTGATGCATCTTCTCTTCTAAACCTACTGGTGTTCTATTCTGTGGCGCCATCAATCTTGAACCCCATTATCTACTGTCTGAGGAACAAGGACATTAAATCAGCTCTATATAAAGTCCTGTGGAATGTTAGAAGCACCTGAGTAATGGAAAGGTAACCAAAGTGGAAGTTAGGAAGTAAAATCACCTTTCTTGTTCTGTCACCAACTAGCTGTTTGCAATTGTTTCTGTTTAGAGATCAATATATCATGGATTCTTGTTGATGATAAGCTCAGGTTATCAGTTTTAACAGGAAGTAAGCCTTCTCCTATAATCATGTACTTTACATTTCTTATATGTGCAGAAATTATGAAGTTTTTCCTGTTATTCCCATTTCCTATTGATGCGTTTGACTCTTATTCTGAAGCTCCCCATACGTGAGGTCTGTATGTGTTTCTAGTTTGTCCAAAACTTTCATCTTCCCTAGCATTCTCTTTATTTAATGCTTTAATATCCTTGATTTTTCCATCTGTTAATTTTATTGATTCAACTTTCTTCCTAGCTTCTCAATTTCTCTATTTGTTAATTTTAATTTTAACATAATTTTGCCGTTTTAAAAAATGTACTATTAATTATATCACAAGCTTCACTTATTTGATTAATATATGTTTGAAGATGAAAATTATACATTTACTACAATTGCTTACCCATTCCTGAGATTTCAGAAAATGGTTTTGCATCTTTGTTTCTTTTGATGTAAATCATATTTTTATTGAAACTTCCTTTCATCTAATGTGTTGATTCCTGACTTTGAGTTACTTGCTTTTATAATTCATTGGAATTTCTGAAAGCATCCTCTGCACTGCTTCTGCCATTGTGATAAATCCCTCTTTCTACTTTTCCCAGACTGTCAACATGTAACATTGGCAATACCCTAAAGATGCATACTTAGGTGTGGAGTAAAACAGATTTATTTATTATTTTATTTCAAATGCTATCTTTAACCTTGTGACATGTGATATGGTTTTTTATCTCTGTATATCATAGATATGTGACTATATATATACATACACATATTTTTTTAATAAATTACTGAGTGAAGACTGTTCAGGATTTTACAAAATGATTTAACATATTAAAATTTTTATTTAAAAGACTCCACCAGTAGATAATTGAATAAAATGTCTAATTCTAGTCATTTGACTACTTATTCAAGAAAAGTGGTCTTCAAATGACATTGACTGCATTTCAGAGGGTGAGCAATATGATAATGCAAAAAGATGGTTAAGAAGATTACAAATATTTTCTTTTACAAATTAAAAAACATTTTTATTGAAATAATGATTTGGTACATCATAACGTCAAAACATTCAAGCAGAAAGGACATGGAAAAACACACAAAAGGGGCATAAAAACATAAGCTCTCAGAAAACATTCATTTGAGAATAAAAATAGTTTAATTAGGGGTAGAAATTCTGTAATTAGAAGTAAACTGTAAAACCAGAGCTATCTTTAGATCTGTGCTAGCAAATATGGTATCACTAAACACATGTTGTCATTGAGTACTTTAAATGTGGATAATATGACAAAGAAATTGACTAATTTTAATTTGAAAACTGATACTCTACTCAGTTATTGGAAAATTTTAAAGTATGTTTGGAACAACTTGGCTATGTGAATATACTTTTTAACTGAAAACTTCATTAAATCTAAAGACAAGTTAAGTGCTTCCAGTGAAAGTTTAGCGGTCAAAATGAGTTTCTCTAAATGGGTTTCTAAGAATTTTTATAAATAAGAGTGCAAAGTTTCTCAATAATAATTGTTTATAAATATTATTTAAATTATATTTTACATACACTGAGTTAAAATATATTATTAAAATAATTTCATATTGTTTCTTTTAAATTTTTTTAGTATAAAAAACAAAAAAATACTAAAATTTAAAATCACACATGTATATTTCTTGCATGTATTCCTATTGGACAATCCTGATCTGGAATAGATATGTATATGCCAATTTTGTTGACTTTTGAAGTGCACCACACAGCTCTTTAGAGACTGTCATGCATAAGAACTGTTATTAATAACAATAATAACAACCGTAAGTAATTATGCACTAGACATCCCTATAAGAACTTATATGCATTTTTCCTTAAAAAAGCCACAATAGCTGTGGTTGTCACAGATTATCAGCTTTATTTTTACATTGGAGAATGATTGAAGGGCCCTGTATACTAATCTTTTGTATTTTGCATCTGGTAATTCCAGGAAGGCACTTTCATCTAGAAGATTCCTTGATTCTTTGTTTTGAGAGCTTGTTGAGGTGATCATGGTATGTTTCTTTACGTGACTTGATAGTGACTGTTGTCTTTGAGCCATCTAGAAGTTATTGTATTAGTTTATTTTATGTTTGCTTACTCTGTCGTAGCTTCTTGCTTTGTTTGTTTTGATACGCCCAAATGGGTTCCTTAACTGAGCCAGCTAGATTATTTTTGCCTTTGGAGCTCTGACGTCCTGTCCCCAGATGGCTAGAGCTGTTATCAGGTATATCAGTCTAGGAGTCTATTCACTTTTCTTGTATAGATTCAGCTTAGGTGTCCTGGTAGCTGACCATCAAGTGTGTGGTACAGGCGATGTCCTACAGTCTTAGCAGGGGTGATTGGTCTAGGTACCAATATCTGGTTGCAGCAGGAGGTCACACTCTGAACAAGGCAGAAGGCTGAGAATCATCCCACACGTGTCTCTGAGGAAAGCGTGTCCCCCCTTTCCTAGAGCATACAGGTGGGTGGGTTCTGCAGATGGACCATGGCACCCAAAGTTTTTGGTTGTAAGGACTGGGAAGTACCAGTTATCCTTGGACCTCTGTTGCAGGTGGCTGGGTGACCTGAGTGGAGCCACGAGTCCTTAGGCCCCTGATGTGGGTAGGTGAGGACCCTGTTTAATAGGCAAAGTGGTGTCAAACATCAAATACCCACCTCTTTACAGCACAGCTGAAACAGTTGTAGTCTGCCAACAAGGGCCTATTTTCCTGAAATAGGCACTCACACAGGTCCATGCAGGGGGAAAGGTACTCAAAGTCCATGGATTGTTTATGCCTGGACAGGAGCCACTTCTGTCCTGAGCTCCCCCTCTTAGTGGAGCTGGCACATTTTCTTTTCCCCCAGTTGCGAATTTACTCCATCTCCAAGGCTGAAGGATGGGTCTAGGCACTCAACAGGGCCCGTCTTAGGCCCAGGGGAATCGACAGCCACTGAAGCTGGCTTGGGGGCTGGGGGCACAGTAAAATGTATGCAAATACTTAGCTTTTGCCGAGAGCACCGTTCTTCTCTGGTTCCAGAGGTATGAGCAGGCTGTGTGGCTGGATGCTTTTCCCTGCAGAAACTGCAGCTTAATGCTAGTACCAGCCCAACACACCCGCTCCTGGGAATGGTGCCTGAGGGCTCCCAGCGATTCAGGTCTGGTAATTCCTGTCTGCTTCTGAACTGCTTCTTCCTCCCCCTGCCACTCAGTTCATTTTCTAACTTTGCCTTTAATGTTTGTTTCACTTGTTTTTTCAGGTGTTTGTTGTAAGAGGGCTCGCCAGAAGCATCTGTCTATTCCTCCATCTTGGCCCCACCTTCCATTAGAGAATGATTGAAATATGATTTCAATGATGACTCTAAATATAAAGCATTATTTCGGTTGTTTGAATTTGAAGCAAAGGGGAGATAGAAATGTAGACAGAGAGAGTGAATACCCAAGATGGTCAAATAAATAAAAAGAATGAGAAAATCAAACTAGTAATTTGCAAAGCCCATGGTCATACCAAACAATTTGACTCCTGAGTCCATATTCTTAAGCAAGAAACTGGAACATATTAGATTACTCAATGTACTGGCTATTTGTTGATTTGTTGTTAGTTGCACTGAGTCGCTCTGGCTCTATGTGACCGACCATATGCACAACAGAACAAAGCTCTGATCCTGCGCCATCTTCACGATGGTTGGTATGCGTGAGTCCATTGTTGAAGCCATGTCTATATTCAATGTCTTCCAACCTAGAAGGCTCATCTTCCAGCAATATAGTGGATAATAATCTATGTGTTGATTAGGATTGGCTAAATGGTTATGTTGCGATTCTGTTTTTATTTGTTTAATGAATAGTGCAAGAAAATAGATCCCTTTACTTTCCTATGTGTATGATTTCAAATATCCATTGTAATAAAGAAAAAAGCACCCTATTCTTAATCCTCCTCCTATTCAATAGAATTCTAAGACAGATTTGCAAAGGTATGATAATTATACATATGTGAAGGACTGATTTCACCACAGTTACTCCCACTCTGGTATTGGTCACCCTGTCATCATCCTTCACCTTCATAAGAAGAGGTAAAAAGTATCTTTTGCACATCAAAAATGGAAGCCAGCACAGGGGAATTCAGATGGGCTGAAGCAAATTTTCAGAGCCTGTTTAAACTTTGTTTGGTTAGATAATCTGCTAACAGCGTGCAGACAGCTGTGCATCAAACCAGGAAAACCAAGCTCTGGCTCATAATATGTTCCACCTTTGGTGAACATTGCCATTTACTACATATCTATGGTGAGGATTCTACAAACACACATTGCAGGGAGGAAAAAGTAAAACACAGAATATATCATTATACACATTATCTTGTGTATACTAAATTTCAGAAATAGATTACCAACTGCATAAAAACAGAAACTGAAGGTGTGAAAACACACATACGTGTATGTTTATATATAATCTAAAATTTTGAATACACACACACAAGAGTATATATATGTATACAGATAGTTCATCTGGAATTCTACCTGTGTGATCTTTAATCAAAAGATCACTGGATGATGCAAGTGATTTACGCCCCATTACTAACCTAAAGATGGTTTGGCTTCAAACCCACTCAGCACTGGTTCAGAAGAAAGGTCTGCTGATCTGCTTCCGTTAAGATGTTAGCCCATTTATGAGTGATGCACGTTACAGACATATTCTCTTGGCTTGATATTTGTCTTTGACTTTGCCTACGATATTTTTCCTCATGCATTTATTTTTATGTAGGCATATTTACCAAACTATTCTCCTACTGCATGTGCCTTTTGGGTCTTGGTCAGAAGGCCTTTCCCTAGCTTATAGAGGAATTCTTCCATTTTTTATTGCATTATTTGTATCATTTCAATTTTTACACTGAGAACTCTGATTCATTTGTTGTTCTTGTCTTCTTGTAAGTGGCATGAGTAATAGATCCAATTTTACTTTTGGCAAATGACTACAGAATTGTTCTAACATCATTCATATCAAAGATTATCTTTGCCCCAGTGATTTGCAACACCATTTGAACCATATGTTAGATTTCTACCTGAAGTAGGATCTAAGTTTCTTTGCTACTCCACTGTCTTCTCTCCTTTCATTTGTTCTGTTCTTTTCTTCTACTTTTACACATGCACCTATAGTTCACTGTTTTATTACAGTCTTTGAATTATTTTCAATATTTGGTACAGTAAGCCCTCCCTCATAAATCTTCCTGTTCAGTGTTTTCCTAGCTAATCTCGTGTATGTATTTTTCCAAGTGATATTTAGGATTATTTGTCTAGCTCAACAAGAAAAGTTCATTGAATTTTTATTGGTATTGTATTATATGAACAATCTAACTTAGAACTGGATGAGACTTGCTATCTTACAACGTGGACTATTTTCCCATTTGATCAGTTCATACCTTTCAGTTACCAGCTGAGTGCTTAACCATTGTGCGACCAGGGCTCTTTATGAAAAGACATAGAGAGACCTTAAATGCATTTACTTAGTGAAAGAAGTTTTTGTGAAAAAGCTACATACTGTGTGATTCTATCTCTATGACATTTCAGAAAAGACAAAAATATAGAGAGTATTAAGATCAATGGTTGCCAGAGGTTCACAGGGGAAAAGGAAAGAGAGGAATATGTGGATCACGGAACATTGTAAAAGCCAGTGAAATTATTCTGCATGATATTATTATTTGCAAAATACATGGTATTATGTATTTGTCAAAACTTATAGAACTGTATAATGTAAAGTTGTTGTAGTTAGGTGTCACGAGTCAGTTCCGACTAAGCAGCCCCGTGTACAAAAGAATGAAACAGTGCCCGGTCTCGCCCCATCCTCACAATTTTTGTTAGCCTGAGCCCATTGTGGCACCCAGTATGTCATTCCATTTCATTGAGGGTCTTCCTCTTTTTTCAATACCCTCTACTTAACTAAGCATGATGTCCTTCTTCAGGGACTGGTCCCTCCTGACAACGTGTCCAAAATATGTGAGAAGGAGTCTCGCTGTCCTGGCTTTCAAGGAGCACTGTTGCTATACTTCTAGCAAGACAGATTTGTTCATTCTTTTGGCAGTCCATGGTATATTCAATATTCTTTGCCAATGCCACAATTCAAAGGCGTCGAATCTTCTTTGGTCTTCTTTATTCATTGTCCAGCTTTCACTTGCATATGAAACAGTCAATTCCGACTCATAGCAAACCTATAAGCTAGAGTAGAACCGCCCCGTTGGGTTTCCAAGGAGCACCTAGTGGATTCGAACTGCTGACCTTTTGGTTAGCAGCTGTAGCCCTTACCCACTGTGCTACCAGGATTTCTGCATGCATATGAGGTGACAGAAAATACCATATTTTCCCTGTAGAATCCTTCAAAATTGCAACACATGCCTTGAAATTTTTCTTCAATTCTTTAAGCTTGAGAAATGCTAAGCATGTTCTTCTCTTTTGGTTTTATAATTCTAGGTCTTTGCACATTCCATTACAATACCTTACTTTGTCTTCTTGAGCTGTCATTTGAAATCTTATGTTCAGCTCTTTACTTCATCATTTCTTTTGTTTGCTTTAGCTATTCTCCATTTGAGAGCAAGTTTCAGAGTCTCTTTTGACATCCACTTTGGTCTTTTCTACTTTTCCATTTTTTACTGATCTCTTGCTTTCTTCACGTATGATGTCCGTGATGTGATTCCAGAATTTGTCTGGTCTTAGATCATTTGTGATCACGGTGTCAAATCTATTCTTGAGATGGTCTGTAAACTCTGATGAAATGTGGAATGTACAAAGTATGAATCTAGGAAAATTGGGAGTCATTAAAGGTGAAATGGAGTGCATAAAGATTGATATCCTAGGCATTAGTGAGCTGAAATGAACCGGGACTGGCCATTTTGAAGCAGATAATCATATGGTCTATTATGCCTGAAATAACAAATAGAAGAGGAATGGCATCACATTCATCACCAGAAAGAACATTTCAAGATCTACCCTGAAGTACAGCACTATCAGTGATAGGATAACGTCTATATGCCTACAAGAAAGACCAGTTAATACAACTGTTATTCAAATTTACACACCAATCACTAAGGCCAAAAATGAAGAAATTAAAATTTTTTACCAACGTCTACAGTCTGAAATTGATCAAATATGCAATCAAGATGCATTGATAATTATTGGTGATTGTAACGCAAAAGACAGAAACAAAGAAGAAGAATCTGTAGTTGGGAAGTATGGCCTTGGTAATAAAAACGATGCGGGATATCCCACAATACAATTTGACTTTTTCATTGCAAATACCTTTTTTCAACGACATAAATGGTGACTATACACATGGATCTCACCAGATGGAATATACAGGAAACAAATCAACTACTTCTGTGGAAAGAGAAGAAGAAGAAGCTCAATATCATCAGTCAGAGCAAGACCAGGGGCTGACTGTGGAACAGACCATTGACTGCTCATATGGAAGTTCAAGTTGAAGCTGAAGAAATTAGAGAAAGTCCGTGAGAGCCAAAAAATGCCTTGAATATAAAACAAAGAGTGAACCGTAATATTACCTATGGACTTTATTTAATAACAGTATGTTAAGTATTGATTCATCAATTGCAAAAAAAATGCACCACACTAATGCTGAAGGTGCAAGAGTAAGTGGACATATATGAGGATTTTCTGCACTTTTTGCACAATTTTCCTGTAAGCCTAAAACTGTTCTAAAAAATGTATTAAAAATGGGATATGGACAAAATCTAGACAAAAGTTCTATATCAATATTCAGTTTTCTGTTTTTATTGCCCAAGCTGTGACAAAGCATTAAAAATAGGAATTGGGGTAAAGTTTTTTTAGAATTCTTTGTGACATCATTTTAACTTTTCTGTGATTTTGAATTTTTTTTTTTAATTAAGGTATATATTTTTTTTTTTTAGAGATAGATAGCTGCTGCCTAATCAACTCCAAGTCATGGTCAGCATGTTGGAGTTGATTGTTGAGGCTACTGTGCCAATCAATCCCACGATTGTCTCCTTCATCCACGTAGGGTGTTCATTTCACCAAACACAATCCCTTCTTTTAGTGACTGATCCCTCCTGAGGACGTGTAGAAAGCAAGCATGTTGGAAAATGTTCTGTTGTGATCATAATGTTTTCATTGCCTAATTTTCAGAAGCAGATCACCAGGACTTTCTTCCTGTTCTTTATTGGCTGGAAAATGCTGAAACCTTTCCACCATCAGTGACCCTGCTGGAATTTAAAATACTGATGGCGTTGCTTTCAGCATCACAGCACCGTGCAAGCCATCACATTACAACAAACTGATAGATGATTGGTAGAATGTATGTTAGAGTAAAACAAAAATATCAAAAATAAATTGCGATGGAAAACTAGTAGGTATGATATACTCATTCCTTCTCATGGGTGAGTTGATGTGGAGCCGGAGAGAACAGTTGCAGACCATCTTAGCCACCCATCACATCTCAGTGCCACCGTCCCCTTCAGCTTACACCATGACAGTCATTATGCCAACATCTGATAGGAGGTCAAAGTGCCCCACTCCTCCTCCCCTTGTAAGTCACTCATACAGTTCTTCTTGGAACACTTGAAAGAATCATTTTTTTTTTGCCATTCTTAATATAGATAATTACTGTGAATACAAACGTGAAGAATAAACTACAGTAAATAAAATGTTAGCAATTGTACCAGAAGTTATGTACTGTCAGTGTCTTAGGGTAGGTTCTGTAGAGAAGCAAAACAAGTGAAGCTACATGCTCAAATCCCAAAAACCAAAGGTTAGATGAACAGAGCCCAGTTGAAGGATCCAGAGCTAGCAACCTCCAGAGAGCCTTTATGGAATGTCCACCCACATCGGATGCAGGCCACACCCCCCCAATGAAGCCCTCCCTAACTGGCTACACACAGCAGATCACATCATGAAGGTGATCATACTATATTAGATCTCATTATGGAAGTGATTACATCATTATATGACTGCCAAACTACATCATAACTGCCAAATCCCTGAGAATCATGGCCCAGCCCAGGTGACACATAACCATCACAGTCCACCCCTTGTCAACTTGGCATACATAGTCTCTGAATAAAGACACTTATAAAGTCATACTTGTGCCTAACATGATACAACTAACACACATACAACTAAATACACCAGCCCTGTTTATATCTTATATTTTATAGGTAAAGAAAACAAATATATTTGATGCACACAAAGAAATACTCATTACAGTTACAGCCCTCATTTCTGCAACTGGTCACATGGTCATAACTGATATTTAGAACTATTTTCTTCTACCACCCTTTCCGTA
Organism: Loxodonta africana; assembly: GCF_030014295.1. Lineage (NCBI taxonomy): Eukaryota > Metazoa > Chordata > Mammalia > Proboscidea > Elephantidae > Loxodonta > Loxodonta africana. Next base: position 1,538,112 of record NW_026975036.1, read on the forward strand.
TTCTCTTTGCCCTCAGCAAGCACCTCAGCTGGTTGTGGTTCTTTACCTGGCGGGGTGAACTGAAGGGTCTGGGCCATTAGTAGTCATATCAGAATTGGGTTCATATGGTTTTCCATTGACTTTAATCACAGGGTATGGTAGTACTAAGAGATGCCCTAAGGGATCTCCTGCTTTCCAGACATTCTCTTTTTTACCTCCATTATGCAGTATCAATCCAATTTCCTCTTAGTCATCAGGATCAATCACACCAGCCAATATGGTAACTTCTGTCTTTGCCTGTTGATGCAGAGGCATAAGGAGCCCAAAGTGGCCAGGTGCCATTCTTAACTTCCAGTTCAATGAATCAGTGATGTGTGTCTAGGTGGGAGCATTCCTCCCTTTGGAACTGATACCCCTAGACCTGCAAAACATAGAGTTCCAAGAACAGAAACTCTTTGGTGAGTATTCGCATGAGACACAAATATCTTCACCTATTTGGCCCGTTCAGAGAGGTGTATCCTCCTTGTCTCCAATTTTTCAATCATGTTCTTTCCAAGTCCCTGACCATTCCTCCAAACCACTGGCCACAGCCCATGAAACAGTATACAATTGCACATCTGACCATTTCTCCTTCCAAGCAAAGTGAATAATCACATGCATTGCTCAAAGTTCATCTCATTGGGAGGATTTCCCTTCACTACTGTCCTTCACAGAGGTGATCACACTATATCAGATCTCATCATGGAGGTGATTACCTCCATCTACGACTGCAAAGGTACATCATAACTACCTCATCACTGAGAATCATGGCCCAGCCAACTTGACACAGAAACGTACCATCACGGTCAGTCATTGCTCAATGGAGAGAAGGCTTCTATGCATGCACCAAATCGCCTTGCAAACAGCTATATAAAAAAATAAAATAAAACTTTGTGTATTTTTTTATTTTTCAGTATCAATACACAGTTTTGTAGTTTAAAGATTTAATTTATTTCATTTTTAAAAACTCAACTCTATTTCAGGAATAGGACATCTCAAAGACATGACGCAAAAAAAAAAAATTTAAGATACATATACCTTCTTTTTCACGCTTTAGCCAGGTACACGCATATCTTATCAACTAATGTATTAAATTCAGTATCTGAATATTATACCTTAGTCTTAGATTTCAAGACTTTTTAAAATTCTTATACCTATGGCTCTCCAACTGGAATCATTCACTAAGGCAAAAAATAATAAATGAATATGTAAAAAATAATAACCTACTGCCTCATTTTTCTTAGAGCATTTTTTTCCTTAAAATACCTTCTACCTCTTTTTTTAAACCTTCTGTCGACTTGAAGGTCCTCTTAAAACTCAAAGCATTCAATCTGTAATCTGATTTCTGATTTTCATCGTATGTTTTTGGCTGTTATGAAATAAATCTACTTCTATTAAGCATTAGTGGTGATACTGTTTAAAATATTTTCAGATCACTTCACAAATGAATGAAATCTATTAGATGTGAAAAAAAACAAAGGAGAAATAGAAACTCTTCTATCCCTTAAATTTCATTGTACAGTGGTTTAGTTCTCAGTGGTTATCAAAAGAATGCTTATCAACAAATAGCTTGAAGATAAAAGTTAATTAAGCAGCACAATATGTAAGCTTGCAAGTGAGTGCATATGAAGAACTAGTTAGAGTTAAAAAAAAAATCCTGTATATGATTTCTGGCATGTGTTTGCACTCTTCCTTTTGTTCCATCCCAGCCCAATCAGCCTAAGACCACTGGGGACAGAGCACTGGTCCAACAAAGTCAGATTTACCAACTCACTGCAGTAAAAAAAAGGAACCAGTAAAGTAAAATAATTACTATAGGTTTTGCAGAAAGGTGGAGTTTAGGTGAAATTTAATAGAAGGAGCATTCTGATAGCCTGAAAGAAAAGCAAGGCTATGGTTAAAGTGGTCAAAATCAGATCTGAACTATAAACTGGACCAAAAGATTGTTTCTTTAGAAAATACAATGTAGAGATATATCTGCAATTTTTTTTCACAGGAACTCCTTGTCTAAAGCTCTTCGTCTGAGTTAGAAACTGAGGTTATACAGAAGTGATATAGTGCTTCCTAGCAAGGGACTTGACGACACCTAACAACAACAACAAGGGTTGAATATTTCATTCTAACTCATATAATTTCAAATGGCAAAGTTTCTAAAAGTTAAAAAATTTTAAAGAAGAAAGCTTATCACAGCAATAAAGCAGTGATTACTCAAAGAAGGGAGTTGTATGATACTTTACAATAGCAACAAGTCCTTGTTTGAAATTATTTCCATTTAAAGCTATTTTTCTCTCAACTTGCTATTTTTTAGTCTAATAGATAACCGGGGTTTTTTTTTTTTTTAATTTTCTTATCCTGAAAATAAATTTTATTTAATTTTCAGTTCCATCACTTTTCATACTAAATTATCATGTTTTAACTAGTTCACTTGTTTAATTGGATTATGCTTAATTAGTTTTAAAGAGCTTTAGGCAAGACAAAAGAACTAGGTTAACATATTTAAAACCCAAAGGAAATGCTTCTTTCCTGTACCAGTAACTTTATAGTTTAGTTCTTTAAATCATTTTATTGATAAGTTTTCGAAACCGCTCATTCAGAATGATCTAACAAAAATCTATCAATAAGGCCATGTCTCCTTGCACTAGCCCTAAATACCCAAGAGAGAGATGTAATATTTTACCTTCTCCCAGAATATTTATCCGTAAATATTTAAGCCATAATTTAATAGCAAATTGTTGTCAATAGGGAACTCATTATGAGGCAGTGTGAGGCAAAGAAAATGTAAGAGATCGGGAGAGAAGTTAGACAGAAACCGGACTGGACAGAGTCAGAGAGACAAGGCAAAAGGAAACAAGAGAACACTACTAACAATGTTCAAAGACTATGAAAGATTGAGCTAATTGAAGGGTAATAAATGTTAATATTAATAAAATAATAAGATAAAAAGAAAAAAGAGACAGAGAGAATGATGGAAACAAAAAATAACTTATAAAAGAAGAAAATCATGTAAGAAGTGAGAAAAGGTGGAATCAAAGTACAGAGTCTATGGAACTTACATTTATGGTAGAAAGAGTTGTAACTGCATGAGTGAATGGGGGTTATTACATATCTGACATGTTCTATCCAATGATTGATCAATGGGAACATATATAATCACAAATTTGTACTGATAGATCCATCATGACAAACAATACATCAAAAATGCTATAATTTAAAAACAGTCTACATGTAGTTATTTTTGCTAAAATATTGCATGTTTGTATGAAAAAGACATGTTATTTTGTATACTCAAAATCAAACACTCCCCAAATACAAGACAGTAAAATTAGTAATTAGTTATTGCCCTTGTTCAGGAACTGGATATGCTCTATATAAAATAGATCAAGCTATGAATTAATTTGAAAAATTGAAAGGTAATTTACCTAAAAATAGTAAATCAAATTATTTCTCTTTCTGCTTTTCTTTAACATTTGTTAAAATGTATGCATAGAGTTCCGTATATAGTCTCTTACAACTAATACTAAAAATAATCAAATAAAAATAGTGTACATATGTATTAAAATATGTGGCATTATTATCACGTACTTCAAGGAAATGTGATGAGTTCATGATCTGACAAATTCAACAGAGTAATTGAAAGTAAAATTTGAAAAATACCATCTCATAATATAATAATAAATACTCTATTGATCCTCTTATTTACCATCATTGCAAATTGATTTTTCAATTTTGAAAATGGAATATGATAAATCTTATTATTTTATTCATACATCTTGTGATTTAAAATAGAAGCTGTTCATATCAGTAGATTTTGGAAATAACTTTGAGCAGTGACTCATATTTGAATATAAATTATCATTTCCTTGAACCTTGTAATTAGATTCCACAGACATGTATAAAAAATCTGAAGTTAAAACAGCTGAAATGTTTTTTCTCTATCTTTATAATTAACTATTGATTTAGGTTCTTGCACTACCTAGGGAAGCCCTGGTGGCACAGTGGTTAAGCTCTCAGCTGATAATCAAAATGGGCTTTTCGAATCCACCAACCAAACCAGGGAAGAAGGAAGTGGCAGTTGGTTTCTACTCAGTTGGTTTTAATTCTACTCTGTCCCACTGGGTCGCTCTGAGTCAGAATAGGCTGGACAGAAATGGATTAACCTAGCACATCTTGGAAAACTAATGCAATTTCTCTGATCTGTAGGTTCTTTGTTTAAAAATCAGAAGAATACTAAATCATTGCTGCTCTGACCAGGGATATCTTCTGGAAACTTGTGTGAAATGCAGACTCACAGGCCCCACCCCAAGTGACTGGATTGGAAGGTGCGTTTTAACAACAACCCTAGGTAATTGACATGCTGAGTAGTACTTGAGACCCTGAGATCTAAAAAAAAAAAAAAAAAACCTTATCTAGATGACCTTAAAACCCTTTTCTCCGTAAATGAGGTATGGCCGATGTATAGACCACTTTACTTTATAGACACATTTTCAGTCCATATAGACTCTCTGATACTGAATACACATAGTGAAAACTGAGATTGATGGAGTATAGGACATTTGTTGAGTTTAAGAGTGTGATTCGTGGTGAAGAAAGGGAGAAAAAGGTAATGCTGAGTGAAGTTACTAAAGTGGAAGGAAGCTTCATGTGTCTTAGATAAAGGAAGCAGTTTGCCTAAGTGCATTGCTGGATATAGAAATATTTCTGGGTGTGAACTATGTATTCTTGTAATGGAGAACTTTGAATATCACATTAATGAGTTTAAACATGAAAAATCAAGACCCACAGTAAAATTGTGAAAAGAGGAAAAAAAAATTGAAACCATTTTTTTTTCAAATTCTTATAGTTTATTTCTGAAGACTATTTTAAAAAATATTGTGGTGAAATGTATATAACAAATCATTTATCATTTCAACAATTTGCACATGCAATTCAGTGACATCAATTGTCAGTCATATGGTGAAACTATAAAAACTATTCATTTCCAAATGCATGCAATCTTTAAGAGAAATTCAGTATCCACTAATGCACTTGCCTATTTTAAATATTCCATATAAGTAGGATCATATAATATCTGTCCTTTCGTGTGACTTATTTCACTCACTGTTACATTTTCGAGGTCTATTCGTGTCTTAGCAGGTATCTTAACTTTATTTCTCTTTATGAATGGATAATATCCCATTGTATGTATGTATCACATTTTATTCATCGGTTCATCTGTTAACAGACACTTGGGTACTTTTGAGCACAAAGCCTAGGAATTAGAGGAACAATTGGGAAGCTATTACTGTCAAATATGCATGTGAAAGGAACCTATGTTTGGAAGGCAGATTTTTGAACAAAGACAAAATTATACATTTTTATTCAAGGACCATGCACAAAAAGTCGCCTTAGAAAATACTGAGTCCAAATGAAATGCAGTCAGTCCTTGTGGGTTTAGATTTAATTTACGGCTGAAACAAATGCATGGTGATGCCTAGAACAGGCTGATAGGAGCAGAGAGGCTGGATTTGAATCTTGTATCTTAAATTTACAATCTTTGCAAAAAAGATAAAATTATTTGCAGATTAGTGTCCTAAACTGATACTTGGTTATAGTAACAAATGACTCACTGCTGCATTAAATTAACAGATACTAACCATTCACTCCTCTGGGTACAGAAGAGGCATTCATAAATGTAAGAAAATGTCTGAATATCTACATTCAGTTCACTCTCTTTCATGAATTCATTTATTTTCATTTTTCTAGGAGTGTGTAATTTGTTTCAAAGTCTTTCAGTCTTGAGTCTCTGTTTCCTGCTTTATTTCAGTACCACAATGGGCACAGACAATGGAACTGTCTTCCAGGAATTTCTTCTGTTGGGCTTTCCAGGCTCCCAAGACCCTTCAGCTCTCTCTCTTCATGTTTTTTCTAGTGATGTACATCCTCCCAGTCGGTGGTAATGTTGCTATCTTAACGTCGGTGAGTCCCTCTCACCAGCTCCACAGCCCCATGTACTTCTTTCTGAGTAAACTCTCTTTCCTGGAGATTTGGTATACCACAGCTGCAGTCCCCAAGACCCTGGCCATCCTCCTGGGGAAAAGCCAGACCATATTGTTCACTGGCTGCCTTTTTCAGATGTACCTTGTTTTCTCATTAGGCTGCACAGAATACTTCCTCCTGGCAGCCAGGCTTACCACCGCTCTCTTGCCATCTGCTATCCTCTACACTATGGTGCCATCATGAGCAGCTTGCTTTCAGTGCAGCTGGCCCTAGGTTGCTGGGTCTGTGGATTCCTGGCCATTACAGTGCCCACAGCCCTCATCAGTGACCTCTCTTTCTGTGGCCCACATGCCATCAATCACTTCTTCTGTGACATTGCCCCCTAGATTGCCCTGGCCTGAACCAGCACACAGGTGGTGGAGCTCATGGCCTTTGTGATTGTTTTTGTGGTCATTTTAAGTTCCTGCCTCATCACCCTGGTGTCCTATGTCTTCATCATTAGCACCATCCTCAGGATCCCCTCAGCCAGCGGCTGGAGCAAAGCCTTCTCCACATGCTCCTCTCATCTAACCGTGGTGCTCATGTGGTATGGATCTACCACATTCCTTCATGTCCGAACCTCAATCAAGGACACCTTAGATCTGACCAAGGCCGTCACTGTCCTGAACACTGTGGTGACTCCAGTTCTAAACCCGTTCATCTATATGCTCTGTAACAAGAAAGTAAGAGAAACAGTGCTAAAGAAATGGAAGAGAAAATAAATTGCCTGTAACATAACAAATCTCCTGTAAATTGTGTCCAGATGTATAGAGGTCTCAAGTAAGAACATGAAAAACAAAGTAAACCATCCATGATAGCCAACCCATTGTCATAGAGTTGATTAAGGCTCATGGGGGACCCTATGTACAGGGAAGGGGGAAAAAAAGTGAAAAACAACAAAAAACTGAGTAAATTGGTGCTACTGTTTTTGATGTAAGCAGACTTTGTTTTTTAAGGAGAATTTTGTCCTTGAGTTCCATTTATAAAATTAGGAGCACATGCAGTGAGAAGGATATTTTACGAAACAGATTATACATTCTTGTCCTTTTTAAAGTTTTTCTTTTTATCACAAAAGTGAACAATTTAAGAATAATGATATTTATGAATGATGAGGTGTGAGAAATAGGAAAAGTTTAAACAAAATGATAAATGAAATTGAAACATACAGTTATTTCAGCATAATTTTTTTGGATAAAATATAATAAAATAGATACATATGAAATTAGGAACTGCAAGTATAATGTGCCGCATTTGTTTAACAAGTTTACTAAGCTATCCAAAATGTGGGTGATGAATAGTAAAAAGTAGATAATCAGGATGGGGGAAGGTTTGGCTATGACAGTAGAAGCCCTTTGCATAAAAGTTTTGTCCTTGCTTGTTGTGTGCCATGGAGTCTATTTTTGACTCATAGAGACCAAAAGAGTGATGAGCTTCTGATTGTTAGTCCACGCAAGTCACCAAGGGCATGGCATCCTGTGGCTTCAGAGGAAAAACAATGTACTGCTAATTATAGTAGTTAACTGATTTTTCTCCAAAGGGGATCATCCCTTAGGGAACCAAGGTATGACCCTTTTTAATCATCAACACATGAAGGGTTCGTTTCCCTCCATCTGAACACTTTTCTACGGCTCTGGGTTAGAAGAAGCAGACCAGGGATCTATAGTCTGAACCAGGCTGCAGCTCTATTCTACATGTCCCATTCTTCTTTGGTTTACACCTATGCAATGAGGGTGCTTTCTCGTAGGAGAAAAGCCTTTATGCTGAATAGCAGCTATTCACTTAACCTTGTTTTCATTATTTGAAACTCCTTCCAAGTCCCCAATTAAAAATGGAGTGGAAGAGGGGTTTGAGGGAAATACGAAAAAATATTTCGTTGTATCAGTGATGAATAGTATTATTCAAAAAGCATGTCTATGTTGAAGATCTACCTCTTGTGGTATAAAAATGAATCAAATTATACCTGGTCCGCTTCCCTACTTTATTCACTGTGAGGACAAGGTTCAAATTCATGACTAAATATTCAATATTTCTAAGCTTATTTAATGGGAACTTCTAAATAACTAAAACTACTGGTGTAAACTTGCTCACTTCCCTTGAAGACAAATAGCATTTATATTTCCAAAGGTGAGTCACCGACTCTCAAGACCACAAAAGCAATGTCTAGTATCACTCTCAATAAAAGTTACCTTCAACACATTTTCCCACATCTGCTCTTCATCTCCCTACAGTAAAAACAAGGAGAGAGCAGTTTTAGTTTTAAAGTGGATAAGTCAGTTTGACGTGGAATTGTATCCAAGATTTAATGTTAAGTGAAGAAAATCATTAGGAATATACAGAATAAAATTTACTAAATCAGGTATTTCCTTTCTATGTTAATGAGCTCTACCTAAATGTAATTTTGCAGTACATATATGATATATTGTAAAGTGATATACTTTCGACTTAGATTTTTTTTTTTTTGGCAATTAAAATAATTTTTGTCTTTAAACTGGTTTATTATGAACAATTTACATTAAAGTAAAACACATAAAGTGCTCATTCATAAAAACAAAACAAGTTTTTAGGTTTTATTTGTGTGTGGTTAAAGTGAAAGTTTACAGTTCAAGTTAGCTTCCCATATAAAAATTTATACACACATTGTTATGTGACCCTAGTTGCTCTCCCTATAATGTGACAGCACACTCCTCCTTTCTACCCTGTATTTTCCGTGTCCATTCAACCAACTCTTGTCCCTCTCTGCCTTCTCATCTCACCTGCAGACAAAGATTAGACTGGAAGCACACTCTTCACAAGTATCATTTTGTGACTTATATATAGCCCAGTCTAATCTTCGTCTGAAGAGTTGACTTCAGGGAATGGTTTTAGTTTTGGGCTAACAGACAGTCTGGGGGCCATGTCTTCCGGAGTCCCTCTAGTTGCAGCCAGACCATTAAGTCTACTCTTTTTACTAGAATTTGAGTTCTGCACCCCCTTTTCTGCTGCTCCATCAGGGTCTCTTGGGCTCATATTTTCCTTTTGACTTTGGGGTTCTTCATTCTCCTTTGCTCCAGGTGGGTTGGGATCAATCCATGGATCTTAGATTGCCTCTTGTTGGCTTTTAAGACCCCAGATGCCACTCAGCAAAGTGGGTTGCAGAACATTTTCTTATAAAATTTGTAATGTCAGTTGACCTAGATGTCCCCTGGAACCATGGTCCCCGGGCCCCTGCCCCTGCTACTCTGTCCCTCGAAGTCTTTGGTAGTATTCAGAAAACATCCTAGCTTTTGATTTAGTACAGTTGTGCTGACTTCTCCTGTAATGTCCCCTCACACAGTTGTGGAGGCTGGAAAGTCCCAAGTCTGTGAGCCAGACTGGAAGCCTCTCCTGACTCGCATAGCTGCAGGGGCTCACAAACCCAATATTGGCAGGTAAAATGGCAAGCCACTGGTTTACAGACTGCAGAGGCTGACGTATCCCAAGAAAGGAAGGTAAGCTGCTAGCTCAAGTCCCAAGAACTGGAGGTCAGATGAACAGGCTCCAGGTGCAGGATCCAGAGTGGTCAAAAGCCAGTGGGCCTTGCCAGAATGTCCATCTATATTGGATGCAGGCCACACCCCCAAGGAAACGCCCTTTCAACTACTTGGTTACTCACATTGTAGAGGTGATCACATTATATCAGATCTCATCATGGAGGTGATTACATCATTATTTGAACACCAAACTACATCATTACTGCCAAACCACTGAGAATCATGGCCCAGTCAAGCTGGCACACAACCTTAATGATCACATGTGAAAAAATAATGAATTTGGATCCCTACCTCACAAAATATATGAAAATTAATTCAAAATGGATCAAGTACCTAAATATAAGAGCTAAATCTGTAAAATTTTTAGAAGAAAAATAAAGTTAAATATTCAGTACCTCATACATGGCAATGGATTCTCATATATGACATCAAAAGCCTATGCAATTAAAGTAAATATAGATAAAATGAACATTACCAACAAACAAATATGAAGCTATTTGTACATCAAAGGACACTATCAAGAAAGTTAAAATAACCTATGTAATAGAACAAAGTAGTTGGAAATTACATATCCAATAAGAGTTTGATATTTAGGGGAAGTCAGAACAGGTGGACTAATCTAAAAGCTAAGAAGTTTCCTAAAAGCAACCAAATACTTTGAGAGACAGGGTAGCGGGGGGGGGGGGGAGTCTGGGGACCATGATTTCAGGGGACATCCAGATCAACTGGCATAACGAAGTGTATTAAGAAAACGTTCTGTATCCCATTTTGGTGAGTGGCATCTGGGATTGTAAAAGCAAGTGGCCATTTAAGATGCATCGATTGGTCTCAATGCACCTGGAGCAAAGGAGAATGACAAACACCAAAGACACAAGGAAAATATGAGAGAGAAATGTGAGCACAAGAGAAAGAAAGGGCCACATAAACCAGAGACTCCATCAGCCTGAGACCAGAAGAGCTGGATAGTGCCTGGCTACAATCAATGACTGGCCTGACAGGAAACACAGCAGATAATCCCTGATGGAGCAGGAGAAAAGTGGGATGCAGACTTCACATTCTACCAGAAGACCAGACTTAATGGTCTGACTGAGACAAGAGGGACCGCAGAGGTCATGGTCCCTGGACTCTCTGTTAGCCTAAAACTAAAAGCATTTCCAAAGCCAACTCTTCAGACAAAGATTAAAATATTAGACTGGACTTTAAGACATAAAATGATTCTAGTGAGGAGTGTGCTTCTTAGCTCAAGTAGACACATGAAACTATGTGGGCAGCTCCTGTCTGGAGGCGAGATGAAAAGGCAGAGGGAGACAGGAGCTGGTTGAATAGGCACGGAAATACAGGGTGGAGAGAAGGAGTGTGCTTTCGCATTGTGGTGAGAGTAACTAGGGTCACATAACAATGTGTGTGTAAGTTTTTTGTATGAGAAACTGACTTGAATTGCAAACTTTCACTTAAAGCACATTAAAAAAAAGAGTTTGATATTCATAATATATAAAGAACTCTGACAACAACAAAAATATAAATAACCCAATAAAAAAATGGACAATGGATATAGACATTTTTCCAAAGAAGACTACAAATGGCCGTCATGCACATGAAAAGATGCTCAGCATCATTATTCTTTAGGCAAATGCACATTAAAACCACAATGAGATAACAGTCTGTACCCAACAATATGGCTATTATAAAGAGAGAGAGAGGAAAAAATCAATTGCTAATGATGATGTGAAGAAACTGGAAATTTTGGACATTTCTGGTGGGAATGTAAAATGGTACAGCCACTGTGGAGAACAGTTTGGTGATTCCTCAAAAAGTTAAACAAAAAATTACATTTGACCCAGCAACTCCTCTCATGGGTATATACCCAAAATCACTGAAAGCATGGATTCAAACAGATATTTGTACACTAATGTTCACTGCAGAACTATTCACAGTAGCCAACTGGTGGGTGGATAAACAAAATGTTGTACTTATGTAGAATGAAACATTATTCAACCATAAAGATAAATGAAGTTCTGATACATCTACGTCATGGATGAACCTTACAAACATTAGGCTCACTGAAAGAAGTCAGGCAAGAAAGGACACATTTTCAATGCTCTAGAATAGGCGATCGCATAGAGACTAAAGTAGATTAGTGGTTATCAGAGGTAGAGAGGAAAGGAAAGTGGGGAGTTATCGCTCAATGGATGCTGCGTTTCTTTTGGAGTGATGAAAAAGTTTTGGAAATAAATGTTGATAATGGTTGCCCAACATTATGAATGTAATTAATGTCACTGACTTGTACATGTAAAAATGGTTAAAATGGCAAATTTTATGTTATACTTATTTTTACCAGAATAAAATTAAAAATATAAAAATCAGAGATAGGAGGAAGCTCCAGGAAAGAAAGCTGAGAGTGAAGAGTAAATTAGAAGAAGAACCAAAACAGCCTTTTGCCCTATGATACAAGGAAAAAAAAAAAGTTTTTCAATAGAGAAAACTTCAACAAAAGAAAAAAGGTCACTGAATGAAAGCTTAAGAAGTTGATTAAATGGTCTAATATCCACCTATTTGCCTTTTCTCTAAGATAAGCAGAGGAAAGAAGTCCGTATGGTAAACATTAAAATGCAGGTTTGGGTTATCACGGATATTTTAAACTATAATACTATTTAGCAAGAGGACCAGAGTCAATGTTCTTTGATTGTGAGTCTATCACACCGATTAATTGCATTTGTGTATGGTCATTCTCAGTTCCTTGGTGGTGTAGTGGTTAAGAGCTACAGCTGCTATGCAATAGCTCAGCAGTTTGAATCCACCATGCCTCCTTTGATTATCCTATGGGGAGGTTCTACCCTGTCCTATAGGGTCGCTATGAGTCGGAATCGACCCAATGCCAATGGTCTTTTTTTCTTTTTGTATATACTTAGTTCTAGAATGATGAATGAAATCAATTTTCAAATGATTCTATTCAATTTCGAAAGAAATTTAGCTGAAAAGTTAATTTTGTCATATTCAATAACTGGAAACTATGTATCATACCATACTGTATTTGTAGCTGCCCCCACCCTCTGCCCCAGGCTAGAGAACTAAATGAACGTGTTTCACCTTTGCTGTAATCCTAGTGTTTGAATTCATTTCCTACCATCCTTTCCACTGTTTAGAAACCGTGGTGGCATAGTGGTTAAGAAATACGGCTGCTAACCCAAAGGTCAGCAGTTCAAATTCACCAGGTGTTCCTTGCAAACTCTATGGGGGAGCTTTACTCTGCCCTATTCGGAAACCCTAGTGGCACACTGGCTAAGAGCTACAGCTGTTAACCAGAAGGTCAGCAGTTCGAACCCACCAGGTGCTCCTTGGAAACCCCATGCAGGCAGTTCTACTCTGTCCTTTAGGGTCACTATGGTAGGAACTGACTGGAAGGCGACAGGCTTGGCTTTTTTTTTTATAGGGTCACTATGAGTCGGAATGGACTCAATGGCAATGGGTTCAGTTTTTTTTTTTTTTGGTTTTCCACTGTTTCCATTGGAGTAGAGGGTGTCTCCCAAGCAGTTGTAATTGTTATTTATAAAAATGTTCATCCATTCTTTGAATTCCCTCCAGGATTCCCAGTGTCTCTCATTAATCATATCCTACCCCACTCTTACACCCCACAGAGGTATTATCATGGGATGGCTTCTGGCCTTCATAAATAAATGATGATGCTCAAAGTCAGTCCACATCATTCTTTAGCAGTTAGTGTAGGGTGGTTTTAATTGTTCCTCTGAGGTCCATTTTAACTTAGGTGTCGGAAACTCAGTCCAAGATACTGTTCCCTGGTGTCCTTTATACTTGAGTCAGGAAACATGTTTTTGACTGATCTTAAATATGAAGAAACCAGCACTTTAAACAAGCGTGAAACGGGCCTGTTGACAACAATCCAAAAGGAGCTATCATCTTGATTTTAAGTTTTTGTTAGTGATTTAACTCTTACTACCATTTGAGCATGATGATACAGGGAACTAAAGTGAGTATTTGTGGACACAGTGTCTAATTTTCATGGTTGCCCTGAAATCATGACCTCAGCCAAGATATATAGGAATGAAGTAACCTTTTTATTTCTGTTTTTAGGAACATGACAAGAGAAATTACATCAGATGATTTTAATTCAATCCAAAACAGATTAACCATTATAATAGTTTTTCCTTTTCTATTTTAAAAATGTGTATGGGATAAAAGGTGATTCCTGAGAGGTGGGGCCAAGATGGCTGACTAGGTTGAAGCTACCTCAGATCTCTCTTGCAACAAAGACTCGGAAAAACAAGTGAATCAATCACATACATGACAATCTACGAACTCTGACCATCAAACACAGATCTAAAGAGTTGACCTGAGTGAAAGAGACTGAGAACGAAGAACCACGGGGAAGCAGTGACTGTTTTCGGAGCCTGGAGCCAGCATCCCAGTCAGGAAACCTTGGCGCCAGGCTTTGGACTGGGCACAGGAGAGCTGAGCACGGCATCCTGAGAGGGCAGAAACACAGGACGCAGCCCTAGCCCTCAGAAGTGACCTCGGGGAAAGCCCAGTCAGGGCACGCAGGCAGAGCAGCAACGCGGCTGACAGGAGGAGAAGTAACTGGGAGGCAGAGACTGGTTTTTGAGCCAGGAGTGTGGTGTCCCAGCCGGGGAACCTTGGCGCTGGGCTTTGGACTGGGAGTGGAGGAACTGACCACGACTTATGAGACAGCACAAGCACAGGACGCAGGCCTGACCCTTGGGGGCAATCTCTACCCAGCCAGCACACACAGTCAACACGCCCCTCAGGAATCTCAGATAAAACAGTCATCCCAAGCAAGATAAGTAACTTTGTCTATATTCCGGGGTGCTACTCTCTTCTATTTTTCTGAATCTTCCCCTCCCCTTCCCAGGCTTCATTAACATTGGAATTTCCTGAGCCAGAGAGGGAAGTGCACTGTGGTTTTTCTTTCTTTCTTTCTTTTTTTTTTTGTCTTTTCCTAACCCATTCTCCTGGCCTGAGAGAAGCAGCTACAAAAAACTCAGGGACCAAAAATCCTTCCCTAATTGCACTAAAAACACAGAACCAGCTCCAGCCAAATATATGTGATCCACAGTCAGGCTTTCATCCCTACAGGGAATGAGCTGGCTATTATAATGCAAAGGCAATTCTGATAGGAATCTGACTGTAAATGTTTTAGCAGATTACTGGAAAGACAAGTTTCCCAGGTATGATATCTCTCCTATTAAACAGAGCCCTTGCTGACCCACAATGGGGAACTGAGGGCTGAAGCTCCCCCCTAGACCACCTAGCCTCCAGCCTTAGGGGTCTAAGGAGGGTGAAACCTACCAATCTGTAGAGGTACTTGCATTGGGGGCCTAAGGTACAGCTGCAGAGCCCACCCACCAAAGTGCTTTAGGAATAGAGACACACCTACCTCACTGGCACTTGGGGGAAGCCTGTCAGCATCCTGCCCCCCCCCGGAGTGTGAACTCCTGCTGCTACTAGAATCTGGTGCACACAGCTATCACCACTACTGCTCTAGGTGGATAGGTGACAGTCTGCACCACGCACTTGATGATCCAAAATCAGATTCTACTCAAGAATAGTGAATGGACTCTTAGGCTTATATATCTGGTAACAGCCCAAACCAGCTGGTAATAGGACACAAGTGATTCAAGGGCTACAACAATCAAGACAGCACAATCTAGTAGCCCATCTACATAAATTGAGAGAAAACAAAACAAGATAAGACTCAGTAAGCAAATATAGAATAAATCACTACAATATCTTAGAGGTGGCTCGGAGACAGCAGTCGATATCAAACCACATAAAGAAGCAGGCCATGATTGCTTCTACAACTCCCCAAACTAAAGAATGAAAATCTTTCCCAAAAGAAGGTACGTTCCTGGAATTGTCAGATGCAGTATATAAAAAACTAATTTACAGAATGCTTCAAGACATCCGGGATGACCTCAGAAATGAAATAAGGTAACTTACAGAAAAAACCAAGGAACACACAATAAAGCAGTTCAAGAAATAAAAAAGATTATTCAAGAACATAGCAGAAAAATTAATAAGCTGCAAGAATCCGTAGAGAGACAGCATTCAGAAATCCAAAAGAATAACAGTAAAATTACAGAATTAGACAATTCAATAGGAAGTCAGACGAGCAGACTACAGCAATTGGAATGCAGGGTTGGGGATCAGGAGGACCAGGGAATTGACACCAATATACCTGGAAAAAAAATAAGATAAAAGAATTAAAAAAAATAAACCCTAAGAATCATGTGGGACTCTATCAAGAAGGATAACTTGTGTGTGATTGGAGTCCCAGAACAGGGAGGGATAACAGAAAACACAGAGAGAATAGTTGAAGGTCTGTTGGCAGAAAACTTCCCTGACATCATGAAAAACTAAAGGATATCTATCCAAGATTCTCATTGAACCCCATTTAAGACTGATCCAAAAAGAAAATCACCAAGACATATTATCATCAAACTTGCCAAAACCAAAAATAAAGAGAAAATTTTAAAAGCAACCAGGGATAAAAGAAAGGTCTCCTACAAAGGAGAATCAATAAGAATAAGTTCAGACCACTCAGCAGAAACTATGCAGTCAAGAAGGCAATGGGATGACATATAGAGAGCACTGAAGGAGAAAAACTGCTAGCCAAGGGTCATATATCCAGCAAAACTCTCTCTAAAATATGAAGGAGAAATTAAAACATTTAGAGATAAACATAAGCTTAGAGAAATTGCAAAAACCAATCCAAAGCTACAAGAAATACTAAAGGAAACTGTTTGGTCAGAAAACCAATAATATCAGATACCAGCACCACACAAGGTCACAGAACAGAGCATCCTGATACCAACCCAAATCACAAAAACAAATTAAGATTAATTTTAAAAAGAAAAAAATGCTCAAAACAGGGAATCATTGAAGTCAATATGTAAAAGATCACAATAATCAAAAAGAGGGACTAAATACAGGTGGCATAGAACGACATACGGACAAGGAAACAAGGCTATATAGAACAATACAAGTTAGGTTTTTACTTAGAAAAATAGGGGTAAATATTAAGGTAACCACAAAGAGGTATAACAACTCCATAACTCAAAATAAAAACCAAGAAGAACATAATGACTCAGAAAACATAAAGTCAAATACTATGAAAATGAGGAATACACAATTTACAAAGAAAAAAGTCTCAGCACAAAAAAGTAAGTGGAAAAATGAAATGGTCAACAACACACATAAAAAGGCATCAAAATGAGAGCATTAAACACATAAAAAAAATACTTATCTATAATTACGCTGAATGTAAATGGACTAAATGCACCAAAAAAGAGACAGACAATCTCAGACTGGATAAGGAAACACGATCGGTCTATATGCTGCCTACAAGAGACACACCTTAGACTTAGAGACACAAACTAAAACTCAAAGGATGGAAAAAAATGTACCAAGCAAACAACAAGCAAAAAAAAGCAGGAGTAGAAATATTAATTTCTGAAAAATAGACTTTAAAGTTAAATCCACCACAAAGGGTAAAGAAGGACACTATGTAATGATTAAAGGGACAATTGACCAGGAAGACATAAATATTTATGCACCCAATGTCAGGATTGCAAGATATATAAAACAAACTTTAACAGAACTGAAAACTGAGATAGACATCTCCACAATTATAGTAGGAGACTTCAACACACCACTTTCATGGAAGGACAGGACCTCCAGTAAGAAGCTCAATAGAGACAGGGAAGACCTCATTGCTACAATCAACAAACTTGACCTCATAGACTAATACAGAACACTACACCCAACTGCTGCAAAGTATACCTTTTTTTCTAGCGCACATGGAACATTCTCTAGAATAGACCACATATTAGGTCATAAAACAAACCTTTGCAGAATCCAAAACATCGAAATATTACAAACCATCTTCTCAGACCACAAGGCCATAAAAGTGGAAATCTATAACAGAAAAATTAGGGAAAAGAAATGAAATACTTGGAAAATGAACAATACCCTGCTCAAAAAACACTGGGTTGTGGAAGACATTAAGGAGGGAATAAAGAAATTCATAGAATGCAACGAGAATGAAAACACTTCCTATCAAAACCTCTGGGACACAGCAAAAGCAGTGCTCAGAGGTCAATTTGTATCGATAAATGCACACGTACAAAAAGAAGAAAGAGCCAAAATCAGAGAACTGTCCCTACAACTTGAACAAATAGAAAGTGAGCAACAAAAGAATCCATCAGGCACCAGAAGAAAACAAATAATAAAAATTAGAGCTGAACTAAACCTCTGGGACACAGCAAAAGCAGTGCTCAGAGGTCAATTTATATCGATAAATGCACACGTACAAAAAGAAGAAAGAGCCAAAATCAGAGAACTGTCCCTACAACTTGAACAAATAGAAAGTGAGCAACAAAAGAATCCATCAGGCACCAGAAGAAAACAAATAATAAAAATTAGAGCTGAACTAAAAAAGAGAACAGAAAAACAATCGAAAGAATTAACAAAGCCAAAAGCTGGTTCTTTGAAAAAATTAACAAAATTGATAAACCATTGGCTAGACTGACTAAAGAAATACAGGAAAGGAAACAACCTGAATAAGAAACGAGATGGGCCACATCACAACAGACCCAATTGAAATTGAAAGAATCATATCAGATTATTACGAAAAATTGCACACCTAGAAGAAATGGATGAATT
Organism: Loxodonta africana; assembly: GCF_030014295.1. Taxonomy (NCBI): domain Eukaryota; kingdom Metazoa; phylum Chordata; class Mammalia; order Proboscidea; family Elephantidae; genus Loxodonta; species Loxodonta africana. The sequence goes on from NW_026975036.1 coordinate 1,556,351, forward strand.
CCTAGAAAAACACGACCTACCTAAACTAACACAATCAGAAGTAGAACAACTAAATAGACCCATAACAAAAAAAAAGAGATTGAAACGGTAATCAAAAAACTCCCAACAAAAAAAAAAGCTCTGGCCCGGTTGGCTTTACTGCAGAGTTCTACCAAACATTCAGAGAAGAGTTAACACCACTACTACTAAAGGTATTTCAAAGCATAGAAAATGACGGAATACTACCTAACTCATTCTATGAAGCCACCATATCCCTGATACCAAAACCAGGTAAAGACATCACAAAAAAAGAAAATTACAGACCTATATCCCTCATGAACATAGATGCAAAAATCCTCAACAAAATTCTAGCCAATAGAATTCAACAACCTATCAATAAAATAATCCACCACGACCATGTGGGATTTATACCAGCCATGCAAAAAAAAAAAAAAAATATTTATGCAAGGCTGGTTTAATATTAGAAAAACCATTAAGGTAATCCACCAGATAAATAAAACAAAAGACAAAAACCCCATGATCTTATCAATTGATGCAGAAAAGGCATTTGACAAAGTCCAACACCCATTTATGATAAAAACTCTCACCAAAATAGGAATTGAAGGAAAATTCCTCAACATAATAAAGTTTTTTTTTTTTTTTTTTATACAAAGCCAACAGCCAACATCATTCTAAATGGAGAGAGACTGAAAGCATTTCCCTTGAGAACAGGAACCAGACAAGGATGCCCTTTATCACCGCTCTTATTCAATATTTTGCTAGAGGTCCTAGCCAGAGCAATTAGGGTAGACAAAGAAATAAAGGGCATCTGGATTGGCAAGGAGGAAGTAAAATTATCTCTGTTTGCAGATGACATGATCTTATACACAGAAAACCCTAAGGAATCCTCCAGAAAACTATTGAAACTAATGGAAGAGTTTGGCAGAGTCTCAGGTTATAAGATAAACATACAAAAATCACTTGGATTCCTCTACACCAGCAAAAAGAACATCGGAGAGGAAATCACCAAATCAATACCATTCACAGTAGCCCCCAAGAAGATAAAAAACTTAGGAATAAATCTTACCAAAGATCTAAAAGACCTATACAAAGAAAACTACAAAGTATTACTGCAAGAAACTAAAAAGGACCTACATAAGTGGAAAAACATACCTTGCTCATTGATAGGAAGACTTAACATAGTAAAAATGCCTATTCTACCAAAAGCCATCTATACATACAATGCACTTCCGATCCAAATTCCAACGACATTTTTTAATGTGATGGAGAAACAAATCACCAACTTCATATGGAAGGGAAAGGAGCCCCAGATAAGTAAAGCATTCCTGAAAAAGAGGAAGAAAGTGGGAGGCCTCACTCTACCTGATTTTAGAACCTATTATACGTAGTCAAAACAGTCTGGTACTGCTACAACAACAGGCACATAGACCAATGGAACAGAATTGAGAACCCAGATATAAATCCATCCATGTATGAAAAAAATCCATCCATATATGAGCAGCCGATATTTGACAAAGGACCAGTGTCAGTTAATTGGGGAAAAGATAGTCTTTTTAACAAATGGTGCTGGCATAACTGGATATCCATTTGCAAAAGAATGAAACAGGACCCATACCTCACACCATGCACAAAAACTAACTCCAAGTGGATCAAAGACCTAAACATAAAGACAAAAATGATAAAGATCATGGAAGAAAAAATAGGGACAACCTTAGGAGCTCTAATACAAGGCATAAACAGAATACAAAACATTACCAAAAATGACGAAGAGAAACCAGATAACTGGGAGCTCCTAAAAATCAAACACCTATGCTCATCTAAAGATTTCACCAAAAGAGTAAAAAGACCACCTACAGATTGGGAAAGAATTTTCAGCTATGACACCTCCGACCAGCGCCTGATCTCTAAAATCTATATGATTCTGTTAAAACTCAACCACGAAAAGACAAACAACCCAATCAAGAAGTGGGCAAAGGATATGAACATGCAGTTCACTAAAGAAGATATTCAGGCAGCTAACAGATACATGAGAAAATGCTCTCGATCATTAGCTATTAGAGAAACGCAAATTAAAACTACGATGAGATTCCATCTCACTCCAACAAGGCTGGCATTAATCCAAAAAACACAAAATTATAAATGTTGGAAAGGCTGCGGAGAGACTGGAACTCTTATACACTGCTGGTGGGAATGTAAAATGGTACAACCACTTTGGAAAACTATCTGGTGTTTTCTTGAAAAGTTAGAAGTAGAACTACCATAAAACAATCCAGAAATCCCACTCCTCGAAATATACCCTAGAGAAATAAGAGCCTTTACATGAACAGATATATGCACACCCATGTTTATTGCAGCTCTGTTTACAATAGCAAAAAGCTGGAAGCAACCAAGGCGTCCATCAACAGATGAGTGGTTAAATAAATTATGCTATATTCACACAATGGAATACTACACATCAATAAGGAACATTGAGGAATCTGTGAAACATCTCATAACATGGTGGAACTTGGAAGGCATTATACTTAGTGAAATTAGAGGCAAAAGGACAAATATTGTATAAGACCACTATTATAAGATCTTGAGAAATAGTATAAACTGAGAAGACCACATACTTTTTTGGTTACGAGGGGTGGAGGGAGGGAGGGTGGGAGAGGGGTATTTACTGATTAGTTAGTAGATAAGAACTACTTTAGGTGAAGGGAAGGACAATACTCAATACATGGAAGGTCAGCTCGACTGGACTGGACCAAAAGCAAAGAAGTTTCCGGGATAAAATGAATGCTTCAAAGGTCAGCGGAGCAGGGGCTGGGGTCTGGGGAACATGGTTTAAGGGAACTTCTAAGTCAATTGGCAAAATAATTCTATTATGAAAACATTCTGCATCCCACTTTGAAATGTGGCGTCTGGGGTCTTAAATGCTAACAAGTGGCCATATAAGATGCATCAATTTGTCTCAACCCACCTGGATCAAAGGAGAATGAAGAACACCAAGGTCACACGATAACTATGAGTCCAAGAGACAGAATGGGCACATGAACTAGAGACATCATCCTGAGACCAGAAGAACTAGTTGGTGCCCGGCCACAACAGATGACTGCCCTGACAGGGAGCACAACAGAGAACGCCTGAGGGAGCAGAAGAACAGTGGGATGCAGACCCCAAATTCTCATAAAAAGACCAGACTTAATGGTCTGACTGAGACTAGAGGAATCCCGGCGGTCATGGTCCCCAAACCTTCTGTTGGCCCAGGACAGGAACCATTCCCGAAGACAACTCATCAGACATGGAAGGGACTGGACAATGGGTTGGAGAGAGATGCTGATGAAGAGAGAGCTACTTGTATCAGGTGGACACTTGAGACTGTGTTGACATCTCCTGTCTGGAGGGGAGATAGGAGGGTAGAGAGGGTTAGAAACTGGCAAAATTGTCATGAAAGGAGAGACTGGAAGGAGGGAGCAGGCTGACACATTGGGGGAGAGTAAGTGGGAGTATGGAGTAAGGTGTATATAAGCTTATATGTGACAGTCTGACTTGATTTGTAAACGTTCACTTAAAGCTCAATAAAAATTATTAAAAAAATGTGTATGGGATACAAAAACAAGATTTTTCATATAGAAATCTGGATGCATAAACTTTATTTCTTGTTGCATAAGGTAAATAGTTTTAAATTTGACAGCTTTCCTTTAATCAATTTTGGAAACACTCCAGATGTTGCTTATTGTAAAACTCTATATGCTTGTACTTAGGCTATGATATTTCCAGGCAAATTTTTCTCACAGGACATATGGACCTGAAATAAAAGATTTATTTCTGAAGAGATATAACACTTATTACAAAAATTAACAGCATGTATAAAATATCTGTCTTTATTAAACATTAGTTATTCTGTAAGGAGCCCTAGTGGGGAAAATGGCGCTGGGCTTCTAACAAAAAGTTTAGTGGTTCGAATCCACGAAGCCGCTCCTTAGGTAAGGATCTGCTGATCTGCTTCCATAAAGACCATAACGGTTTCAGCTGAGAAAATTCTATGGGGCAGTTCTACTCTGTCCCATGGAGCCGCTATGAATACTAACTGACTCCACGACACTCAACAACAAAAAGAACAGTTACTCTCTTTTAATTCATATGACTTGATCAAGTTAGATATATTTACAATACCTCTTGAGAATAAGATTCCGCATCTCTGTTAATCCTGTTTGTGTAATTAGAATTTCTTATGTGGAATTTGACAATTTCTTTTAAGGAGGTGTAATGCATCTATGGCTCTCATATTTAGGGAATGCTACTAAGGAAATTCAGGAAATGTGTCTGATTTATTCTGTACCCCTGTTCCAAAAGCACTGTAGAACTCTGTTAGCCATCCTGAAAATATATCCAGATGTGCTAATGGTTACAGGAGCTACTTACCAAAATAGTGTAAAAGACGTATACTGTCATTTACCGAAGCTGAAAACATTACCCATCAAATCATGCATCTACCAACAGTTAGATTGCAATTCACTGAAAACAGTAATAGTTACTTGATTTTACATTTATTTATATTGCCTCCCTGCTTTGTTGAAGTTATTTCTTTCATATTGAATATGTACAAATTGGAGTTTAGAACACAAGCAACTATATGTAGGCTAAACAGTGTTACCATTGTGATAAGGATGATTAATATGTTTGGGAAATTATTTTAGAATATGTAATTTATTCAATTAGCCTAAATGTTTAATCAGCAAAATGATTTCAAATGAGTTTCAAAGTTTTTCATTGTAAGGGGATGCTCTAAGCAGCTTCAAACACCTGGCAAAAGTAGGGCTTGTATACACATTTGAGTTACTAATTAATTTAATGTGCATATTCTAACTTTGAGAGACTCTGGAATAAGGAGAGTGGTGGGTTTAAAGTTAAACTTGGACAATAATCTCTCCACAAAGTTCGAGAATAAAGTGTTTTGGGAGTTATAAGTGGCTGAGGTTCTCAGAACCAGGCATTGCATTTGTTTGACAAACCCTGGGGAGACCAACCTTCCCAGTTTTCCTGGGACTGATCAATTTCCTAGGACATTGATCTTTCGGTGATAAAACTAGACAGTGTCGGGCTAACCAGAACATTGATCATTCTGCCTCAGTAGTGCCGTGGTTTGTACCCGGGCTAGAGACACACTCCACTAGCCCCGGCACATTTTTTCTTTCTATGCTGCACTCTGCTTCCCAGACACTGTGTTCTTCCATTCTTTCCTCTATCTCACTGATCACTTCAAAACCTTAGAAAACTGAGAAATATCAGTTTTCACCTCTCTTTCATTACTTAGCTGCAAAGCTAAGCTGAAGAAAATACAGCATCATCTTTGAACACGACTTTAACTAGCACCGCCTTTGACTTACCGTGGTGCATCGGTTAAGCTCTAGGCTGCTAATGGTCAGTGGTTTGAACCCACCAGCCACTCTGTGAGAGAAAAGACCTGGCAATCTGCTCGCATAAAGGTTACAGCCTAGGAAACCCTGTGGAGCAGGCCTACTCTGTCTAATAGGGTCACTATGAGTCAGAATGGACTTGATGGCACACAACGACAACTGAGGAGAGATGCCTAGAACAAAATTGTCTGGCAGAAATCATTCAGGAACATCAGAATATAGAGTAGATTTTACCTTTCTAGTCTCATAGAACACAGTGGTTGCTTTTGTGAGTTTCTAGCACCTTGCCTCACACATACTTAAAAAAAAAAAAGTTGCCGTCAAGTCTGTTTGGACTCATGCCGACCCCATATGTGACTGAGTAGAACCGTCCTTCACAGGTTTTTCATGGCTGTGATCTTTCTGATGTAATGATCACCAGGCCTTTCTTCTGAGGTGCCTCTGGGTGGGTTCAAACGGCCAACCTTTTGACTAGTAGCCAAGCACTGAACCATTTGCACTGCCCAGGCCCTTTACAATTGTGTCTACATTGTTCAAGTTGGAAATGAAGATATTATTTAAAAAAGAAGATGATGATGCAGAATAACGGGTGCTCTGGGAGCTGGCAGCAGCATAACATGGGTTCATAGGTCACAACATGACTTTTGACATTAGACTCCCTGGATTCAGATCCTAACATCACCAATGTCTGATTGTGTGACAATGAGCAAGTTCCTTAAACTTGTCATGCTTCAACTTCCTCATGTGTAAGGTAGGGACATTGATATTTTTAATTCTTAATTCTCCTGTTATCAAGATTAAATAAAGCAACACAGTGAATGGCATATCCATAAAGCGCCAATATGGACTGCTACTGACTGTGGTGTTAGAGTCAGCAAACAGGGTCACCTCAATTTAATGCCTCTAAAAAAGGGTCTGGAAACCCTGGTCGTGTAGTGGTTAAGAGCTATGGCTGTTAACCAAAAGGTCAGCAGTCCGAATCCACCAGGAACTCTTTGGAAACCATATGGGGCAGTTCTACTCTGTCCTATAGGATTGCTATGAGTCAGAATTGACTAGATGGCAACAGGTACGGTAAGAAGGGGTTGCCGGTGTTTATTTGGTAATGTGCCTGCATCCTGCTCAATAATTAAAATGAACATATTTAGTGTATAGGCTTATCTATTATACAACTTTATATATGTGTGTATACATACATTTAAATATTAACTATACTATATATGGAGCACTGGTGGTGCAGTGGTTAAGAGTTCAGCTGCTAATCTAAATGTTGGCAGTTCGAATCTGCCAGCCACTCCTTGGAATCCCTGTGGGGCAGTTCTAGTCTGTCCTGCAGGGTTGCTGTGAGTCAGAATCAACTTGACAGCAACAGGTTTGGTTTGGTTTCAGTATATGTATTAAATGACTTATGTATCGATTACATAACTTTCTTCTTATTCTAATACCTAATCACTATAAATAAGTTCTAGTGTTAAATTTAATGAAATTAATGCTCTTCCACAAACCAGTTAGTGCTTGTCAGTGCAATCTCTGCCCAATGTGGACAAAAAAGTCTATCCCTTGAATCCATTCCCTGTGCTGCCTGCAGGCTGTCTTTCTAAAATCTTGGCACATCCCATGTTACTTCCTCTTGCAGAAACTTCCAATTTCTCCCTTATTGCCTACAGTAGCACAAAATAATCCCTCAGAGTATAATAATCTGAACAAGACATCTCATTATACTTCGCCTCTCACAGCACTTCCTCTCTGTACACAAAGCTGCTTCCATCTGATAATCGAACTATTTGCTGTTTCTCACATTTTATACTTTATAACCTGTACTTTAACGCATTAGTATTTTTCCTTAGAATTTATTTTCTCCTCCCTTTTGCTTTTCCCTTCACACTTCTAGAGAACTGCTTACTTTTCAGAGACAATGTAACAAGCATTTTTTAGTCTTTCCATGATCCTAAGATAAAAATTAAATGTGCTATTACTAAATTAAATCATCCCTACTTCTAGTAATTTGCTCATTATATCAACATATGAAAGCTAATTGTACAAAAGTTTGTTTTCACCATTAAACCTCAGATAATTGAGAACATGCATTACATTATTGTAATCAAAGACAATAACATGCTGATTATTACAAAGCATGACCTATAAAAGCATCTTTATTGTAATTAGAATTAACTATCTTGCCTTTTACTGTCCCAAACCAATCTTATTGTTCTTACAATATAATACCCATTCAATTATTTCAAATATACTTTTGGAATTTTTTTCTTCCAGTAGATATTAAAAACTGTCTCATTATTATTTAAAAAAATTATATACTAAAACATAAGACTTGAAAATGACCGAGTTTTGGGAACTAAATTATAATTACCTTTAATTGGAAGCTTAATATGGGTCCAGATTAGGATAATAATTTACATTCACTATTTAATCTAAAAAACATGCCAATGAGGTTACAACTGTTATTATCCCATTAATCAGTGAAGAGCCTGATATTTGGAAAATGTAAATTAAAAATGCAAGGCCACAGGCAGAAAGACCCAGTGTTAAGATTTAGGCCCCATTACCATTAGTCTAACTAAATTTTACTGACTTTTCATCTCCAAATATTAATGAATAGTCAGTCTTCACCAGAGTCACCATAATAACTACAGCAAAGCTGATAATTCCAAACGAGATGACCAGAAAGGGACGTGACCAAAAGTAAATGGCTTTTGACTTGTAAGACTTAGAAAAACAGCTTTTGTGCTGATGTGAGCAGACTGTTGTTCTCTGAAAGCTGTGGCCTTTGGAGATACTAGAGTAATTTATACAAGCCAGACCAATCTCACTTGCAGAATTTTGGGAGAAATTATTGAACACTATTTGGACACCTGTGGGTAATGGGCAATAAATATCTCCACCCTGGACCAAAAGTAGACTTAGGGTTTTATGGTCCATAGATTCCTCCTCCTAGTGAAATGTGTCAGGGTCTCCTCCTGGATTCAGCCTCTTCTGTACAGTGTAACCCATCCTTACTCATGCAATCAGTACTGGGAACAGAGTCCAATCAACGCCATTGTTCCTGTGAAGGAGAATTGGTGGCATTACAAAAGGAGATGAGGGAAAAAAAAAATCTCCAGATTCTCTCACCTTTGCTTTTAACTCAGAGGTGGTGGACAGGATTTGTGCTTCCTACCTCCTTGCAACTGGCATTTTGTGTAACGTGGTTTTGTATCTTGGTGCTAGAATCTCTCCCTTATGCCAAGCTTCAGAAGATTTGATAGGCAACAATTATACAGATAATTGACTTTGATAAATAATATCATTTAGATGGATAAAAAAAATAGTTCTCTAAGGGAAAATTGAAGCTTTTTCTCTTTTTTTTTTCCTTCAACAGGGGGTGTTCCTTTTATATTGAGTACTTATTTCTGGGTAGGGCAAAAGTTTAATGCTCTTAACTACTAACTAAACGGTTTGAGGTTTGAGTCTATCCAGAGGCACCTCAGAAGAAAGGGCTGATTGATGATCTCCTTCCAAAAACTCAGCCATTGAGAATCCCGAGGGGTACAATTCTACTCTGAAATACGTAGGGTCACCATCAATCAGAATTGACTCGATGGCAACTGAGTTTTTTATGTAGGTAATGTCATGTAGGCTGGAAGGGGACTGATTTTTTTTTTTTTATAGATTCATCTCAAGAAATTTTGATGCCAGATCTCTGGTTCAGATGGTGTGATCTTTCCATACCCTTTTAATATCATTTGAAGCCATATTCAACACTCACTACTTTAACAATTGGTTGATATAATTTAGTTCAGTATCAAATCTTTTAAATATTTGAAGAAAACAAATTTGCATATATTTTCCTTCCATGAATCTTTTTTTTTTTTGTCCATTTGTTCTTGCAAATATTACTTATTCATGTGTTGTGTAACTTTGCTGTGCTTTGCCTAAAGGCATATACCAGAAAGGTTAATAACAATATTTTTGGAGTCAGACAATCTAAGTGCCAATCTTGGCCCACTCATTTATAAGATGTGTAATTCTAGCCATGGTTATTTTAACTCTCTGTGCAGTGTTTCATTATCACAACCACATTGAGACTTTAGCCTTCAGTTATTAAAGACTCAGTGTAAATTATATCATATCTGCAGAACCTGTCACATATCATATATCCAAGTAATGGTACTTGTTATGTTAGTGCATTACATGGAAAAGAAAATTAAAGTTAAGAATCCTCAATCTTGATTATATATTAGACAAAATCTTTTTTTTTTCTTGGTCTGAACAACTGCCAATTAATCAATCAGTAGCTTAAATTTATTTAGCCGGTTAATTAAATGAGGCTGCAAAACTACAAATTAGACTTGACTTTGGACCCACACTCAAAAAGGATTTGTATTTATGCTTCTGTTTAGGTATAAGAGAAAAATTACAAGCTCTAAAAAGTCGAGGGACACTGAAAAAATAAAGCTGTGAATAAATTCATGAGTATTTCAAAAACTTCTAGTAGATTCATCTAATCATGACAGTTCTAACAGCCATGAATTCATGTAAATAACATACTGTGCATTAAAAAAAAAGAAACTAACAAAGTAAATTAGCAAAAAGAAAACAGGTAGCAAAAATGCTACAGAAGTTTTGGGAAAGAATAAAATAGCACAAGAATTTCATTTATACTCATAGTAGCTGCTTTCCAGAAAACTGTTTCCAGCTGCCTCTTTTCCTTGGTTATCTGTCCGACACTTTAGCTCTGTCTATACAATATATGGGCCTGAGTCCCTGAGTGGTTCAATGGTTAAGCCCTCGACTGCTCGTCACAACCTTGGTGGTTCAAGTCCGTCCAGAGTGTCCTCGGGAGGAAGTCTAGAGATCTACTTCTGAAAAATCAGCTGCTGAAAACCCTGTGGAGAACAATTCTGCTCTGACACTCGTGGAGTCTCCATGAGTTAGAGTCAACTCAGTGACAACTGGTTCAGTTTCTAGTTTTTATATAATTTCTAATTTTTATCCCAAATTATCCAATTTCATAGAACTAAGTAATCTGAAGCTTATGAAAGTTAAATGGTTAACTTAAAACTGCAATAAAAAGATGCAATCCTAGATCATCTATTTTTAAACCCAATTATCTTGCCATTATCTGAGAGTATAGCAAGTGATTAGTTCACTCAACTTCAGCAATATGCTTGTCAAACTGAAGAAAAAGTGTCAAAGCAGATATATGATTAATTTTTTTAGTATTTGGACTGTAATAGTCAATGGCCACGTGGATATCCAGTGTTAGATTATTATGATAGGCGTTTTTTCCCTGAAATGTCCTCACTGTAATTAGCTCTGTTGTTCCAGTTATTCTTACTAATATGTTTCAAGAAAGACATCTAAGAATATCATGTGACTAACCAAGCTAAAGAGATATGTATTTATTTGTATTATATTTTCATGGGGTGTTTACATAAGAAAGTAAATTATTCTTAGACAAGTTTCAACTCAGAAAATAATATAGAAATATATGAAGGGACTTATTTTTCTTATCTTTTTCTTCTTAACCACTGGCTTTAGTTTGAGTCATCAATAGAAGAACACAAGTCAGAGAATGGCATCTGTCTGGAAAATAAAGGGTATTGTCTGGAAGGGAGAATTCCATCGTAACGGAATTCCTACTACAGAGTTGTATCAAATCGTTAAATTCACGCACACATGCTCACCACAGAAAATCTCCTAATAACAATTTGCAGATCCCTTTAACTCCCGTCATTCAACCAGTGCAATGTCAGTCATTTAATCGCCAAAGGGGGATGAACCACAGCATAGTGACTTAGTTCATAGTTCTGGGCCTCACCAGAAATCCTGAACTCCAGGGAGTTCTCTTTGTTATCTTTCTCTTCATCTATCTTGTGGCTTTTCTTGGTAATATGCTCATTGTTGTTGCCATAATTTATAGCACCACTATGTCTTCCTTCTGGCACTGGCAATCATGGACATCATCTGCACAACAAGCATCATACCCAAAATGCTGTGGCCCACACTCACGTCAGAGAAGATCATCTCATATGGCGGCTGCATGTCCCAGCTCTTCTTCTTCACATGGTCCCTTGGGGCTGAGATGGTTCTCTTCACCACCATGGCCTATGACTGCTACGTGGCCATCTGCTTCCCTCTTCGCTATAGCACTATTATGAACCGTCATATGTGTGTGGCCTTGCTCAGCATTGTCGTGGCTATTGCAGTGACCAATTCCTGGGTGCACACGGGTCTCATCCTGAAGCTCACCTCCTGTGGGCCCAATACCATTGACCACTTCTTCTGTGAGATACCTCCCCTTCTAGCTTTGTCCTGCAGTCCCGTGAGAGTCAACGAGATGATGGTGTATGTTGCTGACATCATCCTTGCCATTGATGACTTTATTCTCACCTTCATCTCCTATGGTTTTATTATTGCTGCTATTCTCAAAATCTGCACAGCAGAAGGCAAGAAGAAGGCCTTTTCAACATGCTCATCCCACCTCATCGTGGTTTCCCTCTACTATTCCCCTCTAATCTACACCTATATCTGCCCTTCTACCAGCTACACATTTAACAAGGACAAGGTGGTAGCTGCAGTCTATACTATTGTGACCCCCACATTAAACCCGATTGTGTATAGTTTCCAGAACAAGGAGATGCAGGTGGGGATTGAGAAAGTGTTTCTTCTCTGAAACGTTACTGGTTTCAAGAGACTATCAATGCTGTAGGCTAGAATCATCCCCTGGAACACCTCAGATTTTAATAACCTTTCGGTGTTGCCTCTACTCCACATTTCCCATTCTCTCTTAAGAACAAGTCTGTTTTACTCCACTGTAAGTCATTTCCTTAGCTCCTATTTTCTAAGATACACTTATTCCCTTACCTTTGCATCTATGTTGGCTTCTACACGTAATTCCACAAGTTTTTGAAATACTCTTCTTCATGAAAACTTTCCAAATTCATCACAGTGGGTGTAAAATATTTCTCTGATTCCTACCCTGCTCTTATCATTCTTATTGCCTCTACACATTTCATATTCTTCATGTGAACAATGCTTGCAATACAATACACATACACCCTCACATAAATATATATACATTGTGATATATATTACAATGTATATCTTAACATCCTCCTAAAATACTGCCTAATTTCAAATCTTATAAATTCATATACACAAATATTTATCTATACACATATTCACACATCAAACACATATATAAAATAAAAAAGATTACTTCTAATATTATAGAATCAGTTGTTCTAAGAATAAGATCATGTATCCAGTTTATATACCCTAAAACATATTTTATCATTATGAGACATATGTGTGACTTAGGCAGTAGAGATTTTCTTTGAAACCAGTGTTATAATCAGGGTTCTCTGCAATATCTTTTTATTGATGCAGGCATTTTTCCATAATTGTCTTCTTAAACCCAATAAGTCCACATCATTTTTGCCTGCCTTCAATATTTTACTCTATGGATACAAGAACCATATATTATTATTAAAGTCCATTATATAACATTTAACAGCAAATTCTTAGTATACAAATACCTAACATACATCAATAGAATAAATTTCTCTCAACACCCTCCAGCTAAAGACCACCATGAACCCACATGCAAGTGAACATATTGGGTTTATTTTCTTTTTGCAATAAATGAAACAGCATATAATGGGAAATCGTGTAGGGCCGCAGTTAAGAGAGTGTTGGAAGGGACTAATTTCAAATGGCGTTAGTTGATTTGAAGAAGGATCAAGGAAGTGACAATTTTCCTGGCTTGAGTGGTGTTGGAAATGAAGGCAATTATATCTAGGAGGCAGGAGGAATGAAACATTGCTAAAGCTATAATTGGTAAAGAAACAGCAGTCACTAATATTAACTGGGAAAATAAGATATTAGCCATTTCAGTTCTTCGGCGAGTGTTCTTGTTTTTATCTGTGCTCAGAAATGTCTATCGAGTAAGTTCCATCTTAGTAACCTTTTTCTGATGCTGGCGTTCAGGGATTTTTTTTCTTTTATTAGAGAATCAAGACGAGAACGCCATGGCCGACGTGATTGAGCCAGGCCAGTTCAGCTGCAGCTGTGAGAGACTGTCTTTCCTTTCTCACTTTTTTAGTGTTAAGTGTGTGGATTACCATCTCCATTATGCTCTCTTCCTTGTCAAAGAAAACTATGTGGAAGTCAATTCAACAACACAGGTTAATGCCTTGTAAGAGCCTGAATGTTACATAACCACATGACTGTGTTCCTTTTATGAAATTATGTAGTTAAAACACAGTCCGAAATACTGAGACCATCATTTGAAACATTCAAATGCATTTTTATCCATTTTTTTAATTTTAAACAAAAAAAATTTTTTAAAGGAACTTTTTTGGAACTCACGCCTCTCAGAGCTTGTTCCACTGTAGTTCAGGTATTATTCTTGCTCATTATTGCAACCAGTATTGCATTTTAAACATGCATATAAAGAAATATGACATCAATATATTTTGGACTGTCTTAAATGATTTTATAACTAATCCATTATACTGCAACATATACCTCACAAGACATCGGAGGTAATTAACTACGTATATCTAGTTGTCTAGAATATTTATGTATATATTATCTACAGGTCACTAGACTTTGCAGTTGAAATTGTATCTTTTCAATATTTCCTTACACAGCACTTATACCCTTAGCAGTGTAAACATCCATATTAAATTGTGAATTTACTGATCTTTCTAAGTTTCGGAGTAAGGGAACAAGAGTGGTTTGAGTCTTTTTTGCCATTTATTTGTTGATACATGTTATCAGGAGGGATCAGGCTCTGGAGAAGGACGTCATGCTTGGTAAAGTAGAGGATCAGTGAAAAAGAGGAAGACTCTCAACTAGATGGATTTACATAGTGGCTGCAACAATGGGCTGAAGCATGACAACGATTGTGGGGATGGCGAAGGCCTGGGCAGTGTTTTGTTCTGTCATACATAGGGTCGCTATGTGTCAATTTGCCGATATTTCAATGAGGGGTTTGGAGAATTAGGGTGTATGATGGATTTGAATTTCACTGCATCTAGTATTTTAATAGTGTTTCATGATGGGCTGGGCTACTTTGCTTAGAATAGTACTCATTTAGTTTACTTTTAGTTCATTAAAAAAATGTCATCTTACTGAAAGAAATTGTAGGGCAGATACTCGTTAGGTCTCTAACACAGCCAAATACTAATAACAGAGAAACTACAACCATCATGCTAAACCAACGGGAGATTTATGCTCATGCAACAGAAGTCTGATGTTAGGCAATCAGTGGTATCTCTAGCAGCTCAGTGAAAGAACTAGGCTTCTTCTATCTTTTTTCCTAGGATCTCGAATAGCTCCTGAATTACTAAACATTACATCCATGATCCAAGCGGAATGAAGACTAAAGGATGAGATGGTAAAAGGGAAATAATTTTATAAGGCTCATTCATGCTAGAAGCACTATTTTGGCCATTACTACTTCACTAACCAAACTCAAGCTAAGTACTGGTTGAAAGAGCAAGTTTTAAAACTGGGCAGTTAGTATCTTTGAACGAATTTGTACTTTACACATGTGGGGAAGAAAAGAGAGTGTTCATGTTACGTTGGTTACTAATAGTATCTATCACAACAAATGTATCTTACCTGAAGATCTGAGGTCACTAACTTAATGGTTGAATAAAATATAGATTGAGAAAATGAGGATGCTAAAACTGAGAACACTACCATAACACAAACTTCAATATGCTACTGGTAGAGGCTATAAAGTTAGCCAGGGTTTAATATGGCTTGGTTTTCAGAAACAGGTATTCAAAATTGTATTTCTCTGTGCTACATGATGCCAAGAAGCAAGCAATGTTGGAATTCAGATAATTTATTTAAAATGTAGATTTCCTTGTAATACAAATATGGGAGTCAAAAGGTCAACTCCATCTGAGGATGTGGGTTCATTTAGGCCACACATTTTTCTAGATAAATGCATGGATAAAGGTCTATAAAGGGAAGATATGGCCATAGAAAGTTCTTCCAGGAAAATAGAAGACCCTTTATTCTGAGTTAAGCAAGGAATAAAGTATTTGTTTGAAAAATTCAAGCAACTTGAGTTAAATTAATTTTTTAAAGTATCCGGAAGTTGGCCACAAGTGAAAGCTCAAGGTTTGGCTCCATTGCCCCAGATCCCACTCTGGGTTTGCATCTTTCCAAGGATATGAAATACTTTTTACATTTCAGGGCAAATTATTAGGTCACAATAGCAGGATATGGATTATGAACTTTTATGGGATTAAAAAGAAAAATTTGACTATGATCTGCATTGAATGATTTATCCAGAATAGTGGCTGACATTTTTATTTTATTGTGAACCTCTGAAGTTTTTTTGTTGTTGTTTACTGTCACATATATACTTCGTTCTTTATATCATATATTATATTATATTAAAATAAATAAAATTATTGAAGACAAAATACATGATATTTAAGATTTTTAATTTACTTTATTCATGGTACTTTTTTTGCTTCAAAAGATAATCATTTGCATTAATAATAATATCTGTAGTAAGAGCAATGTGATTGACTATGCCTCCATATTTTTGAAATCTTATCTAATACGTGGCTGTTAGTGAATAAATGTCCTGCTTCTAGGCATATTATATTGTAGAATTTACACTCAATAACTACTAGGGCTAAAAATGACACCTCACAACACATCCCAGTGCCGTCAAGTCAATTCCGACTCATAGCGACCCTATAAGACAGAGAAGAACTGCCCCATAGGGTTTCCAAGGATCACCTGGTGGATTTGAACTGCAGACCCTTGGGTTAGCAGCGGTAGCACTTAACCACTATGGCACCAGGGTTTCCTCACGACACACAGTACATCAATATAGAATAAATACATTAGTGGTTGTGCTTACTAACTCATAACAATTTTCAATATCTTTCAAAAATTATGTAGGCATGCTGTTGAAAGTTTATCTTACAAGTAAATCAGAAGCTATTGCAGGCATGTTTTCTTTAAAATGGGTAGAACACCTATCCGGGCTACTTCTTTTGTTAAAAACAGATTAGAAAATTATGTTTCTACAGGTGTTAAGTATGCACACATGAGGTTTTACAGTTCATTTGATTACATCATTTTTGTTAACAAATTCACAAAACAGTAGATATATTTTCAAACATCTGTTTTTTTCCCTTTATTGCCACCTTCTTATAAAAGTTAACTTTTTTACTTATTTTTAAAATGTGACCTCCGCATTGAAAAAATAGTGTGCTCTTAAGCTGGAGTTTGGTAGCATGAAAATGTCCCTAAAAATTTCATCAAATTTTGGAATTTTTTATTGGGAAAAAAAAATGCCTTGTGTTGGAACTATTTCAAATTACTTTTAAAAAAATTGCAACAA
This sequence comes from Loxodonta africana, assembly GCF_030014295.1. Taxonomy (NCBI): domain Eukaryota; kingdom Metazoa; phylum Chordata; class Mammalia; order Proboscidea; family Elephantidae; genus Loxodonta; species Loxodonta africana. Next base: position 1,573,136 of record NW_026975036.1, read on the forward strand.
TTTTTAAACTGTTTTCAATAAGATTAGGACTGTAATTCTGAGATAAAATACATGAACTCCTCAGTACAAATCATTCAACTTCTTCAGTAACAACAAAATTTCAAGTTTAAAAAAAAATTCATGATGCATTTTACCTTTAAAATGGACATATTTTCTATCTCTGCCCACTGAAAAGACTTAGAAATAATGATCAATACAGTAGCAGTGAACACTCCCAACCCTGAGATTGTGATATCTAAAAAAAGAAGAAAAAATTCCTATCAAAAGTGCCACAGCTCTTTGGGGAAATGGTAGGCTACCAGTTATGGATATAATTTATATATGGCAAGCCAGGAATTTGTGGTCAAACCAGAAAACATGATCGCTATCAAAAATGAATAGGATCATGACAAATGGACTCAGAAATCAATTTACATGCTTCCACTGGCAAAGATTGGGAATTTGTGCAACAATACTGATAGTAATTGTAAGAAATTTAAGACATCAAACATGTTTAAATTGGGGAGGCCTAGAAAATCTGATACGGCAGTTTTACTCTTTGTATAAGGTTGTTATGAGTAGTTGCAATCAGCTCAATGGCACACAACAACAACAGTGCATGATCCTAAAATATTTGGGGAACTTAGGAGGATTTTAGGGAACAAACTCAGTAAATTTGGTATACAGGTAGCACCCAATTTATGACACATTTGAGTTATGACAAGCTGAACTTATGACCATCCTTTTTTTTGTACATATTATCATTAGTAATATGTTGCAGTATGTCATTTGCTGATGTTATCATTCTCAGATGTTCACTCACAGATGTTCAATTTTGTGTTCAAAACACTTTCAGATTTATAAAGATACTGATAATAAAAGGCTATAAAAATGAAAAAAAAAGAGGCATTCAACAAGTAATTATGAATTATCTAAAAAAATGAAAAACATCAGCAAAGAAATACAGGTTGCAATAAATGACCAAATAGAAATTACATAACTAAACATTACAATAACCAAACCAAACAAACAAAAAATCCTGATGATAGGGTCAGGAGTAGAGATGGCAGAAAACGGAATCTGCGAACTTGGAGACAAAGAGAATTTGCTCAGCCTTAACATTGGAGAGGAAATCGACAACAACAACAGAAAAAAAAAGATTGTTATCATTGACCCATGGGACAATAACAAAAGACCTAATGTTCCTATCTTTGAAGCTTTGGAAGAAGAGAAGAAAAAACATGGGATAAAAGATTTGAACAAATAATGCCTGAAACTTCCTAACTTGGATGAAACACATAAATCAACAGATTCAAGAATCTGAGAAAACTGAAATAGAGTAAACCCAAAGATATCCATGCGAAACTGTATCATAATTAAATTTTGGAAAACTAAAGACAAAGAAAAAATCTTGAAAGCGGCCAGAAAGGAACAATGTATTACCTAAGAGCAAGACCAACTCAAGTTATAGTGGATTTCTCATCTGAAATGATGGAGGCAAGAAGGAAGTGGAACATTTTTCAAGTACTAAAAGAAAAGAACTGTCTACCAAAAATACTGTATCTGGTAAAACTAATGTTTTTTTTTTTTTTTTCCTGGAATAATGGGGATATAAACACTTGAAGGAAACAAACACATGAAGGAAAAGTAAGAAATTTGTTGCTAGCAAAAAAAGATCTATTACTAAAGAACAATTACAGGAAATTCTAAAAAGGAAAAAAAAAAGGAAATTATGACAGAATAAGGCTGGGAACTTTACACCCTCCACTGCCGTACTTCATAAGTTCCTTCTAAAACAATGAAAAACCAATAAAGAATTGGGTAAAAATAGGTATAACTATAACAGACTACCTTTCTCCTCATAATTTCCTTATATCATATTTGATGGTTGAACCAAAAATTATAACATCAGTGTTATAAGAAAACTATACTGTTTGATATACTAAAAAAACAATTTGAATAAAACAAGATGGAATTCTTAGAAATGTTCAAGTAAGCCACAGGAAATCAACAAATGAAGAACAGTAATGAAAAACTAAAGAAACAGACCACCACTAATATATTAATAATTAATTTAAATGTAAATAGTGCAAGACTGTTAACCAATTAAAAGACAGAGATTGAGAGGATACTTAAAAATACATGACCACACTACGTGATGTCTTCACAAAACTCACTTAAAACACAATAACATAAGTAGGTTGAAAGTAAAAATAGAAAAAAAGATAAACCATGTTAACAATAATCAATAAAGCATAGGAGTGACTACGTTTAAATCAGATAAAGTAGACTTCAAATCAAAGAAAATTGCTGGGTAAAAAGAGAAATAGTATATAATGACAAAATCAAAACAACAACAACAAAAAACCCAACCAACTGAGACGAACTAGTGATCCTAAATATCTATGCACCAAACAACAGGGCTTTAAAACACACAAAACAAAATGAATTGAGTTGAAAGGATAAATAAAGAAATCCACAATTCACTTATAGCCAGGTATTTCAGCATTCCACTCTCAGCAATTTAAAGATAAAATTAGATATAGAACTGAATAAAACCATCAAACAACAGGGCCTAATAAACTTTTCTAGAGAATTCCATTCAAAAACAGCAAAACATACATTTTTCTCAAGAAACCATGGAACATTCTCTAAGAAAGACCATATCCTGGGTCAAAAAACAAACCTCAATAAGCTTAAAATAATTGAAATCATACAAACTTTATTTCTGACCACAATGAAATAAAACTAGCAACTGATAACAGGAAGAAAACAATCAAACATTTATAAATAAAAAGTGTTTCTAAACAATCTATGAATAAAAGAGGAACCCTCAAAAGAAACTGAATAAAAATGTGAATACCATATACCAATATTTGTGATATTTGCTTAAGTAATGCTAAGGGCAAACTGCATAGTACTGAATGGTAATAAAAGAAAACTAATCCATGATGAAAGGAGCCAGAACAGTGTTTGACTCTTTGGGGCTTGGGGCTTGGGGCAGGGAATGACTGGAAAGGGGATGGGATGAAGGAATTTTCTGCAGCGATTACAATTTCAATACTTTACATGGGTATATACATTTGCAAAAACTCACTGAGTAATGCACTAGCATTTGTATATTTAACTGGATTTCACTCAAAAAATGATACATTAATTTTGTGTAACCTCAAAAATAAAAATAAATGGAAAAAAAAATCCCATAAGCAAATAAACTAAGCTCTAATTTTTGATACATAGACATCCTGAAGCATTAGGAGGTGACGTGACCAATGCCTGAAACTTATTTTGAAATAAATGAAGATGAGTTGATGGCATTGATAAATGTAGAAAAAGACTTTGATAAATTGATAAAGGATACAATGATGGTTCAGTGGTATAATTCTCATCTTCAACATGAGAGACCCAGGTTAGATTCCTGGCCAGTGCACCTCAAGGGCAGCCACTACCCACCTGGCAGTGGAGGTGAGCATGTTGCTATGAGGCTGAAAAGGTTTCAGCAAAGCTTCCAGACAAAGACAAAATAGGAAGAAAGGCCTGGCAATCTGCTTCTGAAAATTAACCAATAAAAACTCTGTGGTTCACAATGCTCTGATCTCATTGTGCACGGGGTCACCACATGGCAGAAGCTGATTCAATGACAGCTAGGTAGCTGACAACAAAGACATATTCATATAAGGGGCATAAGTTGGGCATTGGATTTAATACTTAGTCACCCAAATACATTTAAAGCAAAGGTTGGTAAGAAATCTGAGATATATGAGAAAAACCAAGTAAAAATAAAGCTAAACAAGCAAAATTAAAGTTTGTTTTCAGATGCATACTGATCAATTCCCAATAAAGCAAAACCTTTAAGTAAGTATAATATATAACCTCAAGGAGTTAAGAATGACGATTTTATAGGTAGCATGGAGGAGAAAAAAATACAAGAAGAACCAAGTGGAAATATTGGATACAAAATGTAATTTCTAAAAAAAAAATCTAAAAAATGTGTTAAATACCAGAACAAACATAACCATTTCTGATTATTCTGCTCAGTTATTAGGTAAAGAACTTGTCCTAGGCAACATCCGGGCAAAACAAATTGTTTCAGCAACATAATCATTACGAAAATAAGATAAGTATATTCACTCCTCACTTATGGACCTGGTTTGGCTCTAAAGACCAGGCCATTACGTGAAAACTGGTGCTGTATGAAAATGGAGGATGACCACATCAGATCACAAAATGGAAGATGACTACATAATTACATAGCTGCCAAACCATTGAGAGTCATAGCCCAGCCAACTTAACATATAACCTTAACCACCACAGCCAGTGTTAGTCTTGCCTCGCAACATGACATTTGTTACTGCCAGACATATGTTGTTAATGTGCAAAGGAGTTGGATAGGAGATTTTTTACTATTGTCATAAAAGTGAAATGTTGGATAACGAGATAGTCAATAAGTGAGGAGTAGGTGTAAAGGTAAGGAAGGAGACATTTGAAGATATGAAAGAGTTTTATTTATTTGAAGTAAGATTACAGTTCCACTTCAAATGTGTTAAGCAATGCCAAACAGCAACAAGCAGTATCCCCTTGCTCTGTTTGAAAGACTGCCTCTTGGTCTATGTACAGGCTTAGCATGAGCATAATTAAGTGTTCTGGAATCCCCATTCTTCGAAACCTTATCCATAAATTTTATGATCCACATAGTCAAATGCCTTTGCATAGTCAATAAACCACAGGTAAGCATGTTTCTCATATTCCCTGCTTTCAGCCAGGATCCATCTGACATCAGCAACGATATCCCTCCTTATTAAGTCTTCATCTTAATTTGGCTTAGATTTCTGTCAGTGTCCTGCTGCAACTGTTTTTAAATTATCTTCTGCAAAATTTTACTTCCATGTGATATTAACCCTTTCATGGACCATGGGATATGTATGCTGGCATCATATTTTCTGCTCCTGGAGGTTTGTTGGAAACCCTGGTGGCGTAGTGGTTAAGTGCTATAGCTGCTAACCAAAGGGTCGGCAGTTCGAATCTGCCAGGCGCTACTTGGAAACTCTATGGGGCAGTTCTACTCTGTCCTATAGGGTCGCTATGAGTCGGAATTGACTCGACAGCGCTGGGTTTGTTTTCTTTTTGGTTCGGTTTTGAAGGTTTGTTGGCAGGCATTTGAGCCACTTTATTACGTTCCAGCATCATTGTGGATAGTGGTGCGACTGCCTACAAAACAAGCAAGTTGGTCTGTGCCACATGTGCGTGTTGAGAGCTATTTGTATGAGGGGATGCTTCCTGGAGGGGTGATTGTGTGAAACTTGTTTCGTTTGGCTTCTGTACAGTGAGATAAGGCTTTCAAGTATGTTTGCTATTTCCTTCATGTTATTGGGAAGGTGCAGTTACTGACGCCTTTGAATTGTGGTATTGGCGAAGAATATTGAATATACCATGGACTGCCAAAAGAACAAACAAATCTGTCTTAGAAGAGGTACAGCAAGAATGCTCCTTAGAGGCAAGGATAAGGAGATTGGGTCTTACATACTTTGGACATGTTGTCAGGAGGCATCAGTCCCTGAAGAAGGACATCATGCTTGGCAGAGTACGGGGTCAGCAGAAAAGAGCAAGACCCTCAACGCAGTGGATTGACACAGTGGCTGCAACAATGAGCTTAAGCATAACAACGATTGTAAGGATGGCTCAGGACCGGGCAGTGTTTTGTTCTCTTGTGCCTAGGGTCGCTATGAGTCGGGACTGACTCGACAGCACCTAACAACAACAACAATAACAACAGTTATTAGCATTCAAAAATATTCAAGTAAATGAGTTATTTTGGGGGTGAAGACAATTTGTGATGCACTTCCTAGGCCATGGGACTGCTATGTCCAAAGCGTGTAGTGTGCTTCATTGAACATGGTACTGATATGGCCCCTCTAAATCATACTGGTAACAATTATGTGCAACAAGTGCAATGTTTATACAGTGTGTGTTTGTGTGTGTTTTTGGAAAGTGGAATAAGATATTTTATGGTTCAAGTGTTACCAGGAAGTGTGAAGCACCATGAGACCAATATGCCCCGCATGTTTGATGTGCTTCATGGAACACGGGACTGATATGTCTTGCTGGCGGTTGGTACCCCATTTTTTTTCAAAAGAAAAACAAAACTACCAACAAACAATGATTCAACATTCCTACCATTAGTTATGGCATCACCAAAAAGTCCCCCAAAATACATAATTTGTTCATGAAAGTGTTAAAGATATTGTTTGACAATTTTTGGCTTCCACTGGATCCCCTTTCTTTGGAATGGGTGCATATATAGATCTCTTCTAGTCAAATGGCTAGGTAGCTGTCTTCCGAATTTCTTGGCACAGACAAGTGAGCATTCATCTGCTTGTTGAAACATCTCAATTTGTATTCCATCAATTCTTGGAGTCTTGTTTTTCACCAGTGCCTTCAGTGCAGGCTGGACTCCTTCCTTCTTCCTGGTTCTTGATTATTTGTTACCTTCTGAAATGGTCAAACATCAGCCAATTATTTTTGGTACAATGTCTGTGTATTTCTTCCATCTTCTTTTGATGCTTCCTCTGTTGTCCAATATTTTTCCCATAATTCATTGCTGTGGAGTTGATTCTGGCTCATAGCAACTGTAGAGGACAGAGTAGAACTTGCCATAAGGTTTCCAGGGAGTGGCTGGTGGATTTGAACTGCCAACCTTTTGGTTAGCAAATGTAGCTCTTAATAACTGTGCCACCTTGAAACACAAGGCTTGGATTTTTTCCTCAGTTCTTCCGTTTTGGTTTTCTAACTCCATTTCTTCGCATATTTCATTATAACATTTTACTTTGTCTTCTCAAGCTGCCGTTTCAAATCTTCTATTAAATTAATGGATAATTTTTTAGAGCTTCTCTTATTCTGGGAGTTCTCTAGGAGTTCAAATGGTTTGAAATTGAATACTTTGACTGAAATAACTTGTCAGTTAAATCTATCTTAAGATTTTTGTGTTTTTCACTGACCTGCCTGAATGTTTTACCAAAATAATAGCATTTTTTTGGAGTTCTGTTTTTGAGAATTCTAGCCCCAGTTCTTTTGACTTTATGAGTGAGATTTGTTTGCAAACTTTTAACAGTCAAATAGATTCGTATAAAGCAACAGTGTTAAATACCATGTTTCTTAACCAAAAAAAATAAAATAAAATAAAACACCATATTTTAAAGCAGCTGCAGTTTTAGTATAAATACTGTGATGTAGTTAAAATATTAAAAAAAAAGTTATGAATCTAAAGTTATGTCTTCAATACTGAAATAAATGGCCATGCCAGGAAAATGAGTTCTTTCTTTGGATTGATGGATTTACTTCAATAGTCGATCATCATGTGGAGATGGAGGTTAAACGTAGGAGGTTTAACATAGGAGTTCAAACAAGCCCAAAGGCACCAAGGGGAGATGGTGTTGCTCTTCTACCACCTCAAGTTAATGGGCACACCGGTGTGCTCCCCTCCCGTGCTCCCGCTCCCAATGCACTTGCAAACAGACGTGCTCCTAATAATCACATATTGTGTATCAGAATTGCAGCTGATCCAAGGAGAAACTGAAAACTTTTTCTCAAAGTTTGTCTTTGATTTCACTGTTGTGAAGTTCCTCTGAAGTGAACGTGGGACTTCATTACTGTGCTGGATGCTAGCGAGAGCTGAGCTGGGAACTCAGGGGATGTTTTAACAAGCTCTTATCCTCTAGGGATCCAAACTGCATATGCAAGTGCATATAATTTCCTCCATTTAATTAAAACTTTTTAATTATTATATTGAAACACTCTAACAAGTTCCCTGGCATGCCCAGAGCTGGGGTTTAACTGGCAGGGCTCCCTTTTTTATTTTCAAGGTCCTAATTGTCATCTTGCTAAGTAAAGAAAACAAAGCTTCTTTTCAAGGCTTGCTTGCTGGCTGGCTGGCTGGCTTGCTCTCTTTCTTTTCTCTCTCTCTCTCTCTTTCTTTCTCCTCTTCTTTCTTTCTTTCTTTCGTTTTTAATCCTCTGTGAGAGACAATCTAAGTCTTTGCTCAGTCCCGATGCTTTTAACCTGCGCATATTTTAATAAAACGTCTCACTGGGATGCCAAGTGATTATCAAGTTAGAGAAACCTTCCTACCATCTCAAGGGAAGTTCTCTGTGCAACATGTTTGATGAGTCAAAGCAATCAGATTTTGGATTGAAATTACTGGGTAATACTGTTGCGTTTTCTTTGTTCTCAAACAAAAGCTTTTTGTTTGTGATGTTGTTTTTCACATGTGCCCTCACTCACTTCTATGAAGCAGCAGGCCACATTGGCTCCCGCATTGATAAAGAGGCTTCGTGAGAAAAGATACTAACATTAATCAGTTTAGATTTGACAATCTAATTAAAAGAATCATACTCCATTGCCCCTTTACATGTCCTCTTCCTACCCGCACCCTCCCTCCCCCAAAAAAAGCATGATTGGATGCTAGACACAGGCTAAGATATTAAATAACTGATCACTGATTGGGTTATAAACAGAGCCAATCAGGGTATGTGAAGAAATGAGTTATAAATGTAAAACTGTGACAGTCAAAGCACAAAGAGCTCAATTTTGGATGTTGAAATTCTCATTGAGGGATTTGTAAGTTTCCAGTCTCCATCTTCACTTTTGTCCTTAACATTTTTATTTTGAAAAATGCCACATTTTTTCAGTAATCTTAGGTTTCTGCTGACATTTAATATCAGTGAATAACCATGTTTTATCTAAAGATGCTTCCTGCCACTACTGTTTTATAATTATCATCACTTATTATTTTAGCCATTCTATGGAGGTAATTTATGTATTTAAATATTTGATTTGAATGTAACTCTTTTGGAATGAAAAGTGAGTGAAATACAGATCCTGATATGTTCTTCCTCAGATACTATGTCTGTCATGGGAAATACGCTTCATCTCAGATGCAAGGTGGCTCTTTTCAGGATTCTAAGGCAATTTGGGGCATATCGGAAAAGGCTGTCTAGGTCAACATTGGGATTTACAGCGACCTCCGGAAAGGGGAGTGAAGGAACACGCACCAAGATTGAAATACCACATCTCCCATTCTTCTATTTCATTTCTGTAAGCACTTTATTTGTCCTGTATGGAATTTTCGTATATTGTCATTTGGCACTCTATGACACTGTTCTCACTGAATTTTCTGCATCAGGATTATTCTTATTTAATAGATATTGCCCTATATTCGGAGACGCTGGTGGTGTAATGGTTAAGTGCTGAGGCTGCTAACCAGAAGATAGGTAGATCGAATCCACCAGGCACTCCTTGGAACTCTATGGGGCAGTTCTACTCTATCCTATAGGGTTGCTATGAGTCAGAATCTTTTGTGTCAGTGCCCTGGATTAGCCTTACAGCTACCCTTCACTTATCAACTACCTCATTTTCCAACATTTCACATTTACAACAATAGTAAAAAATCTGCTATGTGACTATTCAGCACATTAACAATGTACATCTGGCAGTAACAAACACCGAGGTGTGAGGCAAGTGTAATGCTGCTGTAATGGTTAAGATTATGTGTCAACTTGGCTGGGCCATGATTCTCAGCGTTTTGGTAGTTATGTAATGATATATTTTGGCAGACATGTAAAGAGGTAATTTGGCAGTTGTGTAATGATGTAGTCATCCTCCATTTTATGATCTGATGTGGTCATCCTCCATTTTCTCATAATACCAATTTTTGCATAACGACCTGGTCTTTGGAACATAACCATGTCAATAAGTGAGGAGTGGGTGTACTTATTAATGTATTTTCTGAAAGTTCTTCAAACATAATTATGTGCTTTCTATTATGAAACTGCAAGCAGTTATAATACATATAATTTGCCTCCCATTCTTAAATGAAAATTATCATTTCTATAATTTGTCTATCCCTCATTTTATTTCTACTTTAAAAAAATACATATAATTGGGTTCAGTCAATCTATCATCATTTTCTCCTCCATTATGTGGACAGCAGAGCAGTTTTCATCAATACCTTATCCATGCTAGCTTCAGTAGCCTTGTCAGTACATCAGTTTGAATATAGGTAGATGTATCTATAGTGTAAATTCCTAAGCATGGATGACAAATTGGAAATGCTTTTGAAATTTTCATAAATAGGAAAAAAAATTATCTCAATAAGAGTTATAAAACTTTATCCTCTCATCAGTCTTGCTTTTACACATCCTTGCCATCAGAGTATATTGTCAAATTTTGTATTGTTGCAAACTTCAGTGTACTTTTAATCAGCATGTTTTCATTATGAATGAAACTCAATGTATTTGTCAGGTGTTTTAAAACAAATTTTCTCTATTTTTTTGATGAGCTATCTCTTAGTTTCTTTTGCCTATTTTTTCTGTTCATTTGTTGGTATTTTTATTCTTGGTTTCTAAGAGCCCCTTTTCAAGGTTATAAGTTGAAATTAAAAAAAGGAATAAAATGTAATTAAATTAAAAAGTCCTTCAATATTGTAAAAATGGTATAAAAATTTTGAAAATATTTCCCTTAGACATGATACATTTTTCAGTGCAGATTTTGTACTTTTTATGTCAAATTAATTTACATTTCTTTCATCAATTCTTGATTTTAAGGCATACAAAGACCTGCCCCAAACTAATTGCACATATGTACATTCCCACCAGCAATAATCAGAATTCCAGTTACTGAGTTGTATGTCTTTTCCATTTTATTCATTCTAGGTGGCATGAGGTAATATTATATTTTATGAATTTAATTTGCATTTTTATGATTCATAACAAACGAGTCCATTTTCATATTTGCTATTGGATATCCTCTTCAGGGAAGTACGTATTCAAGGCTTTTATCCATGTATCTATTGGGGAAAACTAAGTCCTTGGGTGGCACAAGTGGTTTGCACTCGACCACTAACCTAACCAAAAACCCACTGCCATCGAGTCAATTGCGACTTGTAGTGACCCTGCAGGACAGAGTAGAACTTCCCTATAGGGTTTCTAAGGCTGTAAATCTTTATGAAAGCAGACTGCCACATCTTTCTCCTGATGAGTTACTGGTGGGTTTGAACCACTGACCCTTTGGTTAGCAGCTGAGCACTTAATCACTGGGCCATCAGGGCTCCTGACTACTAACCTAAAGGTAGGCAATTCAAACCCAGCTAGCAGCACCATGGAAGAAAGGCCTGGAGACCTGCTTCCATGAAGTTTGCAGCCAAGAGAGCCCTATGGAGAAGTTCTACTCTGTAACACATGAGGTCGCCGTGAGTCAGATTTGATTCAATGGCAATGCATTGTTGTGTTTTTTGTTTGTTTGCTTTTCTGTGTTTGTTTTATTTTTTCCTATTGAGATAACTGCATTTTTTACTATTAATTTGTAGGAATCCATTATATATTGCGGCTATAAGTTTATTGACAGACATTTGTATTCCAACATCAAACTCTCTGGGATGCCTTTTCACTTTGTTAATAGCACCTGCTGATGAATAGAAGTGATTAATCTTAAAATAATTCAGTTTTTTTTCTTCCTTTATGGTTAGTGATTTTTTTTTTAACCTGGTTTAATAAGTCTTCATCTACCCAACGTCATAAAGGTGGCCTTCTTTACATTCTCTTAGAACATCATTATATTATTTTTTCACGTTTAGATCTATATCCATTTACAATTTATTTTTGTGTTTGGTATGACGTAGGAGTCAAGAGTAAATTTTTTTTTTTCATCCATTGATACAGTACCATCCTGAAAAGACCACCAAGGCTTTTCTGTACTATTTTCGTCATAAATCATCTATATATTTTTAAAGCGTTGCTGTCAAGTTGATTTTTACTCATGGTGACCCCATGTGTTACGGAGTAGAACTGAGCTCCTTGGGGTTTAATCTTTATGTAAGCAGATCCTAGGCCTTTCCTCCATGATGCTGCTGGGGCAAGTTCAAACAGCCAGCCTACTTTTAGCAATTAAGTGCAAATAGTCTGTGTCATCCCCTTGCACTCTATTTCTATCTCTCTCTCTATGTCAGTCTCCTTCTTTATCTCTATATATGTAGTACCTGAGTGGTGCAAATGGTTGATATGTTTGGCTCCTAACTGAGAAGTTGGAGGCTTGAATCCACCAAGAGATGCCTCAGAAGAAAAGCCCGGTGATCTGCTTCCAAAATATCAGCCATTAAAAAACCCATAGAGCACATTTCTACTCTAACACACACGGGGTCACCATAAGTCAAAATCAATTCGATGGCAGCAGGTTTTATGTATCTATATATAATATCTCTGTGTAAAGATATACAGATATGATAGATAGATAGATGATAGATGATGATAGACAGACAGACAGGTAGGTAGGTAGGTAGATAGATAGGTAGGTAGGCAGGCAGGTGGGCAGGCAGGCAGGTAGGTAGGTAGATACACATATAGATACATAGATAGTTAGATACATACATACATAGAAAGTTGTAACTCTATTTTGTTCCATTGGTCTATTTGCCTATATATCAACAATTCCACATAGTCTTAGTCACTAAAAAAAAAAAAAAATTTTTTTTTTTTTTAGTCACTATGGTTTTATAGGAGGTCTTGATATTTGGTACAGTGTACTCACAGAACTTAGTTAATTTTTCAAAATGCCCTGATTATTCTTAGGTCTTTGCCTTTCTTTGAGACTCAACTTTCCCAATTAAAAACAAACAAAACTGCTGGAATTGTGATGGGGATTGCATTGAATCTACAGGCAATTAGGAGATGGGAGTTGTGATCTTTGAAATATTGTCTTCAATCCATAAGCCTGGTGAATTCTTCCAGTAATCTAGGTAGTCTTAAATTTTTCTCAATTATATTTTATAGTTTTCATTGTACAGGTTTTGCATATCTTTTGTTGGACTTTTTACTAGGAATTTGACTTATTTGATGCAATTGCAAATAAAATAATATTTTATCTAAAATGCATAGAAATCTAGTCAATTTTGTTGATTCATTTTGTGTGCAGCAATCATGCTACATTTATTCATTAACTCTCAAATGGTCTGTAAATTCTATTAATATTTCTCCATAATTCACGTTGTCTGTGAATAATGATGCATTTTCTTTCTTCCTTTGGTATTTTTAGCCATTTTATTTCTTATCCTTGCTTTACTGTATTTGCTTAACTTCAAACATAATGTTAAATAGAACTAGGAACAGTGGTTATCTTTGTTTCTTTTTCATACTCGGGGAGAGAATTATGAGATATTTCACCCTTGTATATGTTTGCTATGGGTTTATTTTTGAAGATGCTGCTTATTATACTGAGAAGATTTCTCTCTATTATTTTTCCAAGAGTTTGTATAATAACTGGAATCTCTGATAGCACGGTGGTTAAGTGCTCGAGTGCTAACCAAATGGTTAGCAGTTTGAATATGCAAGCCACTCCTTGGAAGCCACTTGGGGCAGTACTACTCTGTCTTATAGGGCTGATTAGTCAGAATTGACTCAACAACAGTGGGTTTGGTTTTTTATCATAGCTGGATGTTCAATTTTTGCCTTTATGCTTTTAGGAAATATTGGAGTTAAATTATACTTTCTTTAATTATCATGGTTAGTCCAGGTATCAAGATTATGTTGTCCTTATAAAAGGAGTTGGAGATTTCTCCTCCTTTTTATATTTCATTCCAGTGTGTGCAAGATTGGTTCTTTTTCTTCCTTACTACTTAGAAGAACTCATGAAGGCCATGAAGGACACCATCTAGGTCTGAATTTTTTTTTGTAATAATGGAGTTGATATTAAATATACCTATCAGAGTACTCAAATTTTTAATTTTTTTTTCAGTTTTGGCATGTTGTTCTTTTTATAAAAGCATCCATGTAACCTAAGTTGTCAAATTTATTGACATAATGTTTTAATTAATAATCTTTTGTTATCTTTTCGGGGACTATAGGTTCTACGGTAATGGACCTTTTAATCCTACTATTTCTTATTTGGATTTTTCCCTCTGTCTTCTCATTATTATTATTGGGTTTATCAATTTTATAAATACTGAATGAAATCCATTTCTAGTTGTATTGGTTTTTTTTAATGTAACTTTGTGCTCTGTTGATTCCTCTTCTTCTTATTGCTTGTTTCTGAATTCATAGGTTTGGTTTGCTATTCTTTTTCTATCTTGGGTTCCTCTCCCAAATTAGGCATTTTACATCATTATTATTGTTAAAGTAAAAAATTTTCTAATTTCCTGTTTGTTTGTTTTAAATCAGCGATTATATGTTATTGTTTTGTTAGGTGACGTCATGTTGGTTCAGACTCATAACAATCCTATGTACAAGAGAACGAAACACTGCCCAGTCTCGTTCCATCTTAACAATCCTTGCTATGTTTGAGCCCATTGTTGCAGCCACTGTGTCAATCCATCTCATTGAGGGTCTTTCTCTTTCCCACTGACCTTGAACTTTACCAAGCATGATGTTCTTCTCCAGAGACTGATCTCTCCTGACAACGTGTCCAAAGTATGTAAGACATAGTCTTACCATCCTTGCTTCTAAGGAGCATTCTGGTTGTATTTCTTCCAAGACAGATTTGTTAACGTGAAACATAGCAGCAGACTATTTAATTTTCAAACAGTTGAGAATTTTAAAAAATATATTTAATTTTCTTCTACACATTTCTAGTCAAATTTCGTTGTGGTCAAGGAACAGATTAGAAAGTATTTTACCTTGTATAATTTGATGAGGCCTGTTTTATGGTCCTACATAGGGCCAATTTTACAATTCAAAAGATTATGAGTTTGGTCCCTGTGGTTCTGTGTTCTCTATATATCAAAGCTACTTTCTTAATTTTGTTCACATCTTCTCTGTTCTTATTAATTTATTATCTGCATATTATTTATACATTAGTAATGGAATGTTTAAATCTCATGCTATGATTATACATCGTTCCTCCTGATAACACATCCAGAGTACATGAAATGATATCTTATCAACCTTGCTTCTAAGGAGCATTATGGCTGTACTTCTTCCAAAGCAGATTTGTTCGTTCTTCTGGCATTCCATGGTATATTCAATATTCTTCAACAGCGCCAAAACTCAAAGGCATCAATTCTTCTTCTGTCCTCTTTATTCATTGTCCAGCTTTTGCATACATATGAGGCAACTGAAAATACCCTGGCCTGGGTCAGGTGCACTGTAGTCCTGAAAGTGACATCTTTGCTTTTTAACACATTAAAGAGGTCTTTTGCAGCAGATTTGCCCAATGCAATGTGTTGTTTAATTTCTTGACTACTGCTTCCATGAGCACTGATTGTGAATACAAGTAAAAGGAAGTCCTTGACAACATCAACCTGTTCTCTGTTTGTTGTGATATTGCTTATTGGTTTAGTTATGACGACTTTTGTTTTCTTTACATTGAGGTGCAATCCATACTGGCATATGTAGTCTCTGATCTTCATTAGTAAGCACTTCAAGTCCTCTTCACTTTCAGCAAGAAGGTTGTGTCATCTGCATAACGCAGTTTGTTAGTGAGCGTTCCTCCAATCCTGATGCCACATCCTTCTTCTTATAGTCCAGCTTCTCAGATTATTTATTCAGCATATAGACTGAATAAGTATGGTGAGAGGATACAACCCTGACACACACCTTTCCTTACTCTAAAACATGTAGTGTCCCCTTTTCTGTTCGACAACTGCCTCTTGGTCTATGTATGAGTTCCTCATGAGCACAATTAAGTGTTCCGGAATCCCCATTCTTCAAAATGTTATCATAATTTGTTATGATCTACACAATCCAATGTCTTTGCGTAGTCAAAAAATAGGTGAACATCTTTCTGGTATTCTCTACTTTCAACCAAGATCCATCTGACACCAGCAATGATACCCTTCATTCCATGTCCTCTTCTGAAACCAGCTTGAATTTCTGGCAGTTTCCTGTCGACTTGCAATCACTTTTGAATGATCTTCAGCAAAATTTACTTGGGTGTGGTATTAATGGTATTGTTAAATAATATCCGCAATCTTTTGGATTACCTTTCTTTGGAATGGGCAAAAATATGGATCTCTTCCAGTAGGTTGGTCTGGTAGCTGACTTCCAAACTCTTGGCATAGAAGGTGAGCACCCTCAGCACTGCCTCTGTTTTTTGAAACATCTCAATTGGTAGTCCATCAATTCCTGAACCTTATTTTTCACCAATGCCTTCAGTGTTACCTGGACTTCTTCCTTCAGTACCATTGGTACCTGACTATATGCTACCTCCTGGGATTGTTGAACGTCAGCCAATTGTTTTTGGTACAGTAAATCTGTGTATTTCTCCCATCTTCTTTTGATGTTTCCTGCGTGGCTTAATATTTTGCCCATAAAATCCTTAAATATTGCAACTTGAGGCTTTTTTTCTTCAGTTCTTTCAACTTGAGAAATGCCAAAAGTGTTCTTCACTTTTGGATTTCTAACTCCAGGTCTTTGGACATGTCATTATAATACTTTAGTTTGTCTTCTCGAGCAGCCCTCTGAGATCTTCTGTTCATCATTTCATCCATTTGGTTTAGCTACCCTGTGTTCAAGAGTAAATTAATTTCAGAGCTTCTTCTGACATCCATTTTGGTGTTTTCTTTCTTTCCTATCTTTTTAATGACCTCTTGCTTTCTTCATGTGTAATGTCCTTGATGTTTGTCATGGATTGAATTATGTCCCCCAAAAAATGTGTGTATCAACTTGGTCAGACCATGTGTTGTTGTCCTCCATTTTGTGATTGTAATTATATGTTGAGAGGATTAGGGTGGGATTGTAATCCCACCCTTACTTAGGTCACCTCCCTGATTCAAGGAAAAGGAATTTTCCCTGGGGTGGGGCCTGCATCACCTTTTTTCTCTCAAGAGATGAAAGGAAGGGGAAACAAGCAAGAGAGCTGGGGACCTCATACCACCAAGAAAGCAGCACCAGAACTACAGTGCATCCTTTGGACATGGGGCCCCTGTGCCTGAGAAGCTCCTGGGCCAGGAGAAGATTGAGGACAAGGACATTCTTTCTCCACAGCTGACAGAGAGAGAAAGCCTTCCCCTGGAGCCTACACCCTGAATTTGGACTAGTAACTTACTAGACTGTGAGAAAATAAAATTTTCTTTGTTAAAGCCAACCACTTGTGGAATTTCTGTTATGGAAGCACGAGGTAACTAAGACAATGTTATTCCATCACTCATCTTGTCTTTGGACATTAGTGTTCAGTGCATCAAACCTATTCTTGAGACAGTCTCTAAATTCGTGTAGGATATACTCAAGTTGTATTTTGAGTCGTATGGACTTGTTCTAGTTTTCTTCAGCTTCAACTTGAACTTTCATATGAGTGATTAATGGTCTTTTCTGCAGTCAGCTCCTGGCTTCCTTCTGACTGATGCTTTCCCATTATTTCTTTCCACCAATGTTGTTGATTTGAATTTTGTGTATTCAATGTGGTGAGGTCCATGTGTGTAATTGCTTTTTGTGTTGTTGAAAAAAAGGTGTTTGTAATGAAGAGGTCATTGATTTTGCAAAATTCAATCATGCGATCTTTTGACCCTGTTTCTATCACCAAGGCCATATTTTCCAACTACTGATCCTTCTTTGTTTCCAAGTTTTGCGTTCCAATCATCAGTAAATATAAATTCCTTTGATCAATTTCAGACTTTAGAAGTTGAAAAAATCTTCAATTTCTTTATCTTTGTCCTTGGTGTTTGGTGCATAAATTTGAATAATAGTTGTATTAACTGGTCTTCCTTGTATACATGGAGATACTATGCTATCACTTACAGTTTTGTACTTCAAGATATATCTTGAAAAGTTCTTTTTGACAATGAATGTGATGCCATTCCTCTTCAGTTTGTCATTCCTGACATAGTAGACCATATGATTGTCTCATATCAATATAAGATTAACGTATTTTTTTTTGCATGACATTTGCATAGTATATCTTTCTCCACCCTTTTATAAGACTTTTCTCTGGTTAGCAGCATATATATATATATTTTTCATCAAGCCTGTAAAGTAATTGTAGAACTGTCAAGGAGAGAAATTAATGAGACACCTTTGTTTTTAAAACTTTCTTATCCATAAAACCAAATGTTCACTCTAAAGAAATTCCTGACAAAAATGTAATACTGCCAGAGGCTTTCGTTTCACTGAAAGTTGCTAACCCTTTCAATATTGTTCATAGCAAGGCTTACTAAATTTGCATTTCAAAAGATATGGTTGGGTAGAGGGCCAGAGGCCATCTTGTGATCTGATATCAGTTGATCTCAATAAAAGGAAGAGGGCAGGATTCAGTCAATCCTGTCAAGATTAGCCAATGACTGACTATATCTCTCACTTCTCTTTATAAACCTCAATGTACCTACCTTCTTCAAGGCATTTGCTTTTTTTCTGGAATCATAATGGTCTACCTACATGTGTATAGAATAACTGCTCAGAATAATCCTTATGTCCAAATTTTGATTATTTTTGACAACACAATAGAATATTACACATGAATACACACACATACATACGCTTTTATGTTCTTCTTGCTCTCTTTTCTTGCCTTTTAATTTGATTAATCCAACATTATACATTTTTAGTGTATAACCTAGAGATTACTGGCTTTCACACTCAAGAAATATGCTCTATCATCAGTTGCACTTGTATAAATTAAAATTAAAACCTCCTATCTCTCAGCCACTCAAAAATTCAAAATTAAATCTAAAGTCCACCTGTTTAGAAGAAGATAGACTTAAAAAACTAAGGCTGATACCTTCCTCTGTGCATGGATAATGTATATTAAAAAAAAGTATATAGAAGAGCAAATAAATATGCTAAATACCAAACTCTATGAGTAGGAATTGACTCAATAGCAATGTATTTTTATTTTTTTGGTTTACCCTGGAGTGTAATCGCCTATGAGATCATCAAACTTGTAAAATTAAAAGAATTCACATAGTGTTTTCAATTACAACAGTGCCTAGAATTTGAACTATGCATTCAGATTAAAGAACTAATTAAAGAAATAACTTGTTTTGGTGTACTCATTTAAGCAACAAAAAAGTTTACCATGGTGTTTACTCCCCATTTCTTACCCTCCACACACACAACAGTGTACCAATTGTTTATTGTTTTTAAATTATTACTTTTTTCAAGAGGGCTTTGAAAGAGAATTATAAGAGAGCTGAAAATATTTTAATTTAACATTCCAATTTAAATAACAATTTAATGGATACCGAACTACAAATTTTGTAAGTGTTTATTCTTCAAGGCAGCCTCTCTAATGTTTTTCAGTATAGGTGATCTGCTCCCTTTATTTGGAGGCTTTTTAAATATTCCCTTTGTCTATGAAACTTTCAGTGTTTTTGTTAATATAATTTTTTACATTTTCATATCGTTTTAAATCTTTTTTTTTTGGCATTATTCTTGGTTATTATATCTTCAATTATTATCTTCCCAAGATTAATTTTGCTCTGTACAGGAGCCCTGGTGGTCCAGCAGTTAAGCGTTTGCCTGCTAATCAAAATGTGAGCAGTTTGCATCCACCAGCCGCTCCTTGGAAACCGTATGTGGCAGTTCTAATCTGTCCAATAAGGTCTCTATGAGCCGGAATGGACTTGACTGCAGCAGGGTTTTTGTTTTTTTTTAATTATACTGATGTTACCATTTCTTTAGACAGATTTATATTAAAAAAAAAGTTCAGGTTTAGCATGGCAAGAGCACCTACTTGTAATAATGGATGACAGCCTTTCTCATGTTATGGAGGATACTAACCCTACCTACTCACTTAGCTTTGCTTTTATATCTCCAATATATTAATCTTTTCTGGGTGCTTCTTAGGAGTTTTTTTTATTTTTAATTTGAAATTTCAGCTCAGCAATACAATGTTTGGTTATCTCCTTCCAGATTTGCATTCTATCTATCGAATCTTTAAGCATTTTAACCAGTGTTTCTAATTGATTGTTTTTATAGCCTCACATTTCTGCATAATGTCTCCAAAACATTAAAATTCCCTCTCTTTTACATCGAAAACGTTTGTTTTATATATATATAATAGTTGAATTCTCTTTGGCCAGTCTTGTTGTTAGATGCCATCAAGATTGTTCTGAAACATAGAGGTCCCATGTACGACAGAATGAAACACTGATTGATCTTATGCCATCCTGACTATCATTGTTGTGCTGCTATGTTCAACAAGCCTACAATTCAGTCACCTGAGAGATTCTTTATTTTGTGACCAATAGAAAAAAAAAGAAAAAGAAACTTTTTTCTTACTTAGAGATGACAAAAGGACCACTTTATTTTAGAAGGACAATGCAAGACCGGAGACCTTCACTGCCAACAATGGGCAAAGAAGCTATGATGAGGTATCAGATTTTGATATCAGACTCTCCTAAACAAGAGATTCTAACTAGTATCAAGTGTTACCAAACAATTTTGAAGATATGAGCAATCAAGTCGAACAGGCAAAGCAAGGAATCAAGGGAAAATTCCCAGGTCCTTCCTTCCTGCATCCCTCCTTCCTGTTCAGGGTAATAATAGAAGTTTCTAAGTGAGGAGTGGGCTACCTCAGAAAGCAGGAGAACATTTAGATTTTGAAATATCTCCATTTTAAATATAAATACTTTCACGGCTTGTGCCATATGTGTGGCAGGTCTCATAAGTCGAGGTTTGCTTACCGTAAATAATCTGACCAGAATTGACCTACTTAGAACCTTCCAAGGAAAATCCCTTTCTTCTAGAAAAATTTTAACTCTACTTAACTGAAGATCAAATATCAGCATATTTACAGGGCAATTTTGTTCTGTTCTCTGACTTCCTTGTTTCCCTGGGAGTGTTTCCCCAGACATGGAAATAAAACAGGCTACTTTAACTCCTTCCTCCCAAGCTGAGAAAAGAAAGATATTCTTGTCAGAAGGTGACCCAATAGATTAATGTCGTTTTAAGTCCATTCCAGGAAAAGGAGATGAGGAAAGATTCCCCTATAATTTGGAATTTAGTATCTGGCTGTAATGGTGGGACAGAGGGGGAGGTTGTGTGTGGGAAAGTAAAATCTGAACTTGGCTCAGTACTCTGAGCAAAGTGCACTCAGAAACAACACAGCAGAAGAGGAGCCAAAGAGCTAGGAAGCACTCTCATTGTGAGGTCTACCCACAAAAGCAAAAAATATGCCATGAATTCCATGACTGCCAAAATGCAAGGTGTCTTAGTTATCTAGTGCGGCTATAATAGAAATAACATAAGTGGATGGCTTTAACAAACATAAATTTATTCTCTCACAGTTTAGGAGGCTAGAAGTCTGAATTCAGGAAACCAGCTCTAGGGGAAGGCTTTCTCTCTGTCAGCTCTGGGGGAAGATCCTCGTCTCTTTTCAACATCTGTGGGCCCGGAGTTTCTTGGAGATTTCCTCGTGTTTTGGCACAAAGCTTCTCCTGATTCTGGGAGATTCTCAATGCAGGGACCGTAGGTTCAAAGGATGCACACCGCTCCCAGCTCTTCTTTCTTGGTGGTAGTTAGGTCTCTCTACTCTTTGCTCTCTTCTCTCTCCTTTTGTCTCTTGCGAATAAAAGACGTGACTCAAGCAAGGGTATGGCTTGAGCAAGGGTGTGACTTAAATAAGGGTGGGAATTAAGTAAGGGTAGAACTTGAGCCATGCTCTCTTGTAAGGCTATGGCTCAAGAAACAAACCAGCCTAAACCTCCCTCATTAACATAGAAAAAAATTAACATATAGAGGTTATAATTTACAGCACATACCACAAAATGGAAGACAGATTACAAAATAGAGGGCAATCAGACAATATTGGGAATCATGGCTTGGCCAAGTTGACACATAATTTTGAGGGACACAATTCAATCCATGACACAAGGTGATTGGTGCCCTGGGACAGACTTCAAGCACACTAAGTGCCCAAGGGCAATGGGGGGAGAAAAAGACATAGTGCCTACTATTAAAGAAAGAGTCCTGTTTTAGGGTTGGACAAAGAATTCTGCTGCAGTATCCAGTCAGATAAAGATACCTTTCTCCTTACCCCCTCTACTGTAGCTCAATCATTCCAGCCTCCTGCCACTGAAAAAACCTGTAGTCACTTTGTGATATGGGGCTGAGCTCTCAGAAATGATTTCCTCTTTCCTTTTGCCATGTGCACAGAATTTGTTCCCTCACTTCTCGGACCACTGCTGTCACTACAAACACCTGGGAGAGCTCAGTGGTCTCCTATTGCTCAACAACCCACCTCTTTGATGTCATGTTGCAGCTGCCATTCTTGCCACCTCGATGCAGACTTTCTGGCCCAATAACCTGGCTTCCCTTCTCACTCTCTGGACTTCTAGATGGTAGACTCATGTGCTGCTGTGGGTGCAGCTTCTGTTACTGCCTCAGTCCTTGCTACTTTTGTATCTCTTGCTTCTGAAATGAGCATAGGAGACATTTGTTGGTCTGCACAGAAGATATCCCTGTCCCAAATGATAATGAGCTTATCCATTCTTTTATTTATTGAACAGACATCTGTAGTTGCTCTTATTAGCTGAAAATGAGTATATTCCTACTTATAGCAATTCCATGTGGCCCTAGATATTTAGTCAGAACCTAATATGTGTGAGAGGTCCCTTGGTGAAAAAAGTGTGCTTATCTACTTACCTAAAGGTAGGTAGTTCAAACCCCCTCATAGGTGCCAAAAAAGAAAGGTGTGGCAATCTGCTTCCATAAATATTAAAGCCAAGTAGAACCTATTGAGCAGTTCTACTCTGTAACAGGAGCCCTGGTGGTGCAGTGGTTAAGAGCGTGGCTGGTAACCAAAAGGTGTGCTGTTCAAACCAACCAGTCGCTTCTTGGAAACCATATAGGGCAGTTCTACTCTTTCCTGTAGTGTCGCTATGAGGAGGAATTGTCTCGGTAGCAACAGGTGTGTTGTTCTTTTTTTTCATTTGACTCTGTAACACACGGTGTAGCCATGAGCCAAAACTGATTGGATGGCAACAGGTTTTTTTTTTTTACTTTCAGAATATGTATGAGCCAATGTTATAGCTGCTGCACATATGGCTGCGGCAAAGACAAAACTCCCTGTTCTCAAAACTTTATATTGTAGTGGAGAAGATAGAAAATATGCATAAAAGCTAATCAAAACAGAAAATGTGCATAAAACTAAACAAAATAGAATATATGCATTAAAAACTAATCAAAATAGAAAATAGATTAGATAGTGACAAACAGCAAAGAGAAAGAAATATATTAAAAAAGGAGAGAGGATAAAAAGTATGGAACTACAACATCAACTAGAAAAGGGCTCACCGAGAAGGTAACATTGGAGTAAAGATTTAGAGGAAGTATGAAACTGAGCAGAGAGGATTCTGGGCAAGATCATCCCAGTACAAACATGCCATGAGAGCACAAGCCCTCAGACAGAAGGTCGGTAGCCTACTGCTTCTGAAAAACAGCAAGATGACCAGAGGCAACAGAACAAAGTATCAGGGTAGAAAGTCTTTTTTTTTTTTTCCTACTGTAGGATGCTTTGGCTACAAGGCTCACCTACTCTGAGATTGAGTTGGCAGAGATTAGCAAGGCAAGCACAGCAGCCACTGAAGTTTCGGCCTCTTTGAATTAGAATAAATGTTATCATTTTAATCATTGTTCCCGCCCTATCTACTGCCATCAGTTTTACTTCCTTCTGACATTTTCCTTCAGTCTTCCTGGTCATCTCTCTTGGATATATGATTATTGTCAGTCTGGCTTTTAAATAATCAGTATAAGATGTCAAACTATTTACAGAGGTATCAATCATCCAAACCTAGTGAATTATCTGCCACTGCTGTGTGCGTTGAATTTTAAAGGATGACTTTAAAGCTATTCGAAAGCTATTTTAAGCTGGACTATGCATTCATATTACTGCTGAAGACTCAGCTACATCCCATGAGAAGTTGCTGAGCACATAACTGTCAAGTAATTTGGACTTTTTTATCAGATGATTGTGACTTGCAAGGATAAGAAGGGGGTGAAATAGAGATGTTTACATCCCTTAATTTTCTCAAAGACAGCAAACCATAATATCTTCAAGAGAAAAAACCTGTGTTCGTCAAATTACTACCAGTCATAGATTTAGGCAGACCTATGTATCCAAAGCACGCAAAAGCATATCATAAGCCAATGTCAGCCAGCTTAAATATTTAATAATTTTAAGTCTCAAGTTCTAGACAGTTCTTCCCAAACACGTCAGGATGGAAGCAGAGAGAAATCATTTTACTTGTACTTTAGAAACTTTTTTCCTTCACATCAACATTATTATTCTACAAATAAAATAAAAATTTGATTTAATAAGCATGACAAATTCTGCAACTTATTTCTTAACATTTTACAACAATCTTCTCCAGTTTTGGCCAAGGCCAGAAATGGGGTAGATTTAGTGAGATATACACCATTATGCTAGGAGATAGTTTAGATTACACAGTGGTTTGTGTATCACAGATGTAAAACTAACATCGCAGTCAGTTTGGTGAAACAAAGTCATTCAAATGACAGAGTAAATATTAAATAAATATTTTAGTATCAGATATCTAAAATGAACACATGGTTGAGATTTTAAGATTTTATTTAATTTTATGTACGATTACATTTAACAAATTCTCGGAATTATTTTTTTTAATACGAGATCATTACTTGATTCTTTCACATCTCATGCAAATTCTGCGATAGAGAATTAAATGGAAGAAGACAAAACAAATCTCGCCAATGTACTATTATTATTTCATTTTCTTACTCAAGCCTGTATGGATTTTTCCTTTGTATCTAAAATTAAATAACAAATATTTGATCAATTATGACCACGAACAGCCCTGGAACATGTAGAAAATACAAATCGGGGCATTGCCAAATTTGGGAAGTGTAATTGATCTAAAGTATGGCATCTCAAAGCACTAACAATCCCTAACCTGTGAGACAAAGGTGCATAAGATAAGACCTTTCTTGCTAAAGTTTTGAAAATAACTAAAAGACCAATGACAGTCTAGAGGAGGAGAGACCAGGATGACTAGTTATGATATAAGAACACATCAATAGAGATGTGACCACTTCACTTAGTCATAAACAAAGAACAGAATGCTGCTAAGAGGAATCCAGAGATGATATTAAATGCCTGAGAGTAAGAGAGAATAAAAAACGCAGAGAGTGACAGATTCTACCTCTGGTATCAGAACATGCTCAAAAGTGATGATCAGAGGCAGTTCCGGAGGGCGGGGCCAAGATGGCGGACTAGGTAGATGCTACCTCGGATCCCTCTTACAACAAAGACTCGGAAAAACAAGTGAATCGATCACATACATAACAATCTACGAACCCTGAACAACAAACACAGATTTAGAGACGGAAAATGAACAAATACGGGGAAGCAGCGACTGTTTTTGGAGCCTGGAGCCAGCGTTCCAGTCAGGTAACCTTGGCTCCAAGCATCTGGGCCCAGGGGAGCTGAACTCATAAATCTTGTGACGGCACAAACAAGGGGCGCAGCCCTACCCCCCTGAACTGAACCCAGGAGGGGGCCCAGCCAGTCTGCATGGGCCGCTTGGCGACGCGGCTGGTGGGAGAACTCCCCAGGAGGCAGTGACTGGTTTTGGAGCAGGGGGTACTGTGTCTCAGCCAGGCAAGACTGGCACCTGGCATTTGACTGGGTGCTGTCATGTCGCAAGCACGGGGCGCAGCCCTACTCCACTGAACTAACCCAGGGAGGGGGCCCAGCCAGTCCGCGGGGGTGGCGCAGAGACGCAGCTGGCAGGACGAGAAATCCCAGGGAGGCAGCGGCTGATTTTGGAGCCGGGAGTACAGCGTCCCAGCAGCTGAACCTTGACGCTAGGCTTTGGACTGGCAGCAGAGGATATGACCGCAGCTTCAGCGGGCCAGACACCCGGGGCCAATCTCCATACAGCCAACACACATAGGCGACATGCCCCTCAGGAATCTCAGATGTAATAGTCATTCCAAGCAAGACAAGCAACTCTGGCTATATTCCGAGGTGCTACTCTTCTATCTCTCTGATCCCTCCCCCACCCTCCGCAGTCGCCTTCATTAACATTGGAATTTCCTGAGCCAGAGGGAGAACTGTTCCGTCTCCACTGTGGCTTTGCTTCCCCCCCCCTTTTATTTTCTTTTGGTCTTTTCCTAACCCACTCTTCCCGCCTGAGAGAAGGAACCACAAAAAAAACAGGGACCAAAAATCCATCCCTAATTGGACTAAAAACACAGAACCAGCTAGAGCCAAGCATATATGATCCAAATCTCGGACTTTCATCCTTACAGGGAACAAGATGGCGGTTATAATGCAAAGGCAGTTCTGATATGGATCTGACTGCATTTTTTTTTTAGCGGAATTTCTGGAAAAACAAGTTTCCCAGTGATGGCTCGGAGACAGCAGTCCATATCAAACCACATAAAGAAGCAGACCATGACAGCTTCTACAACCCCCCGAAAAAAAAAATCAAAATCTTTCCCAAATGAAGATACAATCCTGGAATTATCAGATACAGATTATAAAAAACTAATTTACAGAATGCTTCAAGACATCACAAACGAAATAAGGCAAACCGCAGAAAAAGCCAAGGAACACACTGATAAAACTGTTGAAGAACTCAAAAAGACTACTCAAGATAATAGTGGAAAAACTAATAAGTTGCAAGAATCCATAGAGAGACAGCATGTAGAAATCCAAAAGATTAACAATAAAATTACAGAATTAGACAACACAATAGGAAGTCAGAGGAGCAGACTCGAGCAATTAGAATGCAGACTGGGACATCTGGAGGACCAGGGAATCAACACCAACAAGGCTGAAAAAAAATCAGATAAAAGAATTTAAAAAAATGAAGAAACCCTAAGAATCATGTGGGACTCTATCAAGAAGGATAACTTGCATGTGATTGGAGTCCCAGAACAGGGAGGGAGGACAGAAAACACAGAGAAAATAGTTGAAGATCTCCTGACAGAAAACTTCCCTGACATCATGAAAGACGAAAGGATATCTATCCAAGATGCTCATCGAACCCCATTTAAGATTGATACAAAAAGAAAAACACCAAGACATACTATCATCAAACTCACCAAAACCAAAGATAAAGAGAAAATTTTAAAAGCAGCCAGGGAGAAAAGAAAGGTCACCTTCAAGGGAGAATCAATAAGAATAAGTTCAGACTACTCAGCAGAAACCATGCAGGCAAGAAGGTAATGGGATGACATATACAGAGCACTGAAGGAGAAAAACTGCCAGCCAAGGATCATATATCCAGCAAAACTCTCTCTGAAATATGAAGGTGAAATTAAGATATTTACACATAAACACAAGTTTAGAGAATTTACAAAAACCAAACCAAAGCTACAAGAAATACTAAAGGATATTGTTTGGTCAGAAAACCAATAGTATCAGATACCAGCACAACACAAGGTCACAAAACAGAACATCCTGATATCAACTCAAATAGGGAAATCACAAAAACAAATTAAGATTAATTTTAAAAAAATGCTCATAACAGGGAATCACTGAAGTCAAAATGTAAAAGATCACAATAATCAAAAAGAGGGACTAAGTACAGGTGGCATAGAACTGCCATATGGAGAGTAATACAAGGCAATACAGAACAATACAAGTTAGGCTTTTACTTAGAAAAATAGAGCTGAATATTCAGGTAACCATAAAGAAGTATAAGAACTCCATAACTCAAGATAAAAGCCAAGAAAAACGTAATAACTCAACAAACATAAAGTCAAACACTACGAAAATGAGGATCTCACAATTTACTAACAAAAATGTCTCAGCACAAAAAAGTATGTGGAAAAATGAAATTGTCGACAACACACATAAAAAGGCATCAAAATGACAACACTAAACACTTATCTATCTATAATCACGCTGAATGTAAATGGACTAAATGCACCAATAAAGAGACAGAGAGTCTCAGACTGGATAAAAAAACATGTTCCATCTATATGCTGCCTACAAGAGACATACTTTAGACTTAGAGACACAAACAAACTAAAACTCAAAGGATGGAAAAAAATACATCAAGCAAACAAAACGCAAAAAAGAAGAGGAGTAGCAATGTTAATTTCTGAAAAAATAGACTTTAGACTTAAATCCACCACAAAGGATAAAGAAGGACACTACATACTGATAAAAGGGACAATTAATCAGGAAGAAATAACCATATTACATATTTATGCACCCAATGACAGGGCTGCAAGATACATAAATCAAATTTTAAGAGAACTGAAAAGTGAGATAGACACCTCCGCAAATATAGTAGGAGACTTCAACACACCACTTTCGGAGAAAGGCAGGATATCCAGTAACAAGCTCAGTAGAGACACAGAAGACCTAATTACAACAATCAACCAACTTGACCTCATTGACTTATACAGAACTCTCAGCCCAACTGCTGCAAAGTATACTTTTTTTCCTAGCGCACATGGAACATTCTCTAGAATAGACCACATATTAGGTCATAAAATAAACCTTTGCAGAATCCAAAACATCAAAATATTACAAAGCATCTTCTCAGATCACAAGGCAATAAAACAAGAAATCAATAACAGAAAAACGAGGGAAAAGAAATCAAATACTTGGAAACTGAACAATGCCCTCCTGAAAAAACACTGGGTTATAGAAGACAACAAGGAGGGAATAAAGAAATCCATAGAATGCAATGAGAATGAAAACACTTCCTATCAAAACCTCTGGGACACAGCAAAAGCAGTGCTCAGAGGTCAATTTATATTGATAAATGCACACATACAAAAAGAAGAAAGAGCCAAAATCAGAGAACTGTCCCTACAACTTGAACAAATAGAAATTGAGCAACAAAAGAATCCGTCAGACACCAGAAGAAAACAAATAATAAAAATTGGAGCTGAAGTACATGAATTAGAGAACTGAAAAACAATTGAAAGAATTAACAAAGCCAAAAGCTGGTTCTCTGAAAAAATTAACAAAATTGATAAACCATTGGCTAGACTGACTAAAGAAATACAGGAAAGGAAACAAATAACCCGAATAAGAAACAAGAAGGGCCACATCACAAGAGACCCAACTGAAATTAAAAGAATCATATCAGATTATTATGAAAAATTGTACTCTAACAAATTTGCAAACCTAGAAGAAATGGATGAATTCCTGGAAAAACATTACCTACTGAAACTAACACATTCGGAAGTAGAACAACTAAATAGACCCATAACAAAAAAAGAGATTGAAACGGTAATCAAAAAACTCCCAAGAAAAAAAAGCCCTGGCCTGGACGGCATCACTGCAGAGTTCTACCAAACTTTCAGAGAAGAGTTAACACCACTACTACTAAAGGTATTTCAAAGCATAGAAAATGACGGAATACTACCCAACTCATTCTATGAAGCCACCATCTCCCTGATACCAAAACCAGGTAAAGACATTACAAAAAAAGAAAATTACAGACCTATATCCCTCATGAACATAGATGCAAAAATCCTCAACAAAATTCTAGCAAATAGAATTCAACAACATATCAAAAAAATAATTCACCACGATCAAGTGGGATTTATACCAGCTATGCAAGGCTGGTTTAATATTAGAAAAACCATTAATGTAATCCATCACATAAATAAAACAAAAGACAAAAACCACATGATCTTATCAATTGATGCAGAAAAGACATTTGACAAAGTCCAACACCCATTTATGATAAAAACTCTCAGCAAAATAGGAATTGAAGGAAAATTCCTCAACATAATAAAGAGCATCTATGCAAAGCCAACAGCCAATATCACTCTAAATGGAGGGAACCTGAAAGCATTTCCCTTGAGAACGGGAACCAGACGAGGATGCCCTTTATCACTGCTCTTATTCAACATCGTGCTGGAAGTCCTAGCCAGGGCAATTAGGCTAGACAAAGAAATAAAGGGCATCTGGATTGGCAAGGAGGAAGTAAAATTATCTCCATTTGCAGATGACATGATCTTATACACAGAAAACCCTAAGGAATCCTCCAGAAAACTCCTGAAACTAATAGAAGAGTTTGGCAGAGTCTCAGGTTATAAGATAAACGTACAAAAATCTCTTGAATTCCTCTACATGAACAAAAAGAACATCAAAGAGGAAATAACCAAATCAATACCATTCACAGTAGCCCCCAAGAAGAGAAAATACTTAGGAATAAATCTTACCAAGGATGTAAAAGACCTATACAAAGAAAACTACAAAGCTCTGCTACAAGAAATTCAAAAGGATATACTTAAGTCGAAAAACATACCTTGCTCATTGATAGGAAAACTTAACATAGTAAAAACGTCTATTCTACCAAAAGCCATCTGTACACACAATGCACTTCCGATCCAAATTCCAATGTCATTTTTTAAGGTGATAGAGAAAAAAATCACCAACTTCATATGGAAGGGAAAGAAGCCTGGGACAAGCAAAGCATTACCAAAAAAGAAGAAGAAAGTGGGAGGCCTCACTCTACCTGATTTCAGAACCTATTATACAGCCGCAGTAGTCAAAACAGCCTGGTATTGGTACAACAACAGGTACATAGACCAATGGAACAGAATTGAGAACCCAGATATAAATCCAACCATACATGAGCACCTGATATTTGACAAAGGCCCAGTGTCAGTTAATTGGGGAAAAGATAGTCTTTTTAACACATGGTGCTGGCATAACTGGATATCCATTTGCAAAAAAATGAAACAGGACCCATACCTCACACCATGCACAAAAACTAACTCCAAGTGGATCAAAGACCTAAACATAAAGACTAAAACGATAAAGATCATGGAAGAAAAAATAGGGACAACCTTAGGAGCCCTAATACAAGGCAGAAACAGAATACAAAACATTACCAAAAATGACAAAGAGAAACCAGATAACTGGGAGCTCCTAAAAATCAAACACCTATGCTCATCTAAAGACTTCACCAAAAGAGTAAAAAGACCACCTACAGACTGGGAAAGAATTTTCAGCTATGACATCTCCAACCAGCACCTGGGATCTCTAAAATCTACATGATTCTGTCAAAACTCAACCACAAAAAGACAAACAACCCAATCAAGAAGTGGGCAAAGGGAGGTGGGGCCAAGATGGCAGACTAGATGAATGCTGCCGCGGATCCCTCTTGCAACAAAGCCTCAGAAAAACAAGGGAATCGATCACATACTCAACAATCTACGAACTCTGAACAACAAGCACAGACTTAGAGATGGAAAACGAACAAATACGGGCAGACAGCGACCGTTTTCAGAACTAGGAGCCAGTGTACCAGGCATGTGACCTTTGGAGCCCGATCTGGGGCAGAGCCCAGGGGGGCAGACGGCACAGACGGGGGGCCCAGCCCTTCACCCCCGAACCCATCCCAGGAAGAAGTCTAGCTGGTTGGCGCGGGCAGCGTAGTGGCACAGCTGGAGGGAGAAGCACCCGGGAGGTAGTGACTGATATTGGAGCGGGGAGAACAGCCTCCCAGCTGAGGACCCGTCCTGCCAGGAGTTTGGCAGGAAGCGGGCGGGGCGCGAGCGGGGGGGGGGGCGGGAGATCAGCTATATTTCCCTAAAGCGACACCGGGGCGGGGCCCACACGTTTGTGCAGGAGGACGCCCACCCATCTCCGCGCGTGTGGCGCAGCGAACCGGAGGAAGAAATCCCCGGAAGTGACTGGTCTCAGAGCGGGGAAAACAGCGTCCCAGGAGGGGAGCCATTCCGCTGGGATTTGGGCACGTGCGTGGGCGGGGCGTGAGCGCGGGGTCCAATTATATTCCCCTGAATTGACCCAGGGGGCGGGCCCACCTGGTCTTGCGGGTGACGCCCACCCAGATCGCACGTGTGGCGTGGCGCACGGGAGGGAGAAACCCCCGGAAGTGACTGGTCTCGGACTGGGGAAAGCAGCGTCCCAGCCGGCGAGCCGTCCTGCTGGGATTTGGGTGCACACGCGGGCGGAGCGCGAGCGCGGGGTCCAATTATATTCTCCTGAATAGACCCTGGGGGCAGGCCCACCGGTTCGTGCGGGAGAAGCCAGCCCAGTTCGTGCAAGCGGTGCTGCGCACCGGAGGGAGTAGTCCCCGGGATGAAGTGACTGGTCTCCGAGCAGGGAAAGCAGTGTCCTAGCCGGGAAGCCATCCCGCCTGGATTTTGGCGGACAGGGGCGGACTGTGAACGCGGTGGTCAGCTCTATATTCTGTGGTGCTACACTCCCAGCTCTCTGATCCCTCCCCCACCTTCCCCAGGCGGCTCCATTAACATCCAAATACCCAGAGCCAGAGGGAGAATTCAGATAGGGATCTGACGGCATTTTTTTTAGCTGATTACCTGGAAAATCTAGTTTCCCAGTGATGGCTCGGAGACAGCAGTCCATATCAAACCACATAAAGAAACAGACCATGACAGCTTCTCCAACCCCCCAAACAAAAGAATCAAAATCCTTCCCAAATGAAGATACAATCCTGGAATTATCAGATACAGAATATAAAAAACTAATTTACAGAATGCTTAAAGATATCACAAATGAAATTACGATAAATGCAGAAAAAGCCAAGGAACACACTGATAAAACTGTTGAAGAACTCAAAAAGATTATTCAAGAACATAGTGGAAAAATTAACAAGTTGCAAGAATCCATAGAGAGACAGCATGTAGAAATCCAAAAGATTAACAATAAAATTACAGAATTAGACAACACAATAGGAAGTCAGAGGAGCAGACTCGAGCAATTAGAATGTAGACTGGGACTACTGGAGGACCAGGGAATTAACACCAACATAGCTGAAAAAAAAATCAGATAAAAGAATTAAAAAAAATGAAGAAACCCTAAGAATCATGTGGGACTCTATCAAGAAGGATAACTTGCATGTGATTGGAGTCCCAGAACAGGGAGGGGGGCCAGAAAACACAGAGAAAATAGTTGAAGAACTCCTGACACAAAACTTCCCTGACATCATGAAAGACGAAAGGATATCTATCCGAGATGCTCATCGAACCCCATTTAAGATTGATCCAAAAAGAAAAACACCAAGACATATTATCATCAAACTTGCCAAAACCAAAGACAAACAGAAAATTTTAAAAGCAGCCAGGAAGAAAAGAAAAGTATCCTTCAAGGGAGAATCAATAAGAATAAGTTCAGACTACTCAGCAGAAACCATGCAGGCAAGAAGGGAATAGGACGACGTATACAGAGCACTGAACAAGAAAAACTGCCAACCAAGGATTATATATCCAGCAAAACTCTCTATGAAATATGAAGGAGAAATTAAGATATTTACAGATATACACAAGTTTAGAGAATTTGCAAAAACTAAACCAAGACTGCAAGAAGTGCTAAAGGAGATTGTTTGGCCTGAGGACTAATAATATCAGGCACCAGCACAATACAAGGTCACAAAACAGAACGTCCTGATATCAACGCAACTCAAATAGGGAAAGCACAAAAACAAACAAATTAAGACTAATTCTAAGAAATAAATAAATAAACAAAATAATACACATAACAGGAAATCATGGAAATCAATAGATAACCGATCACAATAATCAAAAAGAGGGACTAAATACAGGAGGCATTGAACTGCCAGATGGAGAGGGATACAAGGCGATATAGAAGGATACAAGTTAGGTTTTTACTTAGAAAAATAGAAGTAAATAATAAGGTAACCACAAAAAGGAATATCAACTCCATAACTCAAGAAAAAAGCCAAGAAAAACGTAACGACTCAACAAACACAAAGTTAAACATTATGAAAATGAGGATCTCACAAGCTACTAAGAAAAACGTCTCTGCACAAAAAAGCATGTGGAAAAATGAAATGGCCAACAACACACATGAAAAGGCATCAAAATGACAGCACTAAAAACTTATTTATGTATAATTACGCTGAATGTAAATGGACTAAATGCACAAATAAAGAGAAAGAGAGTCACGGACTGGATAAAGAAACACGATCCATCTATATGCTGCCTACAAGAGACACACTTAGACTTAGAGACACAAACAAACTAAAACTCAAAGGATGGAAAAAAATATATCAAGCAAACAATAAGCAAAAAAGAAGAGGAGTAGCAATATTAATTTCTGACAAAATAGACTTTAGACTTAAATCCGCCACAAAAGATAAAGAAGGACACTATATAATGATAAAAGGGACAATTGATCAGGAAGACATAACCATATTAAATATTTACGCACCCAATGACAGGGCTGCAAGATACTTAAATCAAATTTTAACAGAATTGAAAAGTGAGATAGACACCTCCACATTTATAGTAGGAGATTTCAACACACCACTTTCGGAGAAGGACAGGACATCCAGTAAGAAGCTCAGTAGAGACACAGAAGACCTACTTACAACAATCAACCAACTTGACCTCATTGACTTATACAGAACTCTCCACCCAACTGCTGCAAAATATACTTTTTTTTCTAGTGCACATGGAACATTCTCTAGAATAGACCACATATTAGGTCATAAAACAAATCTTTGCAGAATCCAAAACATCGAAATATTACAAAGCATCTTCTCAGACCACAAGGCAATGAAGCTAGTAATCAATAACAGAAAAACTAGGGAAAAGAAATCAAATACTTGGAAAATGAACAATACCCTCCTGTAAAAAGACTGGGTTATAGAAGACATCAAGGAGGGAATAAGGAAAATCTTAGAAAGCAACGAGAATGAAAATACTTCCTATCAAAACCTCTGGGACACAGCAAAAGCAGTGCTCAGAGGCCAATTTATATCGATAAATGCACACATACAAAAAGAAGAAGAGCCAAAATCAGAGAACAGTCCCGAGAACTTGAACAAATAGAAATTGAGCAACAAAAGAACCCATCAGGCACCAGAAGAAAACAAATAATAAAAATTAGAGCTGAACTAAATGAATTAGAGAACAGAAAAACAATTGAAAGAATTAACAAAGCCAAAAGCTGGTTCTCTGAAAAAATTAACAAAATTGATAAACCATTGGCTAGACTGACTAAAGAAAAACAGGAAAGGAAACAAATAACCCGAATAAGAAACGAGAAGGACCACATCACAACAGAACCAAATGAAATTAAAAGAATCATTTCAGATTACTACGTAAAATTGTACTCTAACAAATTTGAAAACCTAGAAGAAATGGATAAATTCTTGGAACAATACTACCTACCTAAACTAACACATTCAGAAGTAGAACAACTAAATAGACCCATAACGAAAAAAGAGATTGAAATGGTAATCAAAGAACTTCCAACAAAAAAAGTCCTGGCCCAGACGGCTACACTGCAGAGTTTTACCGAACCTTCAGAGAAGACTTAACACCATTACTCTTGAAGGTATTTCAAAGCATAGAAAAAGACGGAATACTACCCAACTCATTCTATGAAGCTACCATCTCCCTGATACCAAAACCAGGTAAAGACATTACAAAAAAAGAAAATTTTAGACCTATATCCCTCATGAACATAGATGCAAAAATCCTCAACAAAATTCTAGCCAATAGAATCCAACAACACATCAAAAAATAATTCACCACGATCAAGTGGGATTTATACCAGCTATGCAAGGCTGGTTTAATATCAGAAAAAACATTAATGTAATCCATCACATAAATAAAACAAAAGATAAAAACCACATGATCTTATCAATAGATGCAGAAAAGGCATTTGACAAAGTTCAACACCCATTTATGATAAAAACTCTTACCAAAATAGGAATAGAAGGAAAATTCCTCAACATAATAAAGGGCATCTATGCAAAGCCAACAGCCAATATCACTCTAAATGGAGAGAACCTGAAAGCATTTCCCTTGAGAACGGGAACCAGACAAGGATGCCCTTTATCACTGCTCTTATTCAACATCGTGCTAGAGGTCCTAGCCAGGGCAATTAGGCTAGACAAAGAAATAAAGGGTATCCAGATTGGTAAGGAGGAAGTAAAGCTATCACTATTTGCAGATGACATGATCGTATACATGGAAAACCCTAAGGAATCCTCCAGAAAACTCCTGAAACTAATAGAAGAGTTTGGAAGTGTCTCAGGATATGAAATAAACATACAAAAATCACTTGGATTTCTCTACATCAACAAAAACAACACCGAAGAGGAAATAACCAAATCAATACCATTCACAGTAGCCCCCAAGAAGATAAAATACTTAGGAATAAATCTTACCAAGGATGTAAAAGACCTATACAAAGAAAACTATAAAACTCTGCTACAAGAAATTCAAAAGGACATACTTAAGTGGAAGAACATACCCTGCTCATGGATAGGAAGACTTAACATAGTAAAAATGTCTATTCTACCAAAAGCCATCTATACATATAACGCACTTCCAATCCAAATACCAATGTCATACTTTAATGGGATAGAGAAACAAATCACTAATTTCATATGGAAGGGAAGGAACCCCCGGATAAGCAAAACATTACTGAAAAAGAAGAAGAAAGTGGGAGGCCTCACTCTACCTGACGTCAGAACCTATTATACAGCTACAGTAGTCAAAACAACCTGGTACTGGTACAACAACAGGCACATAGACCAATGGAACAGAATTGAGAACCCAGATATAAATCCATCCACGTATGAGCAGCTGATATTTGACAAAGGACCAGTGTCAGTTAATTGGGGAAATGATAGCCTTTTTAACAAATGGTGCTGGCATAACTGGATATCCATTTGCAAAAAAATGAAACAGGACCCATACCTCACACCATGCACAAAAACTAACTCCAAGTGGATCAAAGACCTAAACATAAAGGCTAAAACGATAAAGATCATGGAAGAAAAAATAGGATCAACCCTAGGAGCGCTAATACAGGGCATAAACAGAATACAAAACATTACCAAAAATGATGAAGAGAAACCTGATAACTGGGAGCTCCTAAAAATCAAACACCTATGCTCATCTAAAGACTTCACCAAAAGAGGAAAAAGACCACCTACAGACTGGGAAAGAATATTCAACTATGACATCTCAGACCAGCGCCTGATCTCTAAAATCTACATGATTCTGTCAAAACTCAACCACAAAAAGACAAACAACCCAATCAAGAAGTGGGCAAAGGAGATGAACACACATTTCACTAAAGAAGATATTCAGGCAGCCAACAGATACATGAGAAAATGCTCCCGATTTTTAGCCATTAGAGAAATGCAAATTAAAACTATGATGAGATTCTTTCTCACACCAACTAGCCTGGCATTAATCCAAAAAACACAAAATAATAAATGTTGGAGAGGCTGCGGAGAGATTGGAACTCTCATACACTGCTGGTGGGATTGTAAAATGGTACAAGCACTTTGGAAATCCATCTGGCGTCATCTTAAACAGTTAGAAATAGAACTACCCAGAAATCCCACTCCTCGGAATATACCCTAGAGATACAAGAACCTTCACACAAACAGATATATGCACACCCATGTTTATTGCAGCTCTGTTTACAATAGCAAAAAGCTGGAAGCAACCAAGATGTCCGTCAACGGACGAATGGGTAAATAAATTGTGGTATATTCACACAATGGAATACTACGCATCGATAAAGAACAGTGACGAATCTCTGAAACATTTCATAACATGGAGGAATCTGGAAGGCATTATGCTGAGCGAAATGAGTCAGTTGCAAAAGGACAAACATTGTATAAGACCACTATTATAAGATCTTGAGAAATAGAAAAAACGGAGAAGAATACATACTTTTGTGGTTACAAAGGGGGGAGGGAGGGAAGGAGGGAGAGGGCTTTTTATTGATCAATCTGTAGATAAGAACTGCTTTGGGTGAAGGGAAAGACAACACTCAGTACAAGGAAGGTCAGCCTAATTGGACTGGACTAAAAGCAAAGAGGTTTCCGGGATAAAATGAAAGCTTCAAAGGTCAGCGGAGCAGGGGCTGGGGTCTGGGGAACTTGGTTTGAGGGGACTTCTAAGTCAATGGGCAAAATAATTCTATTACGAAAACATTCTGCATCCCACTTTGAATTGTGGCACCTGGGGTCCTAAATGCCAAAAAGCGGCCATCTAAGATACATCAATTGGTCTCAACCCACCTGGAGCAAAGGCAAAGGAAGAACACCAAGGTCACACGACAACTAAGAATCCAAGAGACAGAAAGGGCCACATGAACCAGAGACCTACAGTATCCTGATACCAGAAGAACTAGTTGGTGCCCGGCCACAATCGATGTCTGCCCTGTCAGGGAACACAACAGACAACTCCTGAGGGAGCAGGAGACCAATGGGATACAGACCCCAAATTCTCATGAAAAGAACATACCTAATGGTATGATTGAGACTAGAGGAATCCCAGAGACAATGCTCCCCAGAATGTCTGATGACACAGGACAGGAACCATCCCCGAAGACAAATCATTAGGCATGAAAAGGACCGGTCAGTGGGGGGAGAGAGAGATGCCGATGAAGAGAGAGCTAATTAAATCAGGTGGACACTGGAGAGTGTGTTGGCAACTCTTGACTGGAGGGGGGATGGGAAGATAGAGAGAGAGGGAAGATGGCAAAATTGGCATGAAACAAGAGACTGTAAGGGCTG
The DNA here is from genome assembly GCF_030014295.1 of Loxodonta africana. Taxonomy (NCBI): domain Eukaryota; kingdom Metazoa; phylum Chordata; class Mammalia; order Proboscidea; family Elephantidae; genus Loxodonta; species Loxodonta africana. The sequence goes on from NW_026975036.1 coordinate 1,611,546, forward strand.
ACTCAATAGGGGGAGAGCAAGTAGGAGAAGGGAGTAAGATGTATGTAAACCTACATGTGACAGACTGATTGGAATGGTAAATGTTCACTTGAAGCTTAATAAAAATTAATTAGAAAAAAAAGAAGTGGGCAAAGGAAATGAACACACACTTCACTAAAGAAGATATTCAGGCAGCTAACAGATACATGAGAAAATGCTCTCGATCATTAGCCATTAGAGAAATGCAAATTAAAACTACCATGAGATTCCATCTCACTCCAACAAGGCCGGCATTAATCCAAAAAACACAAAATAATACATGTTGGAGAGGCTGCAGAGAGATTGGAACTCTTATACACTGCTTGTGGGAATGTAAAATGGTACAACCACTTTGGAAATCTATCTGGCGTTATCTTAAACAGTTAGAAATAGAACTACCATACAACCCAGAAATCCCGCTCCTCGGAATATAACCTAGAAAAACAAGAGCCTTCACACAAACAGATATATGCACACCCATGTGTATTGCAGCTCTGTTTACAATAGCAAAAAGATGGAAGCAACCAAGGTGTCCATCAATGGATGAAAGGGTAAATAAATTGTGGTATATTCACACAATGGAATACTACACATCGATAAAGAACAGTGACGAATCTGTGAAACATTTCATAACATGGAAGAACCCGGAAGGCATTACGCTGAGCGAAATCAGTCAGAGGCAAAAGGACAAATATTGTATAAGACCACTATTATAAGATCTTGAGAAATAGTATAAACTGAGAAGAACACGTACTTTTGTGGTTACGAGGGTGGGAGGGAGGAAGGGAGGGAGAGGGTTTTTTACTGATTAATTAGTAGATAAGAACTGCTTTAGGTGAAGGGAAGGACAACACTCGCTACATGGAAGGTCAGCCCAATTGGACTGGACCAAAAGCAAAGAAGTTTCCAGGATAAAATGAATGCTTCAAAGGTCAGCGGAGCAAGGGCGGGGGTTTGGGAACCATGGTTTAAGGGGACTTCTAAGTCAATTGGCAAAATAATTCTATTATGAAAACATTCTGCATCCCACTTTGAAATGTGGTGTCTGGGGTCTTAAATGCTAACAAGCGGCCATCTGAGATGCATCAATTGGTCTCAACCCATCTGGAGCAAAGGAGAATGAAGAACACCAAGGTCACACGACAACTAAGAGCCCAAGAGACAGAAAGGGCCACATGAACCAGAGACCTACATTATCCTGAGACAAGAAGAACTAGTTGGTGCCCAGCCACAATCGATGACTGCCCTGACAGGGAGCACAATAGAGAACCCCTGAGGGAGCAGAAGATCAGTGGGGTGCAGACCCCAAATTCTCATAAAAAGCCCATACTTAATGGTCTGACTGTGACTAGAGGAATCCCGGCGGTCATGGTCCCCAAATCTTCTGTTGGCACAGGACAGGAACCATTCCCGAAGACAACTCATCAGACATGAAAGGGACTGGACAGTGGGTAGGAGAGAGATGCTGAAGAAGAGTGAGCTAATTATATCAGGTGGACACTTGAGACTGTGTTGGCATCTCCTGTCTGGAGGGGGGATGGGAGGATAGAGAGAGTTGGAAGCTGGCAGAATTGTCACGAAAGCAGAGACTGGAAGGGCTGACTCATTAGGGGGAGAGCAAGTGGGAGTAAGGAGTAAGATGTATATAAACTTATACGTGACAGACTGACTTGATTTGTAAACATTCACTTGAAGCTCAATAAAAGTTAAAAAAAAAAAGGTAGGGAGTTCTAAAAAAAAAAAAGTGATGATCAGACAGGTGGCTTTTTTTTTTTTTTTGGAAGTTCTTGGGGTGCATAATTTGAATAATGGTCATATTAACTGGCCTTCCTTGTAGGCTTATGGACATTATCCTATCACTAACAACATTGTACTTCAGGACAGATCTTGAAATATTCTTTTTTACGATGAATGCAACGCCATACCTCTTCAAGTTGTCATTCCCGGCATAATAGCCTTATGATTGTGCCATTCTTAATGACTAATACCAGTCCATTTCAGTTCACTAATGCCTAGGATATCGATCTTTATGGCTTCCATTTCATTTTTGACAGCTTCCAATTTTCCTAGATTCATATTTTGTACATTCCAGGTTCCAATTATTAATGGATGCTTGCAGCTGTTTCTTCTCATTTTGAGTGATGTCACATCAGCAAATGAAAGTCCCAAAAGCTTGACTCCATCTAAGTCATTAAGGTCAACTCTACTTTGAGGAGGCAGCCCTCAGGCCAAAGATGAAGAAACTGGAGAGTTTTTACCAACTTCTGCAGTCTAAAATTGATCAAATATGAAATCAAGATACTCTGATAATTACTGGAGTTTGGAATGAAAAAATTGGAAACCAAGAAGAAGGATTGGTAGTTGGAAAATATGGCCTTGGTGATAGAAATGATGCTGGAGATTGCACGATAGAGTTTTGGAAGACCAATGACTTCTTCATTGCAAATACCTTTTTTCAACACATAAACAGTGACCATACACGTGGACCTCACCAGATGGAATGTGCAGTAATCAAATCAACTACATCTGTGAAAAGACACCATGGAAAGCTCATATCATCAGTCAGAACAAGGCCAGGGGCCAACTGCCGATCAGACCCTCGATTACTCATATGTGAGTTCAAGGTGAAACAGAAGAAAATTAGAACAAGTACATGAGAGCCAAAGTAAGGCCTTGACTATATTCCACCTGAATATAGAGACCATTTCAAGAATAGATTTGACTCATTGAACACTAATGACTGCAGACCAGATGAGTTGTTAAACAACATCAAGGACATAACACGTGAAGAAAGCAAGAGGTCATTAAAAAGACAGGAGGGAAAGAAAAGACCTAAATGAATGTCAGAAGAGACTCTGAAAATTGCTCTTGAACATCGAGTAGCTAAAGGAAAAGGAAAAAATGATGAAATAAAAGAGCTGAATAGAAAATTTCAAAGGTCTGCTCAAGAAGACAAAGTATTATGATGACATGTGCAAAGACCTGTAGATAGAAAACCAAAAGGGAAGTGCACATTCAGCATTTCTCAAGCTGAAAGAACTGAAGAAAAAATGCAAGCCTTGAGTTGAAATACTAAAGGATTCTACGGGGAAAATATTAAATGACTCAGGAAGCACCAAAAGAAGATGGAAGGAATACACAGAGTCACTATACCAAAAAAATTGTTAACTTTCAACCATTTCAGGAAGTATCATGTGATCAGGAACCTGTGGTACTGAAGGAAGCAGTCCAAGCTGCACTGAAGACGTTGGTGAAAAACAGGGCTCTGGGAATTGATAGAATAGCAATAGAGATATTTCAACAAATGGATGCAGTGCTGGAAATGCTCACTTGTCTATGCCAAGAAATTTGGAAGACAGCTACCTGGTCAGCCAACTGGGAGATATCCATGTTTATGCCTATTCCCAAGGAAGGTGATGCAACCAAATGCAGAAATTATCAAACAATATCATTAATGTCACATACAAGCAAAATTTTGCTGAAGATCATTCAAAAGTGGCTGCAGCAGTATATTGACAGGGAAAAGCCAGAAATTCAAGCTGGTTTTAGAAGAGGACATGGAACCAGGGATATCATTACTGATGTCAGATGGATCCTGACTGAAAGCAGAGGATACCAGAAAGGTGTTTACCTGTGTTTTATCGACTATGCTAAGTCGACTATGACTGACTGTGTGGATCATAACAGATTATGGAAAACATTGTGAAAAATGTGAATTCCTGAACACTTTTTTTTTCAATTGTGCTCATGAGGAACCTGTGCATGGATCAAGAGGCAGTTGTTCGAACAGAACAAGGGGATGCTGCATGCTTTAAAGTCAGGAAAGGTGTGTCAGTGTTGTATCATTTCACCACACCTATTCAATCTGTGTGCTGAGCAAATAATGAAAGAAGCTGGACTATATGAAGAAGAAGGGGCATCAGGATTGGAGGAAGACTCATTAACAACCTGCCTTATGCAGATGACACCACCTTCCTTGGTAAAAGTGAAGAGGATTTGAAGCACTTACTATGAAGATCAAAGACCACAGGCTTCAGTATGGATTACACCTCAAAATAAAGAAAACAAAAATCCTCACAACTGAACCAATAAGCAACACCATGATAAATGGAGAAAAGACTGAAGTTGTCAAGGATTTCATTTTACTTGAATCCCCAAGCAACACCCATGGAAACAGCAGTAATCAAAAGATGCATTGCATTGGGAAAATTAGTTGCAAGAGATCTCTTCAAAGTGTTGAAAAACAAAGATGTCACCTTAAGGACTAAGGTGTGCCTGACCCAAGCCGTGGTGTTTTCAATCACCTCATATCATGCAAAAACTCAACAATGAATAAGGAAGGCTGAAGAATTGATGTCTTTGAATTGTGGTATTGGAGAAGAATATTGACTATACCATGGACTCCCAAAAGAAATAACAAATCTGTCTTGGAAGAAGCATAACAAGAGTGCTCCTTAGAAGCAAGGATGGTAAGACTACGTCTCCCATACTTTGGACAGGCTATCAGGAGCGATCAGTCCCTGGAGGAGGACATCATGCTTGGTAAAGTAGAGAGTCAGTGGAAAAGAGGAAGAGCCTCAAAGAGATGGATTGACACAGTGGCTGCAACTATGGGCTCAAGCACAGCAATGATTGTGAGGATGGCACATGACTTGGCAGTGTTTTGTTCTGTTGTACATAGTGTCTCTATGAGCACCAAACAACAACAATTGGGGTGCAAAGATTTGGGCAAAAATATGGAGAAATTCATATCGCATTGCTTATCTAATATGATATATTACATATTCAGTAGCCCAGAGAGAAAACGTTCTTATTTCTGTGGGTTACAGGAAGTGAGAATGGAGAGTAATTTACTGTCAGAAAAAATAGCTCCTTATTCACACTGAATGGAAGTGCTGAGCACCAAGGCAAAGCAGAGCCTAATAGCCAGAACAAGGGCCTCAAACTTACCAATGATCATAAAGATGTCACAGGACCAGGCAACATTTTGTTTTTTTCTATTATACATGTGGCTGCAATGAGTTAGAGTTGACTCAATGACAGTTAACTACAAAAATCAGAGTAGCTGAGAAAAAATGATGCAAATAACAAAAATAGAGTGTAGCAAATGAGAAGATTGGTGTGTGCGTGCGTGTGTGTGTGTGTGTGAAGATGATACTTGTAGTTTTGAATATGTTGAGGTTAAGATGATAGCAATATAGTCAACCAATTTAAACATGTTTGCTCAGAGATGGAGAAAAGTAAATGCTCCAAGTGAGGGACGTGTAGAACCAAGAATGGATGTGGTCACAGGAAAGGAAGAGAAGCACGGAAATATAAAGGGGAAACCAAAGCTGAAAAAGAGAAAGAGCAAAATTATATATTGATATATTAGAATTATATGATATATAGATATAAGTGGTTAATACAAGATAGAAGTGGGCCCTGGTGGCGCAGTGGCTAACACTCTCACTATTAACTGAAAGGTCAGCGGTTCCAACCCACCAGCAGCTCCACAGGAGGAAGATGTGGCAGCCTGCTTCCATAAAGATTACAGCCTTAGAAATCCTGTGGGGGCAGTTCTACTCTGTCCTATAGGGTCTCTCTGAGTTGGAATCAACTCCACAGCAGTGGGTTTGATTTTTGGTTTTGGCTATATTAGACATTTAGATATAGAAATAAAAATGAAGATGTAGATTTGTGGATATATATGTATGGGTGTGTATAAGTATAGGTATAAGTATGGATATGGACATGGGTATACAATGTGGTAATAGATTCATGTTTATTTAAGAAAGACTCAGTTTGTACCTCCTCTACCAGTGCAATTAATAACAGTCCCATATTTACTCACAAAAAAATCTGTTTTTGTCTTAGTCATCTAGTGCTGCTGCAACAGAAAAACTACAAGTGGATGGGTTTAACAAAGTTACATTTATTTTCTCACAGTCCAGTAGGCTAGAAGTCCAAGTTCAGGGCATCACCTCCAGAGGAAGGCTATCTGTCAACTCTAGAGGAAGATCCTTCTTGTCAATTTTCCCCTGGGCTAGAAGCTTCTCTGCACAGGAACCCCAGGTCCAAAGGACGTGCTCTGTTCCTGTTGCTTCTTTCTTGGTGGCATGAGGTCCCCGACTCTCTGCTTGCTTCCCTTTCCTTTTATCTCTTGTAAGATAAAAGGTGGTGCAGGATACACACCAGGGAAACTCCCTTTACATTGGATCAAGAATGTGACCTGGGCAAGGGTTTTATATCCCACCCTAATCCTCTTCAGCATAATCCAATCTTGCCTCATTAACCACAGGCAGAGATTAGGATTTATAAGACATAGGAAAATTATAATCACAAAATGGAGAACAACCACACCATACTGGGAATCATGGCCTAACCAAGTTGACACATATTTTGGGGGGACACAATTCAACCTATGACAGTTTTTAAGATAAATTTCACGTTCCCAATAGATAAATACACATAGGTATATAACCAAAGCAACCAAACCCGATTGCAACTCATGGTATAGATAGATATAAACCTGCTGCTGAAGAGTAGATTTTGACCCTACAGGACAGAGTGAAGCTGCCCCATAGGGTTTCCAAGGCTGTAATCTTTATGGGGAGGTCTGGTGGCACAGTGGTTAAGAATTTGGCTGCTAACCAAAAGGTCGCAGTTTGAATCCACTAGCCACTCCTTGGAAATCCTATGGTGCATTTCTACTTCGTCCTATAGGGCCACTATGAGTAGAAATCGACCCATGGCAATGGGTTTTAATATTTATGGAAGCAACCTGACATCTTTCTCCCTCCGAGCAGCTGGTGGGTTGGAATCCTTGATCTTTTGGTTAACAGCTGAGCACTTAACCACTGCTCCATCGGAGTTCCTTTTAGATAGGTGTAACAATAGTTATATGTATATGTGTGTGTATATAAATTTCTGTCTATACATAGGTATGTCCTCTCTATGTCAATGTAAAATATTATTCCTATGAATTCTTCCAAACCTTCTTGTGAATTCAGATTAAGTGGAATGCTAACTGAGTAATATCATCCTTGCTTTAAACATGCCTTATGACATAAAACCTTTCTGAGTGCTCCTTTTACCTCCGTGTTTCTCAGGCTGTAGATGAGGGGGTTTAACATTGGGGTAACAACCCCATACAGCATTGAGATGAGCCTGTCTCTGGCTGGGGAGTGGTGGCTGGAGGAGGGGCGGATATTGGTAAATATCATTGTACCATAAAACAAACAAGCCACAAGGAGGTGAGAAGCACATGTGGAGAAGGCTTTGCACTTCCCTTCAGCTGACCTGATCTTTAGGATGGTGGATATGATGTAGATATAAGAGATACCAGTGATTAGAAAGGCACTGATGCCCAAGATACCTCCTACCACTAAGACAAGCATTTCTGCCACATACGTGGAAGAGCAGGAGAGGGCCACCACTGGAGGGATGCCACAATAATACTGGTTGACCTGATTGGACTTGCAGAAAGACAGGCGGAACGTGAACACCGTGTGCAGAAGAGAATTGAGAAACCCTGATGCCCAGGTCCCTGCTGTAAGCTTCACACAGCTCCCCTTTGTCATGATGAGGATGTAAGAAAGGGGGAAACATATGGCCACGTACCGGTCATAAGCCATGACAGCGAGAAGGAAGACCTCGGTCCCTGCCAGGGCCACTAGGAAAAAAAGCTGCAAAGCACATCCAACAAAAGAAATGCTTTGATTCTTGGTCAAGAGGTTCTTGAGCATCTTGGGAACAGTAGCTGATGGGCAGAAAATATCTAAGAGGGGCAGATTTGCCAAAAAATAATACATGGGTGTGTGCAGCTTTTGTTTAGTTCCAACAGCAAGGAGAATGGCCCCATTTCCCACCAAGGTGACCTGATAGATGGCAGCAAAGACCACAAAGAGAGGGTAGCGTACCTCTGGGAGGTCAGAGAGACCACTGAGGATGAACTCTGTGATGGTAGTTTGGTTGTAGACATCCATTTCATCTCTCCACAGGTGTCTTTCTGGAGGGAATGAAACCAACAGCCACAAGTTAGGCTCAAAACCAAGAAGCCTGGTGATGTGAAACACTTGGGAAATAGTGGGTGTGTGTTTGATGATGAACTATGCTAGCCCTATTAAAGAGATTTCACATACTGCAACCACTGTATGCATGGTATTTCTTAGACTATTTGTCCTCAGTTCCTAATCAAGAACTATTTAAAATTTCTCATCAATAAAAATATTTCTGATCCTTAACACTTTCATGGGTGACTTTTTTTGTTTTGTTTTGCAGATTTTTGGTGCGCCATTTTTTTTTTCACTAACAGAATGGATGCTGAATCATTGTTGGTGGTTTTTTTTTTTTTTTTAAATGGGGTGCCATTTGCAGGCAGGGCATATTAATCCCATGTTACATGAAGCAGATCACACACAGGGCATATATCAGTCCCATAACAATTTTTAATTACACTTTAGCTGTAAGATATCTCACTCAACTTTCCAAAAATACACACAAAATACCAAATAAACATTGCACTTGCTGCAGATAACTGCTATCAGTCTGACTTAGAGTGAGCCATATCAGTACCATGTTCCATGAAGCACATCACACCATACAACGAATTGATTCTATGGCCCTGGGAGTGTATCACAAATGGTTTTCACCCCCAAAATAACTCATTTACTTGAATATTTCCAAATGCTGGTAACTGTGTCTTCCCAGCAACACAACAGAAATAGTAAACATACTTGCAAACCTTATCTTGCTGTATAGAAGCCAAAAGACACAGGAGTTTCACACTATCGCTTTTCCGGGAAGCATCCAGAAACCATCCCCTTATACGAATGGCTCTCAACACTCAAATGTGACATAGAACAACTTCCTTGATTTTTAGGCAGTTGCACCAGTATCTACCATGACAGCAGAATGTACTAATGGCTCAAATCCCTGCCAATAAACCTCCAGGGGCGGAACATATAACTGGGACATGTATGTCCCAAAGACCTTGAAAGAGCAGTAAAGGATATTTCACAATTTAGTAAAAACTGGTAGTGAAGGTATCACCCACGCTTAGATACTTTATTCTGCCTTTTATTGTGTTAATGTGTACAGTTTTATGCACTATCTCAATTTTAAGTACTTTGAAGGTAAAATCTGTATATTATTCCTTGAATTATGAATGTTATTAACTGTTAGCAACTAGCAGACACAAGGTAAAAAGTAGATACATAAATGTTGAGTGCGGGCATGGCTCAACTGTGTGTTACCATAACTTCAAAATCATGCTCATTTAAATATGAACATTGTCTTGTTAATTTTTCAAAGTAAAATTAATAAATTAATAAAAGTAAATTTAATTAATAAAACCTAGTTGATCTTGTCTGAATGTGACCCAAACAATAAACAGACATATTCACTTATATATTCAACTTCCCTTTCCATTGAAATTTACATTTCTTTAACATATGTCCAAGAATACCTAAGGAAATTTGAGATTTCAAAAATTGTATATGCTACAACATATATAACTCATACTTAGTCTTTGTTAATTTAATGATTGCATTTTAATGTAACTTAATAGTCCAAATACTCACCATGTATAAGATGACTTAGAAAGACTTTAACTGAAGGTCTGCAAATAAGTACCTCTGTGGATTTTTTATGTCACGTTAAAAACTAAAGTCTATTTTTGTTTATTTATATCACAAGTGCATGACAGAAAATTGAAAGAGAATATGTAGTTAGATATTAAAATGCAAAACTCACTTTCTATGACCATTCTATTTATTTTGCCTAATGTTAACTGGTAATGATTTCTTGGCTCAGATAAAATGTGGGGTAGACATATCTTTCTGCAAATGGAAATATATTATTTCCCACCACCTTTTTTCCTTCCTGCACCGTTTAATACAAATCACCGGGGGTACTTGGGAGATGTTACTACTCTTTCTGCAAGCAACACTGAAGAACAGCTCTGTACTGCACCGCAGGAAAAGACAGACTCCTATGGATGCCCTTTGAATCACAAAATTTAGGTAAGAAATTTACTATGATAAACACAAAGTGCTGGCAGGTAACATTATTTATTCAACCAAAGTTTGTTGAATAGGTGAATGAAGGAAGATTGAAACAAAGAAGAAACACCTGCTAGGTCAACTCTTAATTCTCAAATGTTCAAGATTCTACAAAGCAATTAAATTTTTGTCTAAATGTTTATATTTTAATACTTTGAAAATATAGTAGTAAGCTTGAGATAATTTTATTACAAGAAATAATACCTTAAAAGTGTAAATGTTAAGTTCTATATTAAAGACCTAATTTCTTTTTACCTACACTTAGTAATTTGACTTCTTTTGTCTAAACAAGGATTATAAGAAACAAGTCAATAACCTCCTGATAAAAACACCCAGGCTGACTGGCCATCAGGCTACATGATCAACATATATCTTTACAAATAATAAGGATGCATTTTCCCCTAAATTCCGCACTTGATTATCTATATTTTTAATCAAACTTATAATCTTGGCATACAGATTGTAGAAATTGTTCAATTGGAATGAAACAATATTAGCAATCGCCTCTTTTTGAAACAAATCTTTTGCCCATCTAATAAGAAATATAGGAGCTATGTTTTTATTAATGATAGGTTGTTGAGGACATAATCTTCCTTGTCAACCCAGTGGACCTATAGCTCATTTAGCAGAGAATCAGAGAAGTCCACACGTAATGCGATCTTTCCATCTGCTGTGTAAGATCACTTGGTGTAAACGTAAGCATATGAGGACAGTGAGAACACATGTTGAAGTCAGCTTTTATCAAAGTCATAGGCAGTCAAAGGTGCAATGAGAATCTAGAGGAAGGGGCCTTACCACACTGGAAAACTACCCAGAAACGGAGGTTGTTGTTATTGTTGCTTTTTGGAGGGGTTTGATTTGTTTTTTAATTTCTGTGTTTCTCTTCTACATATGGTCCATGGCAAGCACACCGTATATGAAGGTTTTCTTTGTGACAATTAGGCGCTTCAGCTTTCAACTACATAGAAAAAAAGAAAATTAATTAAGCAAAATCATCACTGAAAGAACTTAGATCTTAATATGATGCGAAATTTATAATTATTTAGTGTATTATCATCAAGGAAACAGTATATTTAAATTTTCTTAGAAAAATAGGAGTCCATTAAATTTTCTGAAAAATATGTTGCTAAGGAGGGAGTCCTATACCTTTCCTTTTCAACCCAATATATTGAGAACTAATAAAACTGATAAATTATAGACTAGACTGATAACTAATGAACTAACAACAGCAACGACAAAAACTTCTAAAGTGTAATCTCGGCACCTGTTTTGTGGGATCCTTGTTGCCAATTATGCCCAGTGGACCCAATTTTCTAGGGAACATAAATCCGTGTTCATGGGTCAGAAACATTCCTTGTTAGACACAGCAAGTGTTTATATATGAAGAATTTGGATACACACCTGGCTAGACAGGCACTTTAATCTAATAATTTTTTATACATTGATTTATTCAACACCCTAAAATATTTTTAAAAATACTCACCTCATCCTACCATTTAATATTCAGTTTTAACTAGTTCCTTAAATGAGTAAAATTTTAATACCATATTAGCATCTTTACAAACACCAATTTTTCATCTTAGCTTAGAAAGTCCAAAATTTAGCACACAATTTTCTCGTGTTTTCAATTTCACAGATTTCATCACCAATGTGAAGTTTCCACAAGAAGGAAGTAAAATGATCCAACCAACAAAAATGCAACAGTAAAGAAAACCAAACTCCTCATTTATATATAAAGCTCCTATTGGAATTTATTATGTAACTCATATTATGCCCTTTTTCCCCTCGTGGGGGGCAGGAAGCACTAAGAATTCTAAAGGGAATACGTTTCTCATCTTGATAAATTACTATCAACTGAGTAATGGGCACTCACTTTACAGGTAATGGTTTAATATAAGTTGAAAAAGAAATCAAAATTGTAGAGAGTGAAAAATTTTTTTTCTTGTAATGGTCTAGGTTAAGAAAAAACAAATGTTTTTTTTTCCCAAGAATTGCTTTGCCAAACAAAACTAAATAATAAATTATTATCATTTTTTCTGTCATTGAAATAATCATTCCAGAAAAATATGATTATACATCGATTTTTAATATTTTCCATGCCTCATAATAGGTTAATTTTTACACTACTTTGGTGCATAATTACATAGATTTATATCGTTAAGACTACTATGCACATAAAAAAATTGTGTTCTTCAACCCTTTAAACCCAAATTGAGTAAATTTGAACCTTATTTCAACTGTAACTGCTAACTCGATTTTCCAGCAGGATAATGATTTTGATAGGGAATGTAAGCATATGCAAATAAATACAATAAAAGTATTACTAATGAAAATTATATGTTCTTGGAATATATATTTTAGGGACCCCTGGGCTCATATCAATACTTCTGATTCTAACAAAACATCAGTAAAATACCTTAAATTAAACTTTCTCTTATTCCCCATTCTACTTTTATAATTCCCATTTCCTATAATGAAAATCCTAGTTCTCACGAACATCACCATTTTCCTCAGCTGCCCTAGCTTACAATAAATACCTCAGTTTTGTGCTTATTATATCAGTACTACTACCACCCCTAAAAATTTCAAAATTATGATTCTTTTTATCTTTAGAATGTATTTCACTAAATTTGTTTACCTAGGATATTGTGTTTATACGTTGTTTGATTTTTTTTCCTCTATCACTATACTAGAAATTTGATATACAGTTATGTTGCTTTTCTTGTTTTTATTCAATATTATAATTTTTTTTCATCCACTTAAATATAATGTTATTTCTAAGGAAAACATATACAACCGTATGGCTGTGTAAAATGTACACTTAGACATTTCTCTGCCGACCCCATTCCACTTACCCTATTCCCACTTACAATAACTATATTCAGTTTTTTTAAATTTACTGTGGTCTGTGTTTCTTATTAAAATATACTTAAATATATATAATCCCAGAATTTTTCTATTTCTTTCTTTCTTTCTTACACAAAATGCTGCATTCAATATACATTGTGAACATCATTTTTTTTTAACATAAAAATTTATTCTGGAAATTGTGAATATCGGTTTATAGATAAACATATTTTTAATTTTTATGACTTAATAATACTCCTTTGGATAAATGAATTATATTTTTTACAACTATGAAAGATATTCTATAACATAATCTTATTAATTACATGCCGTATTTTTTTAATATATAGAGATATGTAATAATGAAAGGTAAGTCTCATACCCTAACCCCTGGCAACTACTGCTGTGTTTCCTGTTGCTACAGTTTTGCCATCTGTAGCATATTATGTAAATAGAAACGTTATTGTGTGAACTTTTGACAGCGACTTGAGATACATCTAACTTGTTACATATATATTAATAGTTTGTTCCTTCCTATCGTTAAGTAATATTCCATTATATGGATGTACTAAAGTTGATTTATCTATTCTCTTACTGAAGGACACTTGTGTTGTTTCCAGATTTGGATGATTAGAATAGAATGTTTATAAAACTTCATATAAACTTTTCTGTGTCAACATAAATTCTGTTTTCTCTTGTATAAAGAACTAAGAGTGATATTTCTTGGCAATACGTTAAATGTATGTTTAACTTGGTAAATTGGACAGTTTTCTAAAGTGGCTATTCCATTTTTACATTCCCACCACTATGTATGGGGGTTCCAGTTGTTACACACCTCAGCATCATTTGGTATTATCGGCATATTTACCTTTAGCCATGGTACCCCCTGTTTAAATTTGCATTATCACAAGTTATACAAACATTTTATCTAAACCTACCAAAAGCCTCATTGGGTTTTCACTGCAGTTCTGCTCATTGTATAGATCAATATGTGAATTTGTTGGGATTTTCTGTATAAAAAAGCTATGTCTTCTGCAAATAGGAAAAGTTTTATTTCTTCTTTACAATATGTATGGGCTTTATTACCTTACTTGCCTTTTTACAATGGCTAGGATGTAGAGTATAACACTGCATAGGAATGGTGACAATGAACACCCTTGCCTTTTTCCCAGTGCTAGGGGAAAAGCATGAAGTCTTTCATCATTAAGTACGGTATTACTGTAGGTTTTTTTGTAGATGTTCTTTAACAGTTTAAGGAAATTATCTTTTTTTATTCATGGTTGCTGAGAGTTTAATTCTAAATAAAAGTTGAATTGTGTAAAATATTTTTCTTCATCAATTAATAATACATGTGTTTTTCTTCTCTAGAAGGTTAACAATGGAATAAGTTCATGATAAAAACTCTCAGCAGAATAGGAATAGAAAGGAAATTCCTCAACGTAATTAAGGGCATTTATACAAAGTCAACAGCCAACATCATCCTAAATGGAGAGAGCCTGAATGCATTCCCCTTGAGATCGGGAACCAGACAAGGATGCCTTTTATCACCACTCTTATTCAACATTGTGCTGGAGGTCCTAAGCAGAGAAATTAGGCTAGACAAAGAAATAAAGAGCATCCAGATTGGTAAGGAGGAAGTAAAAGTATCTCTATTTGCAGATGACATGATCTTATACACAGATAACCCTAAAGAAACTTCAAGAAAACTGCTGAAACTGATAGAAGAGTTCAGCAGAGTATTGGAATACAAGATAAACATACAAAAATCAGTTGAATTCCTCTACACCAACAGAGAGAACATTGAAGAGGAAATCGCCAAATCAGTTCCCAAAAAGATAAAATACTTAGGAATAAATCTTACCAGAGACGTAAAATACCTACATAAAGAAAACTACAAGACGCTACTGCAAGTAACCAAAAGAGACCTACATAAGCGGAAAAACATACCTTTCTCGTGGATTGGAAGACTCAACATTGTAAAAATATCTATTCTACCAAAAGCGATCTACAGATACAATGCAATTTCGATCCAAATTCCAATGCCATTTTTTAATGAGATGGAGAAACAAATCACCAACTTCATATGGAGGAGAAAGAGACCCCAGATAAGTAAAGCATTGCTGAAAAGGAGAACAAAGTGGGCGGCCTCACACTACCTGATTTTAGAACCTATTATACCACCACAGTAGTCAAAAGAGCCTGGTACTGGTACAACAACAGATACATAGACCAATGGAACAGACTTGATACTCCAGACATAAATCCATCCACATATGAGGAGCTGATATTAGACAAAGGTCCAAAGTCTGTTGAATGGGGAAAAGACAGTCTCTTTAACATATGGTGCTGGCATAACTGGATATCCATCTGCAAAAAAATGAAATAGGACCCATTCCTCACACCATGCACAAAAACTAACTCAAAATAGATCAAAGACCTAAATATAAAATCGCAAACAATAAAGGCCGTGGAACAAAAATTAAGGACAACGTTAGCTCTAATAAAAGGCATAAACAGTATACAAATCATTACTAACAATGCAGAACAGAAACAAGATAACTGGGAGCTCCTAACCTATGCTCATCAAACACCTATGCTCATCCAAAGACTTCACCAAAAGAGTAAAAATATTACCTAAAAAAAAAAATTTTTTTTTTCTTTTGGAAAAAGTTTTTAGCTATGACATTTCTGATCAGCATCTGATCTCTAAAATCTACATGATACTGCAAAAACTCAACAACAAAAAGACAAATAACCCAACTAAAAAATTGGCAAAGGATATGAACTGGCACTTCTCTTAAGAAGACATTCAGGTAGCTAACAGATACATGAGGAAATGCTCATGATCATTAGCCGTTAGAGAAATGCAAATTAAAACCACAACGAGATTCCATCTCACTCCAACAAGGCTGGCATTAATCGAAAAAACACAAAATAATAAATGTTGCAGAGGTTGTGGAGAGGCCGGAGCACTTATACACTGCAGGTGGGAATATAAAATGGTACAACCACTTTGGAAATCAATTTGGTGCTTCCTTAAAAAGCTAGAAATAGAACTACCATACAACCCAACAATCCCACACCTTGGAATATATCCTAGAGAAACAAGAGCCTTTACACGAACAGATATATGCACACCCATGTCCATTGCAGCACTGTTTGCAGTAGCAAAAAGATGGAAGCAACCAAGGTGCCCATCAACAGATGAATGGATAAATAAATTATGGGATATTCACACAATGGAATGCTACCCACCAATAAAGAACAATAATCCGTGAAACATTCCATATCACGGAGGAATCTGGAAGGCATTATGTTGAGTGAAATTAGTCAGTTGCAAGAGGACAAATATCGTATGAGACCATTATTATAAGAACTCAAGAAATAGTTTAAACAGAGAAGAGAATATTCTTTGATGGTTACAAGAGTGGGGAGAGAGGGAAGGAGAGGGGTAAAGATAGTAGACAAGGACTAATTAGGTGAAGGGAAAGGCAACACACAGTACAGGAGAGGTCGTCACGACTGGACTAAACCAAAAGCAAAGAAGTTTCCTGAATAAACCGAAAGCTTTGAAGGCCAGCGTAGCAGGGTCGGGATTTGACATCCATGGTTCCAGAAGACATCTAAGACAATTGGCATAATATAATCTATTAAGAAAACATTCTGCATTCCACTTTGGAGAGTGTAGTCTGGGGTATTATGGGCTAGCAAGCACCCATCTAAGATGCATCAATTGGTCTGAACCCACTTGGAGCAAAGGAGAATGAAGAACACCAAAGACATAAGGTAATTATGAGCCCAGGAAACAGAAAGGGCCAAGAAACCGGAGACCATAACAGCCTGAGAACAGAAGAACCGATGACTGCTCTGACAGAGAACACTACAGAGAATCCCTGATGAAGCAGGAGAGCAGTGGGATGCAGAACTCAAATTCTCATCAAAACACCAGACTTAGCAGTCTGAGACTAGAAGGACCCTGGAGGTCATAGTCCCCTGACCTTCTGTTAGCCCAAGACAGGAATCATTCCCAAAGCCAACTCTTCAGACAGGGATTGGACTGTACTATAAAATAGAAAATGATATGAGTGAGGAGTGAGTTTCTTGGCTCAAGTAGACACATGAAACTATGTGGGCAGCTCCTCTCTAAAGGGGAGATGAGAAGGCAGAGGGGGAGACAGGAGCTGGCTGAATGGACACGGGAATACAGGGTAGAGAGGGGTGTGCTGCCTCATTAGGGGAAGAGCAACTAGGAGTATATAGCAAGCTGTATATAAATTTTTGTATGAGAGACTGACTTGATTTGTAAACTTTCACTTAAAGCACAATAAAAGCAAGCAAACAAAAAAATGGAATGCATCATTTGAGTCTCCAATATTGAACTAGCTTTTCTTTCCCGTTATAAACTCACTTGGTCATAGTTTATTTTTGTTTGTGTATGTTGCTGGATTTGAATCGCTAATATTTAGTTGAGCATTTTTGTATCTATGTTTATGAAAGATCCTTTCGGTAATTTATTTTCTGATACCGTTTCTTTGGTGCTTTGATACCGGGGTAATCATGGCCTATATAATGTTTTCTGGAAAAGATTGTTTAACATTTGCATCATTTCTGCATTAAATATTTGGTAGAATATTCCAGTGAAAAAATTTGGCCCAGAAATTTTTTTCTGAGGTGTTGTAAGTACAAATTCAATATCTTGTAGGACACTTCAGCCTATGTATTCTATCTATTTTGGTAGCTTGCAAATTTTGAGGAATTGTTCCATTTCATTTAAGTTGCCAAACTTATGTGTACAGTTGTTCATAGCATTCTTTATTATTCTTTAAATATCTTACTCCTTCATTCTCAGCATTGATAATGTACATATAATATCTTATGCTTGTCATTTTCATTATCTGTTGATTAATTTTATTAGTATTTTCAAAAATCCACCTTTGGTGTTATTGACTTGGGGAGCTTTTCCTATTTTTTCAAATTTTGCCATGTTACAGTAACAGCAAAATGTGATTTTGGAATGCATTTGGGCACTGAATTTGGCTAGTGTTTGCTCCCTTCCTAGTCATGACTGAAGATATTTCCTGCTGCTACCTACCAGTGAAAGAAATTTTAAAGTGCATATAAGACCATAGATATATGACCTATCTTCTCACAGAGTACATCCATACCCATCTCTGGTCATAAAAATACTAGTAGGTACAAACTTTAATAAGTATTTTATTGAATTAATGCAAGAATTTTAGATTCCTATTTCTTTTTTTTTCTTTTTTTTTGGGTTGTACAGCATCTGAAAAAAATTATTTTATTTTATTTTTTCTCACACAATTATTTATAAACATATTGTTTTGTGACATTAATTGCAATACCCACAATGTGACAGCACACTCCCCCTTTCTACCCTGGGTTTCCTATGTCCATTCATCCAGTTTCTGTCCCTTTTTGCCTTCTCATCCTGCCCCTGGACAGAAGCTGCACATTTGGTCTTGTGTATCTGATTGAACTAAGAGGCACAAGCCTCATGTGTATTATCTTCTTTTTTATAGTCCTGTCTAATCTTTGTCTGAAGAGGGGGCTTCAGGTATGGTTTTGGTTCTGGGTTAACAGATTGTCTGGGGGCCGTAGTTTTGGGGGTCCTTACAGACCATTATGTCTGGTCTTTCAAAAGAATTTGAGTTCTTCTCCACACTCTCTCTCTGTCTGGGACTTTCTGTTGTGTTCCTCCTCACAGCAGTCTCTGGTGGTAGCTGGGCACCATCTAATTCTTCTGGTCTCAGGCTGGTGGAGTCTCTAGTTTATGTGGTCCTTTAGTCTCTTGATGTTTTTCTGTCTACTATTTTTTCAATTACTGAGAGAGGAGTGTTACATTACAGTCTTCAGATAAATACAGTATTAACTTATTTATTTCTTTAAGTTTTATCATTCATTGCTTTTTTTAATTTAAACTCTATTGTTTAAATATAGGTGCATTCATGTTTAGTATTGTTATACCTTCATGGTTAATTCACTCTTTTATCATTATGTAATGTCCTGCTTTTTTCCTGGCAATTTTTATTTGCAATGACATCTACTTTGTTTTATATTAATTTAGCCATCAAAAGAAAATGGAAGGAACACACGAAGTCACTGTACCAAAAATAATTGTTCAATGTTTCAGAAGGTAGCATATGATCAAGAACCGAAGGTATTAAAGTAAGAAGTCCAAGCTGCACTGAAGGCATTGGTGAAAAACAAGGCTCCAGGAACTAATGAAATACCAATTGAGATGTTTTAACAAACTGATGCAACACTAGAAGTGCTCACATGTCTATACCAAGAAATTGGAAGACAGCTACCTGGCCAACTGACTGGAAGAGATCCACATTTGCCCCCTTTCCATAGAAAGGTGGTCCAACGAATGTGGGAATTATTGCACAATATCGTTAACATCATACACAAGTAAGGTTTTGCTAAGGATAATTCAAAAACATTTGCAACACTACATCAACAGGGAACTGCCAGAATTTCAACTGGGATTTGTAAGAGGACGTGGAATGAGGAACATCATTGCTGATGTCAGAGGGATCTTGGCTGAAAACAGAGAATACCAGAAAGATGTTTACTTGTGTTTTATTGACTATGCAAAGGCATTCCACCGTGGGGATCATAACAAACTATGGATAAGGTTGCAAAGAACAGGGATTCCAGAACACTTGTGTTCAGGCAGAATCTGTATATAAAAAAAGGGGCAGTATAATATGAATAGAACAAGGGGATATGAAGTAGTTTAAAAAGGTGTGCCCAAGCCTTCTATCCTTTTACTATACTTATTCAGTCTGTACGTTGAGCAAGTAATCCAAGAAGCTGGACAATATGAAGAAGAACCCAGAATCAGGATTGGAGGAAGACTCATTAACAACCTGTGTTATGTAGATGATTTGAAACACTTACTGATGAAGATCAAAGACTATAGCCTTCAGTATGGATTAAACCTCAATATAAAGAAAAAAATTTTCCCAACTGGACCAATAAGCATAATCATTATAAACAGAATTTGTCAAAGATTTCATTTTACTCAGATCCACTACTAACGCCCATGGAAGCAGCAGTCAAGAAATCAAATGATCTATTGCAGCAGGCAAAACTGCTGCAAAAGACCTCTTTAAGGTGTTAAAAAGCAAAGATGTTATCTTCAGGCTAAGGTCAGTCTGACCCAGACAGTGGTACTTTCAGTTGCCTCACATGCATGTGAAAGCTGGACAATGAATAAGGAAACTGAAGAAGAATTGACACCTTTGAATTACATTGTTGACAAAGAATATTAAACATACTATGGACTGCCAGAAGAACAAACAAATCTGTCTTGGAAGAAGTACAGCAGAATTCTTACAAGTGAGGATGGTGAGACTTTGTCTCATGAACTTTAGACATTTTATCAGGAGTGAGCTCTCCCTGGAAAAGGACATCATAGTTAGTAGAGGGTTAGCAAATAGAGGAAGAACCTCAAGGAGATGAATTGACACAGTGGCTACAACAATGGGCTCAAACACAGCAGCAATTGTGCGAATGGTACAGGACTGGGAAGTGTTTCATTCTGTTGTACATAGGGTTGCTATGAGTTGGTACCTACTCCAAGATACCTAACAACAACAATATTGCCACATGCATTTTATTTTTCTTAGTGTGTGCATGGTGAGTTTTTTAATCATTTTACTTTTAATCTGCTTATACCATTTTATTCAAAACAATTTTCTTCTGCTCCATGTATAGTTGGGTCATTTTTTTTTAATTCTGAAAGTATCTGTGTTTTTTTTTGGTATATATTGTATATATAACATGTGTGTTATATATGTATTTAATTGTATATATATTATATAATATAAAATTATATATGTATAATGTATGTGATATGTATATTATATATATGTAATTTACATTTAAACTTCTTATTGAAATATTTGATTTAAATCTATCATTGTTATTTGCTTTTCTTGCCCCTTCACTATTTTGAATTGTGAATAATAAATTTTCTTAGTTTTCCTTTTTATTTTACAATCAATTCTGAAGGATATTTTTCCATAAAAAAGGCCCTGGATTAACTCGCTGTTTTCCAGCACTTTACAAGTACATTTCCGCTTTCTTTGAGCTCCATGGATACTAATAAGAATCCACAGTCATGCTGTTGCAGAGTAAAAAACATCACACAGTTCAGTAAAGCAAAAAGGAAGTTTTATTCGGCATATATTCAAAAAGACTAAAGTGGGAAGTGGACAACCATGCTGCCACAGTCATGTCTGCTGAGTCCAAAGAAAACTGCAGAATAAGCAAGAGTGGTAAAACGGACGAGCATGCTGCCACAAGCATGTCTGCCTGAGTCCAAAGAATATTTCAGAATAGGCAAGAATGGGAAAATGGACAAGCATACTGTCACAGCCATGTCTGCCCAATTCCAAGGACTCTTACAGAGTCACCAGTATATATTAATATTACAAAATGAGCAAAACCATTGAAAGCTTCATCTTTTCACAGATTGGTTAGAAACTGTGATTCTACATTTTGAATTGTCTTTCTTAACAATCATTGGTACAGGTTCCAGTAACAACAGTCATGAGGGTCTTCATTGGTCCAACAAATTTTCCATTCACAAAATGCTAATAGAAAAAGATAAGAGTCAAAAGTCTTGTGTTCTTTTATTAGCTCATGTGGAATAAAATTCCTTAAAAGATGTTTTTGAAGAGTGTCCTAGGTATTGTTTTTATACCTCAGGGCCCAGTTGATGTGTCCTTGTGAGCCCTTGTAAGCCCAGCTTCAGCTGAGTCACATTCTCTAGGCTCAAGGACAGGGAATAACAATTCCAATATTATTTCCTAAATCAACGTGAATGATTGATTTGTCTAATGTAATATGTTCTATCTCTCAGATTGTTTTCAAGCTTTTTCTTTGTCTTTAGATTTCAATAGTTTTATTATAAAGTCTCTACACATGTATCTTTAGGTTCATCTCAATCAATGATTCTGTAACTTCTGGAACCTGTAAATGTATGCCTTTCACCAAATCTTGCATATTTTTCCCATAATTTTTTTCAAATACATTCTTTTCTAAACTGTACTTTTCTCCTCTACTTATGGGACTCCAGTAATATGAATGCTAAACTTTCCATTTGTATTTCCAGATGTCCCAGAGTCCCTGATCATTTTTTTCACAATATTTTATATCACTACTGTTCAGATTGAATAATGTATATGTACCTATCTTTAAATTTATTAACTTTTTAAAATCTGTGTTCTCCTCTCTGTTACTGAACAAATTTAGTTGGCTTCTTATTTCAGTTATTGTATTTTTCAGTTCTAAAATTTCTATTTGATCCCTGACTTTTTGTTTTTGTTTAGTTTTTGGTTAAACTTCCTAATTTCTATTCTTTCCAAGAGAGTTTACCTTACTTATTGAATTATTACTATAATAACTGCTTTTTTTATCCAAATAATTCCAATCCCTGTGTCATCTCATTTTTAGCATTTATTGATTGTCTTTTCCTTTGCAAACTAAAGTAATTTTGGTTTGTATCCTAACCATTTTTTAATATTTTTAACGTGACTCTGGGTTTTGTTTAGATCCTAAGATAATGATATTTTTATTTGTTTGTTTGTTTTTACAACAGTATTCTCACTTGGGTTTATGGTGCAAGTTCTTACCAGCTTTCTCTGTGTTGCAATTTTAATCCAGCTCCATTTTCAAAACATTTGCAATTCCATTTGGATCCATCCCCATATGCACTACTCAGTACACCGTATGAGATGCGTTTGGAGGTCTACTTGCTAGTTCATTTCTCAAAGTCTATAGTGTTCTACTTAGGATAAGGTCTATACATATGCAGCTCAGACTTCGCCCAGGGGTTCATAAACAATTCAACGGAGTTCTTTTACTTGGCTTCATTCTTTCTAAAATCTAGTAGATAACTTTCTGGTTAAATTCTAGTCTTTTTCCCCAATTTACCTGCTACTGTTTACTTTTCAAAATCCTCAAATGTTCATACTTTGTATACGGGTTCAGTAATTGTATTGAGTCACAGAGACAAAGTTGAATAGGATTACTCCATCTTAATGGAGTTATCAGAACCTCGAGATCCCATGTAGAATAATACAGCATCAACAGGATTTATCATGGACTATATGCTTTTTTTTTTTTTTTTTATGCCAACAAATTCTCTTCTCTCCTGATACTCTATATTTCACTAGAGAAATTTTGAGAATGTCCTGGTGAGTAGGTGAAAAACAGATGGCAGGCTTTTTCAGATTCTTAGTTGTATTCTATAACTTGGAACACTACTTTCCAAGTGGATTTGCTGGTCAGTATTAAATTTCTACTAAGGGGCTTCATTGCTGGGGGAAGTAAAGTACCTAATCTGTCCACAATATAAGCAGGATTTGTCTGACATAAACTGTGATACTTTATCATGGATATCATAGGCAAGGTATGGTGTATGAAAGAAAACCACAAATACTCAGGCTTACTTTCCAACATTGGCATGGCCAGAGGTATGATTTATTGATAACATTGATGATAAAATTGACCATATACAGGAAGGGTAACCTAAAAAAATTGAAAAAAGATGGGACCTTAATTGTATTTGTTAGGTGTCTTTGAGTCAGTTCCAATTCATAGCAACTTTATGTACAACAGATCAAAACACTGTCCAGTTCTACACTATCCTCACAGTCTTTGTTATGTTTGACCCATTGTTGCAGCCACTGTGTCAGACCATCCCTTGAGAGTCTTCCTCTTTTTTGCTGATCCTCTACCAACCATGATATCCTTCTTCAGGGACTGGTGCCCCCTGATAATATATCCAAAGTACCTGAGATGAAGTCTTGCCATCTCAGCTTGCAAGGAGAATTCTAGCTGTATTTCTTCCAAGACGGATTTGTTCATTCTTCTGGCAGTCCACGGTTTATTCAATATTTTTTGCCAAGATCATAGTTCAAAGGCATCATTCTTCTTCAGTCTTCCTTATTCATTGTCCAGCTTTTTCATGCACATGAGGTGATTGAAAATATCATGACTCATGTCAAGTTCACCTTAGTCCTCAAAGTGACAAATTTGCTTTTTCACACTTCAAGAAGGTCTTTTGCAGTGGACTTGCCCAATGCAATACATCATTTGATTCCTTGACTGCTGTTTCCATGGACTTTGACTGTGGATTCAGGTAAATGAATTCCTTGATAACTTCAATATTTTCTCTGTTTATTATGATGTTGCTTATTGGTCCAGTTGTGAGGATTTTTGTTTTCTTTATATTCAGGTGTAAGTTGTACTGAAGGCTGTAGTTTGATCTTCATCGGTAAGTGCTTGAAATCCTCTTCACTTTCAGCAAGCAAGGTTGTGCCATCTGCATATTTCAGATTGCTAATGAATCTTCCTCCAATCCTGATGCTGTATTCTTCCTTTAACCCAGGTTCCCAGATTATTTGCTTAGTATACAGAGTAAATGATTATGGTGAAATGATACAATGCTGACTTACATTTTCCCTCGTTTTAAACAGTATCCCCTTGTTAAGTTCAAAGGACTGCCTCTTGTTTTATGTACAGGCTCTGCATGGGCACAATTACCAAAAAAAAAAAAGTTGCTATTGAGTCAATTCCAACTCATAGCGACCCAATAGGACAGAGTAGAACTGCTCCATAGAGTTTCCAAGGAGCAACTGGTGGATTCAAACTGCCAACCTTTTGGTTGGCAGCTGTAGCACTTAACCACAATGCCACCAGGGTTTCTGAGCACAATTAAGCGTTGTGGAATTCCCATTTTTTTCAATGTTATCCATAATTTGCTATGATCCACATAATCAAATGCCTTTGCATAGTCAATAAAACACAGGTAAACATCTGTCTTGAATTGAACTGTGTCCCCCCAAAAAATGTGTGTATCAACTTGGTTAGGCCGTGATTCCCAGTATTCTGTGGTAATCCCCCATTTTGTGATTGGAGTTTTACGTTAAAGAGGATTAGGGTGGGATTGTAACACCCTTACCAGGTTACATTCCTGATCCAATGTAAAGGGAGTTTCCCTGAGGTGTAGCCTGCACCACATTTTATCTCCCAAGAAGTAAAAGCAAAGGGAAGCTAGCAGAGTGGGGGACCTCATACCACCAAGAAAGCAGTGCCAGGTTCAGAAAGCATCCTTTGGACCCCAGATCCCTGCACAGAGAAGCTCCTAGTCTGGGGAAACTTGGATGAGAAGGCTGACAGAGAGAGCCTTCCCCTGGAGCCAACAGCCCAAATTTGGACTTTTAGCCTACTTTACTGTGAAGAAATAAATTTCTCTTTGTTAAAGCCATCCACTTGCTATATTTCTGTTACAGCAGCACTAGACGACCAAGACAATATCTTTATGGTATTCTCTGCTTTCAGCCCGGATCCATCTGTCAGCAGTAATGATATCCCTTGTTCCACATCCTCTTCTGAATCTGCTTGAAATTCTCGCAGTCCTCTGTCAACGTACTGCTGCAAGCGTTTTATCTTCAGTAACATTTTACTTGCATGTGATATTAATGATGTTGTTCAATAATTTCCTCATTATGTTGGAAAGGGGCACAAATATGGATCTCTTCTAGTCAATTGGCTGGGTGGCTGTCTTTGAAATTTCTTGGCATAGATGACTGAACACCTCCAGCATTGCAGCCATTTGTCAAAACATCTCAGCTGGTATTCTATCAATTCCTGGGGCCTTCAGTGCAGCTTGGACTTCCTTCTTCAGTGTCGTCAGTTCTTGATCATATGCTACCTCCTGAAATATTTGAACACTGACCAGTTCTTTTGGGTACAATGACCCTATGTTTCCCTTCCATCTTGTTTTGATGCTTCCTGCATCGTTCAATATTCTGTCCCTAGAGTCCTTCAATATTGCAACTTGGGACTTGAATTTTTTCTTAAGTTCTTTCAGCTTAAGAAATGCTGATTGTGTTCTTCTTTTTTGGTTTTCTAACTCCAGGTCTTTGCACATTTCATTATAATACTTTGTCTTCTTGATCGGCTCTTTGAAATCTCAGGTCCAGCTCTTTTACTTCATCTTGTTTTCTCCATTTGCTTTAGGTACTCTACGTTTAAGAGTAAGTGATGAAGTCTCTTCTTATCTCCATTTTGGTCTTTTATTTCTGTCCTATCTTTTTAATGACCGTTTGCTTTCTTCATGTATGATGTTGGTGATGTCATCCCACAACTTCTTTGGTCTTTGAGCATTAGTGTTCAATGTACCAAATCTATTCTTGAGATGTACTCTAAATTCAGGTGGGATATACTCAAGGTCCTACCTTGGCTCTTGTGGACACAGGATCTTAATACTAGGCAAATAATCCTGTGTTTTTGAAACAGTAGCCAAAGGTTTATAGAATGATTTGCTACCTCAGAATTGATAGTAAGAGTGTGGAAACAAATCCCTAAATTTTTCTTCTTTTGTTGTGTCATAAAAAATAAAAGGATAGAAATATATATATATATACATTTCCTTTAACTGGAAACCCTGGTGGCATAGTAGTTAAGTGCTATGGCTGCTAACCAAGAGTTCAGCTGTTTGAATCCTCCAGGTGCTTCTTGGAAACTCTATGGGGCAGTTCTACTCTGTTCTACATGGTCGCTATGAGTTAGAATTGACTCAATGGCAGTGGGTTTGGTTCTCCTTTAATTTACCATTTTGTATGGAATATGTGGGTGATTATCATTTCCAAACCTCTTTGTAATGCTATATAACACAATAAAGAAAATTACATAAAAACATTGATGCACACATTTAAATTTTTTTAATCAAATATATCCATTTTGTTTAGTGTAGCTCTAAGTTTATCACATCCAATGCTGTAGGGTACTATAGTATGCCAATGTGGTAATACGTATAATTATACATATATATATAAATATATCCATTCTAATATTGGTGAATATTTGAGTTTTATTCTAATTCTCCTCTATGTAATAATGCTCATTCGGAACATTCCTGTAAATGTCTTTTGGAGTGTATACATACACATGCATATCTGTTGCTGGGAGTGGACTTGTTTTAACTTAGTAGATGCTGACATACCTATTTCACATCATAGCTTGTGAGAGTTCAGTTTGCTTCAAATCTTCATACCTGTTATTTTCATTAATTTTAGCCATTCTGGTGTGGGTGTATTAGGAAAGTTGTGATTTCTCACTGTGGTTGTGGCTGATGGATGATGGATGTCACTACTGTTGGAGGTAATGTTGGTGCCTTGACAACATCCTTCCACACTCATCATTGTGTTGGAAGCCCAAGTTCCTATGGCAATCCCTAATGACTCTCAAGCCTGAGGGATCTCTCTAGTCACAAGGATTTGCTTGGCCCATGGGTTGCACAGAGTGAGAGGCCTGGTTTTTCAATGGCCCCAGGAGAAGACTTCAACAAATGACAGACAGAATTGGCAATAAATACCCAAAATTCTTCCTGTATGGGTGAGGCAATTCAGGCACTGTTTCTTAGTTTTCTCCACACTTCATTCACCAGTGGCATTCAGTCACAGTTACCCTCATTGGTAACTTTCTTATTAATGGACCGATTTGACTTCCCACTCCTATCTCAAATCCCGAGTCTATTACCTGTATATCCTTAAACCAATTATCAAGTGAACTATTTTCACTCACATCCTAGTCTCAGATTCTGCCTCTACAGAAACCCAAAATAAGTCAATTAACTTCATATTTTTGACCATTTGCTTTTTCACTTTTTTGAAATACATTTTAAAATGCATTGCCAATATATACATATATGTGTGTGTGTGTGTGTGTGTGTGTGTGTATATATATATATTTCTATTGGTTGTTCTCTAAACTTGCTATTGATTTGCAGGAGTTGTTTATGTATTTTAGATAGGAATCTTATGTCAGTTATGATTTGCAAATATATTTTCTCTTTCTCAACCTCCCTCCTTCCCCCTACCTCTCTTCCTCTAGGGCTTGCATTTTCCCTCAGTAAGCAGGTTAATCATATTTTCTTTCACACTTAATATTGTTCATCTTAGTAATAGTTCAGCTTCCCCATATTCTAAATATCATTTCCAAAATTATTTCGAAGCTTTTACATTTAGATACACTATTCACTTGGAATTAAACTTTTTGTGTGGTGTGAGGTAGAGATAACAGATATTTATTCCCCTCTTATGTGGATATCCAATTGTTTTAGTGCCTAGTGTCATTTAGGAGAATCTTGTTACCTCTACAAGAATCTTGTTTCCTCTTTGCAATATATTAATTGTCCACCCATATGTGCATCTATTTGGGGACACTGGTTTATCCATTGCTTATTTTTTGTTATGCATATGCTATACTATTTTAATTCCTGTAACTGTTTACCATCACTAGATATCCTGAATATAAACTCTCAGATACAACATCATCTACAAGATTGTCTTGTCTATTCCTTTTCCTCTACAGATTACAGTAAAATTAATTGCCGATTAATTTTTATTAATAAAGTTACTATAAAAGCAATATAAAATAGGTTAGTCATTTCCATTTGCATAAAATGCAAGCTAAATACTTAAAACAATTTGTATCATTAGATCATTTAACCAGTCTACTTCTAATTTTCTATAATTTAACATATATTCCTATAGTCTAATCAAACATTTTTACTTGTTACTAAGTTATATTAAATTATAGTTAAATAGAAAAAATAGGTAAACAAACTACTATAAAATGATTAAATATGAATTTTGGTTCAAAATTTTCTGTATTAATAAGGAA
Source organism: Loxodonta africana (assembly GCF_030014295.1). Classification (NCBI taxonomy): domain Eukaryota; kingdom Metazoa; phylum Chordata; class Mammalia; order Proboscidea; family Elephantidae; genus Loxodonta; species Loxodonta africana. The sequence continues at coordinate 1,640,180 of NW_026975036.1, forward strand.
CATTATAAAATACTAACAATTGCCATTTTCTTATTTTATGTAGTATATAGCAACCACTGCCTTCTGAAAGAGTTGTGAGCATAAAATGACAAATTGTATGAATGGACAAACACTTTTAAAAAATACATCATGTCTGCATTACATTTAGTATGCAATCACCTGGTGTAGAGTTAATATTTCATTTACATTTCAAATTAATGAGTATTAATTTTTACTTAAAATTGATCATATTTTCCAAATTATTATTACCAATTTATGGACTTTATTTGAGTGTTGATTACTCAAATATTTTGTTAATGAAAATCACATGAACCCCAAGTTTTGCCGCATTCCCTTAACTCTCTATATATCACATTATTTCCTCTTCACAGTTACTTTCTAAACAGTGTAGTTTTGCTCCTTTGTTCAGAGCAATTTGGATACCCTTGTTTCTCAGACTATAGACTAAGGGATTTAGAAGGGTTGTGAGCACTGTGTAGTAGAAAGAAGATTTTTTTTTTTCGGTGTCATGTACACCACAACCATGGTGCCATAAAACACAATCACAACAATCAAGTGGGAGGAGCAGGTGGAAAAGGCTCTGTATCTCCCTGTAGAAGAAGAAATCTTTAAAATGGAGAACATAACGAAACTATAAGATAACAAGGTCCAAAGGAAAGGAGACAGGGATAGGAATGATGAAGCAAAGGCCACCCTCTCCACCACTGCAGTGTCTGTGCAGGAGAGCTTCACCAGTGGGAAAAAGTCACAAAAGAAATGGTCTATTATGTGGAGGCCACAGGAGGTTAATATTGCAACCAAAATTAGCATGGACCCCAGGAATAGAAAACCACCAATCCATGATCCAACTGCCAGCTGGACACAAGTTCTGCTGTCCATAAGCACTGAGTATCTCAGGGGCCAACAGATGGCCAAGTAGCAATCATAGGACATGACAGCCAGAAGGAAACACTCTGCAGTGAGCAGAGCCCCAACAGCATAGAGTTGCACCACACAGGCAGTAAAGGAGATAGTGACACCACCAGCCACGACCTCCCTCAGCAGCTGAGGGGCAATGCTGCTTGTGTATCCAACATCCACACAGGATAAGTGGCACAGGAAGAAATACATTGGAGTATGTAAGTGTGGACTTTTCTGGACAGCGAGAATCAGCAGCAGGTTACCACACAGTGTGACAACGTAAAGGTTTAGGAACAAAGGGAAGAGGGCAGTCCCAACTTCTTTGCAGTCCCCAAATCCCAGCAAGATCACAAAAGTGATAGTGGAGATATTTCCTCTCTGTTGTCTTCCATCTGAGGGCGTCAGATAAAATATAGGGTGAATCAATTTAAAATAACATATTTCCAAGAGAACTTGTTGCTGCAAAACCAGGGACACACTCATATTTTCCAGTAAGCCCAATGATGCTATTCTTCTCTAAAAAAATTTTTCTCGTCTCTAAACTGGCATCTTAGATTATGTCTTCCATTCTGATGCTACATGTGAAAAATGCCTAGAAGCCAGGTCAGTTTGGGGTGAGGGCTAAAAAAATGAGTATATATAAGCTTTGGTGATTTAACTTTTAATCCTGCTTATCAGTGAATCTCTTGTTTGTCTCTCATGCTCTGTATTTGCAGCTTTCTCTTCCATTCCTCTCCCTTAAAAGATGCAAATGAAAACAAAATAGCTAGAATAAGGATAATGCTCACGGAAACAACGATAGGATCAGGTCCAAAGCCTGTCCTGACAAAGTTACAAAATGAGAATATTTGACTTGGGCTTTCTCACATCTTTGGCCTATTTTGTTTCCTTCCTTATGCCTTAACATCCCACTGGGGCATTAGGAAAAAAGCTTCTTATTCGCAGTTGGAATTCTCTGTCTCAACAAAGGTGTGCGTACGAAAAGATTCAAGATATTGCACATAGCTAGGACCTTCATCTGAGAAGAAATTTGCTTTTCAGTAGACTTTCAGTTATCACACACTTTTTTTTTTTTACAATGATGCTGCCTAAGTTTACAAATTTACAAACACTTGAATGATAGAGAGCAGGATATAACTTATGGAAAATTAACGCAATGTGCTGCACTGTAAATATTATTCATCCAAATTCTAGAAACCTAAAAAATTCTTTATTGGAAAATAGGAATGGATTATTGAGAAATGAAAAAGGAAGGTAGCACTTGGAACTGGGAGTAAAGAGTGAATAAATCAGATAATGTAAACAGAAACTGAGCTCAGAATGTCAAGCAGTATTTTCATCTCATCGAGGTGGTCTATCTCTGCTTTCGCCTGCTGTGTTTTTTAATCATCTTTGAATCTATAGTTTTAATACTTACTTTTTATGTGTAGCCAAAGATGAAGCAAGTACTTCTCTGGTCATGGGTAATTGAAGTCTCGAGCTCCCACTGAGGAAGTAACTAAGAGAAAATTAGCTTTCTCCTTAAACTTGGTTATTTACAAGAAACCTGCATAACTTCCTTGCATTTTGCAGAATCTGAAAGCCTCAATATTTTATTTCTTTTCATGACATTAAGAACACATAATCAATATTAAAAAAAAAAAATCCACTTTTATGTTTAAACTGCAACTTCATTTATGCCAAAAGTGATTACCTGAATTCTGCATTGGTTGGCATTCATTTTTACATAATTATCCAAAAGTCAGTATTGAAATTAGAATGTCTCAAGAATGCAACATTCAGAACATGAACTTCTGATTATATTAAACCCAGTATACAGTTTTTTTTTTTTTTTTTCTGTGTTTGTATTTTATAGTCATAAGCTTTACCCCCAGAACTCCCAGGATACATGAACTTTTAAAAATAAATTCTGGTGGGAGAATCTCACCTGAATTTTAATTTACCAAGAGAATCCATGTTGAGAAAACTGCATAAATGTTTACCATCTACATGATTTTTTAGGGAAAGGCAGCAAAACTGACAAAAGGATCATTTGGGCTTTGAAATATTCGATAGAGTTGAGTACTTTGCCAAAAGCTACATTTATTCTTCTCTAATCATTTTTTTAATCACTTATTCCTCCACCTCCTTTTGTTTATTTTTCTTCTCTTTCTCCTATTTTCCCCTTTTCCTACTTCTCCAATTTCTCTTCACTTCTCCTCCTCTTCTTTCTTAGTTGTTCTCCCTGTCTGATCTTATTTTGGTAAAAAGTAAACATACAAAAGATAAAAGACTATTAACTACATAAAAACCTATTTTGAAGGATAAAATATTTCTCAAGGGCACTCCTCTCTAAATTATTGCACAGTTTAGTTCCAGGCACCTCAATGAAAAATCAAAAAGTTATTGATTAATTGGTGATAGAAAATCCAGTGGAAAATCATTAAAAATCTCGTTAGAGGGGAATTGAGGAATAGAATTTTAGAATTAGAAATAAATGATGTTGAGAAATGAAGAAACACATTAACAATATATGTCTACGTAAGTTCTACTTTAGTATGACAGTTTGACGAAAGCCTTAGTCATCCTTTCTGATATTACAATACGTAAATACTAATTTATAGTCATCATAACAATGTACACAATGAGAGGACAAGTGTATACTGAGTAAGAACAAAATGTAAGAGTGGTGGGGGTGGGAGCTGGGTACCCTGGTTTCAGGGGACACCTAGGTCAATTGGCATAGCAAAGTGTATTTAGAAAATGTTCTGCATCCCACTTTGGTGATTGGCATCTGGGGTTTAAAAAGCTAGCAAGTGGCCATCTAAGACACATCAATTGGTTTCAACCCACCTGGAGGAAAGGAGAATGAAGAACACCAAAGGCACAAGGAAGATAAGAGCCCAAGAGAAAGAAAGGGCCACATAAACCAGAGACTCCATCAGTCTAAGGCCAGAAGAACTAGATGGCGCCCAGCTACCACAAATGACTGCCCTGACAGGGAACACAACAGAGGATTTCTGATGGATCAGGAGAAAACTGGGATACAGACTTCGAATTCTAGTAAAAAGACCAGACTTAATGAATGGTCTGACTGAGACTCAAGGTACCCCAGATGTCGTGGCCCCCAGACTTTCTGTTAGCCCAAAACTAAAACCATTCCCGAAGCCAACTCTTCAGACAAAGATTAGACTGGACTATAAGACACAAAATGATACTGACGAGGAGTGTGTTTCTTGGCTCAAGCAGACACATGAGATCAAATGGGCAGCTCCTATCTGGAGGCAAGATGAGAAGGCAGAGAGGGACAGGAGCTGATTGAATGGACATAGGAAATACAGAGTGGAGAAAAGGAGTGTGCTGTCATAGTGTAGGAAGAGCAACTAGGATCAGATAACAATGTTTGTATAAGTTTTTGTGTGAGAAACTGACCTGAGTTGTAAACTTTCATTAAAGTACAATTAAAAAGATTTCTTCAAAGTGCTAAAAAAAGAATATAATGTAAGCTGTTGATGAATAAGGAAAATTGTGGGAGCAGAAGTACATAACTACTGTGCAGTTATTGTAGCAAAGGAGAGTGAATACTTTTGAGGGGGATGTTGTGGACCGCCTCAGAAAAGTTTTAGACTTAGAGGAGGCTAGTACAACAGCAGCAGATAGAAGTAAGAACGGTCTTCAACGAGAAAAGTTGACTTAAAAAAAAATCTGACAGATCAGCATTTAGTTTCCCACATCAATCCTCCCCTACTTTCTCTTGAATTTACCAAATATGGCTGCAAAATAAAGCAACCCAAAAATCTACATGGAGGCTCTTGAATTCCTCTCAATCCATAGAACTTTTCACTGAAAGCTCATCTTGAAATTCTGTCCATAAAGAATTTCAGAGAAAATTGGACCAAACAAAAACAAAACAAAAGAAAACAAACTCTTCTTCCCTCATGGTCAAGAGATACACAGTGTGTGCTTAGAAAAAGCAACACAGCCCTACATTCTTAAATATGAATTAAAACCACAAAAGCTACAGGGAAAAAAAATGCACAGAAGATAAAACTCAAGCTACTTGAACAAAACACCTGACTGTAGGAAGAAAGAAGACATCTGCAGAGCAAACTGCAACTTGAGAACAGTAAAACAGAAACATAATTCTTCACAGAAATTCCCAGAAATTTTTAGAAGATGTTTGCTGTACATAAAAGAACTTGATATTACAGAAAAGGAAACACCTGAAAAACAAAAAATTCTAAGTAGGAATAAAAGAAAATAAGAGCTTCTAGAGGGAAGAGATGTCAGGTACAAATGAAGGCACACCGGACTGCCATCCAAGTTCTCATCATAGGCATAGAATTCAAGAAGATAATCAAGCAGTGCCATGAAACTTCCTAAAGGGAGGCTTTTTTTTTTAATCTAAAATTGTATACCCAATTAAAATCAAGTACATGGACAAAATACATTTTTTTATGGGATAGTCATAAAGTTCATTTCCTATATATTTTATTAGAGGAAGAAAGAAAATTTCAGGATTGACAGCTAGACAGGAACACCATAAAGAAGTTAGTACAAGTTATGGTAATATTTTTGGGGTATCAGAAAAAATATTGCAAAAATTTTAAAAGGAAATTGAATCCCATCCAAGCAACACAAAAATATTCTAAAGACTTTGAATTAATTTGGTAAATGTTTGTTGTTATTTTCCATTGGCTCGACTGTGACTCACAGTCACCTTATGCATAACAGAGTTGATTGTTTCTTGTGCTGTGCTATCTTCACGACTGCTGGTATTCGTTCAACAGAAAAAAAATAGTTCATTTGTATCTAAAGAAGAACAAAAAGACAAAGTACGAGAAGGAAAGAAAAAGGGGGAAGTAAAAAGGGAGGAAAGCATGAGTGAGAGAGCAATAGGGACTAAAGGAGGGAGTGAGAGAAGAAACAAAGTGAACAAGAAAAGAACAAATTTACAGCCACAATATACCAATACCAAACCCGTTGCTGTTAAGTTGACTCTGACTCGTAGAAACCCTGTAGGACAGAATGGATTCCTGGTTTTGCAATGGTTAAGAGCTTGGCTGCTGATTAAAAAGTCAGCAGTTTGACTCCACCAACCACTCCTTGGAAACCTTATACGGCTCTTCTACTCTGTCCTAGAGGGTCTTTTTGTGTAGGAATCAACTCAATGGCAGCAGGGTAGGACAGGATTGAACTGCCTCCCCACAGTGTTTCCAAGGCTGTAGATTTTTATGGAAGCAGACTGCCAAATTTCTCCCATGGAGTGACTGGTGGCTTCGAACCACTGAACTTTGGGTTAGCAGATCAGCTGCTTAACCACTGTACAACCACGGCTCCTATATGCCTAATATGAAGGAAACTAAACATTAGTAAGATTTTGTGGAATTAATGGGGTATAAAAAGTGGAATCAATATAACCTTGGCAATTGGATTATATTTTTTTCAAATTCCTCAAGCTCACGATTTAAAATCTAGCACAATTCTTTGCCTTTTTGATCGATATTAATAAAGGTAAGCTAGTGGCTTACTTTAAAAAAAAAGATTAAATAAAACTTTAGATTAAATCATAAAAAATTGATATTTTTTCAAAAGAGAATTTTAGTGTTAACTTGAGCAATATTTGTTTAGATAATATATTGTTGAGAACAAAATCCGGTTACCTATCTTAACTCAATGATCAATACCTCATGTATTAGAGATACCGAAAAGTCCTATGAAGTGAGATCTCTTCAGTATGACCAAAGGAATCTGTGCATGTCTTGGACGGTCTTTCAGGTGAAGAGTATGAAAATGCAATTCATGCAGGAAGGCCATAAAATAAAAATAATTTAGTACTCACCACTCCGAGAAAGGAGACCACAGCACCTTGACACAGGGCCATACAGGGTGTTGCATCTGGGAAAAGGTAACAAATAGTTCAAACAATAGGAGAGGGCTTCTGTATGGCAAGCAGAGTAGGGTCTCAGGATTAGCACACTGAAGACATATTGTCAGTATTGTGGATTGAATTGAGTCCCCCAAAATTATATGTCATCTTGGCTAGGCCATGATTTCAGTATTGTGTTTTGTCCTCCATTTTATAATCTGATATAATTATCCTAGGTGTTGTAACTCCAAACCTTTATGTTATTAATGAAGTAGGATTAGAGGCAGTAATGTTAATGAGAGAGGACACAATCTACAGAATTAGACTGTATCTTCAGTTAATCTTGTTTGAGGTATAAAAGAGAGAAGCAAGCAGAGAGAGAGAGGGACCTCACTACCACTAAGCAAGAAGAGCCAGGAGCAGAGCAAATACTTTGGACCTGGGGTCCCTGTGGTAAGAAGCTCCTAGACCAGTAGAAGATTGATGACAAAGACCTTGCCCCAGAGCCGAAAGAGAGAGAAAGTCTTCCCTGGAGCTGGTACCCTGAATTCAAACTTCTAGCCTCCTAAACCGTGAGAGAATAAATTTCTGTTTGTGAAAACCATCCATTTGTATTTCTGTTATAACAGCACTAGATAACTAAGACAGTCAGTTTAAAAGTTTCTAGTTTGTTAGCACAGGAAAAAGGAGAAATTTTTATCACAGGTATTCATATAAGACATGGCCAAGAGGAGCAAGGATTAACTATTGCCTTTGAGAGACTGGGTTACAAGATAGTAACCCAGATAGTAATTTTATCATGGGAAACCTAATAGTCATGGCCAGTAGGAAAAGTTAGAGACTACAGCTTCTGAGAGACTGTGTAACAAGCAAGAATGGTCATATCAGACAGTGAGTGAAAGGGCAACTAGGAGAAATTAATGGATGCCAAGGCAGCAAATTATGTAGACTGTAAACTGGTCTTATGGCAATCAACCCTTTGATGGCTGGGCATCATTAGTATGGATGTGAGACACTGGTCGTCTGTGTTGTTAACTGTGAAAGGCATTGGGTTACCCAACTATTTAAGACAGTTGTAGTTTAGTTGGGTCTCCTGTGTGTAGTAGAGATCACAAGACTGCCTGTCAGGTGTAGGAGAGGTTGACCAGGAAAAGGTCCAGTGTATTTCGAAGTCCCTAATGTCCAGAGCCATAAATGATGAGAGTGTTCATGGTGATATCTCCAACAACGAAATCTTGGACTGTGACTAGGTCATCTAAAGCAGTGTCATTGGAGGTGGTGTGAGGGGACACCCAGAAAAAGTATAGCTTTCCCAAGTGGCTATCCACTGGGAATGTGTTGAAGAATTTTAATTGCCTGATCGAAGATGTTTCTACACTGGACCCTGAGGCTGCTAGTGCTTCAGGTCTCTTTTACATTTTTAGGGTCATCAGGTTTGAAATGGGAAAAGCTGTCTCTGTTTTTTGTCAGCTTCAGCTTGGGGCTTTGATCCACAACTGAGGAATGTTCTGGTCACATTCATAAACCAGTTGGAGTGTTACAGGGCCTCATATATAATGTTTTTTTTGTACATATAGAAGTGAGACATATTCCCTTTTAAATATAAGAAGAGGTGGTGAGAAGGTTTTTTTGCTTGTTTTTTATGTTGGTAGGAAGTCTGAGTCAGCCAAAAGGCCTTGAATCAAGACAGATTGAGGTCTGGGGCAAGAAGGGGAGCCATTTAGGAATCTAATGGCTATTTTATAACTTATATAGGAGCTGTTGAGGAGAACATTAGGTCTCTCAGGAAGAGAGGAAAGTTCCATTGAATACCTTTTTCAAGATCCCAGCATTGGAAAGTGAAGTGTGCCGGAATCACTCTCAGTAATGTCTGGAATGTGGAAGGATAGGAGCTTTATATTACAGCCTTAACATATATAATGATACATGTGTGACCTTGATTTATATTTTGACTATCTATGATGCAAGACATACCCAGGGATTTTACCCTGTAAGAAACAACTCCAAGGCTATTTCCTAAGAGTTTGTAAAAAAAAAAAAATGTGTAGGTAAGTCCACTTGTCAGCCAGGGCATCCAGTACTAAGATGACTGTCTGATGTCTGGCCAATTGTGCTGACATGTGATTAAGAGATGGAAAGTATCAGAAGTCCACCGATATCCATCACTTTTGTGATGTGGACAGTATCAAATGTATAGTTTACAAGCTCTCATTTCTGTTCAATTAATCTGAAGAGGCACACCTGGTAGCCAAGGGCCTGGAGGGAGGGTGACCTTCTCCAACAATATGATATCTAGAAAGTGACTGAGTACAGGAATGCCAACCCCTTCTGCAGGTAGAATATGCCAGAGAGCTCAGGTTTGCCTCCACCCTGTATCAAGGAGGAAACCTCAGTAGCCAGGCCGAACTTGTGGCATGCTGCTTTCTGGGTATAACACATAATGACCAGGCTGGTCACAGGCTCTGTAAACGCCTCTGTTTCCAAGAGAGCACAGTATGCTGTCAGCAATTATGGCACTAATGGTGCATGGCACAGGGCTTAGAAGGGTGGATTCTTCATCGGAAGTCCACAGGCAATTTATGGCCATCATAGGTGGTCCAGAGACTCCAAGAGTTATGAGATGAGGTTCCTAAAGCTTTACAGTAAAGGAATCTCTGAGGGCACTATGTGGAATGCCTATTGATTTCAGTATGGACAGCTTCTAGAGCCTTTTGTTGAAGGGGCCCCATTCATGGAGGGCTGCTTTGTAAATAGCAGCAGCAGTGAAATTCAGTAAAATTTGTAAATGAGGAATATGTTGCCTTTAGAACCCTAATACACTAAAAGATGTTGGACTTGCATGTTCTTAATTAGTGTATTAAATCTCCTCAAAATTATGCTCTTTGAGAAAGGTGGGTACAGCTTAGATCTTGCCTGTAAAAACTGTGTGTAAAGTAAGGCTGCTGAGGTATCCCATGGTGGTGCAGCAAAGGAGTATTGTGTCCCTTCAGAGGTTATTAACAGGCAAACTGTGGTTGAGAGGCTTTTGGAATAGACACTGAATAGAACATATTAGTCAAATGTATAATAGAGAAATATTTACTGGCTTATGATTGGGTAGAGGCAATAATTTTAATAATAGGTATTGGATATTGGGCCACAGCGTTAAGTCTTCAGTAATCCACCATGAGGTGCCAGTTATCCCTGCCAGGTTTAATAATAGGCATGATGTGAGTTGTTAAATGGAGAAATAGTGGGGATAATTACCCCTTTACTAAAACTGTAATTACAGCCCCAATATTGATTAATTTCATGAAGGTTGCCAGTTGGTATATTTCCGTAGACATAAAAGTTAAGGTAGAACTCATTTAGGAAAGGTGAAAAAAGCAAATCACTACCTTTTTTATCTTTTGCTGTCTAAATTACTTAAAGAATTTTGGGTTTCCAGCTGGGTCAAATTTTAAGCCTCTACTTAAATTTAATAATATATGTGTGTATATGTGTATATATATAATACACATATATGTATATGTGTATTCATTTATTTATTCATATTTTCTCCCCTTGTATCCACTGAATATACTATGTCACTGAATATACGATGGGGAGGCTTTTGCTCTATTTTGTTTATATTTATAATTTTTTCTTCTGTTTTTAACTTCCATCAAGTAGGCTCTGACTTATAGCAACCTCATGTATATCAGAACAAAACTTGCCAGGTCCAGCGCCTCACTAATGTTGATATATTTGAGCCCATTTTTGAAGTCATCGTGTCAATTCATTTTTGGTGACCTTCTACTTTACAAAGCATGATGTCCTTTTTTAGCAATTGGCCCCTCCTGATGACCTGTCCAAAGAAAGTGAGACAAAGTCTTGCCAAACACTTATAAGGAGTGTTCTGTTTGTACTTCCTCTAAGATGAATTTGTTCTTCTGGAAGTCTATGGTATACTAAATATTCCTTGCCAACACCACAATATGAATGTGTCAGTTCATTGTCCAGCTTTCCCATGTGTATGGGGCAATTGAAAAGGTCATGGCTTGGCTCAAAGTGACATCTTTGCTTTTTAAAATTTTAAGTAGGTCTTTTGCTGCAAAAAAACAAAAAAAAAATTTTTTTTTTGTTTTTTTTTTTGCTGCAGATTTGTCCAATGAGATACATTGTTTGATTTCTTGACTGCTGCTTCAAAAGGCATTTATTATTGATACAAGTAGAATGAAATCCTTGAAAACTTCAGTTTCTTCGTCTTCTATCATTAATGTTTATTGGCCCAGTAGTGAAGATTTTCACTTTCTTTATATTCAGGTGTAAACCACACTGAAGGCTATAATCTTTGACCTTCATCCTTAAGTGCTTTGAGTCATCTTCATTTTAGGCAAGCAAGGTTGTGTCACTCCACATTGTATGTTGTTAATTAATCTCCAGTCCTGGTGCTGCATTCATCTTCATATATTCCAGCTTCTTGGGTTACTTATTCAGCATGCAGGTTAAATGAATTAGGTGAAAGGATACAAACCTGCCACACACCTTTTCCAGTTTTGTAATAAGTAGTATCCCCTTGTTCTGTTTCAAAGACTGCCTCTTGATCTATGTGCAGATTCTGCATGAGCACAGGTAAATTCTCTGCAATTTCCATCCATTGTGATGTTATCTGTAATTTGTTCTGATCTGTGTAGTCAATAACACATAGCTAAACATATTCTGGCATTCTCTGCTTTCAGCCAAGATTCATTTGGCACCAACGATGATATTATCACTCCACATTCTCTTCTTAATCTGTCTTGAAGTTTGGAAGCTTCCTGTCAATGTATGATGCAGCTTTTTTAAACATTATCATCAGTAAAATTTTGCTAGCATATGATAGTAATGATATTGTTTGATAATTGTCACATTCTTTTTTATTGTCTTTCATTGCAGTTAGCATAAATATGGGTCTCTTCCAATTGGTTGGCCAGGTAGCCATTTTCCAAACTTATTGACATAGACAAATAAGCACTTTCAGAGTAGCATCCTTTGTTGAAGCATCTCACCTGGTGTTACAGCAATTCCTGAAGCTTTGTTTTTCACCAGTGCACTCAATAAGCTTGACCTCCTTCCTTTACTAAAAGCATTTGTGGATTGTATGGTACCTTCTGGAATGTTTAAAAATCGCCCAATTATTTTGGGTACAATGACTCTGTGTATTCCTTCTATTTCTTTGATGCTTCCTGCATCATTCAATCTTTTGCCCATAGTAGAATCCTTAAGTATTGCAACCCCAGACTTGAATTACTCTTCAACTCTTCCAGCTTGAGAAATGCTAACCTTGTTCTTTCTTTTTGGTTTTCTAACCCCAGGCCTTTGCACATTTCATTGTAATATTTTACTTTGTCTTTTCAGGCTGCCATTCGAAATCTTTTGTTCGGCTCTTTTACTTCATCATTTCTTCAGCTCGTTTTAGATACTCTGCACTTAAGAACAAATTTCAGTGTCTCTTCTGACATCTATTTTGTTCTTTTCCTACTGTCCTGTTTTATTTATTTACTTATATAGTTTTGTTGCCCTCTTATATTCCTCATGTATGATTTCATACATGATTTCGTTGATGTCATCCCACAACTCTTCTCTCAGTCATTAGTGTTTAGTACATCAACCCTGTTCTTGATATGGTCTCTAAATTCAGGTGAGATGTATTCAAGATTGCACTTTAACTTCTGTGGATTGTGCTGATTTCCTTCAGCGTCACCTTGAACTTGCCCACGAGCAGCTGACGGTCTGTCCCACAGGCAGCCTCTGGCTTTGTCTTCACTTGTGATTTTTACATTACCCACCGTCTCTTTTCACAGATGCGCTGCATTTGATGTCTGTGTGATCCATCTGGCAAAGCCTCAGGTAGAGTCTTCCACTGCATTGTTAGAAAAAGTGTTTCTGATGAAGGAGTCATTGGCCTTGCAGGATTCTATACTTTCTATCAGCGAGGCCTTACTTTCCCACTACCGATCCTTCTTGTTTGTTTCCAACTTTTGCATTCCAATCACCAGTAGTTATCAATGCCTCAATGTACCTTGACTGCACATTCAATCAATTTTAGGCTACAGAAGCTTGTAAAAATCACCAAATTCTCCATATTTGATATGAATGGTTGGTGTGTATATTTGAATAATAGTCATATTTACTCATCTTCCTTGTAGGCATACAGATATTAACATATCACTGATGGGTGATGTCAGGATAGATCTTAAAATGTTCTTTTTTGAGGATGAATACAATGTTGTTACTCTTCAATTTGTCACTCTCTGCATAGTAGATTGTTAGATTCTAAATGGCCAATACCAGCCCATTTCAGCTCACAAATGCCTAGGATATTAACCTTCAAGCATTCTGTTTTATTTATTTATTTTTTTACAACTTCCAATTTTCCTTGATTCATAATTCCTGCATTTCAAGTTCCGGTTACTAATGGATGTTTGCATCTTTTACTTCTCATTCTGGATTGTGCCACATCAACAATGAAGGTACCAAAAGCTTTACTCTCTCCTTACCATTAATTTTGGCTCTACTTTGGGGAGACATCTCTTCCCCTGTCATATTTTGAGCGCCTTCCAAACTCAGAGGCTCATCTTTGAGCACTATATTGGGCAATATTTTCTCACTATCCATAAAGTTTTCACTAGCTAATTTTTGGAAATAGATTGCCTCCACCCATTGGTCAGTTTGTTGTACTGTTGTTGCTTGTGTATTTCAAATACTAGCAGGGTCACCATGGTGGACATGTTTCAGTGGAGCTTCCAGAATAAAATCTGTTAGGAAAAAGGGTCTGGCATTTTTTTTTTCTTCTTGTTAAGTGCCATTGAGACACTTTTGAGTCATAGCAACACCACACGACAGAGTAGAACTGACCCATAAGTATTCTAGGCTGCATTCTTTCCTGAGCAGATCATCAGGCCTTTCTCCCACAGGGTGGCTGAGTGGGTTTGAATCACAACCTTTCAATTAGTAGCCTAGTGCTTGACTCTTATGCCACCAAAGCTCCTTCAAATTAGAATAGTCAGGGTTAGGGGCCTCTTCCATGGCAATGATTTATAGTTTAAGAACCCTGGGCTTGAGTTGGGTTTGAATTAATTCCTTTGCTGTGCCACAGGAATGCCCTGGTTTTTGTTTGTTTGTTTGTTTCTCTATAACCTTGAGGATTAAGCTTTGTTGTTATAACAGAGCCATAACAAGTAGAGTTGCAGGTTATAAGAGTGAAGATCTGGATTGAATCCGTCATTGATTAGCTTCTAAGTCTTGACTTTTTAAAACATTTTTCCTTTGTTTCGTTGTTGTTGTTATTGTTGTTGTTAAGCCTCCTCCCCCTTTTCCAGAGTGATCATTTTAAGCCCTTCTTTTTTTTCTGGAGCAACCTGTTAGAGCAGGAGGCTCTGCTTTTCATTTCCAAGCCACATTTTCTTTCATGGTTAGCGTTTTATTTTTCAAACAACGGTTCCAAAACACCACAGTGAGTAAAGCTGAAAGATAATAGACAGTTTTATAAAGATAAGATGTATGCTAGTTAACCTCTAAAACTGAGGCACTTGGCATAATATAATATCTGACATAAATTATAAATCAAAACTCCATTTTGTTGCAAGCTCCTGCTTCTGTATTCCTGAGAATGTAACCTTGACTTTGTCCCATTCGTGTGCATACAGCCTTGGGCCTCTGGCTGGGTAGAACCAGGGGACACTGACCCCCATCAATCATCTTGTTTAACTGGCCTGGCTTCTGTCCCAAGCCACTCTTAGCAAATAAGAGTGGGGGTTAAGAATGTGGTTTAGCTACTCTTTGTAAATAAGAGTGGTGGTCAAGAATGTGATTGTAGGGGAAGGAGTTTGCTCATGATGTACCAGGAAGATGGTAGTTGAAAATAAAATTGACCGTGTGACCATCACACTCCATTCAGATGTAAAAAGAGCAAATGATTTTAAAATCTTTGTGGTTTTTCCAGTAACTTCTTAGCATATAGACAGTCAGAAGATTTTTACTGTCAGTTCCTCAAAAAGTAATAACCAATCTAAAGTGCTCACATATACCCGTTAAGCCAATCATCTTTCAATTTCCCTAAATCCTCAATCACTAATCTATTGTGTTCTAAGTTATAAACATTTTTGTTCACCCACAATTCTCAGGAGCACTTGCATTAACTTTGCAGGATCATGTGTTTCCCCACTTTGAACTGTCTCAATCCTCCAATAAATCTCTTTGCTTTTATTTTAACAGAGTACACTTCTTATTTTTGACATTTTCTGGTGTCAGATACATGGGATTCAAAGGGATGTTATCTTCTGTGGCCTCAGGGACAGCGTGGTCTTCAGGGTCCTGGTACAATGGAGCCTCTTGTGATCTCTGTTCTCCCCAGATTTTGGGGAGTTGCCCCAGGTAAAAAGTCTCTTGAATAGAGCTACTCTTCCGTGTTTCAATGATCTTCTAGAGTAACTGAGGCCTTTCTTGCATACTTTCATTTTCAGTTCACACTGAATATTTTGATGAGTTCATTGCCAAATAGAGTTTTTTGAGGCTGTTAACATTATACTCCTAGGCCTAATAAGCTGCAAAAACAAAGGGTACAGGACAACCACTTAACAGCCAGTAGGGCAAAAAAAAAAAAAAAAAAATCACTATGCACTAGACAATTAAAGACTCCTGTGACAGGACAAGCTGGATGTGAGACAGGCCAGAGCACTGGGCCTCCTGATGGACTCAAGCAAACACTCACAAAAGAAAGGTCCACATTTGTCTAAGCAGAACCCACTCCCAACCCTGCAACAAAATCCCTGATAGGACTCTAGTAGACTCTGGGAGAATCAAAGATTCAACCCATTAAGTTTGAATTCGTTTTCTTAACAGCCATTCAGGCTTGAGTGCACATTTAGATTTTGACAGCGTGTGCAGTTTACCGTTTTTGTGAGATAGGGAATGCTGGCTCTAAAGACTCGGCAGGGCCACCTTCAGGCACCTCAGCTGCTTATATGCACAAACATTTTGGCCAAAGCACTCGCCTGTTTTTAAGTGCTGGCACGCCTTTAAAAAGACAGTCTAGAGGATCATTGGCCATTATGCGGCTCTTTTGAACTAAATAAACAAATTTTCCTGCACAATAAATTAGAAAATAAACTCTCCTGGATCATGAGGCTGCAATGAGATGCCTGTTTTGATTGGTAACTACAGGCCTCCAAAAGACATCAAGTCAGTAAAATTGCTTCTCTGCAAGGTACCGTTTCCAAATTAAGGAAACTAAGGAATTGCAATGTCAAAATTCATCTCTTACTCCCTCTGTGCCATTGTCAGCTGCTACTCCTTTGCATCCATCTTTGCTTTCTTATTCCACTGATAACACCTGATCTGATCTCCCTTTCTTTACAACAAAATTCAGCCAATAAACCTCTGTCTGAATTGTCTTTTAAAATCTGTTCTAATACAGACACCAAACAACTTTCCTGTATTACTTTTCTCCTTTGTACACACTCCAAATTGCAAAAAATTGTGATAGAGTTTCTTCTCTGATGATTCAGAAGGAATGAAACCAAAGTTTCACCCTCTTCTTAACATTCTTGATAAATGAGCTTGGATTTCCTCCTATCAGAATGTTAGTTTGGGATTTGTATTTAAAAACACTATAAGTTGAATATACTGGAAGTAATTTTAAATTTCAGTGATTTCTTTAGTAAAAATAGTTTTCCATCTGCTCCGTCTTTTTCCTTCTACTTCGAATAAATGAGTTTCTGTTTGTGTTGTCTTTACTTTCCTCTTTTGAGGGACTATTGTTTGATAGTGAGGTTTTCAGAGGGTCTGAGATCTCTCCATCTGAGGCTCTGGCAAGTAAACAAATTTTATCTAGAACCTGTTTTTCCACTGACTTATGTTGATGTTACCAAAATTCGCTATATGCATTTCGGGAAAATAGGTTCCCCATATGTGTGTCTTGTTTGGTATTGTATAAGCCTGGTTTTTGAGCTGGAGTCATAGACAAGTGAATTTTTGTGAGTTTTGTTTTTTTTCTGAGAGCTTGCATCTTGTCTAGAACATTTGTATCTAGGTTTCTGTCTTGTACTAGGTTAAAGGCCATGGCTGATGTTTTTCATGGGGTTGTCTAAAATTTCAATTCTTTTCTTTTCAAAGAAAGCCTGCTTCTTACATCCACCTTAGTATTTGGACTTTTAGTAGCTACTTTGAGAAATTTTTGTATGAACTGGTCTATTTGAAATATACACACACACAAAAAGAAGGAATTTTTCTTATTTTAAAAAGAGACAAATTACTGTACATTGCTTCTCTAAAGGACCTTATAAAGCATGCAAAAAAGGGGTTGTGAAAACAGAATATTTTCCTACCTCTGGATGGTATTATTAAAAACTAGACTATAATATTCCTTTAGAAAATGTTATTTGTTCAGTTTAGTGATAAATAAGCACTTACATAAATCTAG
The DNA here is from genome assembly GCF_030014295.1 of Loxodonta africana. NCBI lineage: Eukaryota > Metazoa > Chordata > Mammalia > Proboscidea > Elephantidae > Loxodonta > Loxodonta africana. Next base: position 1,657,351 of record NW_026975036.1, read on the forward strand.
TATTCTGAATATTTCCATGAATTAATGAAAATAAATTTGTTTTTACAGCGATTTTTATGTCCTGTAGTATATATATATGTCTTAAAAGCAAAACATTCCTAAGTAACTTAAGCTAGGTATTACATGAAATGTGTTTTATTTAAGAAAAAAGATAATTCTGTCTTAAAATAAAATTAGTAGTTCTAGAATGAGAAAAGGGAGGCATAAGACAAGACTAGAGGGAAAAATGGATATCCAAGAATTAATGCACTCGTTTACAAAATTACTAAACAGTTTGAGTATTTACTGGGTAAAATAAAAGTCTATGATACAGAAAAGGTAAAACTGTTTACAAAGAGAATAGTGAAGAATAGTAAATGGGAAAGAATGTGTTTATATTTTGTCTTTCAAAATAACTAGGTCAACTTAAACATATATAAATTAACTGAGAGGGCCGATTCTTGTCTCTGATCATAGATAAAAGTTTGGGAGGGTGAGACAGGATCAAGTGTCCTCATTCCCTGTCTTTGAGGTCATGAAGCACCAGGAAAGCTTTTAAAGGATTCCTCCCAACCAGGAGAAGACTTTTCAAGACAAAATAAAATAGGAAAGATGTTGTCCTAATGCAATTATCAGAATTGGGTGGCTCACCATCAAAATGACTGTAAACAGGTTCTCTCTATTGTAGATGAATTCTTCAAAGCCAAAAATAAAAATCATAATGAGACCTACCTAAAATGAAATGGTAAAGGTTTGAGTGAAAATATAGCCCATTTAAACAAGTTTATTTCAACAGTAATTATGTTTTGAGGTATAGAGGCTTAAAATAATTTTCAAGATCTTTAGGTAACTTACTGATATTAAATTGAGCTAGTGTTCAAGTTGATATAATTTTGCTTTTTATACCATAGAGAAAGATACATAAATTTGCATCTGCTGATGTGTCTTCATTATTGCCACTTAGGGGGTTGTACTATATGAGATATGCAACAAAAGACAAAGTTTAAAAAATTCATTAAAAAGGGAATTTATTTGATATGGTCAAAGATTTTATCTGTCTATCTACAAGTTTGATGAATTAATTTACGAGAATATTTTTTTATTGTGCTTTAGTGAAAGTTACAGTTCAAGTCAGTTTCTCATACAAAACTTATACACACATCATTATGTGACCCTAGTAGCTGTCCCTAAAATGTGACAACACACTCCTTCTCTCCACTCTGTATTTCCCATGTCCATTCAGCCAGCCTCTGTCCCCCTCTGCCTTCTCATCTTGTCTCCAGACAGGATCTGCCCACATAGTCTCATGTGTCTACTTGAGCTAAGAAGCACACTCCTCACCATTATCATTATATATATATATAATAGCCCAGCCTAATCTTTGTCTGAATAGTTGGCTTTTATTTTTGGGCTAACAGAGATTCTGGGGGCCGTGACCTCTGGGGTCCCACCAGTCTCAGTCAAACCATTATGTCTGGTCTTTTTACTAAAATTTGGGGTCTACATCCCACTTTTTTCCTGCTCCATCAGAGATTCTCTGTTGTGTTCCCTGTCAGGGCAGTCATTGGTGGTAGCCAGGCACTATCTAGTTCTTCTGGTCTCAGGCTGATGAAGTCTCTGGTTTATGTGGTTCTTTCTTTCTCTTGAATTCATATTTTCCTTGTGTCTTTGGAGTTCTTCATTCTCCTTTGCTCCCGATGGGTTGAGGCTAATTGATGCATCTTAGATGGCCACTTGCTAGCTTTTAAAGACCCCAGATACCACTCACCAATATGGGATGCAGAACATTTTCTTAACAAACTTTGGTATGCCAGTTGACCTAGGTGTCCCCTGAAACCACAGTCCCCAGACCCGTGCCCCTGCTACTCTGTCCCTTGAAGTGTTTTATCATATTTAGGAAACTTCTTAGCTTTTGGTTTAGTCCAGTTGGGCTGACTACCCCTGTATTGTGTGTTGCCTTTCTCCTATCTAATTAGTGAGCACACCTCTCCCTTCCTCCTTCCCCACCCTCGTAACCATCAAAGAATGTTTTCTTCTGTGGATAAACCTTTTCTTGAGTTCTTATAATAGTCGTCTCATACAATATTTGTTCTTTTGAGACAGACTAATTTTGCCCAGCATAATGTCTTCCAGATTCCTCCATATTATGAGATGTTTAAAATATCCATTGTTGTTCTTTATTGTTGCATAGTATTCCATTGTGTGAAAATACCATAAATTGTTTATCCATTCATTTGTTGATGGGGTCTTTGGTTGTTTCCATCTTTTTGCTATTGTAAACAGTGCTGCAATGAACATGGATGTGCATATATCCATTCATGTGAAGGTTCTTATCTCTCTAGGATGTATTCCAAGGAGTGTGATTGCTGGATCTTACGGTAGTTCTATTTCTAGCTTTTTAAGGAAGCATCAAATGTTGTAGAAAATACAAAATGGGACATTGCTGAATTTTGGGAAATGGACTTTATTGAAAATATGACATGTGAATGCACTTACAGTCCCTACATCACGAAACAAAGGCACATAACATAAGGCTATTACATATTAAAATTTTGAAAAATGACTTAAAGATCAATGACAGTCCAGAGATTGGAAGAACAGGATATCATTGAATAATACAAGAAATTTAATTAGTGATGTGATCGCTTAGTCATAAAGGAAGGAAAAAATGTAGTTAATAGAAATCCAAAGATAACATTGAAAGCCAGAGTGTAACAGAGAATCAGAAATGAAGAGAGTCCCACATATTGCCTGTGATAACAGAACATACTCGAATGTGATGCCTATACTGGGGACTATTTTTTGAGAAGTAAGTGGAGTGAAAAGAATTGGGGAAAAGATTGATAAAAATATACATTATTTCATAGTTAACATGGTATATCACATAAACAGTAGCCAGAGAGAGAATATTCCTATTCCTACAGGTAACAGGAAGAGGCTGAAGTGAGAATGGAGAGTGATCCACAGTCAGAAACCATAGCTCTTTATTCACACAAAATGGGAGAGCTTAGCTCTAAGTGACTTTACTCTGAGTAGCTTAAAAAAAAAATTGATAAAAGTAAGAAAAATATAAGGTAGCTGATGAGAAGATTGGTGGGTACATGTGTGTGTGTCAGAAGATGATATTTGTAGTTTTAAACATGTTAAGATGGTAGTAATATAATAACCAAATTAGATATCTATTTTTAGAAATACTGAAAAGTAAGCCCTTCCCTGGAATGGAAAGGGGAACTGAAAATGGATGTGGTCACAGGAAAGTGAGAAAGCACAGAAATATAAAGTGGAAACCAAAGTTGAAGAAGAAGAGAAAAATGATCAAGCTAAGGAGTCATATCAGGATAAATGTTTAGGTAAATAAGGTAATAAAGTGAAAGGAAGCTGAATTAGAAAGTTAGATACAGGTACAGTTACAGAAATAAAAAATTAATGCATGTATATATACATACACACACATAGGTGATATATGATGTATGTGATATGGATATTTTGGGTAAAAGTATACCTATGTGTATGGATATGGATATGGGTATAGAATGTGACCATAGATTCAAATTTACTTAAGATACACACAGTTTATACCTCTTACATCACTGCAATTATTAACAGTTCCCTAATTTTTTTTAAAAAGTCTATTTTTATGATAAATTTTATATTCCCTGTGGATAGTGATATAGTTGTATAGATAGGCATAAATGTAGATATATGTATGTGTGTGTGCTTATAAATTTCTGTATATATGTAGCCATGTCCTGTCTATCCCCAGCACAACAATAGAAAATTATTCTTTCTATGAATTCTTCCAATCCTTCCTATAAATTCAGTCTAAGTGGGTAACATTGTCTTAAAATCATGTTTGTCCTAAATAGATCTTATGGCATAAAATCTTTCTGAGAGCTCCTTTCAACTCAGTGTTTCTCAGCCTGTAGATAATGGGGCTTAACACTGGAGTAATGACCCCACATAGCATTGAGATGAACCTGTCTCCAGCTGGGAAGTTGTAACTGGAAGAGGGGTGGATGTACGTAAATATCATTGTATCATAGAAAAGTCAAACAACAAGGAGGCAGGAAGCACAAGTGGAGAAGGCCTTGTGCTTGCCTTCCATTGACTGTATTTTAAAGGTGGTGGATAAGATGTAGATATAAGACATACCAGTGATCAGGAAGGTGCTCATGACCAAGACATCTCCTACCACTAAGAGAAATATTTCTGCCACGTAAGTGGAAGAGCAGGACAGTGCCATCATAAGAAAGATGTCACAATAATATTGGTTGACCCAATCGGACTTACAGAAAGACAGGCAGAACATGAACACTGTGTGCAGAAGGGAATTCAGAAAATCTGCTGCCCAAGCCACAGCCATGGAGTGGAACAGCACCCATTTTTCATGATGAGGGTGTAACAAATGGAGAAACATATGACCACATAATGGTCATAAGCCATGACAGTGAGAAGGAAGACTTCAGTACATGCCAGGGCTCCAAGGAAAAGAGATGCAAAACACACCCAACAAAAGAAAAGCTTTGCTTCTCATTCAAGAGTTTCTTGAGCATTTTGGCAATAGTAGCTGATGGGTACAAAATGCCTAAGAGGGACACATTTGCCCAACAAAATTATACATGGGTGTGTACAGCTTTTTCTCAGTCCCAATGACAAGGAGAATGGCCACATTTATCACCAAGATGAAATGTTTTGTGGCAGCAAAGACGACAAAGAGATGGTAGTGCACCTCCAAGAGGTCAGAGAGCACAATATATGGAATTTACTTGAGTGTTGATTATTCAAAAATTGTGTTAATGGAAATCACATAAGCCCACACTTCTACCCCATTTCCCTAACTCGCTCATCACATTATTTTCTAGTCCCAGTTACCTCCTGAACAATATAGTTTCTTCAGAGTGATTTGAATGCCCTTGTTTCTCAGACTATAGACTAAAGGATTAAGAGGGGGTGTGAGCACTGTGTAGAGAAGTGATAAAATCTTGTTCAGATTGAGTGTTTTTCCTGATGCTGGTGTCTTGTACACCACAGCCATGGTGCCGTAAAACAAAAACAAGACGACCAAGTGGGAAAAGCAGGTGGAAAAGGCTCTGTATCTCCCTGTAGAAGAAGAAATCTTTAAAATGGAGGACAGAATACAATCATAAGATAACAAGGTTCAAAGGAAAGGAGACAAGGATAGAAATGATGAAACAAAGGCCACCCTCTCCACCACTGTAGTGTCTGTGCAGGAGAGCTTCACCAGTGGGAAGAAGTCACAGAAGAAATCATCAATGATGTGGGGACCACAGAAGGTTAACATGGCAAGCAAAATTAGTACAGCTCCCACAAACAGAAAACGACCAATCCATGATCCAACTGTCAGTTCGACACAAGTTCTGCTGTCCATAAGCACTGTGTATCTCAGGGGCCAACAGATGGCCAAGTAGCAATCATAGGACATGACAGCCAGAAGGAAACACTCTGCAGTGAGCAGAGCCCCAACAGCATAGAGTTGCACCACACAGGCAGTAAAGGAGATAGTGACACCACCAGCCACGACCTCCCTCAGCAGCTGAGGGGCAATGCTGCTTGTGTATCCAACATCCACACAGGATAAGTGGCACAGGAAGAAATACATTGGAGTATGTAAGTGTGGACTTTTCTGGACGGCGAGAATCAGCAGCAGGTTACCACACAGTGTGACAACATAAAGGCTTAGGAACAAAGGGAAGAGGGCAGTCCCAACTTATTTGCAGTCCCCAAATCCCAGCAAGATCACAAAAGTGATAGTGGAGATATTTCCTCTCTGTTGTCTTCCAACTGAGGACAAAGATAAAAAATGTAATATTGCTGGGTGAAGTAATTTAAAATGACATATGTCCAAAAGAACCTGTTTTTGCATAAACAGGACTACACTCTTATTTTCTAGTAAGCCCAAATATGTTATTCTTCTCTAAAAAAAAAACTTTTCTTTTCTCTAAACTGGCATCCTAGATCGTAGTATTATAATACTACTAGGTCAGTTTGGGGGAAGGGCTATAAAAAATGAGTGTGAATAAGCTTTGGTAATTTAACTTTTAATTCTGCTTATCAGTGAACCTGTTGTACCTCTTTCATACTCTGTTCACAGCTTTACTGTAGTGATACACAAATATATTTCTCTTTCATTCCTCTTCCTGAAATGGTGCAAATGCAAACAAAATAGCTAGAATGAGGACAATGCTAGTGGAAACAATGATAGGATCAGGTCCAGAGCCTGTCCTGACAAAATTATAAAACGAGAATATTTTACTTGGGCTTTCTCATTCCCTTGACTTATTTACTTTCCTTCCTTACGCCTTAACATCACACTGGGACTCTAGGAAAAATCTTCTTATCCACAGTTGGAATTCTCAGTCTCAACAAAGTTGTGCATTTGCAAGGGTTCAAAATGTTGCACATACCCAGGACTTTATCTGAGAAGAAATTTGCTTTTCAGTAGACTTTCAAATATAGTAGACTTTTTTATTTGAATCTAAGAGAGTGGATGTCACCCTTTAAATTTGAGCACAATGATGATGCCTAAACTTCTAAAAAATTTATGATAAAAAGCAGAATACAGCTTACAGAAAATTAACTCAATTTGATCTTCTGAAAAAAAATTTTTTTTTAGATACTATTCATCCAAATTCTAGAAACCTAAAAAATTCTTTATTGGGAAATAGGAATTCATTGCCGAGAAATAGAAAAAGTAAGGTAAAGTTTGAAATTGGGGGTAAAGAGTGAATAAATCAGATACTGTAAACAGAAACTGAGCTCAGAAAGTCAAGCAGTATTTTCATCAAGGTGGTCTATCTCTGCTCTTGCCTGCTGTTTTTTTTTTCTTAACTTTTACTGAGATTCAAGTGAACGTTTACAAATCAAGTAAGTCTGTCACATATAAGTTTATATACACCTTACTCCGTACTCCCACTTGCTCTCCTCCTAATGAGTCAGCCCTTCCAGTCCCTCCTTTCGTGACAATTATGCCAGCTTCCCACTCTCTCTATCCTCCCATCCCCCATCCAGGCAGGAGATGCCAACACAGTCTCAAGTGTCCACCTGATATAATTAGCTCACTCTTCATCAGCATCTCTCACCTACCCACTGTCCAGTCCCTTTCATGTCTGATGAGTTGTCTTCGGGGATGGTTCCTGTCCTGTGCCAACAGAAGGTTTGGGGACCATGTCTGCCAGGATTCCTCTAGTCTCAGTCAGACCATTAAGGATGGTCTTTTTATGAGAATTTGGGGTCCGCATCCCACTGATCTCCTGCTCCCTCAGGGGTTCTCTGTTGTGCTCCCTGTCAGGGCAGTCATCGATTGTGGCCGGGCACCAACTAGTTCTTCTGGTCTCAGGATGATGTCGGTCTCTGGTTCATGTGGCCCTTTCTGTCTCGTGGGCTCTTAGTTGTCGTGTGACCTTGGTGTTCTTCATTCTCCTTTCCTCCAGGTGGGTTGAGAACAATTGATGCATCTCAGATGGCCGCTTGTTAGCATTTAAGACCCCAGACGCCACATTTCAAAGTGGGTTGCAGAATGTTTTCATAATAGAATTATTTTGCCAATTGACTTAGAAGTCCCCTTAAACCATGGTCCCCAAACTCCTGCCCTTGCTCCACTGACCTTTGAAGCATTCATTTTATCCCGGAAACTTCTTTGCTTTTGGTCCAGTCCAATTGAGCTGACCTTCCATGTATTGAGTGTTGTCCTTCCCTTCACCTAAAGCAGTTCTTATCTACTAATTAATCAGTAAAAAACCCTCTCCCACCCTCCCTCTCTCCACCCCTCGTAACCACAAAAGTATGTGTTCTTCTCAGTTTATACTATTTCTCAAGATCTTATAATAGTGGTCTTATACAATATTTGTCCTTTTGCCTCTGACTAATTTCGCTCAGCATAATGCCTTCCAGGTTCCTCCATGTTATGAAATGTTTCACAGATTCGTCACTGTTCTTTATCGATGTGTAGTATTCCATTGTGTGAATATACCACAATTTATTTAACCATTAATCCGTTGATGGACACCTTGGTTGCTTCCAGCTTTTTGCTATTGTAAACAGAGCTGCAATAAACTATGGGTGTGCATATATCTGTTTGTGTGAAGGCTCTTGTTTCTCTAGGGTCTATTCCGAGGAGTGGGATTTCTGGGTTGTATGGTACTTCTATTTCTAACTGTTGAAGATAACGCCAGATAGATTTCCAAAGTGGTTGTACCATTTTACAATCCCACCAGCAGTGTATAAGAGTTCCAATCTCTCCCCAGCCTCTCCAACATTTATTATTTTGTGTTTTTTGGATTAATGCCAGACTTGTTGGAGTGAGATGGAATCTCATCGTAGTTTGAATTTGCATTTCTCTACTGGCTAATGATCGAGAGCATTTTCTCATGTATCTGTTAGCTGCCTGAATATCTTCTTTAGTGAAGTGTGTGTTCATATGCTTTGCCCACTTCTTGATTGGGTTGTTTGTCTTTTTGTGGTTGAGTTTTGACAGAATCATATAGATTTTAGAGATCAGGCGTTGGTCGGAGATGTCATAGCTGAAAATTCTTTCCCAGTCTGTAGGTGGTCTTTTTACTCTTTTGGTGAAGTCTTTAGATGAGCATAGGTGTTTGATTTTTAGGAGCTCCCAGTTATCTGGTTTCTCTTCGTCATTTTTGGTAATGTTTTGTATTCTGTTTCTGCCTTGTATTAGGGCTCCTAAGGTTGTCCCTATTTTTTCTTCCATGATCTTTATCGTTTTAGTCTTTATGTTTAGGTCTTTGATGCACTTGGAGTTAGTTTTTGTGCATGGTGTGAGGTATGGGTCCTGTTTCATTTTTTTGCAAATGGATATCCAGTTATGCCAGCACCATTTGTTAAAAAGACTATCTTTTCCCCAATTAACTGACACTGGGTCTTTGTCAAATATCAGCTGCTCCTATGTGGATGGATTTATATCTGGGTTCTCAATTCTGTTCCACTGGTCTATGTACCTGTTGTTGTGCCAATACTACGCTGTTTTGACTACTGTGGCTGTATAATAGGTTCTGAAATCAGGTAAAGTGAGGCCTCCCACTATCTGCTTCTTTTTCAGTAATGCTTTGCTTATCCGAGGCTTCTTTCCCTTCCATATGAAATTGGTGATTTGTTTCTCTATCACCTTCAAAAATGACATTGGAATTTGGATCGGAAGTGCATTGTATGTATAGATGGCTTTTGGTAGAATAGACATTTTTACTATGTTAAGTCTTCCTATCCATGAGCAAGGGATGTTTTTCCACTTAAGTAGGTCCTTTTGAATTTCTTGTAGTAGTGCTTTGTAGTTTTCTTTGTATAGGTCTTTTACATTCTTGGTAAGATTTATTCCTAAGTATTTTATCTTCTTGGGGGCTACTGTGAATGGTTATTTCCTCTTCGATGTTCTTTTTGTTGATGTAGAGGAATCCAAGTGATTTTTGTATGTTTATTTTATAACCTGAGACTCTGCCAAACTCTTCCATTAGTTTCAATAGTTTTCTGGAGGATTCCTTAGGGTTTTCTGTGTATAAGATCATGTCATCTGCAAATAGAGATAATTTTACTTCCTCCTTGCCAATCCGGATGCCCTTTATTTCTTTGTCTATCCTAATTGCTCTGGCCAGGACTTCTAGCACGATGTTGAATAAGAGCAGTGATAAAGGGCATCCTTGTCTGGTTCCTGTTCTCAAGGGAAATGCTTTCAGGTTCTCTCCATTTAGAGTGATGTTGGCTGTTGGCTTTGCATAGATGCCCTTTGTTATGTTGAGGAATTTTCCTTCAATTCCTATTTTGGTGAGAGTTTTTATCATGAATGGGTGTTGGACTTTGTCAAATGCCTTTTCTGCATCAATTGATAAGGTCGTGTGGTTTTTGTCTTTTGTTTTATTTATGTGGTGGATTACATGAATGGTTTTTCTGATATTAAACCAGCCTTGCATACCTGGTATAAATCCCACTTGATCGTGGTGAATTATTTTTTTGATGTGTTGTTGAATTCTATTGGCTAGAATTTTGTTGAGGATTTTTGCATCTATGTTCATGAGGGATATAGGTCTGTAATTTTCTTTTTTTGTAATGTCTTTACCTGGTTTTGGTATCAGGGAGATGGTGGCTTCATAAAATGAGTTGAGTAGTATTCCGTCATTTTCTATGCTTTGAAATACCTTTAGTAGTAGTGGTGTTAACACTTCTCTGAAAGTTTGGTAGAACTCTGCAATGAAGCCCTCCGGGCCAGGGCTTTTTTTTCTTGGGAGTTTTTTGATTACCGTTTCAATCTCTTTTTTTGTTATGGGTCTATTTAGTTGTTCTACTTCTGAATGTGTTAGTTTAGGTAGGTAGTGTTTTTCCAGGAATTCATCCATTTCTTCTAGGTGTGCAAATTTGTTAGAGTACAATTTTTCGTAATATTCTGATATGATTCTTTTAATTTCAGTTGGTTTTGTTGTGATGTGCCCCTTCTCGTTTCTTATTCGGGTTATTTGTTTCCTTTCCTGTATTTCTTTAGTCAGTCTAGCCTATGGTTCATCAATTTTGTTAATTTTTTCAAAGAACCAGCTTTTGGCTTTGTTAATTCTTTCAATTGTTTTTCTGTTCTCTAATTCATTTAGTTCAGCTCTAATTTTTATTATTTGTTTTCTTCTGGTGCCTGATGGATTCTTTTCTTGCTCACTTTCTATTTGTTCAAGTTGTCGGGACAGTCTTCTGATTTTGGCTCTTTCTTCTTTTTGTATGTGTGCATTTATCGATATAAATTGGCCTCTGAGCACTGCTTTTGCTGTGTCCCAGAGGTTTTGATAGGAAGTATTCTCATTCTCGTTGCATTCTATGAATTTCCTTATTCCCTCCTTGATGTCTTCTATAATCCAGTCTTTTTTCAGGAGGGTATTATTCACTTTCCAAGTATTTGATTTCTTTTCCCTAGTTTTTCTGTTATTGATTTCTAGTTTTATTGCCTTGTGATCTGAGAAGATGCTTTGTAATATTTTGATGTTTTGGATTCTGCAAAGGTTTGTTTTATGACCTAATATGTGGTCTATTCTAGAGAATGTTCCATGTGCACTAGAAAAAAAAGTATACTTTGCAGCAGTTGGGCTGAGAGTTCTGTATAAGTCAATGAGGTCAAGTTGATTGACTGTTGTAAGTAGGTCTTCCGTGTCTCTATTGAGCTTCTTTCTGGATGTCCTGTCCTTCTCCGAAAGTGGTGTGTTGAAGTCTCCTACTATAATTGTGGATGTGTCCATCTCACTTTTCAGTTCTGTTAAAATTTGATTTATGTATCTTGCAGCCCTGTCATTGGGTGCATAAATATGGTTATGTCTTCCTGATCAATTATCCCTTTTATCATTATGCAGTGTCCTTCTTTATCCTTTGTGGTGGATTTAAGTCTAAAGTCTATTTTGTCAGAAATTAACATTACTACTCCTCTTCTTTTTTGCTTATTGTTTGCTTGATATGTTTTTTCCATCCTTTGAGTTTTAGTTTGTTTGTGTCTCTAAGTCTAAGGTGTGTCTTTGTAGGCAGCATATAGACAGATTGTGTTTTTTATCCAGTCTGAGACTCTCTGTCTCTTAGTTGGTGCATTTAGTCCATTTACCTTCAGCGTAATTATAGATAAATAAGTGTTTAGTGTTGTCATTTTGATGCCTTTTTATGTGTGTTGTTGACAATTTCATTTTTCCACTTACTTTTTTGTGATGAGACGTTTTTTTTTAGCAAATTGTGAGATCCTCATTTTTGTAGTGTTTGATTTTATGTTAGTTGAGTCGTTACGTTTTTCTTGGCTTTTATCTTGAGTTATGGAGTTGTTATACCTCTTTGTGGTTACCTTAATATTTACCCCTATTTTTCTAAGTAAAAACCTAACTTGTATTGTTCTATATCGCCTTGTATCACTCTCCATATGGCAGTTCAATGCCACCTGTATTTAGTCCCTCTTTTTGATTATTGTGATCTTTTACATATTGATTTTAATGATTCCCTGTTATGAGCATTTTATTTTAATTAATCTTAATTTGTTTTTGTGATTTCCCTATTTGAGTTGATATCAGGATGTTTTCTTTTGTGACCTTGTGTTGTGCTGGTATCTGATATTATTGGTTTTCTGACCAAACAATATCCTTTAGTATTTCTTGTAGCTTTGGTTTGGTTTTTGCAAATTCTCTAAACTTGTGTTTATCTGTAAATATCTTAATTTCGCCTTCATATTTCAGAGAGAGTTTTGCTGGATATATGATCCTTGGCTGGCAGTTTTTCTCCTTCAGTGCTCTGTATATGTCATCCCATTGCCTTCTTCCCTGCATGGTTTCTGCTGAGTAGTCTGAACTTATTCTTATTGATTCTCCCTTGAAGGAGAACTTTCTTTTCTCCCTGGCTGGTTTTAAAATCTTCTCTTTATCTTTGGTTTTGGCAAGTTTGATGATAATATGTCTTGGTGTTTTTCTTTTTGAATCAGTCTTAAATGGGGTTCGATGAGCATCTTGGATAGATATCCTTTCGTCTTTCATGATGTCAGGGAAGTTTTCTGTCAGGAGATCTTCAACTATTTTCTCTGTTTTTTCTGTCCTCCCTCCCTGTTCTGGGACTCCAATCACACGCAAGTTATCCTTCTTGATAGAGTCCCACATGATTCTTAGGGTTTCTTCATTTTTTTTAATTCTTTCATCTGATTTTTTTTCAGCTATGTTGGTGTTAATTCCCTGGTCCTCCAGATGTCCCAGTCTGCATTCTAATTGCTCGAGTCTGCTCCTCTGACTTCCTGTTGCGTTGTCTAATTCTTTAATTTTATTATTAATCTTTTGGATTTCTGAATGCTGTCTCTCTATGGATTCTTGCAACTTATTAATTTTTCCACTATGTTCTTGAATAATCTTTTTGAGTTCTTCAACAGTTTTATTGGTGTTTTCCTTGGCTTTTTCTGCAGTTTGCCTCATTTCGTTTGTGATGTCTTGAAGCATTCTGTAAATTAGTTTTTTATATTCTGTATCTGATAATTCCAGGATTGTATCTTCATTTGGGCAAAATTTTGATTCTTTTTTTTTTGGGTGTTGTAGAAGTTGTCATGGTCTCCTTCTTTATGTGGTTTGCTATTGACTGCTGTCTCCGAGCCATCTCTAAGATATTGTAGTGATTTATTCTATATTTGCTCACTGAGTCTTATCTTGTTTTGTTTTCTTTCAAGATACGCGGATGGGCTACTAGACTGTGGTGTCTTGTTTGTTGTAGCCCTTGACTTACTTATGACCTATTACCAGCTGGTTTGGTCTGTTGCCAGATATATATGCCTGAGTCTATTCACTATTCCTGAGTAAAATCTGATTTTGGGTCATCAAGTGTGTGCTGCATCGTAACACCTATCCACCTCAAGAAGTAGTGGTGATAGTTGTGTGCACCAGATTCTATTAGCAGCTGGGGTTCACCCTCCAGGGGGGCAGGATGCTGACAGACTTCCCCCAAGTGTAAGCGAGGTAGGTGTGTCTCTATTCCTATAGCACTTTGGTGGGAGGGCACTGCAGCTGTACCTTAGGCCCCCAATGCAAGTACCTCTACTGATTGGTAGATGTCACCGTCCTTAGACCCCTAAGCCTAGAGGTTAGGTGGTCTGGGGGGAGCTTCAGCCCTCAGTTCCCTGTTGTGGTTCAGTTAGGGCTCTGTTGAATAAGCAGAGATATCAGACCTGGGAAACTTGTTTTTCCAGAAAATCCACTAAAAAAATGCAGTCAGATCCCTATCAGAACTGCCTTTGGATTATAACCGCCTCCTTGTTCCCTGTAAGGATGAAAGTCCAAGATTTGGATCATATATGCTTGGCTGTAGCTGGTTCTGTGTTTTTAGTCCAATTAGGGATGGATTTTTGGTCCCTGGGTTTTTTGTGGTTCCTTCTCTCAGGCTGGAAGAATGGGTTAGGAAAAGACCAAAAAAAAAAAAGGGGGGGGGAAGCAAAGCGGCCGCAGAGCCAGAGCCATTCTCCCTCTGGCTCAGGAAATTCCAATGTTAATGAAGCTGCCTGGGAAGGGTGGGGGAGGGTTCAGAGAAATAGGAGAGTAGCACCTCCGAATATAGCCAAAGTTGCTTATCTTGCTTGGGATGACTATTTTATCTGAGATTGCCGAGGGGCGTGTCGCCTGTGTGTGCTGGCTGTGTGGAGATTGTCCCTGAGGGTTTGTCCGGCTGAAGGCACGGTCAGATCCTCCGCTGCCAGTCCAAAGCCCAGCGTCAAGGCTCCCCTGCTGGGCCGCTGCACTCCCGGCTCCAAAATCAGTCTCTGCCTCCTGGGGACTTCTCGTCCCGCCAGCTGCGTCACCGCGCCACCCCTGCGGACTGGCTGGGCCCCCTCCCGGAGTTAGTTCAGGGGAGTAGGGCTGCGCCCCGTGCTTGTGCCGTGACAGCACCCAGTCCAATGCCCGGCGCCAAGGTTCCCTGGCTGGGACCCTGCACTCCCAGCTCCAAAATCAGTCGCTGCCTCCCGGGGACTTCTCGTCCCACCAGCCGCATCACCACGCCGCCCCTGAGGACCGGCTGGGTCCCCTCCTGGGGTTAGTTCAGGGGAGTAGGGCTGCGCCCCATGCTTGCGCCGTGATGGTGCCCAGTGAAAAGTCTGGCGCCAAGGTTCCCTGGCTGGGACGCTGCACTCCCAGCTCCAAAACCAGTCACTGCCTCCCGAGGACTTCTCCCACCAGCAGCGTCGCCACGCTGCCCCCACGGACCTGTTGGGCCCCCTCCCAGGGTCAGTTCAGGGGGGTAGGGCTGGTCCCCTTGTTTGTGCTGTCACAAGATTTTTGAGTTCAGCTCCCCTGGGCCCAGCCCTAAGCCCGGCGCCAAGGTTACCTGACTGGGACACTGGCTCCAGGCTCCGAAAACAGTCACTGCTTCCCCGTATTTGTTCATTCTCCATCCCTAAATCTGTGTTTGTTGTTCAGGGTTCGTAGATTGTTATGTATGTGATCGATTCACTTGTTTTTCCGAGTCTTTGTTGCAAGAGGGATCCGAGGTAGCGTCTACCTAGTCCACCATCTTGGCCCCACCGCCGGCTGTATTTTTTAATCATCTTTGAATCTATAGTTTTAATACTTACCTTTATCTTAAGCCAAAGGTGAAGCAAGTACTTCTCTGATTATGAGTAATTGAAATCTTGAGCTCCCTGTGAGGAAGTAGTTCAGGGGAAATTAGCTTTCTCCTTAACCTTGGTTATTTACCAGAAACCTGCATAACTTTCTTTTATTTTGCAGGATCTGAAAGCCTCAATATTTTATTTCTTTCCATGACATTAAGAACACACAGTCAACATTTTGTTTTTGAAAAGTCCACTTACATATTTAAACTACAACTCCATTTATGCCAAAGAGAGATTACCTGAATTCTGCATTGGCAGGCATTCATTTTCACATCATTACCCAAAAGTCAGTATTGAAATTGGAATATTCTCAAGTACACAATGTTCAGAACACAAACTTCTGATTGCATAAAACCCAATAGGCATTTTTAAAAATTGCTCTGTTTTATATTTTATATGCATAAGCTTTAGCTCCCTAATTCCCAGGACACACAAACATTTAAAAATAGATACTGGTCGGAGAATCTCACCTGAATTTTAATTTACCAAGAGAATTCGTGTTGAGAAAATAGCATGCATGTTTACCATCTATGTGATTTTTTAGGAGAAGGCAGCAAACCTGACAACAGGATCATTCAGGTTTTGAAACATTTGATAGAATTGAGTACTTTGTCAAAAGCTACATTTAATCTTCTCTAGTCATTCATTCACTTCTTTATTCCCATCCCCCTTGATTCTCTTCTTCTCCTATTTTTCCCTTCTCCTACTTCTCCAATTTCTTTTCCCTTCTCCTCCTCCTCATAGTTTTTCTACCCAACCTGTCTTATTTTGGTGAAAAATAAACATATAAGATATAAAAGACTATCAACTGCAGAAACACCTATTTCTAAGGCTAAAATATTTCTCAGAGGTACTCCTCTCTAAATCACTGAATAATTTAATTGCAGAGGCACCAAGGACAAATTAAAAAGTTATTGATTACATTCACCCACCACCCACTGATGTCGAGTTGATTCTGACTCATAGTGACCCTATAGGACAGAGTAGAACTGCCTGTTAGAGTTTCCAATGAGCGCCTGGTGGATTCGAACTGCCGACCTCTTGGTTAGCAGCTGCAGCGCTTAACCACTACACTACCAGGGTTTCCACTGATTACATTAGTGATAGAAAATTCAGAGAAAATGGTATAAAATCTAGTTCATGGAGGGTTGAGGACTAGAATTTTAGAATTAGAAATAAATGACATTGAGAAAAGAAGAAACATATTAACAATATATGTCTTTGAAAGTTCTAGATTAGCGTGAGAGTTTGACAAAAGCCTTAGTCATTCATCCTTTCTAATACCACAATAAGTAAATATTAGTTTATAGTCATCATAGCAATGTACGTAATGCAAGGGCAAGCATATATTGAGCAGGAACACAATGTAAGCTGTTGAAGAATAAGTAAAACTATGGGGGCAGAAGCCCATAACTACTGTGCTGTTATTGTAGCAAAGGAGAGTGAATTTGTTTGGGGACATGGGAAGTGGATGGCCTCAGAAAAGTTTTAAACTTAGTGTAGTCAAGCACAAAGGCAGCAGATGAAAGTAAGAAAGTGTCCTCAACTAGAAAGTTTGACTTAAAAAAATCTGCTGATAGATCATCATTTAGTTCCCCACATTAATCCTCCCCTTCTTTCTCTTCATTTACCAACTGTGGCTGCAAAACAAAGCAACCCAACAATCCACATGAAGCTCATTCCATAGACCTTTTTGCTGAATGCTCATCTTGAAATTCTGTCCAAAAATAAAGAATTCCAGAGAAAATTGGACCAAAATAAAACAAACTCTTCTACCCTCATGATTAAGAAACACAGAATGTGTTTTGTAAAAGCAAAACAACCCTACATTCTTAAAAACTAATGAAAACCAAAACCTACAGAAAAAAAAATGCACAGAAGATAAAATCCAAGCTACTTGAACAAAACTTCTGACTCTGGAAAGAAATAATATATTTGGAGAGCAAACTGCAACTTGAGAGTAATAAAAAAGAAAGATAATGTTTACACATAAACCTCCAGGAAATTTTAGAAGATATTTGCTGTCATCTAAATTCTCATCACAGGTGCAGAATTCTAGAAGATAATCAAGCCGTGCCATGTAACTTCTTAAAGGGAGACTTTTTTTTTTTTTACTTAAAATTGTATAACCAGCCAAAATCAAGTTTATCAACCAAATACATTTTTTGATGTGAAGGCTCATAAAGTTCATTTCCTACATTTTTTATCAGAAGAAGAGAGAAAATTCCAGGATGTCAACTATACAGAAGTACCACAAAGAAATTAATACAAATTACTGCAATATTTATTGGGATACAAGAAAAAATATTGCAAGATTTACAAAAGGAATCAAATCCCATCTAAAAAACATAAAAATATTCTCAGGGCTTTTAATTAATTTGGTCAGTGTTTGTTGTTGTTGCTATTCCTCATTGAGTGGCTATGGCTCACAGAGACCTTATTTATTATTGCCTGGTTCTGTGCCATCTTCATGATTGCTGGTATTCTCTCTCAATAGGAAAAAAAAGTGGCATTTGTATCTAAAGAAAATCAAAAAGACAAAGAAGGAGGAGGAGGAGAGAAAAAAAGGGAAAAAAAGGTAACAATGAAATGAATATGGAGGAACGCATGAGTGAGAGAGGGTGAAAGGGAGAAATGAGAGTGAGAGAAGAAACAAAGAGAAGAAGAAAGGAAAGAAGAAAGTTATAACCACAATATACCAAAAACAAACCCTTTGCTGTTGAGTTGATTTTGACTCATAGTAACCTTACAGGACAACAGAGTGGAGCCCTAGTGTGCAGTGCTTAAGAGCTTGGCTACTAACCAAAAGATTGGAAGCTTGAATCAACCAGCTGCTCCTTGGAAATCCTATGGGGAAGTTCTACTTAGTATATAGGGTTGCTATGAGTCAGAATCGATTCTACGGCAATGGTGTAGGACAGAGTAGAACTGCCCTCATAGGGTTTCCAGGACTGTAAGTTTTTTTGGAAGCAGATTGCCAAATGTTTTTCCTGCTGGCTTCAAACCACTGACCTATTGGTTAGCAGCTTAGCTAAGTAAGACTTTGTGGAATTAATGGGGTATAAAAAGTAGAATCAATGTATCCTTGGTGTGATGGTTAAGATTGTGCGTCAACTTGGTAGGGCTATGATTCTCCCTGTTTTGGCAGTCGTATAACATAATGATCATTTCCCTGTTGAGATTTGATAGGTAATCACCCCCATGATGGAAACTGCTGTGAGTAGCCAATCAATCAAAAGGGAGTTTCCTTGGGCATGTGGCCTCCATCCGAATATAAGTGGACATTCTGGCAAGGCTTGGGGGCTTTTTCTTGCTCTAGATCCTGCAGCTGACTCCTGTTTGTCTGACCTTTGGTTGTTGGGACTTGAGCTAGCAATTTACCTGCAATCTTGCCTCTTGATCTTGGAATTACTTGATTTTCACAGCCTGTGAGCAAGAACCCTGGTCTCCGACCTGTTGATCTTGAGTTTCCCAGCCCCTGCAGCTACCTGAATCAGAAAGCTGTATCCTGGTCCATGGACTTGGAATGTTCAAGCCTCTACAACTATGTAAGCCATTTCCTTGATATAAATATACTTGATATTAATATACTTCACTGGTTTTGCTTCTCTAGAGAACTCAGCCTTGGCAATTAGAATTTTTTTTTCAAATTCCCCAATCTCAATATATATAAAATCTAGCACAATTCTGTGCCTTTTTGACAATAATAAAGACAAGCTAGTGGCTTTTAATTTTTTTAATTTTAAATAAACTTTAGATTAAATCTTAAAAAAACTGATAGTGTTTCAAAAGAGAATTTTAGAGTTTTCTACTATTGGTTTAAAAAATATATTGCGAGGTAGGGTCAAGAATGGCAGAGTAGCCAGATGCTTCCGGTGATCCCTCTTATAACAAAGACCAAAAATCAAATGAAACAATTATATTTATGACAAGTTAGAAGCCCTGAACATCAAAGGCAAAGTTAGAAAACAGTCTGAGTGGCAGGGGGAGAGAGAGGCAGTTCAGAAGTGGAGAGGAGTTGCCGGACCTGAATCACTGGGATCCCTCAGGGACATTCCTGGGAGCAGCAGTGGTGGGCTGGTGGTAGCGCTCAGCTGCGGTTTCCTCAGGGAGAAGCAGCACAGCCTACCCACACCTCTGGAACCAGAGAAGAACAGCACTCTCTGCAAATCCTAAGTACTCTTGTATATTTTACAATGTCCCCAGATCCCAAACCAGCTTCAGTGGCTGTTGATTTCCCCGTACCTGAGAAACACCCACTTGAACACCCTGAACCAAGTTAATGGCCTTGGAGAAGGAATAAATTCACATCAGTGTTAAAAGATAACTTGTCAGCTCTACTAACCAGGAAAGCTGAGGACAGAAATGGCCCCAGTCCAGTCATAAAATGGTCTGTGGACTTTGAATGCCTTTTCCCCCACAAGGACCTCGGTGGGTCTATTTCAGCAGAATAGGCCTTTGCTGCCAGACTGCAACTGTTTAAGCTGTGTGGTGCAGAGGTGGGTGTTTGATATTTGACTCCACTTTGCCTATTAAACAGGGTCCACAACTACCCACATCAGGGGTCTAAGGACTGGTGGCTCCATTCAGGTCACCCAGCCACCCACAACAGGGGTCCAAGGATAACTGATACCTCCCAGCCCTTACAACCAAAAGCATTGAGTGCCCACAGTCCATCTGCAGAACCCACCCACCTATATGCTCTAAGGAACAGGGATGAGCTTTTCTCAGAGACATTCGGGGGATGGTTCTCAGCACCCTGCCTTGCTCAAACTGTGACCCACTGCTGCAACCAGATACTGGTACCTATACCAAACAACCCTGCCCTTCTAAGACTCCATGACAGAGACCGTACCACAAACTTGATGACCAGCTACCTGGATGCCTGAGATGAATCCACACAAGAAAAGTGAATGGACTCATAAGCTCATATACCTGATAACACCTGTACCCATCTAGTGACAGGACATCAAAGCTCCAAAGGTGAAAATAATCAAGCTAGCTCACTCAAGCAACCCATTTGGGCAGATAAAAACAAAACAAAGCAAGAAACTAGGATACAGTAAGGGAACATAAAATTAACTAATACAATAACTTATAGATGGCTTGGAGACAACAGTCAATATCAAACCACTTAAAGAAACAGACCACGATCACGTAAACAAGCTTTCAAAACAAAGAATCAAAGGATCTTCTCGATGAAGGTGCCTTCCTGGAATTGCTGGGTGCAGAATACAAAAGATTAATAAGCAGAACTCTTCAAGACATTAGGAAGGAGGTCAGGCAATATGAAGAACAAGCAAAGGAACACACAGATAAAAGAATTGAAGAAGTTAAAAAGGTTATTCAAGAACATAAGAAACCATTTAATTAGCTGCAAGAATCCATAGAGAGACAGCAATCAGAAATTCAGAAGATTAACAATAAAATTACAGAATTAGAAAACTCAAAAGAAAGAGGAGCAGAATCAAGCAAGTGGAAGGCAGAATTAGTGACCTTGAAGATAAGTCACTTGGCACTAATATATTTGAAGAAAAATCAAATAAAAGAATTTTTAAAAATGAAGAAACCTTAATAATCATGCGGGATCCTATCAAGAGAAATAACCTACGAGTGATTGGAGTACTAGAGCAGGGAGGGATAACAGAAAATGCACAGAGAATTGTTGAAGATTTCTTGGCAGAAAACTTCCCTGATACCGTGAAAGATATCTATCCAAGATGCTCATCAAACTCCACATAAGTAGATTTTAAAAGAAAGTCACCAAGATATATTATAATCGAACTTGCCAAAACCAAAGATAATGAGAGAATTTTAAAGCAGCTAGGGATAAACAAAAAGACACTTACAAAGGAGAGTTAATAGGAATAAGTTTGGACAGCTCGGTAGAAACCATGCAGGCAAGAAGGCAATGGGATGACTTATATAAAAAATTGAAAGAAAAAACTTGCCTGCCAAAAATCGTATACCAAGCAAAACTTTCTCTCAAATATGAAGGTGAAATTAGGACATTTCCAGATAAACAGAAGTTTAGGGAATTTGTAAAAACCAAACCAAAACTACAAGAAATACTAAAGGTAGTTCTTTGGTTAGGAAATCAATAATATCAGGTATTAACCCTAGACTAGGACACTGGACAGAACAATCAGATGTTAACCCAGACTGGGAAACCACAAAACTAAATAAAAGTTGAAAAACGCTCAAAACAGGGGAAAAGCGATGTCATTATGTAAAAGAAGAAACATTAAAATAATAGAGAGGGACTAAGATGTTGTCATAGATCTTTCATATGGAAAGGAAGACAAGGAGATATAAAGAAATAAAAGTTAGGTTTAAACATAGAAAAATGTGTGTAAATATTAAGGTAACCACAAAGGATACTATCCTACTAATCAAATTAAATGCAAGAAAAAAATAGAGACTCAGCAGAAACAAAATCAACAACGAATAAGAGGAAAAGACAATATATAAACTACCCAGCACAAAAAATTAAGTGGGAAAAAGAAACTGTCAACAACACACACAAAAAAAAAAAAATCAAAATAACAGCACTAAACTCATATCTGCCCATAATTACACTGGAAGTAAATAGCCTAAGTGCACAGATAAAGAGACAGAGAGTGGCAGAATGGATTAAAACACACCATCCATCTATGTGCTGCCTACAAGAGACATTTTAGACATAGAGACACAAACAAACTAAAACTCAAAGGATGGAAAAAAATACATCAAGCAAGCAACAATCAAAAAAGAGCAGGGGTGGCAATATTAATTTCTGACAAAATAAACTTTAAAGCTAAATCTACCACAAAGGATAAGGAAGAACACTATATAATGATTAAAGGGACGATATACCAGGAGGATATAACCATATTAAATATTTATGCACCCAATGACAGGGCTGCAAGATACATAAAACAAACTCTAATAACATTGAAAAGTGAGATAAACAGCTCAACAATTATACTAGGAGATTCAACACAGCACTTTCAGAGAATGGCAGACTATCCAGAAAGAAGCTAAATAAAGACATGGAAGATCTAAATGCCACAATCAACCAAGTTGACCTCATAGGGTATACAGAACACTCCACCCAACAGCAACCAAGTATACTTTCTTTTCTAGTGCGTATGGAACATTCTCTAGAATAGATCACATATTAGGTCATAAAGCAAGCCTTAGCAGAAACTAAACATCAAAATATTACAAAGTATCTTCTCTGACCATAAGGCCATAAAAGTAGAAATCAATAACAGAAAAAGCGGGGAAAATAAATCAAACACTTGGAAACTGAACAATACTCTGCTCAAAAAAGACTGGGTTACAGAAGACATCAAGGATGGAATAAAGACATTAATAGAATCAGATGAGAATTAAAACATTTCCTATCAGAACCTTTGGGACACAGGGAAGGCAGTGCTCAGAGGTCGATTTATATCAATAAATGCACACATCCAAAAAGAAGAAAGGGCCAGAATGAATTATCCATGCAACTTGAACAAATAGAAAGAAAGCAACAAAAGAAACCCTCAGGCACTAGAAGAAAGGAAATAATAAAAATTTGAGTAGAACTAAATGAAATAGAAAACAGAAAAGCAATTGAAAGAGTTAACAAGACCAAAAGCTGGTTCTTTGAAAAAATTAACAAAATTGATAAACTATTGGCCAAACTGCCAAAAGAAAAACAGAGGAGGAAGCAAATAATGCAAATAAGAAATGAGATGGGTGATATTAAAACAGACCCAACAGTGAAATTAAAAGAATCATATCAGATTACTATGAAAAACTATACTCTAACAAATTTGAAAAACTAGAAGAAATGGATGAATTCTTAGAAACACTTTACCTACCTAAACTAATACAAACAGTGTTAGAACAAACCAAGAGACCCATAACAAAAGAAGAGACTGAAAAGGGGATCAAAAAACTCAACAAAAGAAAACCCTGGCCCAGACCGCTTCATTGCAGAGTTCTACCAAACTTTCAGAGAAGAGTAAACACCATTATTACTAAAGGTATTTCAGAGCATAGAAAAGGACAGAATACTCCCAAACTCATTCTATGAAGCCACCATATCCCTGATACCAAAACCAGGTAAAGACACCACAAAAAAAGAAAATTACAGACCTACATCCCTCATGAACTTAGATGCAAAAACCCTCAACAAAATTGTAGACAGTAGAATCCAACAACATATCAAAAAAATAATTCACCATGACAAAGTGGGATTCATACCGGGTATGCAGGGATGGTTCAACATTAGAAAAACAAATAATGCAATCCATCGTATAAATAAAACTAAAGACAAGAAACACATGATCTTATTAATTGATGCAGAAAAGGCATTTGACAAAGTTCCATACCCATTCATGATAAAAACTCTCAGCAAAATAAGAATTGAAGGAAAATTCCTTAACATAATAAAGGGCATTTATACAAAGCCAAGAGCCAACATCGTCCTAAATGGAGAGACTTTAAAAGCATTCCCTTTGAGATCATGAACCAGACAAGGATGTCCTTTATCACCATTCTTATGCAACATTGTGCTGGAGGTCCTAGCCAGAACAATCAGGCTAGATAAAGAAATAAAGCACACCCAGATTAGTTAGGAAGAAGTAAATGTACCTCTTTTTGCAAATGACATGGTCTTATACACAGAAAAACCTAAAGAATCCTCAAGAGAACTGCTGAAACTAATGGAAGAGTTCAGAAGAGTATCAGGATACAAGATAAACATACAAAAATCAGTTGAATTCCTCTACACCAACAAAAAGAACATTGAAGAGGAAATCACCAAATCAATACCATTTACAGGAGCCCCCAAGAAGATAAAATACTTAGGAATAAATCTTACCAGAGATATAAAAGACATATACATAGAAAACTACAACACACCGTTGCAAGAAACCAAAAGAGAACTAAATAAGTGGGAAAACATACCTTTTCATGGATAGGAAGACTTAACATTGTAAAAATGTCTATTCTACCAAAAACAATCTATAGATACAATGCAATTCCAATCCAAATTTCAACGACACTTTTTAATGAGGTGGAGAAACAAATCACCAGCTTCATATGGAATGGAAAGAGGCCCTGGATATTAAAGTATTACTGAAAAGGAAGAACAAAATGGGAGGCCTCACTCTACCTGATTTTAGAACCTATTATACCACCACAGTAGTCAAAACAGCTTGGTGTTTGTTCAACAACCATTGGAACAGAATTGAGAATCCAGAATAAATCCATCCACATGTGAGCAGCTGATATTTGACAAAGGCCCAAAGTCAGTTAAATGGGGAAAAGACAGTCTCTTTAAAAAATGATGCTGGCATAACTGGATATCCATCTGCAAAAAAATGAAACAAGACCCATACCTCACACCACACACAAAAACTAACTCAAAATGAATCAAAGACCTAAATGCAAAACCTCAAACGATCAAGATCATGGAAGAAAAAAATAGAGAAAATGTTGGGAGCCCTAAATCATGGCATAACAGTATACAAAACATTACTAACAATGCAGAAGAGAAACCAGATAACTGGCAACTCCTAAAAATCAAACACCTGTGCTCACCCAAAGCTTCACCAAAAGGGTAAAAAGGTTACCTACAGACTGGAAAAAAGTTTTTAGCTATAACATTTCTGATCAGCATCTGATCTCTAAAATCTACATGATACTGCAAAAACTGAACCATAAAAGGACAAATAACCCAATTAAAAAATAGGGAAAAGATATGAACAGACACTTTACTAAAGAAGACATTCAGGTAGCTAACAGATACATGAGGAAATGCTCACGATCATTAGCCACTAGAGAAATGCAAATCAAAACCACAACGAGATTCCATCTCACTCCAACAAGGCTGGCATTAATGCAAAAACACAAAATAATAAATGTTGGAGAGGTTGTGGAGAGACTGGAACACTTATAGACTGTTGGTGGGAATGTAAAATGGTATAACCACTTTGGAAATAAATTTGGCACTTCCTTAAAAAACTAGAAATAGAAACTGGCATACGATCCAGCAATCCCACTCTTTGGAATATATCTTAGAGAAATAAGACCCTTTACACGAACAGATAGATGCACACCCATGTTCATTGCATCACTGTTTACAATAGCAAAAAGATGGAAGCAACCAAGGTGCCCATAAATGAATGAATGCATAAAAAAAATTGTTATATTCACACAATGGAATACTATGCATCAATAAAGAACAGTGATGAATCTGTGAAACATTTCATAATCTGGAAGGCATTATGCTGAGTGAAATTAGTCAATTTCAAAAGGACAAATATTGTATAAGGCCACTATTATAAGAACTCAAGAAATAGTTTAAACAATAAAGAGAATATTCTTTGATGCTTATGAGAGGGGGCAGGGTGGGAAGGACGGAGAGGGTTTTCAATATTTTCACAGTAGATAGGAACTATTTTAGGTGAAGGGAAAGACAATACACAATACAGGAGAGGTCAGCACAACAGGACTAAACCAAAAGCAAAGAAGTTTCCTGAATAAACTGTATGCTTCGAAGGCCAGTGTAGCAGGGGACATCTAAGTCAACTGGCATAATAAAATCTATTAAGAAAACATTCTGCATCCCACTTTGGAGAGTGGCGTCTGGGGTCTTAAACGCTAGCAAGAGGCCACCTAAGATGCATCAATTAGTCTCAACTCACCTGGAGCAAAGAAGATTGAGGAACACCAAAGACACAAGGTAATTATGAGCCCAAGAGGCAGAAAGGGCCACATAAAAAGCAGAGACTACATCAGCCTGAGACCAGAAGAACTAGATGGTACCCGGCTACAACCGATGACTGCCCTGACAGGGAACACAACAGAGAACCCCTGAGGGAGCAGGAGAGCAGTGGGATGCAGACCCGAAATTCTAGTAAAAAGACCAGACTTAATGGTCTGACTGAGACTAGAACAACTCAGGAGGTCATGGCCCCCAGACCTGCTGTTAGCCCAAGACAGGAACCATTCCCAAAGCCAATTCTTCAGACAGGGATTGGACTGGACTATGGGATAGAAAATGATACTGGTGAAGATTGAGCTTCTTGGTTCAAGTAGACACATGAGACTATGTTGGCATTTCTTGTCTGAAGGAGAGATGAGAGGGTAGATGGGTTCAGAAGCTGGCTGAATGGGCATGAAAAGAGAGAATAGAGGGAAGGAGTGTGCTGTCTCATTAGGGAGGGAGCAATTAAGAGTATATAGCAAGGTGTTTATTATTATTATTATTATTAACTTTTATTGAGCTTCAAGTGAACGTTTACAAATCAAGTCAGTCTGTCACATATAAGTTTAAATACATCTTATTCCGTACTCCCACTTGCTCTCCCCCTAATGAGTCAGCCCTTCCAGTCCCTCCTTTCGTGACAATATTGCCAGCTTCCCACTCTCTCTATCCTCCCATCCCCCCTCCAGACAGGAGATGCCAACACAATCTCAAGTGTCCACCTGATATAATTAGCTCACTCTTCATCAGCGTCTCTCTCCCACCCACTGTCCAGTCCCTTTCATGTCTGATGAGTTGTCTTCGGGGATGGTTCCTGTCTTGTGCCAACAGAAGGTCTGGGGGCCATGACCTTCTGAATTGTTCCAGTCTCAGTCAGACCATTAAGTCTGGTCTTTTTACTAGAATTTTTTTTTTTTTTTTTAGATGAGCATAGGTGTTTGATTTTTAGGAGCTCCCAGTTATCTGGTTTCTCTTCGTCATTTTTGGTAATGTTTTGTATTCTGTTTATGCCCCGTATTAGGGCTCCTAGGGTTGTCCCTATTTTTTCTTCCATGATCTTTATCGTTTTAGTCTTTATGTTTAGGTCTTTGATCCACTAGGAGTTAGTTTTTGTGCATGGTGTGAGGTATGGGTCCTGTTTCATTTTTTTGCAAATGGATATCCAGTTAAGCCAGCACCATGTGTTAAAAAGACAATCTTTTCCCCAATTAACGGACACTGGGCCTTTGGCAAATATCAGCTGTTCATACGTGGATGGATTTATATCTGGGTTCTCAAATCTGTTTCATTGGTCTATGTGCCTGTTGCTGTACTAGTACCAGGCTGTTTTGACTACTGTGGCTGTATAAGAGCTTCTGAAATCAGGTAAAGTGAGACCTCCCACTTTCTGCTTCTTTTTCAGTAATGCTTTGCTTATCCGAGGCTTCTTTCCCTTCCATATGAAATTGGTGATTTGTTTCTCTATCACCTTCAAAAATGACATTGGAATTTGGATCGGAAGTGCGTTATATGTATAGATGGCTTTTGGTAAAAAATTTACTATGTTAAGTCTTCCTATCCATGAGCAAGGTATGTTTTTCCACTTAAGTATGTCCTTTTGAATTTCTTGTAGTAGAGCTTTGTAGTTTTCTTTGTATAGGTCTTTTACATTCTTGGTAAGATTTATTCCTAAGTATTTTATCTTCTTAGGGGCTACTGTGAATGGTATTGATTTGGTTATTTCCTCTTCGGTGTTCTTTTGTTGATGTAGAGGAATCCAGGTGATTTTTGTATGTTCATTTTATAACCTGAGACTCTGCCAAACTCTTCTATTAGTTTCAGTAGTTTTCTGGAGGATTCCTTAGGGTTTTCTGTGTATAAGATCATGTCATCTGCAAATAGAAATAATTTTACTTCCTCCTTGCCAATCCGGATGCCTTTTATTTCTTTGTCTAGCCTAATTGCCCTGGCT
Source organism: Loxodonta africana (assembly GCF_030014295.1). Taxonomy (NCBI): domain Eukaryota; kingdom Metazoa; phylum Chordata; class Mammalia; order Proboscidea; family Elephantidae; genus Loxodonta; species Loxodonta africana. Next base: position 1,685,134 of record NW_026975036.1, read on the forward strand.
AGGACTTCTAGCACGATGTTGAATAAAAGCGGTGATAAAGGACATCCTTGTCCGGTTCCCGTTCTCAAGGGAAATGTTTTCAGCTTCTCTCCATTTAGAGTGATGTTGGCTGTTGGCTTTGCATAGATGCCCTTTATTATGTTGAGGAATTTTCCTTCAATTCCTATTTTGCTGAGGGTTTTTATCATAAAAGGGTGTTGGACTTGGTCAAATGCCTTTTCTGCATCTATTGATAAGATCCTGTGGTTTTTGTCTTTTCTTTTATTTATGTGATGGCTTACGTTAATGGTTTTTCTGATATTAAACCAGCCTTGCATAAACCTGGTATAAATCCCACTTGGTCGTGGTGAATTATTTTTTTGATATGTTGTTGAATTCTATTGGCTAGAATTTTGTTGAGGATTTTTGCATCTATGTTCATGAGGGATATAGGTCTGTAATTTTCTTTTTTTGTAATGTCTTTACCTGGTTTTGGTAGATGGTGGCTTCATAGAATGAGTTGGGTAGTATTCCGTCCTTTTCTATGCTTTGAAATACCTTTAGTAGTAGTGGTGTTAACTCTTCTCTGAAAGTTTGGTAGAACTCTGCAGTGATGCCGTCCAGGCCAGGGCTTTTTTTTCTTGGGAGTTTTTTGATTACCGTTTCAATCTCTTTTTTTGTTATGGGTCTATTTAGTTGTTCCACTTCTGAATGTGTTAGTTTAGGTAGGTAGTGTTTTTCCAGGAACTTATCCATTTCTTCTAGGTTTGCAAATTTGTTAGAGTACAATTTTTCGTAATAATCTGATATGATTCTTTTAATTTCAGTTGGTTTTGTTGTGATGTGGTCCTTCTCGTTTCTTATTCGGGTTATTTTTTTTCCTTTCCTGTATTTCTTTTGTCAGTCTAGCCAATGGTTTATCAATTTTGTTAATTTTTTCAAAGAACCAGCTTTTGGCTTTGTTAATTCTTTCAATTGTTTTTCTGTTCTCTAATTCATTTAGTTCAGCTCTAATTTTTATTATTTGTTTTCTTCTGGTGCCTGATGGATTCTTTTCTTGCTCACTTTCTATTTGTTCAAGTTGTAAGGACAGTTGTCTGATTTTGGCTCTTTCTTCTTTTTGTATGGGTGCATTTATCGATATAAATTGGCCTCTGAGCACTGCTTTTGCTGTATCCCAGAGGTTTTGATAGGAAGTATTTTCATTCTCGTTGCATTCTATGAATTTCCTTATTCCCTCCTTGATGTCTTCTATAACCCAGTCTTTTTTCAGGAGGGTATTGTTCACTTTCCAAGTATTTGATTTCTTTTCCCTCGTTTTTCTGTTATTGATTTCTAGTTTTATTGCCTTGTGATCTGAGAAGATGCTTTGTAATATTTCGATGTTTTGGACTCTGCAAAGGCTTGTTTTATGACCTAATATGTGGTCTATTCTAGAGAATGTTCCATGCGCGCTAGAAAAAAAAGTATACTTTGCAGCAGTTGGGTGGAGAGTTCTGTATAAGTCAATGAGGTCAGGTTGGTTGATTGTTGTAATTAGGTCTTCCATGTCTCTATTGAGCTCCTTACTGGATGTCCTGTCCTTCTCCGAAAGTGGTGTGTTGAAGTCTCCTACTATAATTGTGGAGGTGTCTATCTCACTTTTCAATTCTGTTAAAATTTGTTTTATGTATATTGCAGCCCTGTCATTGGGTGCATAAATATTTAATATGGTTTTGTCTTCCTGATCAACTGTCCCTTTTATCATTATATAGTGTCCTTCTTTATCCGTTGTGGTGGATTTAAGTCTAAAGTCTATTTTGTCAGAAATTACTATTGCTACTCCTCTTCTTTTTTGCTTATTGTTTGCTTGATATATTTTTTCCATCCTTTGAGTTTTAGTTTGTTTGTGTCTCTAAGTCTAAGGTGTGTCTCTTGTAGGCAGCATATAGATGGATCGTGTTTCTTTACCCAGTCCGTGACTCTCTGTCTCTTTATTGGTGCATTTAGTCCATTTACATTCAGCGTAATTATAGATAAATAAGTTTTTAGTGTTGTCATTTTGATGCCTTTTCATGTGTGTTGTTGGCAATTTCATTTTTCCACATACTTTTTTGTGCTGAGACGTTTTTCTTAGTAAATTGTGAGATCCTCATTTTCATAGTGTTTGACTTTATGTTAGTTGAGTCGTTATGTTTTTCTTGGCTTTTATCATGAGTTATGGAGTTGTTATACCTTTTTGTGGTTACCTTATTATTTACCCCTATTTTTCTAAGTAAAAACCTAACTTGTATCGTTCTATATCGCCTTGTATCACTCTCCATATGGCAGTTCAATGCCTCCTGTATTTAGTCCCTCTTTTTGATTATTGTGATCTTTTACCTATTGACTTCCATGATTCCCTGTTATGTGTATTATTTTTTTAAATTAATCTTAATTTGTTTGTTTTTGTGATTTCCCTACTTGAGTTGATAGCAGGACGTTCTGTTTTGTGTCCTTGTGTTGTGCTGATATCTGATATTATTGGTTTTCTGACCAAACAATATCCTTTAGTATTTCTTGTAGCTTTGGTTTGGTTTTTGCAAATTCTCTAAGCTTGTGTTTATCTGTAAATATCTTAATTTCGCCTTCATATTTCAGAGAGAGTTTTGCTGGATATATGATCCTTGGCTGGCAGTTTTTCTCCTTCAGTGCTCTGTATATGTCGTCCCATTCCCTTCTTGCCTGCATGGTTTCTGCTGAGTAGTCTGAACTTATTCTTATTGATTCTCCCTTGAAGGAAACCTTTCTTTTCTCCCTGGCTGCTTTTAGAATTTTCACTTTATCTTTGGTTTTGGCGAGTTTGATGATAATATGTCTTGGTGTTTTTCTTTTTGGATCAATCTTAAATGGGGTTCGATGAGCATCTTGGATAGATATCCTTTCGTCTTTCATGATGTCAGGGAAGTTTTGTGTCAGGAGTTCTTCAACTATTTTCTCTGTGTTTTCTGTCCTCCCTCCCTGTTCTGGGACTCCAATCACCCGCAAGTTATCCTTCTTGATAGAGTCCCACATGATTCTTAGGGTTTCTTCATTTTTTTTTTTAATTCTTTCATCTGATTTTTTTTTTCAGCTATGTTGGTGTTAATTCCCTGGTCCTCCAGATGTCCCAGTCTGCATTCTAATTGCTCGAGTCTGCTCCTCTGACTTCCTATTGCGTTGTCTAATTCTGTAACTTTATTGTTAATCTTTTGGATTTCTACATGCTGTCTCTCTATGGATTCTTGCAACTTATTAATTTTTCCACTATGTTCTTGAATAATCTTTTTGAGTTCTTCAACAGTTTTATCGGTGTGTTCCCTGGCTTTTTCTGCAGTTTGCCTTATTTCGTTTGTGATGTCTTGAAGCATTCTGTAAATTAGTTTTTTATATTCTGTACCTGATAATTCCAGGATTGTATCTTCATTTGGGAAAGATTTTGATTCTTTTGTTTGGGGGTTTGGAGAAGCTGTCATGGTCTGCTTCTTTATGTGGTTTGATATGGACTGCTGTCTCTGAGCCATCAGTGGGAAACTAGTTTTTCCAGAAAATCTGCTGACTGGTACGCTGGCTCCAGGCTCTGAAAACAATTGCTGCCTCCCCGTATTTGTTCGTTCTCCGTCTCTAAATCCGTGTTTGTTGTTCCGGGTTCGTAGATTGTTATGTACTTGATCGATTCACTTGTTTTTCCAAGTCTTTGTTGCAAGAGGGATCCGCGGTAGCGTCCACCTAGTCCACCATCTTGGCCCCGCCTCCTGTACATAGTATTTTGTTTTTATTAAGGAATTTTGTTATGCTGCTCAATCTTTTAGTGAATGACCCTCTGACATCACCCATGATGTAAAGAGTGCTCATGATGTCATCTTGTGTCTCTATGAAAGCCCAATGAACTTCCACTACAAATAGCATGCATCTTGTCACTTTATCAGGGAATTTTTGAATCCCACCTCTTAGTGTTCATCACTGGGTGGCAGTATTCGGCTTCTGCCAGTATCCCTATCTGCATATGTTCATATAATAGACATTTCCAAAGTTATCTGAGCACTAGGATTATGGCTCTCTAATGCAAAACTGTACAAAGAAAAAGAAGACAAAAGAAGAATTGATACATTTGAATTGTGGTATTAGCAAAAGATATTTAATGGGGGGGGCCAAGATGGCGGACTAGGTGGACGCTCCCGCGGATCCCTCTTGCAACAAAGACTCGGAAAAACAAGGGAATCGATCGCATACATAACAATCTATGAACTCTGAACAACAAGCACAGACTTAGAGACGGAGGACGAACAAATACGGGCAGACAGCGACTGTTTTCAGAACTAGGAGCCAGCGCACCAGGCAGGTGACCTTCGGAGCTCGATTGGGGGCAGAGCCCAGGGAAGCAGACGGCACAGAAAGGGGGCCCACCCCTTCCCCCCCCGAACCCATCCCTGGAGGAAGCCTAGCAGGTTGGCGCGGGCGGCGTAGGGGCGCAGCCGGAGGGAGAAGCACCCGGGAGGCAGTGACTGATCTGGGAGGGGGGAGAACAGCGTCCCAGCTGGGGTGCCGTCCGCCGGGAGTTAAGCGAGAAGCCGACGGGGCGCGAGCGGGGGGGGGTCAGCTGTGTTTCCCTGGAGTGACCCCAGGGCAGGGCCCACGCGTTCGTGCGGGAGGACGCGCACCCAGTCCGCGCGTGTGGCACGGCACACCAGAGGGAGAAATCCCCAGAGGTGTCTGGTCTCAAAACAGGGAAAGCAGCATCCCAGACGGGGAGCCATTCCGCTGGGATCTGGGCACGCGCACGTGCACGCGCGGGCGGGGCATGAGCGCGGGGTCCATTTTTATTACCCTGAATTGACCCAGGGGGCGGGACCACCTGGTCGTGCCAGTGACGCCCTCCCAGTTTGCGCGAGAGGTGTGGCACACCAGAAGAAGAAGTCCCCGGGAGGAACTGATTGGTCCCGAAGCGCAGAAAGTAGCGTCCCAGACGGGGTGCCGTCCTGCCGGGGCTTGGGCGCACGCACGAGCGGGGCGTGAGCGCGGAGTCCATTTTTATTGCCCTGAATTGACCCAGGGGGCGGGCCCACCTGGCCGTGCGGAGGAACTGATTGGTCCCGAAGCGCAGAAAGTAGCATCCCAGACGGGGTACCGTCCTGCCGGGGCTTGGGCGCGCACATGAGCGGGGCGTGAGCACGGAGTCCATTTTTATTGCCCTGAATTGAACCAGGGGGCGGGCCCACCTGGCTGTGCAGGTGACGCCAAACCAGTTCGCGTGAGAGGTGTGGTGCTCCAGAAGGAGAAGTCCCGGGGAGGAAGTGACTGGTTCCGGAACGGGGAAAGCAGCGTCTCAACCCGGAAGTCATCCCGCTGGGATTTGGGCACGCGCACAGGCGGGGCGTGACCGCGGGACCTAATTATAATCGCCTGAATAGACCCTGGGGGCGGGCCCACCCGTTCGTGCGGGAAACGCCCACCCAGTGCCCACGAGCAGTGCCGCGCACCGGAGGAAGTCCCCAGGAGGAAGTGACTGGTTTCCGAGCAAGGAAAGCAGTGTCCTAGCCAGGGACCCGTCCAGCCCGGATTTTGGCGAACGGGGGCGGAGTGTGAACGTGGTGTTCAGCTCTATATTCTGTGGTGCTACACTCCTAGCTCTCAGATCCCTCCCCCACCCTCCCCAGGCGACCCCACTAACATCCGAATACCCGGAGCCAGAGAGAGAATTCAGATAGGGATCTGACTGCATTTTTTTTTAGCTGACTACTTGGAAAATCTAGTTTCCCAGTGATGGCTCGGAGACAGCAGTCCATATCAAACCACATAAAGAAACAGACCATGACAGCTTCTCCAACCCCCCAAACAAAAGAATCAAAATCCTTCCCAAATGAAGATACAATCCTGGAATTATCAGATACAGAATATAAAAAACTAATTTACAGAATGCTTAAAGATATCACAAATGAAATTAGGATAAATGCAGAAAAAGCCAAGGAACACACTGATAAAACTGTTGAAGAACTCAAAAAGATTATTCAAGAACATAGTGGAAAAATTAATAAGTTGCAAGAATCCATAGAGAGACAGCATGTAGAAATCCAAAAGATTAACAATAAAATTACAGAATTTGACAACGCAATAGAAAGTCAGAGGAGCAGACTCGAGCAATTAGAATGTAGACTGGGACTTCTGGAGGACCAGGGAAACAACACCAACATAGCTGAAAAAAAATCAGATAAAAGAATTAAAAAAAATGAAGAAACCCTAAGAATCATGTGGGACTCTATCAAGAAGGACAACTTGCGAGTAATTGGAGTCCCAGAACAGGGAGGGGGGACAGAAAACACAGAGAAAATAGTTGAAGAACTCCTGACACAAAACTTCCCTGACATCATGAAAGAAGAAAGGATATCTATCCAAGATGCTCATCGAACCCCATTTAAGATTGATCCAAAAAGAAAAACACCAAGACATATCATCATCAAACTCACCAAAACCAAAGACAAACAGAAAATTTTAAAAGCAGCCAGGGAGAAAAGAAAGGTTTCCTTCAAGGGAGAATCAATAAGAATAAGTTCAGACTACTCAGCAGAAACCACGCAGGCAAGAAGGGAATGGGACGACATATACAGAGCACTAAACGAGAAAAACTGCCAACCAAGGATCATATATCCAGCAAAACTCTCTATGAAATATGAAGGAGAAATTAAGATATTTACAGATAAACACAAGTTTAGAGAATTTGCAAAAACTAAACCAAGACTGCAAGAAATGCTAAAGGAGATTGTTTGGCCGGATGACCAATAATATCAGGTACCAGCACAATACAAGGTCACAAAACAGAACGTCCTGATATCAACGCAACTCAAACAGGGAAAACACAAAAACAAACAAATTAAGACTAATTCTAAAAAATAAATAAATAAACAAAATAATACACACAACAGGAAATCATGGAAATCAATAGATAAACGATCAAAATAATCAAAAAGAGGGACTAAATATAGGAGGCATTGAACTGCCAGATGGAGACTGATACAAGGCGAAATAGAAGGATACAAGTTAGGTTTTTACTTAGAAAAATAGGGGTAAATAAAAAGGTAACCACAAAAAGGAATATCAATTCCATAACTCAAGAAAAAAGCCAAGAAAAACGCAACGACTCAATAAACACAAAGTTAAACATTATGAAAATGAGGATCTCACAAGCTACTAAGAAAAACGTCTCAGCACAAAAAAGTATGTGGAAAAATGAAATGGCCAACAACACACATGAAAAGGCATCAAAATGACAGCACTAAAAACTTACTTATCTATAATTACGCTGAATGTAAATGGACTAAATGCACCAATAAAGAGACAGAGAGTCACGGACTGGATAAAAAAACACGATCCATCTATATGCTGCCTACAAGAGACACACCTTAGACTCAGAGACACAAACAAACTAAAACTCAAAGGATGGAAAAAAATATATCAAGCAAACAATAAGCAAAAAAGAAGAGGAGTAGCAATATTAATTTCTGACAAAATAGACTTTAGACTTAAATCCACCACAAAGGATAAAGAAGGACACTATATAATGATAAAAGGGACAATTGATCAGGAAGACATAACCATATTAAATATTTACGCACCTAATGACAGGGCTGCAAGATACATAAAACAAATTTTAACAGAATTGAAAAGTGAGATAGACACGTCCACAATTATAGTAGGAGACTTCAACACACCACTTTCGGAGAAGGACAGGACATCCAGTAAGAAGCTCAGTAGAGACACGGAAGACCTACTTACAACAATCAACCAACTTGACCTCATTGACTTATACAGAACTCTCCACCCAACTGCTGAAAAATATACTTTTTTTTCTAGCGCACATGGAACATTCTCTAGAATAGACCACATATTAGGGCATAAAACAAATCTTTGCAGAATCCAAAACATCGAAATATTACAAAGCATCTTCTCAGACCACAAGGCAATGAAACTAGAAATCAATAACAGAAAAACTAGGGAAAAGAAATCAAATACTTGGAAAATGAACAATACCCTCCTGAAAAAAGACTGGGTTATAGAAGACATCAAGGAGGGAGTAAGGAAATTCTTAGAATGCAACGAGAATGAAAATACTTCCTATCAAAACCTCTGGGACACAGCAAAAGCAGTGCTCAGAGGCCAATTTATATCGATAAATGCACACATACAAAAAGAAGAAAGAGACAAAATCAGAGAACTGTCCCGACAACTTGAGCAAATAGAAAGTGAGCAACAAAAGAATCCATCAGGCACCCGAAGAAAACAAATAATAAAAATTAGAGCTGAACTAAATGAATTAGAGAACAGAAAAACAATTGAAAGAATTAACAAAGCCAAAAGCTGGTTCTTTGAAAAAATTAACAAAATTGATAAACCATTGGCTAGACTGACTAAAGAAAAACAGGAAAGGAAACAAATAACCCGAATAAGAAACGAGAAGGACCACATCACAACAGAACCAAATGAAATCAAAAGAATCATATCAGATTACTACATAAAATTGTACTCTAACAAATTTGAAAACCTAGAAGAAATGGATAAATTCTTGGAACAATACTACTTACCCAAACTAACACATTCAGAAGTAGAACAACTAAATAGACCCATAACAAAAAAAGAGATTGAAACGGTAATCAAAAAACTCCCAAGAAAAAAAAGTCCTGGCCCAGATGGCTTCACTGCAGAGTTCTACCAAACCTTCAGAGAAGACTTAACACCATTACTATCGAAGGTATTTCAAAGTATAGAAAAAGACGGAATACTACCCAACTCATTCTATGAAGCTACCATCTCCCTGATACCAAAACCAGGTAAAGACATTACAAAAAAAGAAAATTTTAGACCTATATCCCTCATGAACATAGATGCAAAAATCCTTAATAAAATTCTAGCCAATAGAATCCAACAACACATCAAAAAAATAATTCACCATGATCAAGTGGGATTTATACCAGGTATGCAAGGCTGGTTTAATATCAGAAAAACCATTAATGTAATCCATCACATAAATAAAACAAAAGACAAAAACCACATGATCTTATCAATTGATGCAGAAAAGGCATTTGACAAAGTCCAACACCCATTTATGATAAAAACTCTCACCAAAATAGGAATTGAAGGAAAATTCCTCAACATAATAAAGGGCATATATGCAAAGCCAACGGCCAATATCACTCTAAATGGAGAGAACCTGAAAGCATTTCCCTTGAGAACGGGAACCAGACAAGGATGCCCTTTATCACCGCTCTTATTCAACATCGTACTTGAAGTCCTAGCCAGGGCAATTAGGCTAGACAAAGAAATAAAGGGGATCCAGATTGGTAAGGAGGAAGTAAAGCTATCACTATTTGCAGATGACATGATCGTATACATGGAAAACCCTAAGAAATCCTCCAGAAAACTACTGAAACTAATAGAAGAGTTTGGAAGAGTCTCAGGATATAAAATAAACATACAAAAATCACTTGGATTCCTCTACATCAACAAAAAGAACACCGAAGAGGAAATAACCAAATCAATACCATTCACAGTAGCCCCCAAGAAGATAAAATACTTAGGAATAAATCTTACCAAGGATGTAAAAGACCTATACAAAGAAAACTATAAAACTCTGCTACAAGAAATTCAAAAGGACACACTTAAATGGAAAAACATACCCTGCTCATGGATAGGAAGACTTAACATAGTAAAAATGTCTATTCTACCAAAAGCCATTTATACATATAACACACTTCCAATCCAAATACCAATGTCATACTTTAAGGGGATAGAGAAACAAATCACTAATTTCATATGGAAGGGAAAGAACCCCCGGATAAGCAAAACATTACTGAAAAAGAAGAAGAAAGTGGGAGGCCTCACCCTACCTGATTTCAGAACCTATTATATAGCTACAGTAGTCAAAACAGCCTGGTACTGGTACAACAACAGGCACATAGACCAATGGAACAGAATTGAGAATCCAGATATAAATCCATCCATTTATGAGCAGCTGATATTTGACAAAGGACCAGTGTCAGTCAATTGGGGAAATAATAGTCTTTTTAACAAATGGTGCTGGCATACCTGGATATCCATTTGCAAAAGAATGAAACAGGACCCATACCTCACACCATGCACAAAAACTAACTCCAAGTGGATCAAAGACCTAAACATAAAGACTAAAACGATAAAAATCATGGAAGAAAAAATAGGATCTACCCTAGGAGCCCTAATACAGGGCATAAACAGAATACAAAACATTGCCAAAAATGATGAAGAGAAACCAGATAACTGGGAGCTCCTAAAAATCAAACACCTATGCTCATCTAAAGACTTCACCAAAAGAGTAAAAAGACCACCTACAGACTGGGAAAGAATTTTCAGCTATGACATCTCAGACCAGCGCCTGATCTCTAAAATCTACATGATTCTGTCAAAACTCAACCACAAAAAGACAAACAACCCAATCAAGAAGTGGGCAAAGGATATGAACACACATTTCACTAAGGAAGATATTCAGGCAGCCAACAGATACATGAGAAAATGCTCTCGATCATTAGTCATTAGAGAAATGCAAATTAAAACTACGATGAGATTCCATCTGACACCAACTAGACTGGCATTAATTCAAAAATCACAAAATAATAAATGTTGGAGAGGCTGCGGAGAGACTGGAACTCTCATACACTGCTGCTGGGATTGTAAAATGGTACAACCACTTTGGAAATCCATCTGGCGTTATCTTAAACAGTTAGAAATAGAACTACCATACAACCCAGAAATCCCACTCCTCGGAATATACCCTAAAAATACAAGACCCTTCACACAAACAGATATATGCACACCCATGTTTATTGCAGCTCTGTTTACAATAGCAAAAAGCTGGAAGCAAACAAGATGTCCATCAACGGATGAATGGGTAAATAAATTGTGGTATATTCACACAATGGAATACTACGCATCGATAAAGAACAGTGACGAATCTCTGAAACATTTCATAACATGGAGGAATCTGGAAGGCATTATGCTGAGCGAAATGAGTCAGTTGCAAAAGGACAAATATTGTATAAGACCACTATTATAAGATCTTGAGAAATAGAAAAAACGGAAAAGAACACATACTTTTGTGGTTACAAAAGGGGGAGGGAGGGAGGGAGGGAGGGAGGGAGGGAGAGGGCTTTTTATTGATCAATCTGTAGATGGGAACTGCTTTGGGTGAAGGGAAAGACAACACTCAAAACAAGGAAGGTCAGCCTAATTGGACAGGATTAAAAGTAAAGAGGTTTCCGAGATAAAATGAAAGCTTCAAAGGATAGCGAAGCAGGGGCTGGGGTCTGGGGAACTTGGTTTGAGAGGACTTCTAAATCAATGGGCATAACAATTCTATTATGAAAACACTCTGCATCCCACTTTGAATTGTGGCACCTGGGGTCCTAAATGCCAACAAGCAGCCATCTAAAATACATTAATTGGTCTCAACCCACCGGGAGCAAAGGCAAAGGAAGAACACCAAGGTCACACGACAACTAAGAACCCAAGAGACAGAAAGGGCCACTTGAACCAGAGACCTACAATATCCTGAGACCAGAAGAACTAGTTGGTGCCCGGCCACAATCGATGTCTGCCCTCTCAGGGAACACAACAGACAACTCCTGAGGGAGCGGGAGACCAATGGGATGCAGACCCCAAATTCTCATTAAAAGACCACACCTAATGGTATGATTGCGACTAGAGGAATCCCAGAGACAATGCTCCCCAGAACTTCTGATGGCACAGGACAGGAACCATCCCCGAAGACAAATCATCAGGCATGAAAAGGACTGGTCAGTGGGGGGGAGAGAGATACTGATGAAGAGTGAGCTAATTAAATCAGGTGGACACAGGAGAGTGTGTTGGCAACTCTTGACTGGAGGGGGGATGGGAAGATAGAGAGAGAGGGAAGAAGGTAAAATTGGCACGAAACGAGAGACTGTAAGGGCTGACTCAATAGGGGGAGAGCAAGTGGGAGAAGGAAGTAAGATGTATGTAAACCTACATGTGACAGACTGATTGGAATGGTAAATGTTCACTTGAAGCTTAATAAAAATTTTAAAAAAAAAGAAAGATATTTAACATACTATGGACTGCCCAAAGATTGCAATGAATCAACTTACTTTGAGTACTAAAAAAATTTAGACATGCTAGTACTTTGAGGACTAGCATGTCTAAATTTTATCTCACAGAACTGTTGTAGTATCCTAAGTCAATCCTTGAAGAAAAATGTAAATGTATATTCACTTCTTTACTCTGATTCTAAAAGTTCATTAGGAAGCAGAACCATATGGAAATTGCATGTAAATTTTGAAAGAGTAATGAACTGTTATTGATAATACGACAGATTCTAATGTTGTAAAAATTAAAGTCAAGTGATACTGCTCAAAAAACATACTCACAAATGTAAAACTAAGCTAAATTCATATACGCATTTAAGATCAGGGTGTTTCAATTAGGATGCTTTTGGTTGCAAATGACAAGAAAACTCAACTAAAACCTTTTTGAAGTATAAGCATATTTATTAATTGGTCATCATAACTGTAAACATCAAGGTTATAGCAAGCTTCAGGGTTAGTTGATAAAGTGTATCAATTTTGTTTGAAGGGCCCATACATGCAAGTAAAATTTTAGCTCACTCAGAGTTAAGGTGCCAGTTTGAAATCCTAGTCAAGTTGAGCGTTGGTCCAACTGAAAAAAAGTGATTAAGTTAAGATGCATCTTCTTGGATTGGGAGTTAAATCTTCATGTTGTGACTATTCATGAAGGCATTTGCTGATGGTGTTTGAGAAATAGATCGTTATGGTTTCAGCTGATCTGGATTCAGGCTTAGATCAACAAAATCTACTGCAGTCCAGAACTGAAGAACTGTGATTATCTGTCTTTTCAAGAATTGGATGATAAATTTCAATAACTTACCTAGTCCCAATGTTCTCTGTCTCTGAACCATAGGGATTTATTGGCTATAGACCCTCTAACAGTCAGAGTAAGGCCTTCCTCTGCTAGGAATATGGTTAGGCAAGAGAATCTGGGGCTTGTTCTCCCTTCATTTTGGGATAAATATCTTTCACTTTATCTAAAGACTTACTAATATAAAACTCATAATCTATTATTCACTTTATATATTTTTTATATTAATATTTTCTCTTCACATTACAGACATTTCTCATTACTTGGCTTTCTGCTACTTTTTCTTGGCAAGACCTGTTTTCTCCCTCTAAGGATTGTCTACGGAAGAAAAGTGTCCGGGAGAGGTAACTTCATTTGAATTTGTTCCAAATATTCTAAGAAACTAATTTATAATGAACTTGCATTGTCTTTCATTTAAAACAGTGATGATATAAAAAGCCACACACTATGTCTGCACATATAAATGGAATAATTATTTACTGATAGAATGACCCAAGAGATTTCTGAAAACTCAAATCCCTGTCCAGGCTGGAGACACTCTTTAATTGGCATCTAATCCTGTAGATGTTCTCCTGTTATATTTTCTGTTGATACGTATTCTCATTGCTTGTAGGAATTTATAGAAGGTCACGATTTTCTGGAGTGAGGTTGGAGAGGTATAGTGGCATTCTTTTATGAAGAAAGAAATTGTCTTTGGATATGCTTTTTGAACAACTGAATTGCTGAAAAGTTCTGCTTCTATTTGTGAGAAAGCTCTGTCGTTGTCTTCTTGGGAAGTTAAATCACAGCCTTTGCCTTGTTAGGTATAGATTTAATGACTAGGGATATAACTGTTACTCCAAATTCTAGAAGTAAAGTAATTTTTGTTTGCTTCATGATAGTTAATTAAAAAGAGAAAATTTCAAATGACTAAATTGAGTGATTTTTCCTTTTTTTGGTTTGCATCACTAAATAACAGTCTTGGCCAGGTTGATTTCCATTAATTTGCCCAGTTTTTACAGTCATGCAAACATAGGATTTTAATTGTTCTTCCAGCACATTTTCCCAACAGGTGAGAACGTTCAACTGTTTACTATTATTTTTAAATGTCTTAATGTTTTAGGCATCCCCATACACTTCTACAGTTATCTGAAAACAAAAAAAAATGATATGATGGGCAGCTTGTGTGGCAGTATGAAAAGTGTAACCACTTGGAACTATTTCTAGATCCACTGATCACCCACACATTGCCATATTTTCTGTGATTGCAGATAAATAAATGCATGAGGTATCTACAATTACTCTCAATGAAAGAAGCCCAGATTTTCAGGAACAAGGACAAGAACCAAGAGATGAGTTTTTGAAACATCTGACAGAGGACACTCATTAAAAATTTACATGATATATTGAAATATACCTAATTTCTTAAATACATTTCATTATATTAATTTTGATTTTGTAAAATTAAGCAAGAGAAACACAGAGATAAATTAGACCATACACAGTCTATTCTTCTTTAGTATTTCATCCTGATAGATATTTACTGTCCATTTGCCAGATAACAAAAGAAGCATGTTATGCATTACAAGTAAGCCAATAGGTTTGTCATCTTGGTTCATAGGATATGTGGTATGTTAATAAAGATTTATAATTAATTTATATGTATTTGAACTAAATAAAAAACCAAACCTATTACCATCGAGTCGAGTAGATTCCAACTCGTAAGGACCCTGCAAGACAGAGTAGAGCTGCCCCATTGGGTTTCCAGGGAGCAGCTGGTGGATTCAAACTGCTAACATTTTGGTTAAGAGCCATGCTCTTCATCACTGTACCACCAAGGTTCCGTATTTAAACTAGAGGGTTTAAAACTGTGTCAAGATGTAAAGAAAAAATGCCTGTTACATCTGGAAGTTTGATACGTGTTTTTAAAGTGTGAATATTTTAAAATTATGACAACTTTACACACATATCTTTTTGTATATATACAAACTTGTGACAACCATATTTATATATATATATATCTTTTGATATATATATAAAAATAAACTAGCAATCAGGAAGTACCTTGCCTACTGTCACTTAGAGAGACATAAAACTGTAATTGTTATGTACTGTAGAGGTTACTTTTGTTACTATGGTATTCTCATTTCTCTTTGTAAAAAGCCATGTTCTTATAAAAAGAAGTTACATGATTTCTTTTTCTAGAAAGGTGTAAACTTAGTGGTTTAAGTTGAAAGTTTATTAATTCTTTTAGTTTTTATAGTATCAAATCTTTGAGGAGTTAGACTATAGTGGATACTTTACATACTGATTTTCTTACATGTAAATAACTTAGCTGGCCAATAGAATATTTATTTCAGTGAAATCCAGCATTGATTATTACTAAGATTAAGTGCACTAGACCTTGCAGAAAATAAGTAGTTAAAAAAGATTTAGGGGCGGGGCCAAGATGGCGGAATAGGTAGACCCTCCCTCGGATCCCTCTTGCAACAAAGACTTGGAAAAACAAGTGAATCGATCAAGTACATAACAATCTAAGAACCCTGAACAACAAACACAGATTTACAGACGGAAAACGAACAAATACAGGGAAGCAGCGACTGTTTTCGGAGCCTGGAGCCAGCGTCCCAGTCAGCGGATTTTCTGGAAAAACTAGTTTCCCAGTGATGGCTCAGAGACAGCAGTCCATATCAAACCACATAAAGAAGCAGACCATGACAGCTTCTCCAAACCCCCAAACAAAGGAATCAAAATCTTTCCCAAATGAAGATACAATCCTGGAATTATCAGGTACAGAATATAAAAAACTAATTTACAGAATGCTTCAAGACATCACAAACGAAATAAGGCAAACTGCAGAAAAAGCCAGGGAACACACCGATAAAACTGTTGAAGAACTCAAAAAGATTATTCAAGAACATAGTGGAAAAATTAATAAGTTGCAAGAATCCATAGAGAGACAGCATGTAGAAATCCAAAAGATTAACAATAAAGTTACAGAATTAGACAACGCAATAGGAAGTCAGAGGAGCAGACTCGAGCAATTAGAATGCAGACTGGGACATCTGGAGGACCAGGGAATTAACACCAACATAGCTGAAAAAAAAAATCAGATGAAAGAATTAAAAAAAAAAATGAAGAAACCCTAAGAATCATGTGGGACTCTATCAAGAAGGATAACTTGCGGGTGATTGGAGTCCCAGAACAGGGAGGGAGGACAGAAAACACAGAGAAAATAGTTGAAGAACTCCTGACACAAAACTTCCCTGACATCATGAAAGACGAAAGGATATCTATCCAAGATGCTCATCGAACCCCATTTAAGATTGATTCAAAAAGAAAAACACCAAGACATATTATCATCAAACTCGCCAAAACCAAAGATAAAGTGAAAATTCTAAAAGCAGGCAGGGAGAAAAGAAAGGTTTCCTTCAAGGGAGAATCAATAAGAATAAGTTCAGACTACTCAGCAGAAACCATGCAGGGAAGAAGGGAATGGGACGACATATACAGAGCACTGAAGGAGAAAAACTGCCAGCCAAGGATCATATATCCAGCAAAACTCTCTCTGAAATATGAAGGCGAAATTAAGATATTTACAGATAAACACAAGCTTAGAGAATTTGCAAAAACCAAACCAAAGCTACAAGAAATACTAAAGGATATTGTTTGGTCAGAAAACCAATAATATCAGATATCAGCACAACACAAGGACACAAAACAGAACGTCCTGCTATCAACTCAAGTAGGGAAATCACAAAAACAAACAAATTAAGATTAATTAAAAAAAATAATACACATAACAGGGAATCATGGAAGTCAATAGGTAAAAGATCACAATAATCAAAAAGAGGGACTAAATACAGGAGGCATTGAACTGCCATATGGAGAGTGATACAAGGCGATATAGAACGATACAAGTTAGGTTTTTACTTAGAAAAATAGGGGTAAATAATAAGGTAACCACAAAAAGGTATAACAACTCCATAACTCATGATAAAAGCCAAGAAAAACATAACGACTCAACTAACATAAAGTCAAACACTATGAAAATGAGGATCTCACAATTTACTAAGAAAAACGTCTCAGCACAAAAAAGTATGTGGAAAAATGAAATTGCCAACAACACACATGAAAAGGCATCAAAATGACAACACTAAAAACTTATTTATCTATAATTACGCTGAATGTAAATGGACTAAATGCACCAATAAAGAGACAGAGAGTCACGGACTGGGTAAAGAAACACGATCCATCTATATGCTGCCTACAAGAGACACACCTTAGACTTAGAGACACAAACAAACTAAAACTCAAAGGATGGAAAAAATATATCAAGCAAACAATAAGCAAAAAAGAAGAGGAGTAGCAATAGTAATTTCTGACAAAATAGACTTTAGACTTAAATCCACCACAACGGATAAAGAAGGACACTATATAATGATAAAAGGGACAGTTGATCAGGAAGACAAAACCATATTAAATATTTATGCACCCAATGACAGGGCTGCAATATACATAAAACAAATTTTAACAGAATTGAAAAGTGAGATAGACACCTCCACAATTATAGTAGGAGACTTCAACACACCACTTTCGGAGAAGGACAGGACATCCAGTAAGGAGCTCAATAGAGACATGGAAGACCTAATTACAACAATCAACCAACCTGACCTCATTGACTTATACAGAACTCTCCACCCAACTGCTGCAAAGTATACTTTTTTTTCTAGCGCGCATGGAACATTCTCTAGAATAGACCACATATTAGGTCATAAAACAAGCCTTTGCAGAGTCCAAAACATCGAAATATTACAAAGCATCTTCTCAGATCACAAGGCAATAAAACTAGAAATCAATAACAGAAAAACGAGGGAAAAGAAATCAAATACTTGGAAAGTGAACAATACCCTCCTGAAAAAAGACTGGGTTATAGAAGACATCAAGGAGGGAATAAGGAAATTCATAGAATGCAACGAGAATGAAAATACTTCCTATCAAAACCTCTGGGATACAGCAAAAGCAGTGCTCAGAGGCCAATTTATATCGATAAATGCACCCATACAAAAAGAAGAAAGAGCCAAAATCAGACAACTGTCCTTACAACTTGAACAAATAGAAAGTGAGCAAGAAAAGAATCCATCAGGCACCAGAAGAAAACAAATAATAAAAATTAGAGCTGAACTAAATGAATTAGAGAACAGAAAAACAATTGAAAGAATTAACAAAGCCAAAAGCTGGTTCTTTGAAAAAATTAACAAAATTGATAAACCATTGGCTAGACTGACAAAAGAAATACAGGAAAGGAAAAAAAATAACCCGAATAAGAAACGAGAAGGACCACATCACAACAAAACCAACTGAAATTAAAAGAATCATATCAGATTATTACGAAAAATTGTACTCTAACAAATTTGCAAACCTAGAAGAAATGGATAAGTTCCTGGAAAAACACTACCTACCTAAACTAACACATTCAGAAGTGGAACAACTAAATAGACCCATAACAAAAAAAGAGATTGAAACGGTAATCAAAAAACTCCCAAGAAAAAAAAGCCCTGGCCTGGACGGCATCACTGCAGAGTTCTACCAAACTTTCAGAGAAGAGTTAACACCACTACTACTAAAGGTATTTCAAAGCATAGAAAAGGACGGAATACTACCCAACTCATTCTATGAAGCCACCATCTACCAAAACCAGGTAAAGACATTACAAAAAAAGAAAATTACAGACCTATATCCCTCATGAACATAGATGCAAAAATCCTCAACAAAATTCTAGCCAATAGAATTCAACAACATATCAAAAAAATAATTCACCACGACCAAGTGGGATTTATACCAGGTTTATGCAAGGCTGGTTTAATATCAGAAAAACCATTAACGTAAGCCATCACATAAATAAAAGAAAAGACAAAAACCACAGGATCTTATCAATAGATGCAGAAAAGGCATTTGACCAAGTCCAACACCCTTTTATGATAAAAACCCTCAGCAAAATAGGAATTGAAGGAAAATTCCTCAACATAATAAAGGGCATCTATGCAAAGCCAACAGCCAACATCACTCTAAATGGAGAGAAGCTGAAAACATTTCCCTTGAGAACGGGAACCGGACAAGGATGTCCTTTATCACCGCTTTTATTCAACATCGTGCTAGAAGTCCTAGCCAGGGCAATTAGGCTAGACAAAGAAATAAAAGGCATCCGGATTGGCAAGGAGGAAGTAAAATTATTTCTATTTGCAGATGACATGATCTTATACACAGAAAACCCTAAGGAATCCTCCAGAAAACTACTGAAACTAATAGAAGAGTTTGGCAGAGTCTCAGGTTATAAAATGAACATACAAAAATCACCTGGATTCCTCTACATCAACAAAAGAACACCGAAGAGGAAATAACCAAATCAATACCATTCACAGTAGCCCCTAAGAAGATAAAATACTTAGGAATAAATCTTACCAAGAATGTAAAAGACCTATACAAAGAAAACTACAAAGCTCTACTACAAGAAATTCGAAAGGATATACTTAAGTGGAAAAACATACCTTGCTCATGGATAGGAAGACTTAACATAGTAAAAAAGTCTATTCTACCAAAAGCCATCTATACATATAATGCACTTCCGATCCAAATTCCAATGTCATTTTTGAAGGTGATAGAGAAACAAATCACCAATTTCATATGGAAGGGAAAGAAGCCTCGGATAAGCAAAGCATTACTGAAAAAGAAGCAGAAAGTGGGAGGCCTCACTCTACCTGATTTCAGAAGCTCTTATACAGCCACAGTAGTCAAAACAGCCTGGTACTAGTACAACAACAGGCACATAGACCAATAAAACAGAATTGAGAACCCAGATATAAATCCATCCACATAGGAGCAGCTGATATTTGACAAAGGCCCAGTGTCAGTTAATTGGGGAAAAGATAGTGTTTTTAACACATGGTGCTGGCTTAACTGGATATCCATTTGCAAAAAAATGAAACAGGACCCATACCTCACACCATGCACAAAAACTAACTCCAAGTGCATCAAAGACCTAAACATAAAGACTAAAACGATAAAGATCATGGAAGAAAAAATAGGGACAACCTTAGGAGCCCTAATACAAGGCAGAAACAGAATACAAAACATTACCAAAAATGACGAAGAGAAACCAGATAACTGGGAGCTCCTAAAAATCAAACACCTATGCTCATCTAAAGACTTCACCAAAAGAGTAAAAAGACCACCTACAGACTGGGAAAGAATTTTCAGCTATGACATCTCCGACCAGCGCCTGATCTCTAAAATCTACATGATTCTGTCAAAACTCAACCACAAAAAGACAAACAACCCAATCAAGAAGTGGGCAAAGGATATGAACACACACTTCACTAAAGAAGATATTCAGGCAGCTAACAGATACATGAGAAAATGCTCTCGATCA
The DNA here is from genome assembly GCF_030014295.1 of Loxodonta africana. Taxonomy (NCBI): domain Eukaryota; kingdom Metazoa; phylum Chordata; class Mammalia; order Proboscidea; family Elephantidae; genus Loxodonta; species Loxodonta africana. The sequence goes on from NW_026975036.1 coordinate 1,705,451, forward strand.
TTAGAGAAATGCAAATTCAAACTACGATGAGATTCCATCTCACTCCAACAAGTCTGGCATTAATCCAAAAAACACAAAATAATAAATGTTGGAGAGGCTGGGGAGAGATTGGAACTCTTATACACTGCTGGTGGGATTGTAAAATGGTACAACCACTTTGGAAATCTATCTGGCATTATCTTCAACAGTTAGAAATAGAACTACCATACAACCCAGAAACCCCACTCCTCGGAATAGACCCTAGAGAAACAAGAGCCTTCACACAAACAGATATATGCACACCCATAGTTTATTGCAGCTCTGTTTACAATAGCAAAAAGCTGGAAGCAACCAAGGTGTCCATCAATGGATGAATGGTTAAATAAATTGTGGTATATTCACACAATGGAATACTACACATCGATAAAGAACAGTGACGAATCTGTGAAACATTTCATAACATGGAGGAACCTGGAAGGCATTATGCTGAGCGAAATTAGTCAGAGGCAAAAGGACAAATATTTTATAAGACCACTATTATAAGATCTTGAGAAATAGTATAAACTGAGAAGAACACATACTTTTGTGGTTACGAGGGAGGGAGGGAGGGAGGGAGAGGGTTTCTTATTGATTAGTTAGTAGATAAGAACTGCTTTAGGTGAAGGGAAGGACAACACTCAATACATGGAAGGTCAGCTCAATTGGACTGGACCAAAAGCAAAGAAGTTTCCGGGATAAAATGAATGCTTCAAAGGTCAGTGGAGCAAGGGCAGGAGTTTGGGGACCATGGTTTAAGGGGACTTCTAAGTCAATTGGCAAAATAATTCTATTATGAAAACATTCTGCAACCCACTTTGAAATGTGGCGTCTGGGGTCTTAAATGCTAACAAGCGGCCATCTGAGATGCATCAATTGGTCTCAACCCACCTGGAGGAAAGGAGAATGAAGAACACCAAGGTCACACGACAACTAAGAGCCCAAGAGACAGAAAGGGCCACATGAACCAGAGACCTACATTATCCTGAGACCAGAAGAACTAGTTGGTGCCCGGCCACAATCGATGACTGCCCTGACAGGGAGCACAACAGAGAACCCCTGAGGGAGCAGGAGATCAGTGGGATGCAGACCCCAAATTCTCATAAAAAGACCATACTTAATGGTCTGACTGAGACTAGAGGAATCCCGGCAGCAATGGTCCCCAAACCTTCTGTTGGCACAGGACAGGAACCATCCCCGAAGACAACTCATCAGACATGAAAGGGACTGGACTGTGGGTGGGAGAGAGATGCTGATGAAGAGTGAGCTAATTATATCAGGTGGACACTTGAGATTGTGTTGGCATCTCCTGTCTGGAGGGGGGATGGGAGGATAGAGAGAGTGGGAAGCTGGCAAAATTGTCACAAAACGAGAGACTGGAAGGGCTGACTCATTAGGGGGAGAGCAAGTGGGAGTACGGAGTAAGATGTATGTAAACTTATATGTGACAGACTGACTTGATTTGTAAACGTTCACTTGAAGCTCAATAAAAGTTAATAAAAAAAAAGATTTAGATATAAACTATCTTTACCACTATATTCTTCAACAGCTGTGCCTTTATTAATCTACAGCTTCAAAAATGAGAGAACTCTTGAATCACTTAGACATACAGAGTGCTCATTACAGCTGGTTTCTAAAAGAAAGCTCAAAATTCTTCTGCACGTGTTCTTTTCTCTCAACCAAATCAAAATAAATGAGATCAGCTTGTCTACATTTGAGGTTTAGTAATTCAATGATTTTCTGCAACAATAAATAGTCCTAAAGATTGTGTTTGACTCTACATATGTACTATTCTGTCTTGGGTTTGTCTTTAACCATAAGTGCTCGGGAATCTGAGGAATCAATGTTTGTTTTTTTTTTTTTGTCCTTTGAAATATCTTTTCTTTTTCTCCTTTTCCTTCCCTTTCTTTCTCTTTCCTTCTCTCCCCTTCTCTCCTCCCATCTTCTCTCTTCTCCTCTTTTATCTTTTCATCTATTCTCCCCTTTCCCCTTCTTTTGCTTTCATTTCCTTTTCTTTTTTTACTCTTTATTTTGTAGGATGGGATCTGTGTCTATTTGTAGTGGTTTCCCAAGAAGCCTCCTGAGTAAGTTCAGGAAGCCTCAGCGGTTGGCCTTCCAGGATTCTTTCACGAGAAGAAATCTTTCTGAAGATTTCGTAAGAATGCTATCCCCACTTAACACATTAATACCCCTATTATTGTGAATATTAATTTCTTAAATATAATTTCTCTGCTTCCTGATTTGATTCTTCTTTTCTTTCATTTTCTACTCTTTAGGCCTCCATCTGATGCATGGGTACAAGTTTTTCCTTTTTTTCTGCTTAACTGTCATCAATATACATACCATGATAGGTAGATATTATGACACATATGCAACAAAATAGATAATTCTTAAAATGTAGTTTTATTCTATGCCCAAAATGTGCGTCTGTGAGTTATAGGTATATAATATTCTTTTTATAAGTAATACACTTATTACTAATGTGACAAAGATCCAGATGATTTGTTCTGATCAAATGTCCATAGAGAAACATTCAAGAGCAATAGTAAAAAGCTATGATTTTTTGATTCTTCATCAGGATCCAGAGCGTGCTCTAGGCACTTTACATGTAAAAACACACACACAAAAACTTCAGAGATAGATACGATTGGTTTCCCCATGCACAAATTATGAAACTGAGGCACAAAGAGGTTTATGAAGTTCCTCAGGGTCACTGGGATATTAATTGGCGAAGGGGAAATTCCTACACAGACAATGTTGCTCTGTAGTGCACATTAGTCATCACTGTGCTGTGCTCTCTCCTCAAGGAAGCCCTGGGCTGTACAAAGGCGCACACTCAGTGGGAAACCTTACCCAATATTTGGCCACAGTAATGATCCAATTCCAACACCGGCAAGCATTTTTAAAGTAACATCAATGAGCTTGGAGATTGTTGTTTAATTAAAAATATACAAATAGAAGTACCCAGCAGAATAAAATAAGTTGGGATTTCACTGATAGTATGAAAGACAGTAGGTCGAAGAAGGATTCTAAGATCATCTATTTAATCCTTTATTTTCCAGTGAGTGAATTGAGACAGACTTGTGACTAAATTTAGAAAATCACTAAAGCTCATGCTTTCCTACACTGAGTTTGGTCTTTTCCTTTGAGTATGTTCCTTTTTGGAAACTTGACATTGAAGTTCCTAATTGTGTCCACTATCAGTGCCTAAGAAGCATTATACATAAAACCCTGTTCCATTGTCCTCTACTTCTCTTTACAGCTTCTATTTTCTCCCCCATTACTGCCCAGCTTACCCCCAATTGGTTTGAAAATACTGGCTGTTAATGTTCTAGTTGGTAACCATTATGTGGCAGTTAACTTCAGTTAAAAATGTTTGCTTAAAATAGAGATCATATAGTAAGGGCACTCACCACAAATACTACCAAATCAAAGTACTGACTGTATGTCACTAGTGTATAGAAGTGTGTTGAGTTGTGGGACAAGCAACGAGGAAATGGAAAGCATTGTGGATCCTTAAGACTATGCCCAAATAATTGCTACAGGGAATAATGTGCAAAAAATTTTATAGTAATCTGATACATTTCGAAGTCCAGGCTCTTCAAATTTAGTGAGAGATTCATAAAGACTGAACAACCTTTGAGGCAGGAAGATCCAAACTTCTAATAGTGGAATATCATAATATTTCGTGAGATATTCCCGAAGTGGGGTTATTTTTGGTGCTATATAGATCATACTGTAAAGGGACTCACAATAAAGATTACCAACTCTAAGTACTGATTCTATGTCAATTTAATTATCTTCGCCACCAGAGAATAAGTTTCTTGAGAGCAGACATCCTTCCCCTCTTTGTCATGCAGACCTCTATATCAAGTACTGTCATGTTTAAAAAAAGAAATACTAAATGAATGAAAGACTGTTGGGCCTCTGACTTATTTATAGAAGATCCACTAAGATTTAGAGATAGAGTTTGTCTATTGTAGGCCCAATCCAGTCATCTGAGAAGAACTAGAATTGTTAAGGGTAGGCATATTTGAATCTTTGGAAGAGAATCTCAGTAGACATTTGTCAATGTTTCTTATGTATAAGCCACTGTAGAAAATAAATGGTGCAGAAGTGCTCCATGACCTAATGGACATACTCATAATTGTCTTCATGATTTCATTACAGGTTTGTTCTCCTGAGCTCCCATCTCTGAAACAGGTCTTACAGAAGAGTAAATGGGACACAGAAACAATGTAACAGAATTTGTCCTCCTGGGACTCACTCAGGATCTTGAGGGCCAAAAAGCATTATTTGTCATGTTTTTGCTCATCTACATTGTGACGATGGTGGGAAATGTGCTCATTGTCATGATCATTATTGTTAGTTCCTCCCTGAACTCCCCCATGTACTTCTTCCTTGCCTGTCTGTCACTAATGGATGCTGTTTATTCCACTGACATTTCTCCCAAAATGATCGTAGACTTACTCTATGATAAAAAAGACTATTTCCTTCCCAGCTTGCATGGGCCAGCTCTTCATAGGACACGTATTTGGTGGTACTGAGGTCTTTCTTCTGGTGGCAATGGCCTATGACCGCTATGTGGCCATCTGTAAGCCACTGCATTACTTGACCATGATGAATCGACAGGTTTGCATTCTGTTGCTGGTGGCGGCCTGCGTTGGAGGATTTTTGCACTCTGTGGTTCAACTTCTCTTTGTGTACAGCCTCCCCTTCTGTGGCCCCAATGTCATTGATCACTTCAGCTGTGACATGTACCCGTTATTGGAACTTGCTTGCACCGACACCTATTTTATAGGCCTCACTGTTGTTACCAATGGTGGAGCCATCTGTATGGTAATTTTTATCCTTCTACTAATCTCCTACGGGGTCATCCTAAGCTCCCTGAAGACTCACAGTCAGGAAGGGAGGCACAAAGCCCTGTCTACCTGCAGCTCCCACATCACAGTGGTTGTCCTCTTTTTTGTCCCCTGTATTTTCTTGTATGTTAGACCTGTTTCCAACTTTCCCATTGACAAATCCATGACTGTGCTGTATACAGTTATCACTCCCATGTAGAATCCTCTGATATACACCTTGAGAAATTCTGAGATGAAAAATGCTATGGAAAAAATCTTAAGTAAAAGGTTAACTACAGATAGAGTAAAAATGTGTACCCACACTGAAAATATCATTGCTAATTCTAAAGCAAGAAATAGGCAATAAATGATCACAATGAACGATTAAGTCAATTCAATGGATTCTCTATGAATACTTCACTTTGTTAATGTAAAGACATCCAAAATGTAGAATAAATTACTCTTTGACGTTAGAATTAAACTAATAGAGTTATTCTGGAGGCTAGATAAAGGGCATATATATTTTTAATGTTATAAATAAAAATAGGAGGCTGAGCCAAGATGGCAGAATAGACAGGCACTTCCAGCGATCCCTTTTTACAACAAAGACCAGAAAAAGAAAGTGAAACAAGTATATTTGTGACAAGCTGGGAGCCCTGAGCTTCAAAGACAAGCTTAGAAAATGAACTGCCCATTAAACAAGGTCTTCACCTACCCACATCAGAGACCTAAGGACTCGTAGCTCCACTCAGGTCGCCCTGCCACCCATGACAGGGGTCCAAGGATAACTGGTACCTCCCAGTCCTTACAACAAAAAACTTTGGGTGCCCACGTTCCAACTTCAGAGCCCACCCACTGCACGCTCTAGGGAATAGGGACGCACTTTCCTCAGAGACACTCGTAGGTTGGTTCTCAGCCCTCTACCTTGTTCAGAGTGTGACCCCCTCCTGCAATCAGATTCTGGTACATACACTAATCACGCTGCCCCTCTAAGGCTGTAGGACAGAGCCTGTACCACACACTTGATGGTCAGCTACCTGGAAACCTGAGCTGAATTCATACAAGAAAAGCAAATAGGTTCCTAGACTGATACACTTCATAACAGCTCTAGCCATCTGGGGACAGGACATCAGAACTCCAAAGGCAAAAATAATCAAGCTAGCTCACTCAAGTAACCCATTTGGGTATATCAAAACAAAACAAAGCAAGAACCTACAACACAGTCAACAAGCACAAACTAACACAATAACTTATAGATGGCTTCGAGACAACAGTCGATATCAAGTCACATAAAGAAACAGACCATGATCACCTCAACAGGCTCTCAAAACAAAGAATCCAGGGATCTTCTAGATGAAAGTGCATTCCTGGAATTACTACATGCAGAATACAAAAGTTTAATATACAGAACCCTTCAAGACATCAGGAAGGAAATGAGGCAATACACAGAACAAGCCAAGGAACACACAGATAAAGCAAGTGAAGAAATTAGAAAGATTATTCAGGAACATAATGAAAAGTGTAATAAGCTGGAAAAATCCATAGACAAACAGCAATCAGAAATTCAGAAGATTAACAATAAAATTACAGAATTAGACAACTCAATAGAAAATCAGAGGAGCAGAATTGAGCAAGTAGAACCTAGAATTTCTGAACTTGAAGATAAATCACTTGGCACTGATATATTTAAAGAAAAATCAAATAAAAGAACTTTAAAAAAATGAAGAAACCTTAAGAATCATGTGGGACTCTATCAAGAGAAACAACCTACTAGTGATTGGAGTACCAGAACAGGGAGGGATAACAGAAAATACAGAGAAAATTGTTGAAGATTTGTTGGCAGAAAACTTCCCTAATATTGTGAAAAACGAGAAGATATCTATCCAAGATGCTCATCGAACTCCACATAAAGAAAGTCACCAAGACGTATTATAATCAAACTTGCCAAAACCAAAGATAAAGAGAGAATTATAACCCAGAAAAACCCAGTGCCGTCGAGTCGATTCTGACTCATAGAGACCCTATAGGACAGAGTAGAACTGCCCCATAGAGTTTCCAAGGAGTGCCTGGCGGATTCGAACTGCTGACCCTCTGGTTAGCGACCGTAGCACTTAACCACTATGCCACCAGGGTTTCCAATTATAAGAGCAGTGAGGGATAAACAAAAAGTCACTTACAAAGGAGAGCCAATAAGAATAAGCTTGGACTACTTGGCAGAAACTGATAAAAGAAAAACAGGAGAGGAAGCAAATAACCTGAAAAAGAAGTGAGATGGGCAATCTTACAACAGGCCTAACTGAAAGTGTGCGTCAGCGTTGTATTCTTTCACCATACATATTTAATCTGTATGCTGAACAGATAACCCCAGGGAAAAAAAAAAGCTGGGTTATATGAAGAACGGGGCATCAGGATTGGAGGAAGACTCATTAACAACCTGCGTTATGCAGATGGACACAACCTTGCTTGCTGAAAGTGAAGATGATCTGAAGCACTTACTAATGAAGATCAAAGGACACAGCCTTCAGTATGGATTACACCGCAACATAAAGAAAACAAAAATCCTCACAACTGGACCAATGAGCAACATCATGATGAATGGAGAAAAGATTGAAGTTGACAATGAATTCATTTTACTTGGATCCACAATCAACAGCCATGGAAGCAGCAGTCAAGAAATCAAAAGACGCATTGCATTGGGTAAATCTGCTGCAAATGAACTCTTCAAAGTGTTGAAGAGCAAAGATGTCACCCTGAAGACTAAGGTGCGCCTGACCCAAGCCATGGTATTTTTGATCACATCATATGCATGTGAAAGCTGGACAGTGAATAAGTTGATGCTTTTGAATTGTGGTGTTGGCGAAGAATATTGAATATACCATGGACTGCCAAAAGAACGAACAAATCTGTCTTAGAGGAAGTGCGGTCAGAATGCTCCTTAGAGGCAAGGATGGCGAAACTGCGTCTTACATACTTTGGACATGTTGTCAGGAGGGATCAGTCCCTGGAGAAGGACATCATGCTTGGCAGAGTACAGGGTCAGCGGAAAAGAGGAAGACCCTCAACAAGGTGTATTGACACAGTGGCTGCAACAATGAGCTCAAGCATAACGACGATTGTAAGGATGGCTAAGGACCGGCAGTGTTTCATTCTGTTGTGCATAGGGTCGCTATGAGTCAAAACCAACTCGACGCCACCTAACAACAACAAATGCTTATCCAAAGACTTCGCCAAAAGAGTAAAAAGACTACCTACAGACTGGGAAAATGTTTTTAGCTATGACATTTCTGATGAGTGCCTGATCTCTAAAATCTACATGATACTGCAAAAACTCAACTGGAAAAAGACAAATAACCCAATTAAAAAATGAGTAAAAGATATGGATAGACACTTCATAAAGAAGACATTCAGGTAGCTAAGAGATATGTGAGGAAATGTTCACGATCATTAGCCATTAGAGAAATGCAGATCAAAACTACAATGATATTTCATCTCACTCCAACAAGGCTGGCATTAATCCAAAAAACACAAAATAATAAAAGTTGGGGGGGGCTGTGGAGAGATTGGAACACTTATACACTGCTGGTGGGAATTTTAAAATGGTACAACCACTTTGGAAATAGATTTGGTGCTTCCTTAAACAGCTGGAAATAGAACTACCATGCGATTCAGCAATCCAAACTGAAGGCTGTGGTCTTTGATCTTCATTAGTAAGTGCATCAAATCCTCTTCACTTTCAGCAAATAATGTTGTGTCATCTGCATAGCGCAGGTTGTTAATGAGTCTTCCTCCAATCCTGAGGACCGTTTTTCTTCTTATAGTCCAGCTTCTCGGATTATTTCTTTAACGTATAGATTGAATAGATTTGGTGAAAGAATACAACCCTGATGCACACCTCTCCTGACTCTTAACCAATCAATATCCCCTTGTTCTGTCCGAACAACCCCCTCTTGATCTATGTAAAAGTTCCTCATGAGCACAATTAAGTGTTCTAGAATTCCCATTCTTCACAGCATTATCCATAGTTTGTTATGATCCATACAGTCAAATGCCTTTGCATAGGCAATAAAACACAGGTAAACATCCTTCTCGTATTCTCTGCTTTCAACCAGGATCCATCTGACATCAGCAATGATATTTCTGGTTCCACGTGCTCTTCTGAAACCGGCGTGAATTTCTGGCAGTTCCCTGTGGATATACTGCTGCCTCCGTTTTTGAATGATCTTCAGCAAAATTTTACTTGCGTGTGATATTAATGATATTGTTCTATAATTTCCACATTTGATTGGATCAGCTTTCTTGGGAATAGGCACAAATATGTATTTCTCCCAGTCAGTTGGCCAGGAAGCTGTCTTCCATATTTCTTGGCATAGAAGAGTGGGCACCTCCAGCGCTGCATCTGTTTGTTGAAACATCTCAATTGATATTCCATCAATTCCTGGTGCGTTGCTTTTCCCCAATGCCTTCAGAGCAGCTTAGACTTCTTCCTTCAGTACCATCAGTTCCTGATCATATGCCACCTTTTGAAATGGTTGAACATCGACTAATTCATTTTGGTGTAATGACTCTGTGTATTGCTTCCATCTTCTTTTGATGCTTCCTGCATCATTTAATATTTTCCCCATGGAATCCTTCACTATTGCAACTTGAGCCTTGAATTTTTTCTTCAGTTCTTTCAGCTTGAGAAAAACCAAGCTTGTTCTTCTCTTTTGGTTTTCCATCTCCAGCTCTTTGCACAAGTCATTATAATACTTTACATTGTCTTCTGGAGCCGCCCTTTGAAATCTTCTGTTCAGTTCTTTTACTTCATCATTTCTTCCTTTTGCTTTAGCTGCTCGACCTTAGGAGCCCTAATACAAGGCATAAACAGTATACAAAACATTGTTAAGAATGCAGAGGAAAAGCTAGATAACTGGGAGCTCCTGAAATTCAAACACTTATGCTCATCCAACTCAAGGGCACTGGGTGGTTTTGTTTATGCTCATCCAAAGACTTCACCAAAAGAGCAAAAAGACTACCTACAGACTGGGTAGCTATGACATTTCCCATCAGCACCTGATCTCTAAAATCTACATGAGTACTGCAAAAAATCAACTACAAAAAGAAAAATAACCCAATTAAAAAATGGGCAAACGATATGAAAAGACACTTCACTAAAAGATATTCAGGTAGCTAACAGATAAATGAGGAAATGCTCATGGTCATTAGCCATCAGAGAAATTCAAATCAAAACTACAATGATATTTCATCTTACTCCAACATGGCTGGCATTAATCCAAAAAACACAAAATAATAAATGTTGGGGAGGCTGTGGAGAGATTGGAGCACTTATACACTGCTGGTGGGAATGTAAGATGGTACAACCTCTTTGGAAATTGATTTGGCACTTCCTTAAAAAGCTAGAAATAGAACTACCATATGACCCAACAATCCCACTCCTCGGAATATATTGTCGAGAAATAAGAGCCTTTATATGAACAGATATATGCACACCCATGTTTATTTCAGCACTGTTTACAATAGCAAAATGTTGGAATCAACCAAGATGCCCATCAACGGCTGAATGGATAAGTAAATTATGGTATATTCACACAATGGAATACTATGCATCGATTAAGAACATTGAGAAATCTGTGAAACATTTCATAACATGGAGGAACCTGGAAGGCATTATGCAGAGTGAAATGAGTCAGTTGCAAAAGGACAAATATTGTATAAGACCACTATTATCAGAACTTGAGAAATAGTTTAAACTGAGAAGAAAACATTCTTTTGCGGTTACGAGAGGAGGGTAGGAGGGAAGGTGGGAGAGGGGTATTCACTAAGTAGATAGTAGAAAGGAACTACTTTAGGCGACAGGAAAGACAACACACAATACAGGCAAGGTCAGCACAACTGGATTAAACCAAATGCGAAGAAGTTTCCTGAATAAACTGAATGGTTTGAAGGCCCGCATAGCAAGGGCAGGGGTCTGGGGACCATGGTTTCAGGGGACATCTAAGTGAATTGACGTAATAAAATCTATGAAGAAAACATCCTGCTTCCCACTTTGAAGACTGGTGTTTGGGTCTTAAATGCTAGCAAGTGGCCATCTCAGATGCATCTCAGATGAGTCTCAATCCACCTGGATCAAAGGAGAATGAAGAACACCAAAGACACAAGGTAATTACGAGCCCAGGAGACAGAAAGGGCCACATGAACCAGAGACTACATCATCCTGAGACCAGAAGAACTAGAAGGTGCCCAGCTCTAACCGATGACTGCCCTGACAGGGAATACAACAGAGAACCCCTGAGGGAGCAAGAGAGCAGTGGGATGCAGACCCCAAATTCTCATAAAAAATCCAGACTTAATGGTCTGACTGAGACTAGAAGGACCCCGGTGGTCATGGTCCCCAGAACTTTTGTTGGCCCAGGACAGGAACCATTCCCGAAGCCAACTCTTCAGACATGGATTGGACTGGACAATGGGTTGGAGAGGGATGCTGGTGAGGAGTGAGCTTCTTGGATCAGGTGGACACTTGAGACTATGTTTGCATCTCCTGCCTGGAGGGAAGATGAGATGGTAGAGGGGGTTAGAAGCTGACAAAATGGACACAAAAATAGAGAGTAGAGGGAGGGAGCGGGCTGTCTCGGGGGAGAGTAATTGGGAGTATGTAGCAAGGTGTATATAAGTTTTTTGTGTGAGAGTCTGACTTGATTTGTAAAATTTCGCTTAAAGCACAATAAAAATTAGAAAATAAATAAATAAAAATAAAACTAAGCTCACATGGTAATTTTGTTTTTCTGAGTACATACCAAAACAGGACTTTCTTTTAAAAAGAGAAAAAACAAATTACTTTGGAAAATTTTGTATCATTCAAATTAATGAGAAAACAATTTGGCCAATACTTAGAACAAATTTCTGAGGGCAAAAGTATGGTTTTAAAATTTTACTGTTCGTTATTTATTAGCACAACAGCTACTTTGAAGCTCCACTATGCATTGTGTGCTTCAGATTACTTCTGTTCCTCTGTTCAATGTCTGTGCATTTGCAATTCTGCATATTTTAGTGGGACATGATGTTGTGTTCGGTTTGAGACACCATCCGTGAACAAGTTTGAGAGATGGGATGTGGTTGATGAAGAAAACGCATGAGTTCTTGATTAGAGGACAGATAGTACTCTTTCACTTTAGATTTGAAAATAATATTAATCTGAGTTATAAACATATTTATATTTTTCCTCATTAGTTATTATGTGCATTTTTTGTGATTCTTAAAAGATTAGATAGAGCTTCTGATTTTATCTCCATGATATGGAAAGAAAAGTGTTATTTTGCATAAGCAACACTTTCCCTAAAAGTTGTATTAAACTTAAAGGTTTTTTTTTTTATGTAGAGACTTAGTAATGATTTGTTTGGTATAAAGAAAATTTTGTTTTTTCAATTTTATGTAAAAAAAAAAAAAAGAAAAGTTTTTCTCAGCCTACCGCCCATCCAGGAACATCCCAAAATCAGAAAGCAGAAAGAATTTTCTCAGTGTAGTATGGAGCATTATCTATGTTTAACAAGAGTTTACTTTTCCAACTAAAACATAGACTTTAGAACTTTTCTTGTCTTTAAATTTTAGTGAGTAATTTTTCACGTATACCCAGCAACATATGCAATTATTTATAAACCTTGTAGTCTCTTACCTAGATTATCAATATCACTGAAACTACCTGATCGTACTTCTCTGATGCCATTTTTCCACATCTTCTCAGAATTAATCCCAATCCTAATTTTTTAATCATAGTTAAAAATAGTTTAATTATGCCTGTAAGTATTCTTAAAGTATATTGTTTAGATTTTCTTATTCCAGTAGTTTCGTTATGGAATATTTGGTGTTGTCTATGTGTAGGATCATATCATTTGCAAATAGAGAGAGTTTTACCAATTCATTTTCGATTTGGATGCCATTATTTCTTTTTCTTTTCTTACTGCTCTAGCTAGGACTTCCAGTACAATGTTAAATAGGAATGGTGATAAAAAGCCTCCTTGTCTTGTTCATGTTCTAAGGGGGAGTGCTTTCAGCCTCTCTCCATTGAGAATGATGTTGGCTTTTGGTTTTGCATAGATGCCCTTTATTATGTTGAGGAATTTCTCTACTATTCCTATTTTATTGAGAGTTTTTTTTATCAGGAATAAGAGTTGGGCTTTATCAAATGTCAGCTGTGTTATCATGTGATTTTTTCTTTTGTTCTATTTATATGATGGATTACGTTGATTGATTTTCTAATGTTGAACCACCCTTGCATACCTGGTATGAATCTCACGTGGTAGTGGTGTATTACCTTTTTAATGTGATGCTGAATACTTTTGGCTAGAATTTTGCTGTGCATTTTTGCTTTTATGTTCATGAGAGATATTGGTCTGTATTTTTATTTTTTAAGTTTGTATGTATTCCTGGCTTTAGTATCAGGGTTATACTGGCTTTATAGAACGAATTTGGGAGATTTCCTTCATTTCTATGCTTTGAAATAATTTGAATAGTACTGGTGTGAGCTCTTCTCTGAATGTTTGGTAGACTTCTCCAGTGAAGCAGTTGAGGCCAGGGTTTTTTTATTGGGAGTTTTTATTTTTTACCCCATTCAGTCTCTTCTCTTGTTATGCATTTTTCCGATTTTCTATCTCAGTTTTTGTAAGTTTAGGTAGGTAGTGCGCTTCTAGAAATTTGCCCATTTCCTGTAGTTTCTCAAATTTGCTGGAGTACAATTTTTCATAGTATTCTATCGTGATGTTTTTTGTTTTAGATAGGTCTATTGTAATGTCTCTTTTCTCATCTTATTTGTGTCATTTGTTTCCTCTTCCTCTCCTGTTTTTCTTTTGCCAGCTGGTCCAATGCTTTGCCAGAGTTTTTGACCTTTTCAAAGAACGAAGTTTTGGTCTTCTTGATTCTTTCTTTCTGTTTTTTTTTTTTTTTCTGATATTTCATTTATTTCTGCTGTAATCTTTATTAGTTCCTTTTTTCTATTGCCTCTGGCCTCTTTTTGCTGTTCTCTTTCTATTTGTTCAAGTCATAGAGCTAACATTTTTATTTTTGTGTGTTCTTCTATTTTGATGTGTACATTTATAGCTATAAATTGACCTCTGAACACTGCCTTTGCTGTGTCTCAAAGGCTTCAATATGATACGTTTACATTCTCATTTGGTTCTAGGAATTTTTTGATTCCCTCTTAGATTTCTTCTATTACCCAGTGGTTTTTAAGGCAGATGTTATTCAATCTTCATGTATTTTATTTTTTTCCCTTGCTCTTTTCTTGTTGATTTCTACTTTTATGGTGTTGTGATTAGAATTTTTTGTATTATTTTAATGATTTGGATTTTATTGAGGGTTGTTTTGTGCCTAAAATGTGGCCTATTTTGGAGAATGTTTCATGTGCATTGGAAAAAATGCACACTTTGCTGGCACTTGGTAGAGTGTTCTATATATGTCTATGAGGTAAAGTTGGATGATCATGGCCTTTAGATCTTCTGTATTTTTGCTGTGTTTCTTTCTAGATGTTCTGCCCACTAATGAGTGATGTGCTGAAGTCTACTACTATTATTGTGGAACTGAACATTTCTCTCTTCTGTACTTGTAGAGTTGGCTTTATGTATTTTGGAACCCTGTCATTGAGTGTATAGATATTTATTAAAGTTTTGTGTTCTTGGTTGATTGTCATTTTAATCATTATTGTCTTTATGATCAGTTTTGCTGTAAAGTCTATTTTATGAGAGTAATATTGCTACACCTACTCTTTTTTGTTTACTGTTTGCTTGATATATTTTTCTTTCTTTTAATTTTTAGTATGTTTATGACTTTGTGTCAATGATATGTCTTTTGGAGACAGCATATAGGTGAATTCTTTTTAATCCATTCTGCCACTCTCTGTCTCTTTATGGGTGCATTTAAGCCATTAACATTCAGTGTGAATATCGATAGATACACAACTCCAGCACTGTCAAGTCGATTCCGACTCGTATTGACAGTATAAGACAGAGTACAACTGCCCCATAGAGTTTGCAAGGAGGGCCTGGCAGATTTGAACTGCTGACCTTTTAGTTAGCAGCCATAGCACTTAACCACTATGTCACCAGGGTTTCATAGGTATGAGTTTATTGCCGTCTTGTGCTTTTCTTTTGTGGTGCTGATGTTTTCTTTGTTCCTCTTACTTTCCTGTGCTGAGTTCCTTTTGTTTGTGGATTTTCTTTTCTTTTCTTTCATTATCATAGGTTTTGTTTTAATGAGTCTTTATGTGTTTCTTCTTTTTTTATTAGCATGGTTAGGTTTGTTAACTTTCTTTGCGGTTTCCTTGAAATTTACCCTTAACTTCCTAAGTCTGAATCAGTCATTTATTACTTGATGTTGCCTTGAATCCCTTTCCATCTGAAAGTTCTATATCTGTCCCATTTATTCTCCATTTTTATTGTTTTGACATTGTCATCATTTACTAATAGGCATTCCTGTTTTCCTTTCCATGTATTTAGCCTTGTTTTAATACTGAGAGTCCTTTACCTACGTTGGTATCTGGCTGATGCTGACCTATGTCCTAGACTCTGGTTGTTGTCTGATGTTGCTGGTTCTCTAACAGATAGTCTCCCTTTAATATTTTTTGTAAGTTCGGTTTGTTTTTTTTAGAATTCCCTTAATTTCTGTTTATCTGGATATGTACTAATTTTGCAATCACATTGTAGAGTTTGCAGGATATATTCTTGGTTGGCAGTTTTATCAATTCAAGGTTTTATATATGTCATCCCCATCACCTTCTTGCCTGAACTGTTTTTGCCAAGTCATCAGAGTTTAATCTTATTTTTCCCATTTGTAAGTGACTTTTTGTTTTTCTAATGCTCCTTTCAGGATTCTTTCTGTCTTTGGTTTTGGCAAGTGTGATTATGATATATTGTGGTTACATGCTTTTGGAGTCCACCTTTTTGGGGTCCTTTGAGCATATTGGATGGTCAGTTTTTCATCTTTCATGCTATTTTGGAAGTTTTCTGTCAGCAAATCTTCAACAATCTTCTCTGTGTTTTCTACTTTCTCCCCTGTTCTGAAACTCCAATCACGTGAAAATTTTTGTTCTTGATTGTGTCCCTTAAAAATTCTTAATTTTTCTTCATTTTCTTCACTATTTTTTCGTCAAAGTGGTGTCCACGTATTTGTCTTCAATGTTGCTGATTCTGTCTTCCATTGTTTCAAATATGCTTCTAAAGCCTTCTGTAGAGTTGTCTATTTCTGAACTTTTGTTATCTTTCTGATTTCTAGTTGCCTTTTTTGCATAGTTTCTAATTGTTTATTTATTGTGATGAGTTGTTCTTGCATTATTTTCCTGAATTCTCCCATATTTTTGTGTTTGTTTTCCTTGATTTTGGTTGTGTTTTCGTGGGTTTCATCTTTTTCCATGATTTTATGTATTTTTTACCTTTTTTTTCCTGTTTTTTCTTGATCTCTTTCCTAATGTCTTGGAGAGCTCTAAATATTAGTATTTTGAATCATCAGGTAGTTCCACTGCCTTTTCTTCTAACAGAAGTTTATCTGAGTCTTTATTTTTGTTCACTTGCTGGAGCCATCTTGTCCTACTGTCTCTGAGTCATTCTTCTTATTTTCTTTATTTATTGATTGCATATTTTTTGTTTCATCCTATATTTATCTTTTCTTTTGATGTCAGTGTGGGTAGGCTCTTGCACACCTTGTCTGGTGTGCAGGGCAGCAGCAGTCAGGATGAGTCCACTTCTTTCTACACTGATTTGATGAGGTGGGTGAAGGCGGACTGTGTGGGTGCTATTTCTTTCAGATGTTGGTCCAGAGGTGTGGGAACATTCACAGCTCCTCACCACATGGGTGGGGGTGTCTGACGGGGTGTGGTACAAGATTACTTCCCACCTTTCAGCCATTAGTTGAGTAGTGGGAGAGGACATGCAATGCGAGTCTGGGGTGGAGGTGTGCCTGAGTGTCAAGGATGCTCTAGCCTTGGCTTCTGGGTTGGGGCCCAAGCAAAGGGAGGGAAATGGCATGTGGGGCAGAAGGGTGAGGTGTGGAAAAGCTTGTATTTCTGGTTACCAAGTGTTCTACATCCTGTTGTGAGCTCTGTGAAGTTGCTTTCCCATCTTCCCTGTTTTGGGTCATTACTGGCTGTGCTTCAAGATGCCAACAGTGCTCATATTTGTTGACAGGAGACCTCCCTTCATGTCTCTCCTGGCTCTCTGTTTTCTGTCAATATCTTCTTTCATTCAGTATTTGACGTAGTTCCTTACCCCTTCATTTGATGGAAAAAAGTTCCAGGATTGACGTTTGTATCTGTTTTACTTAGTTTTTTGGGTCTTTGCTACAGAGAGATGGGATGGTGGTTCTGTCTATAGGATCACGTTGGCTGAATTCACACGATTCATTTTGTAATATGGATATCCATTTGTTCAAATACCCATTCCTTATAAGTGTTTTTCTTCCCTATTGAATTTAATGAAACTTTTTGAATATATATGAGCATATACTGTGGTTCTATTTCTAGACTCTGTGGTCAATTTTGTTCAACTATTTGTCTAACTGAAGAAGCGTAAGAGAGTATTAATTACATTTGTTTTGTAGTAAATTCTAAAATCATGTAGTGTTATTCTACCATTTTTATTTTCAAGATTATTTTAACTGCAGGACCTTTTCATTTTAATATATATTTTAGAATCTCTTTGCTCATTTCTACTGTTCCTGTTAGGCATTGACGTATAACCAACTACCCTAAAACTTGGTAGCTTAAAAAAACTTATATTATTTTTTGTATCTCACATTTTTAGGGGGTTAGAAATTTAGGCAGACCTTGACTGATCAATTTTGTGCCATACAGCATGGAGTTAGTTCAGTGTTTGATATTCTGCTAATGGCTGTACTTACAGTGGGACCGAGATGACTTCACTCAGATGAATGGTGCCCTGACAGGAATGTCTTGAAGACTGGGCTCTGCTGGATCCCTCTTCTTCTCCATGTAGACCTATGTAGAGAAGATTTCTCCAGCGAGCTTGTTAGACTCCTTAAATGGCTACTCATGGCTCTGAGAGGGAGAAGGCAGAAGCTGCCAGGCTAGGTAAGGGCTATCGCCCCAAATGGCTCAACATTCTGTCATATTCTAGTGATCAAGCCAGCCACAGACTTGTCCAGATTGATATAGGTGAAGAAATAGACTCCATATCTTTGGGCAGTGTTAATATAACATGAAGAAAAGCATAGGATAAAAGATATTGTGTCCACCTTTAGATATACAATTTATACTGTATAAATTGTATACAGTATACCTATGGTCACAATAACACACATACTCACACAGGCAAGGTACATTCATCCTCTTCGTCAACATCTTATCCCATCATGGCATCAGCTTGTAGTTCAGGACTTCAATTTCTAAATCTATATCAGGTATGGATGAGGCTCCTTGGGTACAGTTCATTTCATACAGCTCCTAAATTATTGTTTCTCTATATTTAAAGCTATATGAACTGCAGTCCTTCTCTCTTCCACACACACTATATACAATGGGAAGGGATGCAAGATAACCAAAATACACACTACTTTTCAAAAGAGTGGAAAGCGAAAGTTATGCAGTGTGTAGAAGTTAGTTTGAAAGTATTTTAATTTTCTCTTGTTCCAAAAGTATTTTTTAAAGAAATGCTGAGTAGAATTCATTGATAAAGCTATATATGAATTTTGGGAGGGGGGGAGATTTGTCTTATTTAAAATATTGATTAATTTAACAGGTATTATGTTATTCTGATTTTTAATTTTGTGTGTGTCTCTTCCAAAAGTTGTGTTATTCAAAGGTTTCTTCCACTTCTCAGTTGGCAAAAATATTGGCATACATTTGTTTATAATATCCTTTTGGAATGTACAGAATCTGCAGCGATGGCCCATTTTTCTCTACCAAATCTGGCAGTTTGTTTTCCTCTTATTTTTTAAATTCCTTTTGCTAGACTGTTATCCATTTCATTAGTGTCAAAAACCGACTCCTAGTTTTATATATTTTCTCTATTTTTTAATTAATTTCTAGAGAAATGATTTCTCTTTTATATTTACTGTTTCTATTCTACCATATTCTCCAGGTTTATTTTGCTCTTTCTAGCTTCTTGAGACATTTTGAGGGTATGTTGATGATTTTTTACAAAATCTTGTAACTCTCTTTTTCATCTTTGCTTAAGAATTATGCTGTGTGTAGAAATTAGTTTGAATGTATTTTAACTATGAGACATATATCTGTATGATATAAGTCCTCTGAAATGCATTGTAACTTGTTTGTACTAGAATATTGTCTATTTTGGTGAATGTTCCATGATGACTTTGTGATAAACAGAATAGTCACACATTTCCTTTCTCTTTTCTATTGCCATACCATTACCTTACTTTTGTCTTTAATGGTTTAATACAAAGCTTTAGATTCAGATAATCATCACCCAGCATTTTATTCTACAAAGTATAACTTGTCATTTTAGAATTATTATAGGAATTTTGGGTTCAGTTTTATAATCAGATTTAATGTTAAGAGATAATTGTATACATATTCTTCTTGCAGTATAAGTTGCTGTGAAGTTTTTTTTATCATTTCCTTAAAATGAATTCCAAAATGAAATTTATATCTGTAATTATACTCCAATCTAAAAATATTTATTTCTATAAATTTCTTCACCATGGAATATAGGAAATTGTCAGTTTAAGCACACTTTCATGGACATTGGCTAATAAAATTGTATGAAATATTTTAAAAAAATTGGAGCTAGGTGTTTTGACTTGTAAATAGACACTCTCATGTGATTTTTGACAATAGGGATTGATTACACAGGGAGTTAGATAGTGGGGGAACCATCGGTGTATGTAATGAATTTCATTGCTGTAAAGACAAAGCAGCCTGAAGGAGAACTGGGACATGCCACAGAATCCTTCAGCATACATTTTGAAGTGTAATTAAGATAATTTGGGGGCTGCTAGTAACAAAGATCTAAAAGAAATGTGACATTAACAAGGTAGAGTTTTGATTTTTTGTCTTAAAAGAAATACAGAGTAGATTGATTGAATTTAGTCCCAAATGCTTATGGACACTAAATTCTTCTACTCAGTAATTATTAACTCTTGACTTCCATGTTATTTAACTTTTTTTTAATTTTTTTGTTTTGGAGAAAGTATACTGAGCCAAAGATACATCGTTTTAACAACTTTTACATGTACAATTCAGTGACCCTGGTTACATTCTTCAAATTGTGCTACCATTCTTGTTAGTTTCCTTTTCCACATTATTCCACCACAATTATCTTAAACTAACTGCCCTCTAAGTTTCCCACCCAATGTTTTGAGTCACCATTTGTAAATTTGATCTAACATAGATAATTCTTTAAAAGAGCACAATGTTCCAAGCAGAGGTAATTTACAGATTAAAATAATCTATTTTTTGGTTCATAGAAGACCTCAGGTGATATTTTTGGTTTAAGGTTTAAAGTTTAAAGATTATCTCCGGGACAAAGTTTCTTGTGCTCACACACGTAAGTTGAGTTTTTCTGCATCAACAGTGAACATGTTCAAAAGTTAACAAAGAAAAAAAAATCCCTTTTACGATAGCATCTAAAAGGATAAAATTCTTAGGAATAATTTTAGCACGGAAGTGAGACTTCTACACAGAAAACTGTAAAAGAGTACTAAAAGATATTAAAGATAACCTAAATAAATTTTTTTTTAAAATAAATGGAAGGACATTTCATGCTCATGGATTGGAAAACTCAATATTGTCAAGATGTCAATACTACCTAAATTAATAAATTAATAAATTCAAGGAAACCCCCCTCAAAATTCCAACAGCCTTCTCTACAGAAATGGAAAAAAATCAATTCCCAAATGTATATGGAACTGCCAAGGGCTCCAAACAGCCTAAGCAACCTTGAAAAAACAACAGAAGAGGAGGACTCTCACCTCCCAATCTCTTGTTTTCTATTCTTGTGGTATGACCAAGGTCACAGGATGACTGTTGGAGCTCTGGACAACTTGTCTGAGATCTAGAGAAACATCAAAGAGGAACGATAAAAGGGAGTTTGGGTTCCAGTTGAATCATCTCACTTCCTGCATGTCTTACTTAATGACTTAACTTTTATCTTATAGACCACCTTAATTTTCAAAGGATGCTGGGAAATTTAATTTTTTTTAATCTGGGACTATTGCTTTCCCTGGATATATAAGGTCTAACACTAAGGTAAAAAAGGGGGGGCAGAAATATAAAGAAGGCTACCAGAACTCTACAATTTCTACAAATTTTCTTTCTTTTTATGCCCATTTCCAAGTGATGGAGTTTCCTCCTCCCACAGGAACAGAGTTCCTTGAAACTTTGTGTAAAAAGAAACAGTTGGTAATGTTTTCCTCAGAAAGTGCTGTGTGATAAAACTTAGAATTCCTAGGTTTTCAAGGTATTCCTCTAAATGTTTTATACTTTTTTTTTTTTATGTTCAATATAGATTTTACCAATTTGCCTGTCTGTAACTCTTTTTGTGACAAGCTCAAGACTCTTACTGCTAGTGTGATATATTAGTTTCCTAGGGCTGCCATAACAAAATTCTGCAAAGTAGGTGGCTTTAAACAACAGAAAGTTAGTCTCAGCTCTGGAGGTAGAGGTTCAGCAACAGGACGTCAGCTCTGTTGATTTCTTCTGAGGCTTTGATGGAGATCTGTTCTACTTCTCTCTCCTACCTTCTAGTAGCTCCAAGAATTCCTGAGTTGCTACAGCAGCATCACATGGCATCCTTCATCTGTCTCTCTTTGTCTCTGTGTGTCTTCTCTTTTATAAAAGCACCAGTGTGACCCACCCTACTCCAGTAAAATCTCATATTAATCTAATTGATAGCATCTTCATAGACCCTATTTGCAAACAGTCATATTCACAAGTACAGGGGCTTGGACTTCAACATATGTTTGTGAGGGACACAACTCAATCCATAAGAGGTAACAACCCTGCTTTACATGCATTTGAATTAAGCTTTCAATGATTTGTTCTGAAATTAACTTCTTAGTCCAGTGGGAGTAGTTCAGATGTCATCTGCAAAGACATAACTTAAAATTACACATTCAACAGGTTTGCCTATTTTGAAGGTCATGATTTAAAAAAGAGAATTGTTACATATTTAAATTCTTTCCATTCTGGACTCTTCCCTTTGGATGGTTTGACCTCAGGTTATACTTTCGTGATTTTTCTCCCCTGAGTACCTGGTCCTGTAAATCCTGTTCTATGTGGGTAATTATTCTTGTAGCATCTCTCGAGATGCAGAACCTACTCTCAAAATTATGATTAAGGTTCCAATGAGTTTAATGATGGAAGAGTAACCCTTTGAGATGCATCACTGAAATGACTCAGCAATATTTTTTGTATTTCAAAAGTAAATAAAAGGTCCAAAGACTCTTATGTCACCACAGAGAGTGCTTATCTATCTGAGTATTTCCATGACTGTTTGTTCAGGAACTGAAATGTCGGACTCAAAGTGTAACAAAATATGAAAAAGAAATTATTCTCCATCCTTCAGGTAAACCAAAGTTTAACTATGGAAGAAATCAGGCCAGTATAACAGATTGAGAATCAAAATGTTGTAAAGGCTATTTCACTTCTAAACCACAAAATGCAAAATATTTTTCTAAATTATTCACAGTTCTCTCCCCCACAAAATTTACTTTGTATTTATTTATTTTTAACCCCATACCACTTATTCAACTTTTGATTTTTTTAGGACAAATTAGGTAAGTACTGGGTTTTTTGACTCTCTTTGTTTATAATGAAGATTCAGACTTGTTTTGGTTAGAGGACATTTTTGATATTTGTATTTGGAGGCCCAATAATTCAAAAGGTAACAATTTTATGAAAGATTGAGAGGAGACAGACTTCCTGAAGCATGGAAAGTTTGGATAGAGAGGAACGTTTCTAGTCCAGGTGATGGTGCATGTACTGTCTTACTGTGTCCACAGAGACAGCATCAGTGTATGAGGCTGTTATCCTTTAGGACAAGGGAGAAGGCACCGCAACCCAGAACTTGGACTGAATGACTGCTTCATTATGCAGGTAACCCAGGAAGTGTCTTGACACATAAGAGTCTTCACTGAGGTTTATGTCATGCCAGAGTACATTGGTAGTGTGACTTGGAAAGTCATAGTCTTTTAAAAGTTCTCCTGAGTGATTCTGATAATCGGCCGTATTAAAGAATCTTTGTGGTCGATAAAAATATGGGGATTGACTTAATTCTGTAATACCCGTTTGGGTATGTTCATACTGTAAAGATCTAGAGTATATTTACCTCCTCTAACATCAATACTCTTAGAAACTAATTTCAAGGTAAGTATTTGGGGGTTATTTTAATGGACAGAGATTTGTAAATCTCATAAAGGATCAACGGAAGTTCTCGGTAATCTGTTAATAATTAGAGTATGATGTAAATCTGTAAACTTTGAATGAGTGACTTTCAAGGACCTAAGATAATACTTATCCAAGCAGGTTATGACTTCAATTCATAGGAGTGATAAGTTGGGTAAGAAGAGGACTGAAATTGATCAGTAGACTTAGCAAATAGAAGGTGTTTTTATGAAGAAGAACAGAGAATTTGGTTGCTTGCTTTAAAAAAGATGTGGAGGGCGGGGGCCAAGATGGCGGACTAGGTGGACGCTACCGCGGATCCCTCTTGCAACAAAGACTCGGAAAAACAAGGGAATTGATCACATAACAATCTACGAACTCTGAACAACAAGCACAGACTTAGAGACGGAAAACGAACAAATACGGGCAGACAGCGACTGTTTTCAGAACTAGGAGCCAGCGCACCAGGCAGGTGACCTTCGGAGCTCGATCGGGGGCAGAGCCCAGGGGGGCAGACGGCACAGAAAGGGGGCCCACCCCTTCCCCCCCGAACCCATCCCGGGAGGAAGCCTAGCAGGTTGGCGCGGGCGGCGTAGGGGCGCAGCCAGAGGGAGAAGCACCCGGGAGGCAGAGACTGATCTGGGAGGGGGGAGAACAGCGTCCCAGCTGGGGTGCCGTCCCGCCGGGAGTTAGGCGAGAAGCCGACGGGGTGCGAGCGGGTGGGGGGTCAACTATATTTCCCTAAAGTGACCCCAGGGCGGGGCCCACACGTTCGTGCGGGAGGACGCACACCCAGTCCGCGCGTGTGGCACGGCACACCAGAGGGAGAAATCCCCGGAAGTGTCTGGTCTCAAAACAGGGAAAGCAGCATCCCAGACGGGCAGCCATTCCGCTGGGATCTGGGCACCCGAGCGGGCAGGGCATGAGCGCGGGGTCCATTTTTATTACCCTGAATTGACCCAGGGGGCGGGACCACCTGGTCGTGCCAGTGACGCCCTCCCAGTTTGCGCGAGAGGTGTGGCACACCAGAAGGTGAAGTCCCCGGGAGGAACTGATTGGTCCCGAAGCGCAGAAAGTAGCGTCCCAGACGGGATGCCGTCCTGCCGGGGCTTGGGCGCACGCACGAGTGGGGCGTGAGGGCGGAGTCCATTTTTATTGCCCTGAATTGACCCAGGGGGCGGGCCCACCTGGCCGTGCGGAGGAACTGATTGGTCCCGAAGCGCAGAAAGTAACGTCCCAGACGGGGTACCGTCCTGCCGGGGCTTGGGCGCGCACACCAGCGGGGCGTGAGCACGGAGTCCATTTTTATTGCCCTGAATTGAACCAGGGGGCGGGCCCACCTGGCTGTGCAGGTGACGCCAAACCAGTTCGCGTGAGAGGTGTGGTGCTCCAGAAGGAGAAGTCCCGGGGAGGAAGTGACTGGTTCCGGAACGGGGAAAGCAGCGTCTCAACCCGGAAGTCATCCCGCTGGGATTTGGGCACGCGCACAGGCGGGGCGTGACCGCGGGACCTAATTATAATCGCCTGAATAGACCCTGGGGGCGGGCCCACCCGTTCGTGCGGGAAACGCCCACCCAGTGCCCACGAGCGGTGCCGCGCACCGGAGGAAGTCCCCAGGAGGAAGTGACTGGTTTCCGAGCAAGGAAAGCAGTGTCCTAGCCAGGGACCCGTCCAGCCCGGATTTTGGCGAACGGGGGCGGAGCGTGAACGTGTTGTTCAGCTCTATATTCTGTGGTGCTACACTCCTAGCTCTCAGATCCCTCCCCCACCCTCCCCAGGCGACCCCACTAACATCCGAATACCCGGAGCCAGAGAGAGAATTCAGATAGGGATCTGACTGCATTTTTTTTTAGCTGACTACTTGGAAAATCTAGTTTCCCAGTGATGGCTCGGAGACAGCAGTCCATATCAAACCACATAAAGAAACAGACCATGACAGCTTCTCCAACCCCCCAAACAAAAGAATCAAAATCTTTCCCAAATGAAGATACAATCCTGGAATTATCAGACACAGAATATAAAAAACTAATTTACAGAATGCTTAAAGATATCACAAATGAAATTAGGATAAATGCAGAAAAAGCCAAGGAACACACTGATAAAACTGTTGAAGAACTCAAAAAGATTATTCAAGAACATAGTGGAAAAATTAACAAGTTGCAAGAATCCATAGAGAGACAGCATGTAGAAATCCAAAAGATTAACAATAAAATTACAGAATTTGACAACGCAATAGAAAGTCAGAGGAGCAGACTCGAGCAATTAGAATGTAGACTGGGACATCTGGAGGACCAGGGAAACAACACGAACATAGCTGAAAAAAAAAAATCAGATAAAAGAATTAAAAAAAATGAAGAAACCCTAAGAATCATGTGGGACTCTATCAAGAAGGATAACTTGCGAGTAATTGGAGTCCCAGAACAGGGAGGGGGGACAGAAAACACAGAGAAAATAGTTGAAGAACTCCTGACACAAAACTTCCCTGACATCATGAAAGAAGAAAGGATATCTATCCAAGATGCTCATCGAACCCCATTTAAGATTGATCCAAAAAGAAAAACACCAAGACATATCATCATCAAACTTGCCAAAACCAAAGACAAACAGAAAATTTTAAAAGCAGCCAGGGAGAAAAGAAAGGTTGCCTTCAAGGGAGAATCAATAAGAATAAGTTCAGACTACTCAGCAGAAACCATGCAGGCAAGAAGGGAATGGGACGACATATACAGAGCACTAAACGAGAAAAACTGCCAACCAAGGATCATATATCCAGCAAAACTCTCTCTGAAATATGAAGGAGAAATTAAGATATTTACAGATAAACACAAGTTTAGAGAATTTGCAAAAACTAAACCAAGACTGCAAGAAATGCTAAAGGAGATTGTTTGGCCGGATGACCAATAATATCAGGTACCAGCACAATACAAGGTCACAAAACAGAACGTCCTGATATCAACGCAACTCAAACAGGAAAAGCACAAAAACAAACAAATTAAGACTAATTCTAAAAAACAAATAAATAAACAAAATAATACACACAACAGGAAATCATGGAAATCAATAGATAAACGATCAAAATAATCAAAAAGAGGGACTAAATATAGGAGGCATTGAACTGCCAGATGGAGAGTGATACAAGGCGAAATAGAAGGATACAACTTAGGTTTTTACTTAGAAAAATAGGGGTAAATAAAAAGGTAACCACAAAAAGGAATATCAATCCCATAACTCAAGAAAAAAGCCAAGAAAAACGCAACGACTCAATAAACACAAAGTTAAACATTATGAAAATGAGGATCTCACAAGCTACTAAGAAAAACGTCTGAGCACAAAAAAACATGTGGAAAAATGAAATGACCAACAACACACATGAAAAGGCATCAAAATGACAGCACTAAAAACTTACTTATCTATAATTACGCTGAATGTAAATGGACTAAATGCACCAATAAAGAGACAGAGAGTCACGGACCGGATAAAAAAACACGATCCATCTATATGCTGCCTACAAGAGACACACCTTAGACTTAGAGACACAAACAAACTAAAACTCAAAGGATGGAAAAAAATATATCAAGCAAACAATAAGCAAAAAAGAAGAGGAGTAGCAATATTAATTTCTGACAAAATAGACTTCAGACTTAAATCCGCCACAAAGGATAAAGAAGGACACTATATAATGATAAAAGGGACAATTGATCAGGAAGACATAACCATATTAAATATTTACGCACCTAATGACAGGGCTGCAAGATACATAAATCAAATTTTAACAGAATTGAAAAGTGAGATAGACACCTCCACATATATAGTAGGAGACTTCAACACACCACTTTCGGAGAAAGACAGGACATCCAGTAAGAAGCTCAATAGAGACACAGAAGACCTACTTACAACAATCAACCAACTTGACCTCATTGACTTATACAGAACTCTCCACCCAACTGCTGCAAAATATACTTTTTTTTCTAGCGCACATGGAACATTCTCTAGAATAGACCACATATTAGGGCATAAAACAAATCTTTCCAGAATCCAAAACATCGAAATATTACAAAGCATCTTCTCAGACCACAAGGCAATAAAGCTAGAAATCAATAACAGAAAAACTAGGGAAAAGAAATCAAATACTTGGAAACTGAACAATACCCTCCTGAAAAAAGACTGGGTTATAGAAGACATCAAGGAGGGAATAAGGAAATTCTTAGAAAGCAACGAGAATGAAAATACTTCCTATCAAAACCTCTGGGACACAGCAAAAGCAGTGCTCAGAGGCCAATTTATATCAATAAATGCACACATACAAAAAGAAGAAAGAGACAAAATCAGAGAACTGTCCCGACAACTTGAGCAAATAGAAAGTGAGCAACAAAAGAATCCATCAGGCACCAGAAGAAAACAAATAATAAAAATTAGAGCTGAACTAAATGAATTAGAGAACAGAAAAACAATTGAAAGAATTAACAAAGCCAAAAGCTGGTTCTTTGAAAAAATTAACAAAATTGATAAACCATTGGCTAGACTGACTAAAGAAAAACAGGAAAGGAAACAAATAACCCGAATAAGAAACGAGAAGGACCACATCACAACAGAACCAAATGAAATTAAAAGAATCATATCAGATTACTACATAAAATTGTACTCTAACAAATTTGAAAACCTAGAAGAAATGGATAAATTCTTGGAACAATACTACTTACCTAAACTAACACATTCAGAAGTAGAACAACTTAATAGTCCCATAACAAAAAAAGAGATTGAAACGGTAATCAAAAAACTCCCAAGAAAAAAAAGTCCTGGCCCAGATGGCTTCACTGCAGAGTTCTACCAAACCTTCAGGGAAGACTTAACACCATTACTATTGAAGGTATTTCAAAGTATAGAAAAAGACGGAATACTACCCAACTCATTCTATGAAGCTACCATCTCCCTGATACCAAAACCAGGTAAAGACATTACAAAAAAAGAAAATTTTAGACCTATATCCCTCATGAACATAGATGCAAAAATCCTTAATAAAATTCTAGCCAATAGAATCCAACAACACATCAAAAAAATAATTCACCATGATCAAGTGGGATTTATACCAGGTATGCAAGGCTGGTTTAATATCAGAAAAACCATTAATGTAATCCATCACATAAATAAAACAAAAGACAAAAACCACATGATCTTATCAATTGATGCAGAAAAGGCATTTGACAAAGTCCAACACCCATTTATGATAAAAACTCTCACCAAAATAGGAATTGAAGGAAAATTCCTCAACATAATAAAGGGCATATATGCAAAGCCGACGGCCAATATCACTCTAAATGGAGAGAACCTGAAAGCATTTCCCTTGAGAACGGGAACCAGACAAGGATGCCCTTTATCACCACTCTTATTCAACATCGTACTTGAAGTCCTAGCCAGAGCAATTAGGCTAGACAAAGAAATAAAGGGTATCCAGATTGGTAAGGAGGAAGTAAAGCTATCACTATTTGCAGATGACATGATCGTATACATGGAAAACCCTAAGAAATCCTCCAGAAAACTACTGAAACTAATAGAAGAGTTTGGAAGAGTCTCAGGATATAAAATAAACATACAAAAATCACTTGGATTCCTCTACATCAACAAAAAGAACACCGAAGAGGAAATAACCAAATCAATACCATTCACAGTAGCCCCCAAGAAGATAAAATACTTAGGAATAAATCTTACCAAGGATGTAAAAGACCTATACAAAGAAAACTATAAAACTCTGCTACAAGAAATTCAAAAGGACACACTTAAATGGAAAAACATACCCTGCTCATGGATAGGAAGACTTAACATAGTAAAAATGTCTATTCTACCAAAAGCCATTTATACATTCAACGCACTTCCAATCCAAATACCAATGTCATACTTTAAGGGAATAGAGAAACAAATCACTAATTTCATATGGAAAGGAAAGAACCCCCGGATAAGCAAAACATTACTGAAAAAGAAGAAGAAAGTGGGAGGCCTCACCCTACCTGATTTCAGAACCTATTATATAGCTACAGTAGTCAAAACAGCCTGGTACTGGTACAACAACAGGCACATAGACCAATGGAACAGAATTGAGAATCCAGATATAAATCCATCCATTTATGAGCAGCTGATATTTGACAAAGGACCAGTGTCAGTCAATTGGGGAAATAATAGTCTTTTTAACAAATGGTGCTGGCATACCTGGATATCCATTTGCAAAAGAATGAAACAGGACCCATACCTCACACCATGCACAAAAACTAACTCCAAGTGGATCAAAGACCTAAACATAAAGACTAAAACGATAAAAATCATGGAAGAAAAAATAGGATCTACCCTAGGAGCCCTAATACAGGGCATAAACAGAATACAAAACATTGCCAAAAATGATGAAGAGAAACCAGATAACTGGGAGCTCCTAAAAATCAAACACCTATGCTCATCTAAAGACTTCACCAAAAGAGTAAAAAGACCACCTACAGACTGGGAAAGAATATTCAGCTATGACATCTCAGACCAGCGCCTGATCTCTAAAATCTACATGATTCTGTCAAAACTCAACCACAAAAAGACAAACAACCCAATCAAGAAGTGGGCAAAGGATATGAACACACATTTCACTAAGGAAGATATTCAGGCAGCCAACAGATACATGAGAAAATGCTCTCGATCATTAGTCATTAGAGAAATGCAAATTAAAACTACGATGAGATTCCATCTGACACCAACTAGACTGGCATTAATTCAAAAAACACAAAATAATAAATGTTGGAGAGGCTGCGGAGAGACTGGAACTCTCATACACTGCTGGTGGGGTTGTAAAATGGTACAACCACTTTGGAAATCCATCTGGCGTTATCTTAAACAGTTAGAAATAGAACTACCATACAACCCAGAAATCCCACTCCTCGGAATATACCCTAAAAATACAAGACCCTTCACACAAACAGATATATGCACACCCATGTTTATTGCAGCTCTGTTTACAATAGCAAAAAGCTGGAAGCAAACAAGATGTCCATCAACGGACGAATGGGTAAATAAATTGTGGTATATTCACACAATGGAATACTACGCATCGATAAAGAACAGTGACGAATCTCTGAAACACTTCATAACATGGAGGAATCTGGAAGGCATTATGCTGAGCGAAATGAGTCAGTTGCAAAAGGACAAATATTGTATAAGACCACTATTATAAGATCTTGAGAAATAGAAAAAACGGAAAACACATACTTTTGTGGTTACAAAGGGGGGAGGGAGGGAGGGAGAGGGCTTTTTATTGATCAATCTGTAGATGGGAACTGCTTTGGGTGAAGGGAAAGACAACACTCAAAACATGGAAGGTCAGCCTAATTGGACAGGATTAAAAGTAAAGAGGTTTCCGACATAAAATGAAAGCTTCAAAGGATAGCGAAGCAGGGGCTGGGGTCTGGGGAACTTGGTTTGAGAGGACTTCTAAATCAATGGGCAAAACAATTCTATTATGAAAACACTCTGCATCCCACTTTGAATTGTGGCACCTGGGGTCCTAAATGCCAACAAGCAGCCATCTAAAATACATTAATTGGTCTCAACCCATCGGGAGCAAAGGCAAAGGAAGAACACCAAGGTCACAGGACAACTAAGAACCCAAGAGACAGAAAGGGCCACTTGAACCAGAGACCTACAATATCCTGAGACCAGAAGAACTAGTTGGTGCCCGGCCACAATCGATGTCTGCCCTCTCAGGGAACAGAACAGACAACTCCTGAGGGAGCAGGAGACCAATGGGATGCAGACCCCAAATTCTCATTAAAAGACCACACCTAATGGTATGATTGCGACTAGAGGAATCCCAGAGACAATGCTTCCCAGAATTTCTGATGGCACAGGACAGGAACCATCCCCGAAGACAAATCATCAGGCATGAAAAGGACTGGTCAGTGGGGGGGAGAGAGATACTGATGAAGAGTGAGCTAATTAAATCAGGTGGACACAGGAGAGTGTGTTGGCAACTCTTGACTGGAGGGGGGATGGGAAGATAGAGAGAGAGGGAAGAAGGTAAAATTGGCACGAAACGAGAGACTGTAAGGGCTGACTCAATAGGGGGAGAGCAAGTGGGAGAAGGGAGTAAGATGTATGTAAACCTACATGTGACAAACTGATTGGAATGGTAAATGTTCACTTGAAGCTTAATAAAAATTTAAAAAAAAAAAAAAAGATGTGGAGTAGAAGCCTTAATAATTTAAACAATGAGGATACTATACTGTGTAAATATAGTGAAGAAAATTGTTACTGTAGGAAATGGAGGAGACAATTACAGGAGGAAGAGTGACAAAAAGGATGGGATCTAGGGCACACACAGAGGTTTTAGCAGAAACAGAAAATCCATGTACTGTGAAGAGGTCCAGCAGAATTATTATGTCAAATAGTGAAGTAAATGTCAACAAAGATTTTAAAAGTAACTGGATATCATTACTAGGACTATTCTAAGAGATAGCAGGGCTGGTTAATATTGATGGTATTTATGATATAGCTTTGTGTGAGTGTGTGTGTGCGTATGTGTGTGTTTGACCTTTTTCTTCTTTTCCTTGGGATCTCTTCTCTCATCTCTTTCACTCCTGCACACACATCAGCAGTAAAAAAGTAAACTGTTTACAACAAAAATTGAATCTTTCCATGTTTTATTCATGCTCATATAATTATTTCTGTTCTATAATGGTATTGTACATACTTTTATGCTTATTTCTATGTTCCTCAGCAGTACTTTGTCAGTACCAGTTTTCGAAATTGTGAAATATGTCCATTGGGGATTTCAGTTATTTGTTAAAAAGATTCTACAGTTCCTAGAATGTAGAAAATGATCACATTTACTAACATGAAATTGAGTATTAAGTAAATCTTCCTTTATTTTTATATTAAAGCTTTATTCTACTTATATTTTATTTTTATAAATAGCATTAACCATATAAAACCCACTATATACAATTTTATTTTCTACTGGATGTGACAAGTTAGTGTGGTAGCCCTATTTATTTTATAATCAACTCCTTTCCCCTATGTTTCTAATTACATTTTTGTCTTTCCATATTTGATAAGATCACTGAGGTTATGGGCCATGTTTTAATCAGCCTTGTATTCTTAAAATATTGTACAGGGCGGAAACATAATAAATCATAATGCCTATTATGAATGAATAAACAGATTTTCTGGGTATTTCATAAAGTCACTAGTCATTATAATTACATGTAAATATGTCCCAAACTCTGAAATAAGGACACATAGAAGAATATATGGAACAAAGGAAAAATGTGACTGAGTTTGTCCTCTTGGGGCTCACTCAGAGTCTCCAGGGTCAGAAAATATTATTTGTTGTGTTCTTGCTCATCTATATTGTAACAATAGTGGGAAACCTACTTATTGGCATGACTGTAGTGGTCAGCCCCACATTGGATACCCCTATGTACTTCTTTCTTGGCTCCTTATCATGTATGGATGCTGTTTATTCTACTGCAGTTACTCCAGAAATGATTATAGGCTTACTCTATGAGAAGAAAACAATTTTTTTCCAAGCTTGCCTGACCCAGCTTTTTGCAGAACACTGATGGTTTTGAGGTTTTACTTCTCATGGTCATAGTCTATGACCTCTTTGTGGCTATCTGCAAAACCTTGCACTCTATGACCATCATGAACCAACGGGTGTGCGTTCTGCTGCTGCTGGTGACCTGGGTTGGAGGGTTTCTACATGTTATACTTCATCTTCTCTTTGTTTACAATCTTCCCTTCTGTGGTCCCAATGTCATTGACCACTTCTGCTGTGACATGTACCCCTTATTAAAACTTGCCTGCACTGACATCTATGTCATTGGTCTTGCTGTGATTGTCAATGATGGGGCAATACGTGTGGTCATTTTTATGCTGTTACTCATCTCCTGTGGAGTCATTCTGCAGTTTCTGAGTAAACTTAGTCAGGAAGGGAGGCACCAAGCCTTATCCTCCTGTGGCTCCCACATTACCGTGGTGGTCCTCTTCTTTGTCCCTTGTATTTTTCTGTATATGAAACCTCCTTCACCTTAACAATTGATAAATTCTTGAGTGTGTTTTGCACCGTTTTCACCCCTATGTTGACTCCCTTAATCTATACTCTGAGAAATGCAGAGATGAAAAATGCCATGAAAAAGCTTGGGACCAGAAAAAGAAAATGAGGTCTTAAACAAATGCACCACCTACTTTCGATAGAAAACTGTCCCTACCAGGAAAACAAAACAAAACACTGAAATCCACTGCCATCCAGTCAGTTCCAGGGAAGCTGCATGTAATTATTTAATTGTGGAAAATACTTTCTCACGTCATCATGATTGTGCATGATGAAAAACATCTATTAGGATGTTCCCAATGATTTTTTTTGAAAATATATTTTTAAGAGTTTCATTTCCTGGGAAAATATACATACTTTTTTGGTGTAGAATAATTTTGTTGAGTCTATAGATTTATGTTGCATGTGATGACTTATGCTGCAGCTAGTGCCAGAAATTTATTTTAGTTAATAGAAGATTCTCTCATGTCTCTTTCTTAAATAAATCTAATCCTTTTTCACAATTAATAGTGTTCATGCCGATTTCAGAATAATACATTTTGAAATACGACATAAAATTATGTTTCACTCTACCCTATGCAGAGATACCTCATATTACATTAGAATTTTATATTTTTATTTTTGTATCTGCAAGATCTTTTAAATATGTAGTTTTCCATATATTGGTTAGCATGTTAAGGTTTATAGAAAAAATGCTTCAGAATTCTAAACTAATCATAAGGAGGCTAAACATACAAAATGAATGTGAAAGAACAAGGCAGATAGGCAGAAAAATGACTCAACCTTGCTCTTCTTTTCCCAATTGGGAAATCATCTCCTCAAGTGGAGCAGCTTTGTTTGGTGTTATATTTTCATAAAGACGATGCATTCATCTTCCAATGTATTTTAAAATATCTGATGAAGACTTTCTTATTTTTCAATATCCCATCTCCTTCTTGCTCATAGTGTTTCACAGTCTTCTAAAAGATCCTAAACCAAAAAAATAAAAACCTACCTGTTGGCCAATTTTGGCTCATAGTAAGCCCATAGGCAGGGTAGAATTGCCCCATAGGGTTTCCAAGGAGTGCCTCTTGGAATCAAACTGCCTACCTTTTGGTTAGCAGCTTTAGCTCTTAAACACTATGCCACCATGTTCTCCAAAAGGACCTGGACCCTGCCTTTCACATGGAAAATCAGCAAAACCCATAATCACTGATCTTCAAGTATACACTCCAGAATTCGACACTGGATTACTTTGCATGATTTCATTGTCAAGAAAGATACTGACCATTCATGCTGTTTCCATTCTCACATCTCTTCTTACAGGAAAGCAGGTTATGCGGTAATAAAGAGATTGGAATATATTGTTTTATCTGACAGAGGCCTCATTCATTATATTTTAGTGAACATATCTTTTTTGAATCAGGCTTAAAACATTATCTGCCCCTGTTACAGTAGGAAACTTGTGGTCAAACACACTCGTGGTTCCTGCCTCCCCTATTTAGTCTTATTTTATGATGGTCTAATGCGATGATAGGGATTGGACCCATTTCACAGTAAAGCACACTGTATGCATGACTTTGTATCCTGGTATTTATCTCTAGTATTATTCCATGGCTATTTCTTATACCACCTCAACCCTTCCTAACACTATTCATCAAATAATATCAAACATTTGTTTGGACTGAGTTAACGTAACTACATCCTCCACTTTTGGCTATTCAGTCGATTTTCAAATTTGCATAGTTATATCAAGTGATGAGATAAAAATTTTAGTTAATTATCTATTTATGTTCACAATTTATAAGTTACCTGAAGATGGAAAAGTTAATTATTTTTGTGCTCTCTCTTTCTTGTGCAATGTGTGGGGTATAGAATTCACCTCAGAAACTTTGTAAATTATTTATATTTTTGAACTCTCAGTCTATTGGAATCAGAATTTTTAGTGATGAATTTTGATGAACTTTTCATGTATTAAATATATGTACCAGTTTTCCTTGATATTTGCTACAAATGTTTATGTTACCATGTTTTTCATACTATGAGTGTTTCTATATACAGATGTTCTATTTAAAAATTCTTTAACTTTTTGAATTCTTCATTTACTTATACTTGGAGAATTCCATTCTCTTTCATTGACTTTATACATTTTAATCTTCTTTTGTTTTGCTTTGTTTTATAAATAACTTTTCAAATAATTCTATTTTCATCCCATCTAGAATTTATTTTTATTTGTGGTGAGAGAATATCTATACCTATTTTCTCCAAACTGGTAAAATATTCTGCCAGCATAACTTATTAATTATTTTAAGTACAAATTTAATTTTTTTTCCTGTTAATATGTTGTTTTATACATCTTTAAAAGAATCAATCTTCTACTTTTTTTGTTGTTTATTTCTCTGCCACTAAAACACACCCTTCCAGTAGTCAAATATTTTTAATGTTATTTATACCTGTTCCCCGCCCCCCCAAAAGAAACCAAATTCATTGCCATTGAGTTTATTCTGACTCCTAGCTACTCTACAGGACAGAGCAGGACTGTTCCATAGAGTTTCCAAGGAGCAGCTGGTGGATTCAAAATACTGACTCGTGGGTTGGCGGCTGAGCTCTTTGAATATTACGCCACACCCTTCTATTTAAGAACTCTCTTTTGAAAGCAAAGAATTTTGTTTTTCTTTCAGGAAGTTAGCATTGCGTTCATATCACTAAGCAACAGAAATGGAAATCTTGCCAGTGGTTTCATTTGTTCAGAAAATTATACTTATGAATATGATATACTTCCCCTGAGCCACTTCCCTGTGGCCATATATCTGTACGTACAATTTTGTTTTTATTAAGGAGTTTTGTTATGCTGCTCAGTCTTTTAATGGATGACCTTCTGACATCAAGCATGATGTAAAGGGCACTCATGGTGTCATTTCCTTGCGTCCTTATGAAACCCAATGACCTTACACTAGTTGTCCTTCAAATAGCACGCATGTTACGAGTGTATCAGGGAATTTTTGATTCCCGCTTCCTAGTGTTCATCACTGGGTGGCAGTATTAGGCTTCCGCCAGTCTCTCCATGTGCAAATATTCATGCAATAGACATTTCCAAAGTTATCTGAGCACTAGGATTATGGCTTCCTAATGCAAAAGCTGTACAAAGAAGAAGAAGAATTGATACATCTGAATTGTAGTGTTAGCAAAGGATATTTAACATACTATGGACTGTCCGAAGATTGTAATGAATTAACTTACTCTGAGTGTGACCATGTCAAAATTTTATCTCACAGAATTGTGATAGTATGCTAAGTCAGTCCTTGAGGAGAAATGTAAATATATATTTCACTTCTTTCCACATATAGCTATGCCTAACATTTCTCTGATTCTAAAAGTTCATTTGGAAGCAGAACAATATGGAAATTGCAGTTAAATTTTGAAAGAGTAATGAACTGTTGTTGATAATAAGACAGATTATAATGTAAAAATTAAAATCAAGTGATACTGCTCAAAAACACACTCATACACATAAACTAACCTAAACTCATATACGCATTTAAGATCAGAGTGTTTCAGTTAGGATGCTTTTGGTTGCAAATGACAGAAAACTCAACTAAAAACTTTTGAACTATAAATATAATTATTAATTGGTCATTATAACTATAAACTTCAAGGTTATGGCAACCTTCAGGGTTAGTTGATAAAGTGTATCAATTTTGTGTAAAGGAGCCATACACGCAAGTGAAATTTAGCTTTTTAAGTTAAGGTTCCAGTTTGAAGTCCTAGTCAAGATGAGTCTTGGTCCAACTGAGAGTAAAGTGCTTAAGTTAAGACACATCCTCTTGGATCAAGAATTAAATCTTCATGTTGTGACTATTCATGAAAGCAATTGCTGATTGTGTTTGAGAAATAGATCATTATGCCTCCAGCTGACCTAGATTCAGACTTAGATCAACAACATCTACTCCAGCCCAGAACAGCAGAACTGTGGTTATCTGCAGTTTCAAGAATTGGAAGGTAAATTTCAGTAACTTACCTAGTCCCAATGATCTCTGCCTGTGAGCCATAGGGTTTATTGGTTATAATGGCTCGAACAGTCAGAGTAAGACCTTCCTTTGCTAGGAACATGGTTAGTCAAGAGAATTTGGGGCTTGTTCTCCCTTCATTTTGGAATAAATATTATCTACTTTATCTAAAGATTTATTAATATAAAACTCATAATTTATTATTCACTTTTAGAATTTTCTGTTCACGTTACAGACTTTTCTCATACTTGTTTGTGACTTTTTCTTGGCAAGACTCAAGACTTTTTTCTCTAGGGATTGTCTACGGAAGAAAACTGTCCAGGAGAGGTAACTTCATTTGAATTTCTTGCAAATATTTAACAAACAAATTTATAACGAACTTGCATTGTCTTTCATTTAAAACAGTGATGATGTAAAAAGCCACACACTATGTCTGCACACATAAATGAAAGAATTATTTCCTAAGAGAATGACCCAGAAGATTTCTAAAAATTCAAATTCCTGTCCAGGCTGGAGACTCTCTTTCATTGGCATTTAGTCCTGTAGATGGTTTCCTGTCATATTTTCTCTTGATACATATCTCTCATTGCTTGTAGGAATCTGAAAAGTCATGATTTTCTGGAGTGAGATTGGAGAGATGTAGGGGCATTCTTCTAATGAGGAAAGAAATGGTCTTTGGATATGCTTTTTGAATGACTGAATGTCTGAAAAGTTCTGTTCCTATCTGTGAGAAGCTCTGTCATTGGCTTTTCCAGGAAGTTAAATCCCAGCCTTTACCTTGTTAGGTACAGAATTAATGACTAAGGATGTAAGTATTACCCTAAATCCTCAAAGTAAAGTAAATTTTGGTTGCTTCATCGTAATTGATTAAAAAAAGAAAAATTCAAATAACTAATTTCAATGATTTTTTCTTTTTTTTGTGTCACTAAATAATAGGCTTTGCCAGGTTAATTTCCATTATTTTGCCCAGTTTTTACATAGTCACGCAAACATAGCATCTTCATTGCTCTTCTAGCACATTTTCCCAACAGGTGAGAACGTTCAACTTTTTACTGTTACTTTTAAATGTCTTCGTGTTCCAGGTATCCACATATATACTTCTACAGTTATCTGGAAAAAAAAATGGTATGATGGGCAGCTTGTGTGGAAGTGTGAAGAGTGCAGCGACTTGGAACTATTTCTGGGCCCACTGATTAGATGCACATTGCCATGTGTTCTGTGATTTCAGATAAATACGTGAGGTATCTACAATTACTCTCAATGAAAGAAGCCCTGATTTTCAGGACTAATGACAAGGACCAAGAGGTGAGATTTTGAAACATCTGACAGAGGACACTCATTAAAAATTTTACGTGATATACAGAAATAGAGCTAGCTTGTTAAAAATATTTCATTAGATTAATTGCTAATTGGTAAAATTAAGCAAGAGAAACACAGAAATTAACCAGAACCTACACAGTGTATTTCCCTTTAGTATTTTATCAGATAGACGTTTACTGTCCATTTGCCAGATAACAAAAGAGGCATGCTATGCATTACAAGGAAGTCAGTAGGTTTGTAATCTTGGTTCATAGGATATGTGATATGTTAATAAAGATGTATAATTGATTTCGATGTATTTGAGCTAAATCAAAAACCAAACCCATTGCTGTCAAGTGGATTTTAACTCATAGCAACCCTGAAGGACAGAGT
Source organism: Loxodonta africana (assembly GCF_030014295.1). NCBI lineage: Eukaryota > Metazoa > Chordata > Mammalia > Proboscidea > Elephantidae > Loxodonta > Loxodonta africana. Next base: position 1,744,406 of record NW_026975036.1, read on the forward strand.
AGAAATGCCCCATAGAGCTTCCAGGGAGCAGCTGGTGGATTCAAACGGCCGACCTTTTGGGTAACAGCCATACTCTTAACCACTGTACCACCCAGGCTCTGTATCTGAACTAGAAAGTATGCATTACATCAAGTGTGTCAGGGTGTAAAAAAAAAATGTTATGTCTGGAAGTTTGATATGTGTTCTTAAGTATGAATATTTTAAATTATGACAACAACCTTTATGTATATATATATACATACATATGTATATCTTTTTGTATATATACAAAATTATGACAACCATAATGAGGTATACATATATATACCTTTTTTTATTTATTCAAAAAGAAACTGGAAATGAGGAAGTACCTTGCCTACTGCCACTTAGACATACCCAGTAATCCAGTGCCATCAAATCGATTCAACATACAAAACTGCAATTGTAATGCAATGTAGAGGTTATTTTTGTTACTATGACATTCTAATTTCTATTTGTAAAAAGCCATGTTCTTATAAATATTAATTAAAAGATTTTTTTCTAGAAAGGTGTAAACTTAGAGGTTTAAGTTGACAGCCTAGTAATTATTTTAGTCTTTATAGTATCAAATCTTTGAGGACTTAGACTATAGTGGATACTTCACATACTGGTTGTTTTACATGGAAATAACTTAGCTGGCCAATAATATATTTATTTCAGTGAAATCCAGCATTGATTATTAATAACATTAAGGGCACTAGGCCTTGCAGAAAAAAAGTAGTTAAAAAACAATTAGATATAAACTATCTTTACCATTATATTCATCAACAGCTGTGCCTTTATTAATCTACAGCTTCAAAAATGATAGAACTCTTGAATCACCCAGACATAGAGTGCTCTTTACACCTGGTTTCTAAAAGAAAGCTCAAAGTTCTTCTGAACAGGTTCTTTCACTTCAAGCAAATCAATAAGATGATATCAGCTTGTCTACATTTGAGGAGTAGCAATTCAGCAATTTTTTTGCAAGAATGAATAACCCTAAAGATCGTGTTTCTATCTATATATGTCTATTCTCTCTTATTTGAGTTTGTCTTTAACCATAAATGCGAGGGCCTCTGGGGGATCAGCATTCTTCTTTTTTTTTCTCCTTGAATTTTCTTTTCTTTTTCCTGTTTTCCTTCCTTTCCTTTCTTTTTCCTTCTCTCCTTTCTTCCTGTCTTCTCTCCTCTGCTCTTCTTTTTTTTTTTTTTTTTTACTCTCGCCTCCCTACTCCCCTTCCTTTCCTTTCATCGTTTATTCTTTATTTTCTAGGATGGGCTCTGTGTTTATTTGTAATGGTTTCCCAAGAAGCCTCCTAAGTTCAGGGTCTCAGAGGTTGACCTTCTAGCACTCTTTCAGTACAAGAAGTCTTTCTGGAGATTTCTTAAGAAAGCTATCCTCACTTAACACATTAACATCCCCATTACCTGTGTATATTAATTCCTTAAGTACAACTTCTCTGCTTCTTGATTTAATTCTTCTTTTCTTTCATTTTCTACTGTTTAGGTCTCCATCTGATGCGTGGGTGCAAGTTTTTCCTTTTTTTCTGCTTAACTTTTATCAATATACATACCGTGACAGGTAGATATTATGATACATATTCAACAAAATAGATAATTCTTATAAAGTACAGTTTTATTCAGTGTCCAAAAATGTGTGTCTCTGAGTTATAGATATATAACATCTTTTTATAAGTAATACACTTATTCCTAATGTGACAAAGATCCAGATGATTTGTTCTGATCAAATGTCCACATAAAAACATTCAAGAACAATAATAAAAAGCTATTGTTTATTGATTCTTTATCAGGATCCAGCAGCACTCTAGGCACTTTACATGTAAAAACACACACACGCAAATTTCAGAGATATGTATGACTGGTTTCCCTATTTTACAAATTATGAAACTGAGGCACAAAGAGGTTTATGAATTTGCACAAGGTCACAGAGACAGTAAGCGGTGAAGGTGGAATTCAAACACAGACAGCGTTGCCCCAGAGTACGCATTAATCGTCACTGTGCTGTGCGCTCTTTCCGGGGGTGTCCTGGGCCTTAAACAGGCACACACTGAGTGAGAAAGCTAACCATTATTTGGTCACTTGAATGATCCAATTCCAACGCTGACTAGCATTTTTTAAAGTATCATTGATGAGTTTCGAGATTGTTGTTTAATTACAAATATATAAATAGAAATATCCAGCAGAATAAAATAAGATGGGGTTTCACTGATAGTGTCATAGACAGTTGGATTAGAAAGGATTCTAAGATCATCTAGTTTAATTCTTTATTTTCCAGCGAGTAAATTGAGACAGATTTGTGGCTAAATACAGAAAACAACTAAAACTCATACCTTCTTACACTGAGTTTGGATTTTTCCTTTGAGTATGTTCCTTTTCGGAATCTGGATATTGAAGTTCTAATTCTGACCACTTTCAGTGCCTAAGAAGTATTATATATAAAAACCTCTTCCGTTGTCCTTTATCTCTCTTTACAGTGTCTATTTTCTCCCCCATGGCTACCCAGCACACCTGCGATGGGTTTGAAAAATGCTGGCTGCTAAGGTACTAGTTGTTAATTGTTATGTGTCAGTTAACTTCAGTTCAAAAATGTTTGCTGAAAATATAGATCATATTGTAAGGGTACTCACCACAAATACTACCAACTCAAAGTACTGACTGTATGTCAGTAGAGTATAAAAGTATGTTAGGAGTTGTGGGATAAGCAAACAGAAAATGGAAAGCATTATGAGTTCTTAAGAAGAGACAGAAAATCTATGTCCAAATAATTGCTAGAGGGAATAATATACTAAATAATTTTGTAGTTATCTGATGCATTTCAAAGTCCAGGCTCTTCAAATTTAGTGAGAGATTCATAAACATTGAAAGCCATTTGAGGCAGGAAGGACCAAGCTTCTAATAGTGGAATATCATAATATTTCATGAGATATTCCTGAAGAGGGGTTATTTTTGCTGCTATATAGATCATATTGTAAAGGGACACACCACAAATATTACCAACTGTAAGTACTGGTTTTATGTCAATTTATTTGTTTAGAATTTATCTTCGCCACCAGAGAATGTTTCTTGAAAGCAGAAATCCTTTCCCTCTTTGTCATTGCTGACCTCTGTGCCAAGCACTGTCATGTTTTAAAAAAGAAGTATTAAATGAATGAAAGACTGTTGAGCCCCTGACTGATCTTCTGTGTAGAAGATCCACTAAGATTTAGAGAGAGAACCTGTTATTCATGGGCACATGAATAGAAGTAGAATTGTTAAGGGAAGACATACTGGGATCTTTGGAAGAGAAACTCAGTACATATTTCTAAATATTTATTATGAATAAGCCACTGCACAAGATTAATAGTAAAGAAGAACTCCAAGACCTAATGGACATATTCACACTGATGTTCGTGATTTCTTTACAGGTCTTGTTCTCCTGAGCTCTCATCTCTGAATTAGGTCTTATAGAAGAGTAAATGGGATACAGTAACAATGTAACAGAATTTGTCCTCCTGGGATTCACGCAGGATCCTGAGGGCCAGAGAGTGTTAACTGTCATATTTTTGCTCATCTACATTGTGACAATGGTGGGCAACCTGCTCATTGTCATGACTGTTGTTGTCAGCCCCTCCCTGGGCTCCCCCATGTACTTCTTCCTTGCCTATCTGTCACTTATGGATGCTGTTTATTCCACTGCCATTTCCCCCAAAATGATTCTAGGGTTACTCTGTGATAAAAAGACTATTTCCTTCCCAGCTTGCATGGGCCAGCTCTTTATAATGCACTTGTTTTGTGGTGTCGAGGTTTTTCTTCTGGCGGCAATGGCCTATGACCACTATGTGGCCATCTGTAAGGCACTGCATTACTTAACCATCATGAATCGACATGTTTGCATTCTGTTGCTGGTGGTGGCCTGGGTTGGAGGTTTTTTGCACTCTGTGGTTCAACTTCTCTTTGTGTACAGCCTCCCCTTCTGTGGCCCCAATGTCATTGATCACTTCATGTGTGACATGTACCCATTACTGGAACTTGCTTTCTCTGACACCTATTTTATAGGGCCCACTGTTTTTGCCAATGGCAGAGACACCTGTATGGTAATTTTTATCCTTCTATTAATCTCCTATGGGGTCCTCCTAAGATCCCTGAAGACTCACAGTCAGGAAGGGAGGTGCAAAGCCCTGTCTGCCTGCAGCTCCCACATTACAGTGGTTGCCCTCTTTTTTGTTCCCTGTATTTTCATGTATGTTAGACCTCTTTCCAAATTTCCAATTGACAAATTTATGACTGTGGTTTATACAGTTATCACTCCCATGTTGAATCCTCTGATATACACCCTGAGAAATTCTGAAATGAAAAATGCTATGGAAAAAATCTGGAGTAGAAAGTTAACCACATGTAGAATAAGAATTTGCACCCACACTGAAAATATTGGTAATTCTAAAGCAAGTAATAGGCAATGAATTATTACATTGAATGATTAAGTCAATTCAATGGATTCCCTAGGAATACTTGTCTTTACTGACGTAAAGGCATCCAAAATGTAGAATAAATTATCCTTTGACATTAGAATGAAACTAATCGAGACATTCTGGAGGCTGGATAGAAGCCATAAGTATTTTTCCTGTTATAAATAAAAATAAGTTTACATTTAATTTTATTTTTCTCAGTATATACTGAAAGAGGAGTCAAAAAAATTATTTTTTTTTCCTTTTAAAAAGAGAAAAAAACAAGTTACTTACAAAAATTTTCTATCATCCATATTAGTGAGAAAACAATTTGGCCAATACTTAGAACAAATTTTTGAGGCCAAGAGTGTGGTTTTAAAATTTTACTGTTCATTATTCTATTAACACAACAGTTTTTTTTTTTTTTTTTTTAGCTCCACTATCCGTTTTGCGTTTAAGATTACTTCTGTTCCTCTGGGCAATTTCTATGTATTTCCAGTTCTGCATATTTCAGTGGGACATGATATTGTGTTTGGTTTGAGACACCATCAGTGAGCAATTTTGATAGATGGGATGTGGTTGATGAAGAAAACCCAATCTAGTTCTCGATTAGAGGAAAGATACTACTCTTTCACTTTGGATTTGAAAATGACATTAATCTAAGTTATAAACATATTTATATTTTCCTCATTAGTTATTATGTGCATTTTTTGTGGTTCTTAAAAGATTAAATACAGCTTCTGATTTTATCTCCATGAAATTGAAGACGTAGAAAGAAATGTGTTATTTTTCATAAGCAGCATGTTCCCTAAAAGTTGTATTAAACTTAAATACTTTTTTATGCAGCACTTAGTAATGATTTGGTTTGATAAAAACAAAATTTTATTTTTTCAATTTTATGTAAAAAAATAAGTTTTTCTTAGTCTACAGCCCATCCAGGAACATCAGAAACCAGAAAGCAGAAAGATTTTTTTCAGTGTAATATGGAACATTATGCTTAACAAGAGTTTACTTTTCTAACTAAAAGAAAGATTTTAAAACATTTCTTATTTTTTAAATCTTAGTGTGTAATTTTTCATGTATATCCAGCAATATATGCAATTATTTATAAATCTTGTAGCCTCTTACCTAGAATATTATCTATATAATTGAAACTACGTGATTGCACTTCTCTGATGCCATTTCTCCACCTCTTCTCAGAATTAATCCCAATCCTAATTTTTAACCATAGTTAAAAATAGTTTATGTGTGTATGTATCCTTAAAGAATATTGTTTAGATATTCTTATTCCAGTAGGTTCCTTATGGAATATTTGGTGTTGTGTTGTGTGTTGTCTATGTGTAGGATCATATCATCTGTGCATATGGATAGTTTTAACAATTCTTTTTAAATTTGAATGCCGTTATTTATTTTTCTTGCCTAATTTTTTTTTAATTTCTCCAGCTAGGACTTCCAGCACTAGTTTAAATAGGAGTGGTGATAAAGGGCCTCTATGTCTTATTCCTGTTCTCAGGGGGAATGCTTTCAACCTCTATCCATTGAGAATGATGCTGGCTTTTGGTTTTGTATAAATGTTCCTGAAATTTCTCTACTATTCCTATTTTATTGGTTTTTTTTTTTTATCAGGAATAAATGTTGGGCTTTATCAAATGTCAATTGTTTTATCATGTGATTATTTTCTCTCATTCTTTTTGTATGATGGATTATGTTGATTGATTTTCTAATGTTGAACCATCCTGATACACCTGGTATGAATCCCACTTGCTAGTGGCGTATTACTTTTTTAATATGATGCTGAATTCTATAGGCAAGAATTTTGCTGTGTATTTTTGCTTTTGTCCATGAGAGATAAAATTTAGTCTGTACTTTAATTTTTTATATTTGTGTGTTTTCCTGGCTTTGGTACCAGGGTTTTACTGGCTTTATAGAACGAATTTGAGAGATTTCCTTCACTTCTTTGCTCTGAAATAGTTTGAATAGTGCTGGTGTGAGCTCTTCTCGAATATTTGGTAGACTTCTCCAGTGAAGCCATTCAGGCCAGGGCTTTTATTTGTTGGCAGTTCTTTTTTTTTTTTTTTTACCCCATTCAATCTCTTCTCTTGTTATGCATTTTTCAGATTTTCTCTCTCAGTTTTTGTTCATTTAGGTAGGTAGTGTGTTTCTAGAAATTTAACTCTTTCCTCTAGTTTCTTGAATTTGTTGGAGTACAATTATTCATAGTATTCTGTTATGATCTTCTTTATTTTAGGTAGGTTTGTTGTAATGTCTCTCTTCTCATTTTATTTGGGTTATTTTTTTCCTCTCCTTTTTTTTTCTTTTGTCAGCTTGTCTGATGGTTTGCAGAATTGTTTGGTCTTTTCAAAGAAAGAAGTTTTGGTCTTGTTGATTCTTTATGTTGTTTTTTTCTGATATTTCATTTATTTATGCTCTAATCTTTATTACTTCCTTTTGTTGACTGTGGCCTCTTTTTGCTATTCTCTTTCTATTTGTTCTAGTTGTAGAGCTAACATTTTTCTTTTGATATATTCTTCTATTTTGATGTGTGCATTTACTGCTATAAATTGACCTCTGAACACAGCCTTTGCTGTTTCTCAAGGGCTTTGATATGCTATGTTTACATTCTCATTTGATTCCAGGAATTTTTTGATTCCCTCTTTGATTTCTTCTATTAGCCAGTGGTTTTTAAGTAAGATGTTATTCAGGTTTCATGTATTTGATTTTTTTTCCCTTGCTCTTTTGTTATTGATTTCTACTTTTATGGTGTTCTGATTAGAGAGAACGTTTTGTATTATTTTAATGTTTTTGATTTTATTAAGAGTTGTTTTGTCCCTAAAATGTGGTCTGTTCTGGAGAATGTTTCATGTGCGTTGAAAAAAATTCACGTTTTGCTGTTGTGTGCTGAAGTGTTCTATATAATCCTATGAGGTAGAGTTGGGTGATAATGGTCTTTATTATCTTCTGCATTTTTGCTGTATTTCTTTCTAGATGTTCTGTCCTTTATACAGTGGTGTGTTGAAATCTTCTGCTATTACTGTGGAACTGAGTATTTCTCTTCTCCATGCTCTTAGAGTTTGCTTTATGTATTTTGGAACCCTGTCATTGAATGTATAGATATTCGATTGTCATTTTAATCATTATATACTGTCCTCCCTTGTCTTTATGTTCTATTTTACCTCAAAGTTTATTTTATCTGAGAGCAATATTTCCATTCCTACTCTTTTTTGATTACTGTTTCCTTGATTTTTTTTTCTTTTAATTTTTAGTATTTTTATGTCTTTTTGTCAATGATATGTCTCTTGTAGATAGAATATTGGTGAAATATTATTTTTTAATCATTCTGCCACTCTGTATCTCTTTATGGGTGCATTTAAGCCATTTATATTCAGTGTAATTATTGTTGGACGGATATGAGTTTATTCCTGTCATACTGTGCTTTTCTTCTGTGGTGCTCACGTTTTCTTTTTTCTCTTACGTTCCCATGCTGAGTTCCTTTTGTTTGTGGATTTTCTTTTCCTCTCTTTCATTACTATAAATTTTGTGTTTACTGAGTCTTTATTTTTTTTATTTTTTGGATGGTTAGTTTTGTTAACTTTCTTTATGGTTTCCTTGAAATTTACCCTTATCTTCCTACGTTTTAATCAGTCGTTTATTACTTGATATTGTCTTGACTGCCTCTCCATCTGAAAGTTCTATACCTACCCATTTATTCTCCTTTTTATTGTTTTGATGTTGTCATCATTTATTGATTGATGTTTCTGTTTTCCTTTCTGAGTCTTTAGCTTTGTTTTATTATTGAGATTTCTTTGCCTAGGTTGGTATCTGACTGATGCTTACCTTTGTCCTAGATTGTGGTTGTTGTCTGATGTTGGTTCTATAACAGAAGGTCTCCCTTTACATTTCCTGTAAGTTTGGTTTGGTGTTTTAGAATTCCCTTAAATTCTGTTTATCTGGATACGTGCTAATTTTGCTATTTTATTGGAGAGTTTTGCAGGATATATTACTCTTGGTTGGCAATTTTATTAATTCAAGGTTTTTTATATGTCATCCCATCACCTTCTTGCCTGCATTGTTTTTGCTGAGTAATCAGAGTTTAATCTTATTTTTTCTCTTTGTAAGTGACTTTTTGTTTTTCTAGAGCTGCTCTCAGGATTCTTTTTCTTTGGTTTTGGAAAGTGTAATTATGATATATCATGGTAACTTCTTTTGGAGTCCATCCTATATGGGGTTTTTGAACTTACTGGCTGGTCATTTTTTCTTCTTTCATGCTATTTTGGAAGTTTTCTGTCAGCACATCTTCAACAATCTTCTCTGTTTTTTCCACTTTCTTCTCCTGCTCTGGAACTCCAATCATGTGCAAATTTTGCTCTCAATTGTATTCCACATAATTCTTAATTTTTGTTCATTGTCTTCTCTAATTTTTCCTCAGAGTGGTGTCCATATATTTTTTTTCAATATCACTGATTCTGTCTTCCATTGTTTCAATTTTGCTTCTAAAGCCTTCTATTGAGTTGTCTATTTCTGAAATTTTGTTATCTTTCTGACTTTTAGTTGCCTTTTTTCATGATTTCTAATTCTTTATTTATTGTGTAGTTTTGTTCTTGTATTATTTTCCTGAATTCTTCTATATTTTTGTCTGTGTTTTCCTTTTTTTGTCTTTGTTTTTGTTGTTTTCATCTATTTTTTTTCATAATGTTGTGTATTTTTTTCTTTTTTTTCTGTGTCTATTTATCTCTTTCCTAATGTCTTGGAGAGCTCTAAATATTAGTATTTTGTATTATCAGGTAGTTCCACTGCCTTTTCTTCCACCAGAAGTTTATCTGATTATTTTGGTCACTTTCTGGAGCCAACTTGTTCTGTCTCTAAGACATTAAGGTCTTATTTTCTTTGTTTATTGATTGTATATTTGTTTGTTTCATCCTGTTTTTCTCTTTCGTTTTGATATCAGGGTGGGTAGGCTGGGCTTGCTTGCTGCTTGCTTGTTGTGGGCACAATATTTCTCACCACCTTGTCCAGTGGGCAGAGCAGCGGCAGTCAGGGTAAGGCTTCTTCTTTCTACACTGATTTGGTGAGGTGGGTTAAGGTGGCTTGGGTGGGTGATATTTGCTTTCTGATGTTGGTCCAGAGGTGTGGGAGCATTCACAGCCCCTCACTATATGGAACAGGGTGTCAGATGGGTGGTGGTACAGGCTTACTTCCCACCATTCAGCTGTTGGTTGAGTGGTGGAAAGGCACATGCAATGGGAGTCTGGGGTGGAGGTATGCCTGAGTGTTGGGGATACTCTAGCCTTGGCAGCAGGGAGGGGTCCAGATAAAGGGGAGGAAGTGGCATATGTACTGAAGGAGGAAGTGTGAAAAAGCTTGTTTTTCTGGTTACGAAGTGTTCTGTACCGTGTTGTGAGCTCTTTGAAGTTGATTTCCATCTTCCCTGTCTGGGGTCATTATTGGTTGTTTCATAATAGTTGACAGGGACCTCTACTTCATGTCTCTCCTAGCTCTCTGCTTTCTGTCAATATCTTCTTTCATTCAGTTTTTGACCTAGTTCCTCATCCCTTCATTTGATGCTTAAAGTTCCAGGATTGATGTTTGTATCTCTTTTACTTAGTTTTTTGGGTCTTTGCTTCAGAGAGATGGCATGGTGCTTGTGTCTAGGATGTAATGTAAGCTGGATTCACATGATTCATTTTTTAATATGTGTATCCAGTTCTTTGAATACCCATTCCTTAAAAGTCTTTCACTTCCCTATTGAATTTAATAAAACTTTGTTGAAAATTCACGAGTATATATGTGTGGTTCTATTTCTAGACTCTGTGTTCAATTTTGTTCAACTGTTTGTGTAATTGTGCAACAGTGTAACAGAGTGTTAATTACATTTGTTCTGTAGTCCATGTAGACCTATGTAGAGAAGATTTCTCCAGCGAGCTTATTAGACTTCTAAAATGACTACTCATGCCTCTCAGAGGGAGCACGTAGAAGTTGCCAGGCTAGTTAAGGGCTATCCCCACAAATGGCTCAAGATTCTGTCATATTCTAGAGACCAAGGCAACCATATACTTGTTCAGGTTGATAAGGGTGAAGAAACTAACTCCATATCTTTGGGTAGTTTTAACATAACATGTAGAAAAGTATAAGATAGAAGAGTTGTGTCAACCTTTAGAAATACAATTTGTATCGGTTCACCTAAGGTCACAATCACAATCATACACAGGCAAGGTACACTCAACCTCTTCACCAACATCTTATCTCATCATTGCCTCAGCTTGAAGTTCAGGACTTCAATTTCTAAATCCATATCAGGTATGGGTGAGACTCCTTGGGTACAGTTCATTTCTTACAGCTCCTAAATTATTGTTTTTCTGTATTTAAAGACATATGAACTGGAGTCATGTTCTCTCTTTCACACACACAACATACAATGGGAGGGAATGCAAGATTATCAAAATAGACACTACTTTTCAAAAAAGTGGCAAGTGAAAAGCTATGGTGCTTCCTGTAGTCATTTGAATTACATCAACTTATTTAAAATATTAAGGCCAGATTTTTTTCTTAAAATAAAACCTACTTTGTCATGTTAGATTTTTAAAATATATGGCTGTATTCGAATTGCTAAATAATACTTGAGAGATTTTGAGGCTATTTTGATGAATTTTTACAAAATTTTGTAACTCCTTTTTTATCTTTGCTTGAGTTATGCTGTGTGTAGAAAAATGAGTTTGAAAGTATTTTAATTTTCTTTTGTCCCAGAAGGATTTTTTGCTGAAATGATGAGTTGAATTCATTGATAAAGCTATATGTGGATGGATCTTTTTTTTTTGGGGGGGGGGGAGAAATTAAAGCATCATTTAACAGGTATCATGTTATTATTTTGATTTTTAATTTTGTGTGTGTGTGTTCAGAAAGTTGTATTTTTCAAAGGCTTCCTTCACCTCTTCTCAGTTCAGAAAAATATCGGCATGTATTTGTTTAGAATATCCTTTTATTATCCTTTAGAATATACAGAATCAGCAGTGATGACACTTTCTTCTCTACCAGATCTCGGTTTGTTTTTCCTCTTTTTTTTTTTAAATTCATTTTGCTAGACACTTATCCATTTTATTAGTCTTCTCAAAAACCAACTCTTAGTTTTATGTATTTTCTCTATTTTAAATTAATTTCTATGTTTATGATTTCTTTTTTATATTTACTGTTTCAATTCTACAATATTCTCCGGGTTTATTTTGCTCTTTCCTTTCTAGGTTCTTGAGATAGAAGCTAGTTCATTTTTTAAATAATCTTTCCTATTTTCTAATATTTGCAATTTAAGGTATACATTTCTCTTTATGCACTATCTAAGTAAGCTGCATCCAACAAATGTTAGTATTTTTTATAATATAATAATGTACACAATACATTCTAATTTTTACTGTGACTTTTTCTTTGATCCATAGCTTATCAAGAACTGTGTTTTTTAATTTGTAAATAGTTGGGGAGTGTATAGTTACTTGTTTAATCAAATTTCTTAGTTGAATGCTAATATTATCACACATATTTCTGAATAAGTCCTCTGAAATGTATTGCAGCTTGTTTTGTGCTAGGATATTGTCTATTTTGGTGAATGTTCCATGAGGACTTTGTGATAAATAGAATAGTCCCAGATTTCCTTTCTCTTCTCTATTGCCATACCGTCACTTTACTTTTGTCTTTATTGGTTTAATATAAAGCTTTAAGTCAGATGATCATTACCCAACATTTTATTGTACAAACTATAACTTCTCATTTTAGAATTATTATAGGAATTTTGGGTTGAGTTTTATAATCTGATTTAATGTTAAGAGATAATTGTATACAAATTCTTTTTGTAGTATAAATTGCAGTGATTTTATCATTTCCTTAAAGTGAATTTATATCTATAATTATATTCCAGTCTAGAAATATTTATTTCTAAAAATTTCTTCAGAATGAAATGTAGGTAATTGTCGATTTAAGCACTCTTTTATGGATATTGGCTACTGAAATTGTATGAAATGTTTAAAAAATTAAGCTACGTGTTTTAACCTGTAAATAGACACACTCATGATTTTTGACAATAGGATTGATTACACAAGGAAATTAGATAGTGGGGAACCATTGATGTATGCAACAATTTTCGTTTCTACTGAGCAGCCTGAGAAGAACTAGGACATGCCACAGAATCCTTCACCACACATTCTGAAGTGTAATTAAGATGATTTGGGGGCTGCTAGTAAGAAAGATCTAAAAGAACTGTGACCTTAACAAGGTAGAGTTTTGATTTTCTGTTTACAAAAGAAGTACAGAGTAGGTTGCTTATGGACACTGAATTCTTCTACTCAGCAATTATTAACTCTTGACTTCCATGTTATTTTATTTTTCTTAATTTCTTTATTTTGGCTAAAGTATACTGAGCCAAAGACACGTCATTTTAACAAATTCTACATGCACATTTCAGTGACATTGGTTACATTATTCAAATTGTGCTACCATACTTACTAGTTACCATTTCTTCATTATTCTACTACCATTATCTTAAACTAACTGCTGCCTAAGTTTCCCATTCAATGTTTTGAGTTGCCATTTGTAAATTTGATCTCACATAGATCATTCTTTAAAAGCACACAATGCTCAAAGCAGAGGTAATTTACTAATGAAAATAATGTATTTTTTCGTTCAAAGAAGACTTCAGGGGTTAGCTTTGGTTTAAGATTTAAAACTTTAAGAGTATCTCTGGGAAAAATTTCCTTGTGCTCATGCATGTAAGTTGAGTTTTTCTGCATCAGCAATGAATATACTAAAGAGGAAAAAAAAATTCCCTTTTACAATATCATCTAAAAGAATATAATCACTAGGATTAATTTTAGAAAGACTTGTACAGAGAAAAGTGTAAAAGAGTACTAAAATTAATTAAAGATGACTTAAATAAATGGAATGGCATTTCATGCTCGTGGATTGGAAAATTCAGTATTGTCAAGATGTCAATACTACCTAAAACAGCTTATAAATTCAAGAAAATCCCCCTCAAAGTTCCAACAGCCTTCTTTCCAGAAATGGAAAAATCAATCCTCAAATATGCATGGAACTGCCAAGGGCTCTTAGTTGCCTAAGCAATCTTGAAAAAGAACAGAGTAGAAAGACTCTCACCTCCCATTCTCTTAACTTCCATTCTTTGGTATGATTGTGGTCACAGGATGGTTGTTGGAGCTCTGAACAATTTGTCTGAGATCTAGAGAAGCATCAAGGAGAAAGGGTAAAAGGGAGTTTGGCTTCGAATTTGATCATTTCACTTCCTGCGTGTCTCATTTAATGACTTAACTCGTATCTTATGTCACCTTAGCTTTCAAAGAATGCTGGGAATTTAATTTTTTAAATCTGGGACTACTGATTTTCCTGGAAATATAAGGTCTAACACTAAGAATCATAGATTTGCAAGCTATTCCTTTAACTTTTTTTACTTCCTTTATTTCATGTTTAATACAGATTTTACCAATTTGCCTGTCTGAAACTCTTACAGTGACAAACTCAAGGCTGTTACTGCTAGTGTGATATATTAGTTTCCTAGGGCTACCATAACAAAATTCTGCAAAGTAGGTGGCTTTAAACAACAGAAAGTTAGTCTCAGCTCTGGAGGTGGAGGTTCAGCATCAGGGTGTCAACTGTGTTGATTCCTTCTGAGGCTTTGATGGAGGTCTGTTCTGCTCCTCTAACCTAGTTCCTAGTAGCTCCAAGAATTCCTGAGTTGCTACTGCAGCATCACATGGAGTCCTTCATCTTTCTCTCTTTGTCTCTGTGTACCTTCTCTTTTATAAAATCACCAGTGTGACCCACCCTACTCCACTAAAATCTCTTATTAATCTAACTAATAACATTTTCATAGATCCTATTAAAAGTGTCACATTCACAAGTATAGGGGTTTGGACTTCAACTTATGTTTGTGAGGGACACAACTCAATCCATAACAAGTGAGAACCCTGCTTTATATATATTTGAATTGAATTTTCAATGATTTGTTCTGAAATCAATAGTCTTCGTCCAGTGGGAGCGAGTTCAGATATCATCTGCAAGGATATAACTTAACAGTACACATTCAAAAGGCTTGCCTATTTTGGAGGTCATGATTTAAAAAGGAGAATTGTTACATATTTAAGTTCTTCCCAGTCTGGACTCTTCCCTTTGGATGATTTGACCTCAGGTTATATTTTTGTGATTTTTCTCCCCTGAGTACCTGGTCCTGTAAATCCTATTTTACATGGGTGATTATCCTTGCAACATCTCTAGAGATGCAGAACCTACTCTCAGAATTATGATTAAGGTCACAATGAATTTAATGATGGAAGCATCACTACTTAAGATGCATCTATTAAATGACTCAAAAATATTTTTTGTAGTTCAAGTGTAAATAAAATGCCAAAGATTCTTATGTTACCACAGAGAGTGCTTGCCTACGTGAGTGTTTACATGACTAATTTTTTCAGGAATTGAAATGTTGGACCCAAAGCGTAATGACATATGAATATGAAATTATTCTCCATCCTTCAGGCAAACCAAAGTTTGACTTTGTTGTAAAAAGTCAGACCAATATAACAGATTGAGAATCAAAAGGCTGTAACGGCTATTTCACTTCTAAACCACAAAATGCAAAATATTTTTCTAGTCACATTTCTCTCTCCCACGAAATTTACTTCTTATTTACTTTTTTAACCTCATACAACTTATTTAACATTTGATTTTTTAGAACAAATTATCCCAGTGTTGAGGTCTCTGGCTCTCTCTGCTTATAATGAAGATTCAGACTTCTTTTGGCTAGAAGACATTTTTGATATTTGTGTTAGAAGTCCCAACAATTTAAAAGGTAACAATTTTATGAAAGATTGAGACGGACTTCCTGAAGCATGGAAAGTTTGGCCACAAAGAAACAGTTCTAATTCAGGTGATGGTGCATGTACTATTTTACTCTCTGTGTTCACAGAGACGGCATCAGTGTATGAGGCTCTTATTTTTTAGGACAAGGGAGAAGGAACCACAATTCAGAACTTAGAATGAATGACTGTTTCATTATGTAGGTAACCCAGGAAGTGTTTGTACACATAAGAGTCTTCATTAGGGTTTATATTATGCAAGGGTACATTGGTAGTGTGATTTGGAAAGTCATAGTCTTTTAAAAGTTCTCCTGAGTGATTCTGATAATGAGCCATGTTAGAGAACCTTTGTGGTCGATAAAAATACGGGGATTGACTTAATTCTGAAATACCCTTTTGGATACTTTCATAGTGTAAAGATCTAGAATACATTTACCTCCTCTTACATCAGTGTTCTTAGAAACTAATGTAAGGGTATTTGGGAGTTATTCTAATAGGCAGAGATTTGTAAAGCTCATATAGGATCAACGGAAGTGCTCTGTAATCTGTTAATAATTAGATTATAAAGTAAATCTTTAAACCTTGCATGAGTGGCTTTCAAGGACCTAAGATGATACTTATGTAAGCAGTTATTACTTCAATTCATAGGAGTGAGAGATTGAGTAAGAAGAGGACTGAAATTGATCAGTAAACTTAGCAAATAGTGTTTTAACAATGAAGAACACAGAATTGGGTTGCTTGCTTGAAATAGATGTGGAGTAGATGGATTAATTATTTAAACAATGGAGATACTACACTGTATAAATATAGAGAGGAAAATTGTTACCGTAGAAAATGGAAGAGACAATTACAGGAGGACTATTTTAAAAGTGTAAAGAGATTGGATCTAGTGAACACAGAGGGTTTGGTCATAGAAACAGAAAATTCATATATTGTGAAGAGGTCCAGCAGAATTACAATGTCAGATATTGAAGCAAATGTCAATAGGGGCTTCAAGAGTAACTAGATATCATTACTAGGATTATTTTAAGAGAAACCAGGGTTGGTTAATATTGAAGATATTTATGATATACTTTGTGTTTGTGTGTGCCATATTCTTTTTCATTTTTTCCTTGAAATCTCTTCCCTAGTCTTTTTCACTCCTGCACACACATCACCAGCAAAAAGTAAATGGTTTTCAACAAAAATTTAATCTTTCCATGTTTTATTCATGCTCACATAATTATTTTTATTTTGTCTTATAATAGTATTATACATAATTTCATGCTTATTTCTTTGTTGCTCAACAGTACTTGTTATAAGTATTTTTAAAATTGTGAAGTATGTCCATTGTGGATTTCAGTTATTAGTTAAAAAGATTCTGCCATTCCTACAATGCAGAAAAAAAATCTCATTTGCTAACGTGAAAGTGAATATTAAATAAATCTTCCTTTATTTTCGTACTAAAACTTTATTTACATTTTATTTTTATAAACAGTATTGAGTATATATACCCAATTTTATTTTCTAGCAGATGTGGCAAATTAGCGTGTTAAACCTATTTATTTCATAATCTGCTCTTTTCCCATATGTTTCTAATTACTTGTTTATCTTTGTTATTTGATAAGATCTCTGAGGTTATGGACCATATTTTAGTCAGCCTTATATTCCTAAAATTTTGTACAGTGCTGAAATATAATAAATCCTAATGCCTATTTGTTGAAAGAATAAACAACTTATAGAGAGATTTCATAAAGTCACTAGTTGCCATTACATTTACAGGTAAATTTGTCCTGACGTCTAAAATAAGGATACACAGAAGAACGTATGGAACAATGTGACTGAGTTTGTCCTTTTGGGGCTCACTCAGAGTCTCCAGGGTCAGAAGGTATTATTTGTTGTGTTCTTGCTCATCTACATTGTGACAATGGTGGGCAACCTCCTCATTATCATGACTGTGGTGGTCAGTCCAACACTGGATGCTCCTATGTACTTCTTTCTTGGCTACTTATCATTTATGGATGTTGTTTATTCTACTACAGTTACCCCAAATATGATTATAGACTTACTCTATGAGAAGAAAACCATTTCTTTCCAAGATTGCCTGACCCAGCTTTTTGCAGAACACTTATTTGGTGGTTCTGAGATTTTACTTCTGGTGGTCATGGCCTATGATCACCACGTGGCTATCTGCAAACCCCTGCATTATATGATGATCATGAACCAAAGGGTGCGTGTTTTGCTGCTGCTGGTGACCTGGGTTGGAGGTTTTGTGCATGGTATAGCTCACCTTCTCTTTGTTTACAATATTCCCTTCTGTGGTCCCAATGTTATTGACTACTTTTGCTGTGACATGTATCCATTATTAAAGCTTGCCTGCACTGACACCTATGTCATTGGTCTCACTGTGATTGTCAATGATGGGGTAATATGTGTGGTCATCTTTATGCTGTTACTCATCTCCTACGGAGTCATTATGCACTCCCTGAAGAATCTTAGTCAGAAAGGGAGGCACAAAGCTTTACCCACCTGTGGCTCCCACATCACTGTGGTGGTCCTCTTCTTTGTCCCTTGTATTTTTCTGTATGTGAAACCTCCTTCCACCTTACCCATTGATAAATTCTTGACGGTGTTTTGCACTGTTTTCACACCTATGTTTAATCCCTTAATCTATACTTTGAGAAATTCAGAGATGAAAAATGCCATGAAGAAGCTTTGGACAAGAAAAAGAAAATGAGCCAACAGGCAAATGCATCACCTACTTTGAATAAAGGTTTTCCCTTCCAGGAAAACAAAAGATAAAACTGAAATCCACTGCCATCCAGTCAATTCCAAGGAAGCTGTGTGTAATTATTTAATTGTAGTAAATATTTCCTCAAGTCATCATGATTGTGCATAATGGAAAACATTTATTAGGATACCTCCAATGATTAATTTTGTTGAAAATAAATTTTTAAGATTTTTATTTCCTGAGAAAATATACATACTTTTTTTATGTAGAATAGTTCTGCTGAGTCTATGGATTTATATTCTGTGTGATGACTTATGCTACATCTAATGCCAGAAAGCTATTTTAGTTGATGGAAGGTTCTCTCATGTCTTTTAAATAAATCTAATCCTTTTTTCACAATTAGTAGTGCTCATTGTCAATTTCAGAATAATACATTTTGAAATATAACATAAAAATTGTTCCTTCCATCCCAAACAGAGATAGAATATATTACTTAGAAATTTATGTATTTATTTTTAAATATGTTTTAAATATAGTGCTCCCCTGTCACTCAGGTCAACTCTTTAGATCTGTGTTTGATGGTCAGAGTTCGTAGATTGTCATGAATGTGATCGATTCACTTGTTTTTCCGAATCTTTGTTGCAAGAGGGATCCGAGGTATTTTCTATCTACTCAACCATCTTGGCCCCGCCTCCCACCTCATAGTATTTTTGAGGAATGCTTGGTGGATTCAAACTGCCAATCTTTTGGTTAGCAACCATAGCTCTTAACTGTTATGCCACAGCAGCACTAGGTAATTAAGACACACAACAAGTATTAAATGTTTTTGGAACAGATTGTTTTATGTAATGAATGCCTTTCTGATTGTCAGTAAAATAGACTACACATTCTTGTTGACTTAGGTGATAAATCACAGGTGTCTTCTCTGTTTACAATTGTTCTATAGTAGTTTGGTGCAATGGTTAAGTGCTTGTGTTCATTTCTTTCTTTTATACCTCAAAAGAGATTGGCTTAAAACAACTTAATCTTGTAGATTGAGTCTTGCCTCATTAACATAACTGCCACTAATCCCGCTTCATTAACATCATAGAGATAGGATTTACAACACATAGGTAAATCACATCAGATGACAAAATTGTGGTAGGTCACACAGTACTGGACGTTCTGGTTTAGCCAAGTTGGCAAAATTTTGGGGGGAAAAAATTCAATTCATTACAGTAATTGGGACAATTATATAGATCAAGTAGGCAAATAAAACAATAACTTTTGTTTGAATTACATGTAAAAAGTGAGACTATTGGCTATTCCATGTAGGGAAAAGATAAACAGGTTGAGACTCAGGAAACCTGAATTCTTGTCCTTAATCTACCACCATATGAATGTGCAATTTTGTAAATGTCTGTTTCTTTTCTTAATCTCAGTTATCCTC